>NC_135892.1:17041666-17751666 GCF_964194155.1 Cetorhinus maximus
TACACTCCACAAAGAGAGGGATGGAGCACAGTCTCACAGTAGGATGCGTATGTCGATATTTTCAGAGCACTTACGGGGCAAGGTGAGGGTTAGACAAACAGTAACAGCTGGGTTGGTGAATTTCCCATATTAAACAGCTCATTTCAATTCAGATCTATCTCTATAAATATTAATAAGCAACAGCGGCCTCATTTATTTTCCATTCTGAACACCCACCGTCCCCGCCTCCAGTTTTTAATGTGTGCCACGCTATGCCATTAATCATCCTCTCAAAGTGGCTGTTTCTTTGAGCCCGTCTCTCTTCCACTTTTTTTGGACGGTTAGTAACCCCCTTAAACAGATAACTCTCACTCTTTACCTGCTTTTTTCTTCTTCATCGCGAACGACAATGCTGGCAAACAAATTCTCTATATTTCTCCATCCCTTTCAAATATTGTGGGCGGTATCAGGGCTGACCCAGTGAGGTCTGGATTCTAAAAAGACCACTGACTCATGATTATTTTAAGGGTGTTCTGTTATCTCACCAGTCTCTCTTATTCTAGCTCTGTATAAGACTCCAACGTTTTATATCAAAACAGGAATATATATGTTATGCATCACCTAAACAGTACAATTTTTAAAGAAGGTTCAGGAGCAGACCTGGGGTGTATTCTTTGATGGTGGCAAGCCTAATTGAGAAGGCCGCTAAAAAGGCTGCACTGTGGGACCCTTTGCCTTTATAATATATGAGCAAAGGGTACAAAAGCAAGGAAACCATGGTAAACATATATTAAAAATACTGGTTAGGCCATAGCTGGAGTATTGTGGCCAATTCCAAGCACTAGACTTTAGGAAGGGTGTCAAGGCCGAGGAGCGGGTGGAAAGGTATTAGAATGGTACCGGGGGGAGGGGTGGGGCTTCAGTTGTGTGGAGATACTGGAGAAGCTGGGATTGTTCTCCTCACAGCACCAGAGGTTAAGAGGAGATTTTATAGAGGTGTTCAAAATCATGAAGGATTTTGACAGGGTAAATAAAGAGAAACTTCAGTGGCAGAAGGGTCAGGGAACAGAGGATACAGATTGAAGGAGATTGGCAAAAGAGCCAGAAGTGACATGGGGGGAGGGGAGACAAAGAATATGCAGTGAGTTGTTAGGATCTGGAATGCACGGCCTGAACAGATGGGGGAAGCTGATTCAATAATAACTTTCAAAAGGAATAAATACTTGAAGGGGAAAAATTGTAGGAATATGGCAAAACAGCAGGTGCATGGAACCTTTTTTTATTTGTTCTTGGGATGTGAGCGTCACTGGCATGCCCACCATTTATTTCCCATCCCTAATTGCCCTTCAGCAGGTGGTGGTGAGCTGCTGATAAATGAGTGGCATGCTAGTCCATTACAGAGGGCAATTAAGAGCCAACCACATTGCTGTGGGCCTGGTGTCACTTGTAGGCCAGACCAGGTAATGACGGCAGATTTCCTTCCCTAAAGGACATTAATGAACCAGATGGGGTTTTTTTACAACAATTTGGTAGTGTCGTGATCGTTATAAATAAGACTAACTTTTTATTCCGTATTTATTAATTAATTGAATTTAAATTCCCCAGTTGGTGGGATTTGAACTCTCCAGAGCATTAATCCAGGCCTCTGAATTACTAGTAATTTTACCACTACACTACTAACATTCTAACTGGATAGCTCTTTCAGATAGCCAGCACAAGCACGTTTGACTGAATGATACTGCACAGAGGGAGGACATTCTATGAACTGATGGCAACGATGAATCAGGGACAGGTATATGGTTCCAAGATGGACTTGGGCCATGGCTAGGAGTTTATATATAAACCTAAAGGCAATTCATAATTTTGTTAGCACATCAACAATGACATGGTTAACATCATTAGACTAAACATTGAATGCACATTAAGTATGCAGGAATTATCAGACTGTAAATCATTCCAAGCATAAATGTCAATTAAGTGTATTGTAGTATCGTAACTTGACTTAATAATAGTAAATCTGATGTGTTGTGTCCCATTTACTGTACCATTACCAAGTTAGATTTAGATCTATCACTGACCAATTTCTTTTGCTCCATCTCCATTCTCGAATCACTCACTCTACAAATAATACATTGGCATGGGTCCTAGTACCTCAGTGAGTGATGATGCCGACACCCTTTTCATAATTTCAAAGACTCCCATCGTTAACGACCTCTTGTACACTAATAAATCTTTCACGCTCTTGTCTTTCCCTTCAAAATTTATTTCAACTCACTTGTTCTAATTCCTTATCCCCATCACTTACAGCATACTCAATGTGTTCAATGGAAACTTCCCATTCTTATGCCTTCACTGACTCCTCTTCATCATGCTTTGTGGCATTGCCTCTGGTTAATGAGCCATTCCCAAAGATAACCTGCACTCCCCCCTCACAATATCTCACTTTGGTTCATCCCCATCAAGGCCACTTGAAAAGTATCAATAGCTGGTTAACACTAGACACGGCAATAAATGGTCAGGTGCTAACATTTCATTAATAACTTCAACTTTCTGTGTAAATGAACATTAAATCCCAACAGTTTACTAAAATCAACATTGTAATCCAAACATTCTCAGGATGGAATATTATTCAGGACACGATTCCTTATCACACTCAAAATGACTTTCATCCTTTGTACTAAATAAATAATTTGGTGATTGTGTATTTCAATAGTTTCACCATTCAGGAGCTATAGATAGGGTTATATTACATCTAGATTTGAGTAATGTAATATTGTCCAAGCAACAACTGTTACAACACAGCAGTCAGTAAAGGCTGAGTTGTTTAAATCCCAGAGGGAAACTTGAATGACTGTCATAACCTATATTTTCAATTGGTGTGTTTGAGATGCAGCTCTGAATTCAGGGATAAAACCACCAAGCCTCAAGAGGTTTTTATATAAAACTAAATTAAACATTTACTAATTTAACAAATTAAACACATACACATCTACATATTACTACCATAATAACTTCTAAACAAATCCCCAAATTAATCACTCCCAGGTAAATCTTCACCAAGGCAACAATAGCCCAAAGACTTTAAACAGACACCAGGCAAAGCAGATTTGACCTTACAAATTCAAAATGAGGTCCCTTGCAAATTGGTTCCTTTGCAGACACAGTTGTAGGGCTTACAGACCACTTAGATCTTACATGCATCTGACCTGCACATACAAAACCCCTTTCTGTTTATACCCAGCCTTCCCTTTGAATGTAAATTCTCATTGTATCACTATGTCTTTGAACTCCACCTCTTCTAACAATTTAAACCCCTTCCATAGCACCAATGTTATTAGTGATATAAACACATTGCTTGGTGTCCCCTAGCTAGGTGCAAGATTTTACTTCCTTCTTTTGAATAGTTAATTCAACAAATGCAAACGTAATCTTTACCTTCTAGCCCTACGTTTATCTAATTAACATCTCAAACTAGTATACATCAAAGCACCCAGACTAGCTGGCTTTAATCCAATTAAACCATACACAGACACAGACTCTACTACAAGTCCAATTTAAAAATAATTTCCAATAACATTACACACATTAATATCTCTTCGTTACATCAACACAGTTAAGTTTTTGATATCACAAGTTGTCTTGAGTGCAGACGGGCAGACTAGATGGTATGAACTACCAACATCTGCTTTTTAAATGTTGGGAAATGGAAACAGAACCACGTCCGATACCCACATAACCAAAGAGGGATATGTCAGGAGATTGATCCCATTTCTGTCTTTGGGAGCTTGCTGTGCGCAAATTGGCTGCTGCGTTCCCTACATCACAACAGTGACTACACTTCAAAAGTGCTTCATTGGCTGTAAAGTGCTTTGGCACATGCTGTGGTCCTGAAAGGTGCTATATAAATGCAAATCATTTTTTTTTACACACCCATAAGGCCTTGATTATCCTAAAGGTTTTGTCACTGATATTTCAGTAAACAATTTTTTTTTTTTCCGCTCACGGCGTGACTTATTTTTCCAAAAAGGATTCGGGTCCCAGAAAGTAAGTGGGTGAAATGTTCAAATGCACTTGCGGTCTTGGATGGTGCCTGAAGACAGTGTTTTGACTTGTGTAGCACAACACTCAGGATGAAGGTAGTGGTTTAAGATTATCAGCAGAAGGTTATGGGCACACACACACACACACACATGTGGGGTGCACCAGCCAGAAAGCAGGCTTTCCTATTGCCTTATTAATATATATATAAAGATTAAAAATCCGAATGAGTCATCACTGGCGAAATGAGCCCGATTTGCAGAGAGCGTGTGTCTGATCTTAGTCAATTCTCTCGGTGTGAACTGGGATTAGCTGGACTGACTACAAAAGCCTTCCTTGCTGAACAATAGGTGCCAGACATGAGAGTGTGTGTGTGTAGGTTGGCTCTGCACTTTGTAAATAGAGGCGCTGCCGGAAGGTAGCGGAGAGCCGGTTCCTGCGCTGAGAGGGGACATCGCTGCGCTGAGAGCAGTAGCGAGCGAGTCAGCCCCCTGTCCCCCTGCCCTGTCCAGCCTACACTGTGTGTCAGTGCAACCCACTGTCCACTACACACACACACTTAACTATCCCAAATCCACCTCCAAGCTGCAAACGCCTCCCCGGCCTTTGCTTTGTGACAGCAAACAGCACCAATGAATTAATAATGCCAACAGAGAGGGGAGAAAAACCCCTTCCTCTCCCACCTCCCACAAGAGGAGGCTTTGCCAATAAACACAGACTGACCTGTCACACTGGCCTTTGCGACTCTCTGAATAATGGCCTTCATGGTGTGATTGGTAACAAGACAAGCGAGGCTTGTAGCTGGAAACCGAGGGGTTTTTTCTCTCTCTCTTGGTGCAGTGTCAGTGTTGAACCAGACAGAGAGGAAACAGGCTGGATGAAAGTCGGCGCAGTGATACCCCTACAGGACAGGAGCAGAGCTACACACTGAACTGCAACTTAACAAAACATAAACCAGGAGTGATACAGAGCAGAGCTTACCCCCCACCACCCCCACACACACACACACACACATATCCTTCACAGCCACCTACAAAAGCAAGCCAGCAAGACATGATGAAAACAAAAAGCTACTGCGGATGCTGGAAATCCAAAACAAAAACAGAATTACCTGGAAAAACTCAGCAGGTCTGGCAGCATCGGCGGAGAAGAAAACAGTTGACGTTTCGAGTCCTCATGACCCTTCGGCAGAACTGAAGTATAGTTAGGAGAGGGGTGAAATATAAGCTGGTCTAAGGTGGGGGGGCGGGGGGAGAGAGAAGTTGAGGGTGGGGTGGTTGTAGGGATAAGCAAGCAGTGATAGGAGCAGATAATCAAAAGATGTCACAGACAAATAAGAGGTGCCTTTATAAAACACTGGCCTTGGGCCTCAGCCTGAGTATTGTGTCCAGTTCTGCGCATCATACTTTCAGAAGGATGTGAAGGCTTTAAAGAAGGTGCAGAAAAGACTTAGAGAGTGGTTTGGGCGATGAGGCAATTCAGCCGGGTGGATAGATTGGAGAAGCTAAGCTGGTGGTGTTCTTCCTTACAGGCGAGATGATTGTGTTCCCGTTGGCGGATGTGTTGAGAACTGGAGGACACCGATGTAAGGTGGTTGTTATACTATTTGTAAAGGGCGAGGAGCTGATTGTTTTGTGAATATATATCTCGGGGGGGGGGGGGGCACATTCACTGTTACACTGCAGCCATGTGCCAGGCAATGATGGATCAGCCTCTCAGTCCACCAACCACATGGAGAGCAGCAAGAAGTACATTCGATGAAGCTCCTGCATTTTGAGTCTAAAGTGTGATTATATCTCACTTATTGGAACCAGAAGACATAACATGTTGGCAGTGGTCTCCTATGAGTAAAAACTCAAGCGTTTTAAATGAATTTAATGCTGAATTAGATTGAAGTAGTGCCAAAGAGTGAAAAAAAATCTGAGTGAATAGTGTGAAAACAGAATGGCTGCTGCCACAACTCCAGCCAATGATGAATTGTGAGGCTGGTGATATCATGGAGGCATTGAACAAAATTGCAGACTGACATTCAGTAGCTTTCTAAAAGGCGCTGGTGAAGGGGAAAGGGTCAGCTACATCCTTTTGTGAGCAGGAGAGAAAGAATTAAATTTGTTTAATAGCTGAGAGCTGAGTGAAGAAAACAGCAGAAACCCAGACAAAGTTTTTGAAAAATTCAGCCCACAACTCCAGCCAAAGCCAAATCATCAAATCTACCGATATTAATTTCAAGGCCTGGGGGTGGAATCAGGTGAGCCTGTTGATAATTTCGGAACAAGATTGAAAAGTGCAACCAGAAAATGTAAATTTAAGGACATGGATGAAAGGCTGCTAGATTAGCTCATTTGAGGTTCTGCACAACCTGAAGTACAAAAAGATTTGATTGGAAAGGACAAGCTGACAAGGTCACAGGCTGTAGACACTGCCAGAGCAAATGAAGTTATGAGTAGACAGATGAAGACGCTGCCTACCCAAATGGCTATCTTTCAGTTAAGTCAGGGGAAAGGTAGCAGGGTGATGCAGTGAAACAGTGACAAAAGAATGAACACCAGACAGAGAGAAAGATGTGCAAGAGCTGTGGACAACCACATGAATTCACATCAGAAGGAAACATCCCATGTGTGGATCGAACTGCAAAGCTTGTGGGAAGCCCAATAACCGGGAAAAGATGTGCAGGGACAGAACAACAGGGAAAATGAGAAATAAAAAAACCAAAACATTTAGACCCTGGAAGATGACAATGGGTTTGCGAACACAGGAACCATATAACTCCATGAAATGGCTAGTTGTGATGATTCCTAGAGATTCAGATCAGCAAGAGGGTGAGAAATAAGACCACAACGTAAACTTGAAGCTTGATGCTGGAGCATAGAGTAACATCATCCTGCTCAGACTATACCAGGAGACCTTTCCTGAAAATTTGAAAGTAAATGAGTAGCCAAAGAAAGATGCTCTGAAACCAGGAAACATCATGCTAACGGCATGCTGGTCAATGGAGATTCAACAGCTAAGAACAATCCAAATCAGAGGGCCACACAAAGGAAAAGCTGTTACCTGTATGTTCTACATCACTGAAACAGATGGTCCTGCTCTCCTGGGGTTGAGCAGTTGTGCAGAGATGAAGATTATCTCAGTAAACCATGAGGTGAAGGAAGTGACACTGGGTGCTACACCCATTGATCTGGTACAAACCTATTCCAAGTTTTTTGACAAGACGGTTGGATGTTTTGAAGATTTTGAGTATCACGTCACTATTGATCCAGCAATGAAACCAATGATTCATCCTCCATGTAAAGTACCGATAGAGCTAAAAGGAAAGCTTGCAAGAGAGCTCTAAAGAGAGCAAAGAAAAGGTGATCGCCAGAGTCACAGAGCCTACAGATTGGGTAAATTTCATCATGGTGAAAGAAAAGCCAAATGGATGGGTAATAATTTGCCTGCATCCCAAAAATCTTAATCAGCAATAAAGCACTACCTTATTCCAACCAGGGAGAGATCACACCAGCACTGGCAGGGGAGAGAGTTCTCAGCTTGATGCCAGAAATGGCTACTGGAATGTGAATAAAAACAAAAAGCTAAAAGCTACTGCGGATGCTGGAAATCCAAAACAAAAACAGAATTACCTGGAAAAACTCAGCAGGCCTGGCAGCATCGGCGGAGAAGAAATCAGTTAACGTTTCGAGCCTTCATGGTGAAGCTTGACTAGGAATCTTCACTGTTGACAATATTCAACGCACACTTTGGCCAGTAAAAACTCCTTTCTGTACCTATTGGCCTTAAAGTGGGACAGGATGTGATCCAGCAGATGTTGGTGAAACATATCAAGGATATGAAGGAGTAGTTGGCATAGCTGATGATATCAAGACTGTTATGGGGGTATGCCCCTTTACTTTTGAAAATATGATTTTTCAACTTCCAATTGATTGGATCTTTTGCAATTTGAACTGAGACCAAGAAAACTGCTTAAAAATGCAAGGCCACATTCCAAGGTGAAGGTGAGGGGCCAACAAGTCATCCTCGGGGGAGTGTGAAGAGAGAGACATTTCCTATAATCCATCGAAACTCGTAACTGTCTAAGGAAGCTACATTAAAAATGCAAAGTACTGGGTATTGAAACAATGGTTGCCACAGTCTGACCCACCCAAAATGTCTTGAAAATACATAATGGGTGAAGTATTTAAGGGGAAGGCTGCCAGCAACTAGAGAGAGATTGCAAGTGACACAGGCAGTGTCAAGAAAGACTTCAGCAGAGGAAACAAGCTGACGGCTGCTGCTCTCTCCCTCTCCCTCTTTTGGAATAAGCGTGTCGCTCGGTTCGAGAAGTCAACCTTTCCAGAAACCTACCAGCGAACTGAGAGCACATAATAATTGCAACATCTTCTACATCTGACCGCATCCAAGAAACCAACTAACCTTAATCGGCCACAATGTTTAAAATTACCCCTCAAGGACAATCAAAGGACACAACCATATATTATTTTACCTTTTTTTTTGGATTGGACTTTAACTCCCCTCCCTTTATTCTGGTGTGTGTGTGTGTTTATGGGGGTGGGGGGGATGGGGCTGGGAGGGGTTGCCCTAATGACTGCATGAGGGCTGAATACTTGATGTCGCATTTTTATTATTTTTCTCGGATTTAATGGCTAATAAGTTAACTCTTTCTTTGAGTCAAGAAAACCTTGTTTGATTCACTCCTTATTGCTCACAGCTTAAATAGTAAAATACATTCTGATTTGGTAAAGGCATATCCTCATAAAAAAGAAAATTAAATCTTTGTTGTGACCAAACGAGGAGGTTGAATAGAGGGAGCAAGTTCACCCCTTCTCACCTGGTTGTAACAATACCTATGGTGAAGATGAAAAAGATTATGACCACCATCTACTTGAAGCCATGGAGAGAACGAGGAAAGGTGAGATCGCATTGTGTAGGTGGCAGAATGCCAATTCTTCAGAATAGTGTACACACCTCACGGAATCAAACCGAGTCCTAAAAAAGTCACAGCCATCTCTGAGATGGAAGATCCAAGAGACAAGAAAGGGCTGAGAAGTTTCCTTGGCTTAATCTAGTACAAGTGCTTTCACACCTCATGTCAGAACACACAGCAAACCTACGAGAGCTGATCAAAGAAGATGTTGAGTACCATTGATCAGAGTCGCATGAGATGAGTTTCAACAAACTCAAAGAAGTAGTGTGCAAGGTGACAAGTCTGTCATAGTACAACAGAAAGAAACCTGTCACTCTGCAAGTAGATGATGTACAAAATGGAAGCAGCCCTGGTACAAGAGGGAAAGCCAATAACATTCACACCCAAAACTCGAACATCAGCTGAGACCAGGTATGCCAACATAGAAAGAGAGCTTTTGGCAGTCATGCATGGATGTGAGAAACTCCATACATATCTCAATGGAGAAAGTTCATAGTGATTTTCGTCCACTGGAGCAGATCTACAAGAAAAAGCTGTGTAGAGTTCCAGCAAGACTAGAGGTTACTCATAAGGCTTCAGAGTTACGATTTCACTCTGAAATACAAGCCAGGAAGAGAAATGGTTCAACAGATGCTCTATCGCTGTTGCCTCCATAGGAGAAACATGAGATAAAACATCTAGGTATGAATATCCATCAGCTAGTGAACGTAACACCACCGAAACTGAGTCAAATTAAAGATGAGACCAACAAAGATGAAGAGTTACAGATGCTCTCTCAGCAAGTGATCCAGGGATGACTTGATAAGATACAGCAAACACAGCCGTGCACACAGTTGAACTGGTCTATCAGAGATGACATTTCGCTAGAGGATAGTGTTAGAAGTATAGATAAGTTATGGTGCAGAAAGAGCTTTCTTTACTATCTTATCCACCTGTCCTGCCATCTTCAGGGACCTGTGGACATGCACTCCAAGATCTCTCACTTCCTTAGATCCAAGTACCTTTTTAAATGAGTTAAGTGTTTCAGCCTCAACCACAGATTTAGGCAGTGAATTCCAGATGCCCACTACCCTCTGGGTGAAAACATTTTTCCTCATGTCCCCGCAAATATTCTACCAATCACCTTAAAACTATGCCCCCTGGTAACTGACCCCTCAGCTAGGGGAAACAAGTCTTTACTGTCTACTCTATCTAGGCCCCTTATAATTTTGTACATCTCAATTAGGTCACCCCTCAGCCTCTTCTGTTCTAAGGAACCTAGCCTATCCAATCTTCCCTCATAGCTACAATTTTCAAGCCATGGCAACATTCTTGTAAACCTCCTCTGTACTCTCTCCAGAGCAATTATGTCCTTCCTGTAATGTGGTGACCAGAACTGTACACAAAATTCCAGGTTTGGCCTAACCAGCGTTTTATACATTTCCAGCATTACATCGCTGCTTTTGTATTCAGTACCTCGTCCAATAAAGGAAGGCATTCCATATGCTTTCTTTGCCACCTTATCCACCTGTGCTACCACATTCAGGGACCTGTGGATATGCACTCCAAGGTCTCTCACTTCCTCAACCCCTCTCAATATCCTCCTGTTTATTGAGTATTCTCTTGCTTTGTTTGCCCTCCTCAAATGCATTACCTCACACTTTTCCGGATTGAATTCCATTTGCTACATTTCTACCCACTCAGCTAGCTGGATCCAGAATAATCATATCCAAAACAATGCAAAAAGAACTTCTGCAGAAGATGATATGAAGGCCACATGGAAATGGAGAAGTGTAAGCTCAGAGCCTGATCAGCTGTGAACTGGCTGTGCATCTACAAAGACATCAAAAAATGGTATCTATATGCAAAGCATGCCAGAAGTACAGAAATACACAGCAGAAAGTGGAGATGATAGCTACTGAAGTACCACCTGGACACACAATCAAGAATGGCATCTCATAGTGATAGGCTACTACTAAAAGTCCCCAACAATCATCTCTGCAGTATGAGTTCTGTTCACTGAGCAAGGGATTCCTAAAAGGACAATATGTGACATTGGAACCCAATTCACCTCCAGATAATTTAAGAGATTCACTGAACAGTATGAGTTCAACATCCTCTTCACCTAGTCACCACATTACCCAAGGGGACCCGGGTTTATAGAAAGACACGTCCAGATGGTCAAGAGAACCCCAATGAAATACCAAGAGACAAAGGAAGATCCAAACCTTGCCTTATTGTTGCTCAGATCTACACTTCTCAAGGCTGACATGAAATCACCTGCAGAACTGTTGAATGGAAGAAAAACAGCTCTGCCAAGCAAGATACTCCCTCCCAGTGACCAGGAGGAAGTAAGACAACTCATTGATGCGCAGATAGAAGGAGGTCAACACTTAAACAAGAATACTAAATCCCTGCCTGAGTTGTTGACAGGACAAACGGTTCATGCTATTGAATCCAAGAATGAAAATCTGGAACCCAGCAAAAGCTGTTGGTGAAGCTGAGATTCCAAGGTCAGTCATCATTGAGCCCGAAACCAGTAAGCAAATGAGAGGGAACAGAGTCCATATTTGACCTGCACTTGAGCTGGAAAAGCAGAAACGATCAACAACATCAACATCTCTTACCAGCAAGACAATATGAATAGCATGGCCAACAAGCAGTGCAACATCAACAATGTCGCCAGCAAGTGACACAACATTAGCAACATCAAGCACGACTCCTACAACACCAGGAGCAACATGCACAACATTGCCTGTGCTGTGTGTCAATTCACCACTGAGAGTGATGAATGCCAATTCTACAAGATGGAGGCACAACATCCTCGTACCTATTCATAGTGATACTATGAATAATATTTTTCTGAGAAAAGAAAACCAAGCTATAAAAAAATTCTTAAGGTGTTCAGTTTATTTCTAAAAGTCGACTATCAATCTCCTTTAACTTAGAAAATAAAGTTAATGATTGGAACAGTTACATTGATATAGAGGCTGTTTTTTTTTAAGAAAGTGGGATGTTATATTGTTTTATTATGCGTACAGAGCTAGGAATTAATTGTTATGAAAATATATATCCCAGGATGCCAGATTCACTGTCACACTCCAGTCATGTACCAAGAACAATCAGTCTATCAATCCACCAGCCACATGGAGTGCAACAAGAAACACACTCAATGAAGTTCCAGCATTTTGAGACAAAAGTGTGATTATTTCAAATGTATGGGAACCAGAAGACATGACAGCCATCAGGAAAAGAATCAATGGGAGATGAGGGAAAGGGTTTTACACAGTGAGCGGTTAGGATCTGGAATGCACTGCCTGAAAGTGTGGTGGCAGCAGATTCAATCACAGCTTTTAAAAGGGGATTGGATAAGACCCTGAAGAGAAACGATTTGCAGGACAATGGGAAAAGGATGGGGGAAGTGCATGGGAATTGCTGAGTTGCGCTTGCAAAGAGCCAGCATAGGCACGATGGGCCAAATAGCCTCATTCTATGCTGTAGCCATTCTACGATTCTAGGTATTGCCCATACCCAGCTATGGCCTTCTTTAAATTAGCTTCTGTAGAGGAACGAGACATTTTAATGCATAATGGATGAATGTTTACTGGATGTATTTGAATGTGTTAAGCACTTAGCCATTTGTCTCAGTCTCATAAAGATTGAGGACCAGCTCAATATCTTGAGAGTAATTCATTAACATCCCTACTCTTTCTTTCTTTCACTGATACCAGTCTGTTTCTTCCCATGAAAGTAATAGAAATGGCCCTTGAGAATTAACCCTTAAAAACATTGAAACCCAAGTTCATCTTAGAAATATGTTGCAGTTTAAAGCAGAAACCCATATTAGGTAACACAATTGATTCTAAGACACGAATCCTAAGCCAATAATCATGGTAAAAATTTTATGAAGCAGAGTATTTGAATATTTTTAAGGCAGGGGTGGATAGATTCTTGGTAAGCAAGCAGGTGATATGTTATCGGGGTAGGCGGGATGCAGATTTGAGGTTACTATCAAATCAGCCACGATCTTATTAAATGGCAGAGCAGGCTCGAGGAGCCAAATGGCCTACTCCTACTGCTTGTTCGTATGTCCGCCTGGCTGGTGTGAATATTGGAGCAGAACAGAGATAGCTTCAGACCCTATATTGTTTGAGAGCTTCATGTTTAGACTGTATGTATGAAATTGAAACTGTTCCATTTCCCTCTTTTCGTGAGCTCTATGTTCACATCAAAAAAGAATGTGTCTTTTTATTTTACAGGGGATTGAATTAATATTTGAAAGTAGGCTTTTCAAGTCTTTAATAAAAACAAAAAAATCCCAGAAACAGCACCTATAGAGAGAGAAACAGAGTTAATGTTTCAGGTCTGTGAAATTTCATCAGATCTTTTGATTTTTTTTTGGGAGTTTACTTTACATGCATTTTTACCTCACCTTGTACTAATAAGAGCAATCTTAGCCAATTTCATCTGTCAGTCACTGTAGGTATTGGCTTTGACACTCCTGAATTATGGAGGGAGAAATAAAATCAGAAAGGGCTCCTTTTACTGGTTGCTGTGACTCTTATGGAATGTAGGCATTCAGGGAGGATAGGATCAGGCTTGGCTGTGGATTGGTAACTTGTGCATTGCTGATAAAAGAGACTTACTGTCAAAGCTCTTCGTCTTGCACACCTCAGGACAAATGCAAGAATACCAAATTTCAAAGGGAACAACAGTTTATACTGCATGAGAAAAGGGTGCTGATTGGTTGGCAAGTGGACTCTGGTTGAAGCGTTGCCGTGGAGAATGCACCAGAGAACAGTTATTAGTAACTTCAGAATAGACAAATTCAATGATCATTTGATTCAGGCTTCCCAGATTAATTTACAAATGTTTCTAAGGCTCACACCAGAAACAGACTGTAACAAACAGAAAATATTTAGGAGTACTGTTAGGATTTTTCAAGTGCCAACGTAGTGCATTACCTTTTGCATGCACTAAATTAACAGAATAAAGCTCAACAAGGGCTCTCCACTTCTTAAATGCAGACCCAACCGGTTCCCATCCACCACCATCCTCCTCTGCCTGGCTCAACCTATTCTCACATTAAACAACTTGTTCAATTCCACTCACTTCCTCCAAATACAGATATTTGTGTTTAAAGCAAATTCTAATAGTGCACTTTTGTTCTAGCACGATTTATATTTAGGGAACTTACCCAAATAGTACTGCCTCCATTTTTTGTTTTGTGCAGTTCAGCTACCGTGGATGCACCAAGATCCATGTTGTAACTGTACATGCCCAGTGTTCAGTCTGATCCTTAAACAGTTCTCACCACTTTGTTTGTCACCACTATCCCAAACCTCCTTGCTCATTCCCACTCAATGGCTCACCTGACTGTTCCCGCTTGCCAGTCCTCCCAACCGTTCCCACTGAACCCCCTTCTCACTCCCTCTAGCTCGCTGCCCCTCTCCCGAGCCCTCACTCACATGGGGGCTCGGGAGAGAGGTATGGAGCAGGAAGCAACAAGGAGGTCAGCGAGTGGGAGATCACCAAGATCAACATGGTAGTTATTCCTGGTGGTCTTACGAGTGTTGGTCAGCCCTTTGATGTGTGTACAAGTGAACCTCTCAAGGACAATATCCAAAAGATGTGGAGTAATTGGATGTTGGAAGGCGAAAAAACATTTGTTAAAGGTGGAAATATGGAAGCACCATCACTGACAGTTTCCTAGAACAGTGTGTTGAGGATCCAACCAGGAATCAGGCTATTTTGAATCTGGTGAGGTGTAATGAGGCAAGTTTAATAAATGATCTCAGAGTAAAAGATCCCCAAGGAAACAGTGACCATAACATGGTAGAATTTAGCATTCAGTTTGAGAGTGAGAAACTTGGGTCAGAAACAACTGTGCTAAACAAAGGAATGAGGGCAGAGTTGGCTGGAGTGGACTGGGAAAGGGGTTTAGCAGAAAAGACAGTTAATGAACAATGGCAGATGTTTAAGAAAATAGTTTGTGACTCACAACAAAGATATAACCCAGTGAGGAAGATGGATTCTAGGAAGGGGATAAACCGACCATGGTTAACCAAGGAAGTCAAGGATAGTATCAAATTGAAAGAAAAAACATACAATGTGGCAAAGATTAGTGGTAAACCAGAGGATTGAGAAAGTTTTAAAAACCAACAAAAGATGACCAAAAAATAATAAAGAGGGGAAAAAATAAACTTTGAGGGTGAACGAGTAAGTAATATAAAAATGGACAGTAAGAGCTTCTCTAAATATATAAAAAGGGAGAGAGGGGCCAAAGTGAACATAGGCCCCTTAGAGAATGAGGCTGGGGAAATAATAATGGGGAACCAGGAAATGGCTGAGGAGTTGAACAAATACTTTGCATCAGTCTTCATGGTAGAAGACACTAATAGCATTCCAAAAATACTAAATAATCAAGGGGCAAAAGGGAGGGGGGGAGGAAATAAATATAATAACTATCACTAGTGAAAAAATACTAGAGAAACTAATGGGGCTAAAGGCCGATAAGCCCACTGGACCTGATGGGTTGCATCCGAGGATATTAAAGGAAGTAGCTACACAGATAATGGATGCACTAATCTTATGTAGTAATCTTCTAAGAATCCTTAGATTCTGGAAAAGTTTCAGAGGATTGGAAAACTGCCAATGTAATGTCTTTATTCAAAAAGGGAGGGAGACAAAAAAAAGGTAACTATAGGCCAGTTAGCTTAACATCCATCCTTGGGAAAATGTCTATTAAAAAGGATGTAATAGCAGAGCATTTAGAAATGCATAATATAATCAAGCAAAGTCAGCATGGCTTCATGAAGGGAAAATCATGCCTGACAAATTTATTAGAATTCTTTGAGGAGGTAACAAGCAGGATAGATAAAGGGGAACCAGTAGATGTAATATATTTGGATTTCGAAAAGGCATTCGATAAGGTATCGCACATAAGGCTACTTAATAAGATAACAGCCCATGGTGTTGGGGGTGTATTAGCATGGATAGAGGATTGGCTAACTAATAGAAGACAGAGAGTTGGGATAAGGGAGACATTTTCAGGATGGCAGCCTATAACTAGTGGAGTGCCACAGGGATCAGTGCTTGGGCCACAATTATTTACAATATATATTAATGACCTGGGTGAGGGAAGTGAATGTAATATCGCCAAGTTTGTGGGTGACACAAAAATAGGTGGGAAGGCAAGTGGTGAGGATGGCACAAAGAGTCTACAGAGGGATATAGACAGGTTAAGTGAGTGGGCAAAACTTGGCAGATGGAATATAATGTGGGAAAATGTGAGGTTATGCACTTTGGCAGGGAGAATAGATGAGCTGAATATTATTTAAATGGAGAAAGACTGCAGAAAGCTGCAGCACAGAGGGATTTGGGAGTCCTCGTGCATGAATCACAAAAAACTAGCATACAAGTTCAACAGGTAATAGGAAAGGCAAATGGAATGTTGGCCTTTATTTCAAAGGGAATGGAATATAAAATTAGGGAAGTCTTGCTAAAACTATACAAGGCACTAGTTAGACCACACTTAGAATACAGTTTTGGTACCCTTATCTAAAGAAAGATATACTGGCATTGGAGGCAGTGCAGACAAGGTTCACTAGGTTGATCCTGGGTAAGCAGGGCTTTTCTTATGAGAAGAGGTTGAGTTGGTTGGGCCTGTACTCATTAGAGTTTAGAAGAATGAGAGGTGACCTTATTGAAACATATAAGATTCTTAGGGGGATTGACAGGGTAGATGCTGAGAGGTTGTTTCCCCTTGTGGGAGAGTCTAGGACCAGAGGGCATAATCTCAGAGTAAGGGGGCGTCCATTTAAGACAGAGATGAGGAGGAATTTCTTCTCTCAGAGAGTAGTGAATCTGTGGAATTCTTTACCGCAGAGGGCTGTAGAGGCTGGGTCGTTAAGTGTATTCAAGGCTGAGATAGACAGATTTTTAATCAGTAAGGGAATCAAGGGTTATGGGGAAAAGGCAGGAAAGTGGAGTTGAGGATTATCAGATCAGCCATGATCTCATTGAATAGTGGAGCAGACTCGATGGGCCGAATGGCCTACTTCTGCTCCTATGTCTTATGGTCTTATGGTCATGGAGTCCAGGACAATTACTTATAGAAAGTTACCGATGATGTTGATGAAGACCAGGAATATCCATATGATGATGTTATACGAGCAGGTTATTGGGATGAATTGTTTGTTGATTCAGATGGTGATCAGAGTGATTTTGAAGAATTTCAATATGAAGTTTTGTAGTTAGTTATAGCATACATATTTATACCAATGTGGATGAAATATATTTAATTGTTATGTTAAAAATAAATAAATGTTGGAGAATTGATATTAATTCTTAAGTGTTGTTAGTTTTTACTTTATTCCATTGCTACGGCCTTTTTTGGGCCAAATCAAACCCTCAAAAACATTACGGTGTGAAAGTCGACCCCATGACCTTTGGCCTAAAAAATTGGTCTCAAAAATTCGACTTTTACACGAGTATATACATAAAATATAGAAGTCAAGAATTTAACCCACCTTTATTACATACTTTCTTATGGGAAAGTGATTTTCCTTTAGTGTTTTTTCATTTAGCACATCCATTTAGGAGCACATTAGGAGTGCTAAATGAGGGATAGCTGTAAAAGGTGTTGCTATGGGTACCTATGTATGGGATTTGGTAGTGAATTAGCATTTCAGTGACCCAGGCTCTGGGGACACAGGTTCAAATCCCACCATGGCAGCTGGTAGAATTTGAATTTAATTAATAAATCTGGAATTAAAAGCTAGTCTCAGTAATGGTGACCATGAAACCATAAGAAGTAGGCCATTCGGCCCATCGAGTCTGCTCTGACATTCAATGAGATCATGGCTAATCTGATAATCCTCAATTCCACTTCCCTGCCTTCGAAATTATTGTAAAAACCCATCTGGTTCACTAATACCCTCTTGGGAAGGAAATCTGCCATCCTTGTCTGGCCTGCATGTTTTTAAGAGTACAAGGTTATGTTGAATTTGTATAAGTCATCAGTTCAGCCTCAGCTGGAGTATTGCACCACAGTTTAGGAAGAATGTGTAGGCATTAGAGGGGGGTACAGAAAAGATTCGCGAGAATGATTCCAGGGATGAGGAACTTCAGTTTAGAAGACCTCTTTTTCTGGTACGTTAATGACTGTATCATGCCACTTTCTGCTCTCGCCCTGAACTGGAGGATTTCATCCAATTCCATGCTTCCAATTTCCACCCTCCTTTCCCCATTCATCTCTGACTCTTCCTTCCCCTTCCTTGACTTCTCTGTCTTCATTTCTGACACTGGCCTATCAACAAATATTCACTATAAGCCCACCGACTTCCACAGCTACCTTAACCACACTTCCTCACACCCTGCTTCCTGTAAGGACTCCATTCCATTCTCCCAACCCGATCGGATGTGAAATTGTGAGATGACGTCGGGCGAGCATCCTGACGTCATCCCGCGTTTCCGCAATATTTCAGTTGGCGGGGACGCGCAAAAGTCGAAAGTGTGCCCACCGACAATTATGAGGGCAATTAAGCCCATTAATGGTGCAATTGTCTGTCATTATACGTAGCCCGTCCAACCTTACGGTTGGGGGACAGGCAAATTGGCCATGCGGCCTTTGCATTTTTCCACAAACCTCATCCACAGGCGGGACGAGATTCCCGTGATGAAATAAAAGTATAAATAAATTTCTGTGGACAGCATTTTCATTAGCTAAATTTTCAGGCGACTGATTATGAAGCATGGACACTTTTTTTCAGCTTCTGAAACATTTATTTTTGCTGTTTCAGGTCTTCAGCTCTGAGGTAGCTCCCTGCCTTCAGGGAGCTGTCAGCAATGGCTTCGTGTTGCAGCACTTTCTGTTTTTACTGCAGTTTTCCAGCATCCACAGTATCCTGCTTTTGTGTGAATAAAACTCTCATTTGTCCAACTCACAGGACAAATGTCTAAATTATTAAAGTTTATTGTGGGTCATTTACACCTACTTGTGTCAGCAATTGATAGCTCTGTCCTATTTCAAGGAGGTAAACATATCTGACTAGGCACACAACAGCAATAACAATGCTTAAGTCACAGGGGCTGACTCAGGTGGTGTGGAGAGTGTCCAGTTAAAGCATGCAACAATTAGCCTGGGAATTGAGTGTTTTTCGATATTGAAAAGCTGTATTTTTAATTATGGCTCATCCATTGTATCTAATCAAATGCCCAGGATATGATATATCCAAAATCACTAAACTGCTGACATTTTTTTTATTCATTCATGGGATGTGGGCGTCGCTGCAGCATTTATTGCCCATCCCTAATTCCCTTGAGAAGGTGGTGATGAGCTGCCTTCTTGAACCGCTGCAGCCCAAGTGATGTAGGTACATCCACAGTGCAATTGGGGAGGGAGTTCCAGCATTTTGACCCAGCAAGAGTGAAGGAACAGTGATATATTTCCAAGTCAGGATGGTGAGTGGTTTGGAGAGGAGCTTGCAGGTGGTGGTGTTCCCATGTGTCTACTGCCCTTGTCCTTCTAGATTGTAGTGATTGTGGGTTTGGAAGGAGGCTTGGTGAATTCCTGCTGTAGATGGCACACATTGCTGCCACTGTGCATCAGGAGTGGAGGGAGTAAATGTTTGTCCTGGATGGTATCAAGCTTCTTGAGTGTTGTTGGAACTGCACCCACCCAGGCAAATGGAGAGTATTCCATCACACTCCTGACTTGTGTCTTGTAGATGGTGAGCAGGCTTTGGGGAGTCAGGAGATGAGTTACGCGCCGCAGGATTCTTAACCTCTGGCTGCTCTTGTAGCCACAGTATTAAATGTCTAGTCCAGTTCAATTTCTGGTCAATGGTAACCCCCCAGGATGTTCATTCAGTGAAGGTAATGCCTTTGAATGTCAAGGGGCAATGGTTAGATTCTCTCTTGTGGTCATTGCCTGGCACTTGTGTGGCACAAATGTTATTTGCCACTTGTCAGCCCAAGCCTGGATATTGTCCAGGTCTTGCTGCATTTGGACATGGACTGCCTCAGTATCTGAGGAATCGCAAATGGTGCTGAACATTGTACAATTATCAGCGAACATCCCCACTTCTGACCTTATGATGGAAGGAAGGTCATTGATGAAGCAGCTGAAGATGGTTGGGCCTAGGACACTACTCTGAGGAACCCCTAAAGATACATCCTGGAACTGAGATGATTGACCTCCAACAATAACAACCATCTTCCTTTGTGCTAGGTATGACTCCAACCAGTGGAGAGTTTTCCCCTGATTCCCACTGACTCCAGTTTTGCTAGGGCTCCTTTGTGCCACACTCAGTCAAATGCTGCCTTAATGTCGAGGGCAGTCAGTCTCACCTCACCTCTGGATGTCAGTTCTCTTGCCCAGGTTTGGAGCAAGGCTGTAATGAGGTCAGGAGCTGAGTGGCCCTGGCGGAACTCAAACTGAGTGCCAGTAAGCAGGTTATTGCCAAGCAAATACTGCTTGATAGAGCTGTTGATGACCCCTTCCATCACTTTACTGATGATCAAAAGCAGACTGATAGGGCAGTAATTAGCCAGGTTGGATTTGTCCTGCTTTTTTGTGTACAGGACATACCTGGGCAATTTTCCAGATTGTCAGGTAGATGCCAGTGTTGTAGCTGTATTGGAACAGCTTGGCTAGGAGCATGCCTAGTTCTGGAGCACAAGTCTTCAGTACTATTGCCGGAATATTGCCAGGGCCATAGGCTTTGCAGTATCCAATGCCTTCAGCCGTTTTTTCGATATCACGTGGAGTGAATCGAATTGGCTGAAGACTGACACCTGTGATGCTGGGGTTCTCCAGGGGAGACCAAGATGGATCATTCACTTGGCACTTATGGCTGAAGATTGTTGCAAATGTTTCAGCCTTATTTTCTGGACTGATGTGCTGGGCTCCCCCATCATTTGAGGATGGGGATATTTGTGGAGCCTCCTCCTCCAGTGAGTTGTTTAATTGTCCACCACCATTCACAATTGGATGTGGCAGGACTGCAGAGCTTAGATCTGATCCATCGGTTGTGGAATCACCTAGCTCTGTCTGTCTCTTGCTCCTTATGCTGTTTTGCATGCAAGTTGTAGCTTCACCAGATTGACAGCTCATTTTTAGGTATGCCTGGTGCTGCTCCTGGCATGCCCTCCTGCACTCTTCATTGAACATTGACATATTGCACCCATACCAAAAGTGTTCCCTAAAACAGGCAGTGAAGCAATATACATCCAATAGATCGTCCAACACGCAAATAATCCCAGAACTCAGATCTCAAATATGCTCTTGGCTTTTTATCATAGTTTATTTCTGAAAACTTCAAAACAGAAATCACACAGATCAAATTCCTGTTAGTTATTGCATGCTTTGGCTGGACACTGTCCACAAACACTGAGTCCAGCCCACCATTTAAGAATCAGTTACAGTAATTGGGGTGCACTCACCAAACCCCCACAATGTTACATCCACAAAAAAGACAATGAAAATTAGTGGGCTGGCCAGCACAGTAGAAAATTTCAGTGCCTGTCGCCTAGGTAATGTGAGTCGAAGGGAACAGATAGCTTGATTGTCACCCCCTCCCCTCGGAACTTAAACCATTACAAGAATCAAAGTGCAGAATTAAACTTGCAATCCAGATATTTGGGAGACTTCAGAGGCATAACTTCACAACAGATTTTCATATTGGCCCTTCTTTCAAAGTGAAGGTTTATTGTGATGGTAGCAAGATGCACATTGCTTTTAGACAAGTTTTACTCTTTTTCTCATCTGCTAATTGAGAAATCAAACAGATGTATACATTGATAATTCATTTGTATAATTATATAACTCTTAAGTGAATAATGAAGAAAACATTAGACCCAGAAGTGTTGACACTGAATATTTCCTTCTAGCTTGAGTCTTCATTGTTAATTGTATGCGAGTAGCAGGCTTTAACTGGGGTTTCACTCGAGCACATATAAAGAGACACTGATGAAGAGTCATACGGACTCGAAACGTCAACTGTGTTCCTCTCCGCAGATGCTGTCAGGCTTGCTGCGTTTTTCCAGCGATTTTTGTTTTTGTTAAAGAGACACTTATTGAAACTGTGTCTGGTTGAGTTTGGAGGTGAATGCTTGTAAATGTTTCACTATGTAAATGAAGGTAAGACAGAGTAAATACTCCAGTACTATCCTCCACCAACTCACTATCCGGAGTATAGTATTCAGCCGGCTTTAAAAAAGCTAAGGCCACCCGGAGAGACAGGAAGGATCATTCATCTCAGCCACTCCAAGTTGACCGGCTTCAAAGCAGTAATGCGAGGAAGGGACAAAGAAAGAAAATGGGTCTGCACTGACAAAAAGGTGTTCTGCAGAGTTTGATCATTTGACTAAAAAAATGTTGTGCATAATTTAAAAACAGCTGAATTCTCTCAAAATGCAACTGAAGTCCCCCTCCACATGAGGTGCAATGCCAGCACTGTGGAGATGCTACAGATACTATCCATTAAAAACTGACACAAGTTCCATACAAGGTAATAGATCAGAAAAAGCTCCCGGGATCGTAGAAACCAGATGCTCAAGCGCAGTTTGCCCTTCTCAAAGCATTTGTACAAATTGAGAGTATGTTTGTTTGCAAAATCCCTCAGTGGCAAAGGAAGATTGAATCATGAGCTTTTAACAATACCATCCAGTCATCGTTCTGAATTCTATTTCTCTACTGGAGTATCAGACGGAACACCAAAGACAGATTTCCCATACGTGTAGATTCTGGATGAAAAGGGGACAAATCCTTCCTTTACAACAACATTTGTCTTGACAAATTCTTTGGGAGGTTGTTTCGGAGGCTCAAGAGCAATGCTCTCTTGGAGTTCAGCCTGGCACGTGACTTCTATAGAAAAGCAAGCAAAGACCAATTAATGAACGTAGACAAAAGGCCATTTATCATTTTCCCCAAAAAATGGGTTGGGGGAAGGTGTTCCAAGTCATGCTATTTGAGTAGATTAAGGGTATGGCTCAGATATGTTACAAATAAAGCTACCTAGAGAAGGTTAAAAGCACACTGCGTGAGGCATCATCTTGAAAAACAATTTGCATTTATATTGCAACTTTAATGTAGTTTAAAAAAATCCCAAAGCTCTTCACAGGAATGATTATCAAACCAACTTTGACACTGAACCTCACAGGTCAGATATTAGGTCAGATGACCAAAAGCTTGGTCAAAGAGGTAGGCTTTAATCAGGATCTTAAAGGAGGAAAGTGAGGTGCAGAAGGTTAGGAAAGGAATTCAGAGCTAAGTGCCTACCTAGACATCTGAAAAGACAGCCACCAATAGTGGACGAAGATGTGTTAAGAGGCCATAATTATCTGAAAAGGAAGAATGTGCAGGGTTTTGGGAAGAAGGTGGGAGAGTAGCACTAAGGGAATTGCCCATGTGGAGAGCCAGTGCGGCCATGGCAGACTGAATAGCCTCTTTCTGTGCTTAGCAATTATGATAACTGAAGGAATGCAGAGATCTGGAAGGGTTGTAGGACTGGAGGAGGTTTGAGATTCAGAGAGGAGAGGCCATGGGTAAAGGTTGTGAGGTCACCATTGCTGGCTCAAAACTCTAGGAGTCCTCATAGTGGTGTAACTACACCACTCAGACTGCAATGGTCCAAGAGACCTCTCAAGGTCAATTAGGGATGGGTAATAAATGTTGGCCTTTCCAAGACCTCCATGTACAATGAAAGAATTTTTAAAAAGTCTGGTTCAGCCTGAGACAGTGGCCAAGGAGTGCGATGGGAGTCCGAGACTAGGGAATGGGCTTTGTGGCAGGGACCAAAGGCAATGGCGTCAGTTTTCCCAGTATTTAAATGGAGGAAATTTTTGCTCATCCAATACTGGATGCTGGACGAGCACGTGACAAATTTGAGATATTGGAGGGGCTTGAGAGTCATTTCAGGCACAGAGGAGGCCATTCAGCCCATGTCAGGTCCCTGCAGAGCAAACAGTCAGTCTCATTCCGCACTCCGTCCCCGTAACCCTGCAGTTTATCTCCTTCAAAGAGCCCATCCAATTTCCTTTCGAAATCCGTGACCAGATAACCTGTTTTCTTTTTTTGCAATGTTGATTGAGGGATAAATATTGGCACTGGGGATAACTCCCCTGCCCTTCTTCAAAATAGTGCTGGATCTTTTACATCCAGCAGAACAGGCAGATGGGGCCTCGGTTTAACATCTCATCCAAAAGACGGCGCCTACGGCAGTGCAGCACTCCTTTGGAACTTGAGTGTCAGCCTTGATTTTTGTTGTCAAGTCCTGGAGTTGGACTTGAACCCGAATCCAGAACCTTGTGACTCAGATGTAAGTAACTGCTAACAACTGAGTCACTGCTGACACAGTGATCTCTATTCTAAAAGGTACAATTCTGAATGGGGTGCAGAAGCAGAGAGACCTGGGTTTATATGTGTATTAGTCATTGATGTTGGCAGGACAGGTTGATAGAGCAATTAATAAGGCCCAGATTATCCTAGGCATTATTATTAGGTGCATAGAGTATAAAAGCAAGGAGGTTATGGTAAACTTGTATAAATCAATGTTTGGTCTCTACCGGAATATTGCATCCAGTTCTGGGTACAACACTTTAGAAAAGAGGGCATTAGACAGGGTGCAGTAAAGATTCATGAGAATGGTTCCAGGGATGAGGAACTTCAGTTATATAGGAAGATTGGAGAAGCTGGGGCTGGTCTCCTTGGAGAAGACAAGGTTGAGAGGAGATTTGATAGAGATATTCAAAATCATGAGGGCTCTTAGACATAGTAGTAAGGTAAAAGAAAAATACTGCGAAAGCTGGAAATCTGAAATAAAAACAGAAAATGCTGGAAAATCTCAGCAGGTCTGGCAGCATCTGTGGAGAGTTAAGGTTTTGAGTCCATATGACTCCTCTCCACAGATGCTGCCAGACCTACTGAGTTTTTCCAGCACTTTCTGTTTTTATTATGGCGACAAGCTGTTCCTACTGGGGGGGGGGGGGGGGGGCGAGAACAACAGGTTTATGGTTACAGGCAAAAGAAGTAATGGCGACACGAGGAAGACTTTTTCACGCAGCGAGTGATTAAGATCTGGAACGCGCTGCCTGGGATTGTGGTGGTGGCGGTGGCAGGTCCAATCGAGGCAGTCAAGAGGGAATTGGATTATTACCCCCAAAAAAATAATGTGCACGGTTACGGGGAGAAGGCAGGGGAACAGGACTAGGTGCATTGCTCATTGGGAGAGCTGGTGCAGACACGATGGGCCGAAAGGCCTCCTTCTGCACCGTACCCACTCTGTAAAGGGTGAGATTGATTTGGCATCTGATGCCACTTCTCCCCCTAGCCCTGCACATTCTTCCTTTTCAGATAAGAATCCAATTCCCTCTTCCATGCCTCAAACTTGAACCTGGCTCCACCAGGCGACCGCCACACAGGGTGAGGCTTATTTTGCACGCGGTGCTTTTACCGGTGGCGTCCTCGGCGCCGCTCCTGGTGGTCGCCTCTTGTCGCTTCCTTCTCAGGTGGAAGAAGCCGTAGGTGCCGAGCATGGTCCAGACGCCAATGGCATAAACCAGGGAGACCCTGGAATTCCAACGGGCAATATCCTTCAGGGTCATTCTCCCGCAGCACGTGACCAAATGCACGCAGCCACGCCCCTTAGAAACAGGCCCTGCCCTTACCCACGCCCCCTAGAGACAGGCCCCGACCCTATCCACGCCCACTAGAGACAGGTCCCCACCGTATCGACGCCCCCTAGAGACAAACCACGCCCTTATCCACGCCCCCTAGAGACAGGCGCCGACCTTATCCACGGTCCCCCCCCCCCGCCCCAGGGAGGCCACGCCCCCGAAAAACGGGTCACGCCTTCAAACTGTCATGTCTCCACCCCTTTGTCCTGCGCCCTGCCTCCTCCCCTTGGCAGCAATGTCAATTCGAGTTCCAGTAGAATGGTATCGGGTTGCACCCCAACCTCACGCGAACTCGACTCTGGCTGTAAGTGTTATTGTTTCAGGAGGCGCCGCCTTCTTACCACCCTTCGCTCTTATCGGCGCCTCCAGTGAAGTAGGTGAGCGGCCCACTGATACCAACACTCCCACCGCAGCGTCCCCTCTGCCCGGTCCTCCCACCGCAGCGCCCTCTCCAGCCGGCCTTCCCGCCGCAGCGCCCCCTCTGCCCGGTCCTCCCACTTTAGCGCCCCCTCTGCCCGGTCCTCCCATCGCAGCGCCTCCTCCAACCGGCCCTCCCAACGCAGCGCCCCCACTGCCCGGTCTTCCCACCGCAGCGCCCCCCCCTCTGCCCGGTTCTCCCACCGCAGCGCCCCCCTCTGCCCGGTCCTCCCACCGCAGCGCCATCTCCAACCAGTCCTCCCACCGCAGCGCCCCCTCCAACCGGTCCTCCCACCGCAGTGCCCCCTCCAATTAGTCTTCCTACCGTAACGCCGCCCCCAGTCTTCCAGCTACAGCGCCCCCCGCCCCAGCTGCCCGGTATTCCTCTGGCTGGGAAATACAAGGTAAACCATATGAATTATGGAGACCCTTACAACATGGAAGGAGGCTATTCGGCCCATCGAGTCCTTGCTGGCTGTATGTAGAGGAATCCAATCAGACTCTATCTCCAGCAAGTTTATTTCCCTTGTGCTCTTCCAATTTTCTTCTGAAATGGTCGAATTGCCTGTCATTCCTACTTCCACAATAAAGGTTTTCTGCATTTGCAGAATAGCCTCATGATTTATTTTACTTTGTTAAAAAATATTTTCTGCATGTTTCCCTTCTGCAACCTGTTCCCATGTAACAGGTCAGGGGGCTAATGGCCTCTTCCTGTTCCTATCTAACAGGTTGAGGGACTCAATAGCCTCCTCCTGTTCCTAATTAACAACTCAAGGGGATGAATGGCCTCCTGTTCCTATGTAATAGCTCAAGGGGCTGAATGGCCTCCCATTCCTATGTAACAGGTCAAGGGGCCGAATGTCCTCCTCCCGTTCCTGTGTAATAGGTCAAGGGGCTGAATGGCCTCCTACTGTTCCTATGTAACAGGTCAAGAGGCAGAATTTCCTCCTCTTGTGTAATCGGTTAAGGGGGGCTGAATGGTCTCCTCCTGTTCTTAATTAACAAGTCAAGGGGCTGAAGAACCTCATCCTCTTCTGGGTGGAGCGATTCAATCAGTCCCATCCCTCTAATTAATTAGACTAATGTGGAACTAAGTGGTACATTCACAGGAAAGTCCTGGATTCCCATCCCCTGAGCCAGTCGTATCGTCTAGAGGTACTCCCCTTTTACAAGGTTTGTTCCTGCCCTTACCCCACCACACTCCATTATCCAGAGGCCTGTATTAAGAGTCAACTGAACCCGAATGCACCACTGCAGCAGTTTGTGAATTTGAATCTGTTTTTGAAAAAAATCGGAAAATTAAAAAGGTGATATTAACAGTAAAAATTACACATAGCAGATGAAATTTTGCCAGACAAACTCTGCTACCCAGGAAGTATGTTAACATCGGATGGAAAGTGCGACCAAGAAATAAAACAAAGGATTGGAATGGTCAAAAAGATGCATTTCACAAAATGAAAAAGATTATGATCAATTCAAAATTAGCCATGAAAACAAAACTGAGAATCCTGGAATGCTACATCACACCAATTTTGACTATGAAAGCGAGTGTTGGACCATCAGTGAAGCAATGCAGAGAAGAATTGAGCCTGCAGTGTTATGGTTTTTGAGGCGAATAATGAAAATATCTCGGACAAGTCACACTACCAGTGAAGAGGTACTGGTAAAATCTGAGACGAAGGGAACTCAGGAGTAGCAGTTGGAATTTCTTGAGCACATAGTAAGAATTTTTTTTTCTTTACTCTTTCATGGGATGTGGGCATCGTTGGCAAGGCCAGCATTTGTTGCCCATCCCTAATTGCCCTTGAACTGAGTGTCTTGCCACACCATTTCAGAGGGCAGTTAAGAGTCAAACACATTGCTGTAGGTCTGGAGTCACAAGTAGGCCAGACCTTCCCTGAAAGACATTAGTGAATTAGATGGGTTTTTGCAAAAATCAACAGTGGTTTCATGGTCACCATTATTGAGACTAGCTTTTCAATTCCAGATTATTAATTGAATTTAAATTCCACCAGCAGCCATGGTGGGATTTGAACCCTTATCCCCAGAACATTAGCCTGGGCCTCTTTCTAGATTACTAGTCTAATGATGTTACCACTACACCACCAACTCCCCCTAACAGTCATGATTTAGAAAGTCTGATGCTGATGGGAAGCATCCATGGTGAAAGAGATCGAAATAGACGAAGAATGGTCTTTTTAAAGAGCCTCACAAACTGGATGAATGCACCACCAGCAAAGATGATCCACGCCTCTGAACCAAGATTAACATGGAGGTCCATGGTCACTAATGCCTTCTTAGGGCATGGGTACCTGAAGAGAGAGAGAACAGATGCACCTAAACACAGGAAAATGTGAGCTGGTCTATTTTGGTAGGAAGCATTACAATACAAGTTACATGGTACAATTGTAAACAGGATGCAAGAACAGGGCTGTTTGTGTACTAGTCATTGAAGGCAGCAGGTCAGGTTAACAAAGCAGTTAATTAAGTATATGGGTCCTAGGTTTTATAAGCAGAGGCATGTTAAAATCAGGATGTTATGCTAAACCTTTATAAAATACTTGTTAAGCCGTAGCTGGCGTATTCTATCTAGTTCTGGACACCAAATGGAAAATGTCAAGGCTTTGGAGAGGGTACAGATTAAAACCATTAGAATGGTTTTAGGGATGAGGGATTAGAATTACGTGGATAGACTGGAGAAGCTTGGGGATATTGTAGGTATACCTACACCGCATGAACTGCAGCAGTTCAAGAAGGTGGTTCACCACCACCTTCTCAAGGGAATTTAGGGATGGACAATAAATGCTGGCCTAGTCAGCAATGCTCACAACCCTTGAAAGAATGATAAAAGTAAAAATTCTCTTTAGAACAGAGAAAGCCAAGAGAAGATTTGATAGGGATGTTCAAAATCATGAAGGGTTTAGACAGAGTAAATAAAGAGAAACCATTTCCAGTGGCTGAAGGGTCAATAACGAGAGGCCACAGACTTAAGATGCTGGCAAAAGAATGAGCGATGACATGAGGAAAAGCTTTTTTGTGCAATGAGTGGTTAGAATTTGGAATGTACTGATGGGGTGATGGATACAGGTTCAATAAGTAGTCTTCAAAAAGAAATTGGATAAATACTTGAGGAAGTACTGCTATAGGGATATGGGGAAAGAGCAGGAGGGATTGGGACTAACTGGACTGCTCTTTAAAAGAGCCTGTGCAGACTTGATGGGCTGAATGGCCTCCGTCTATGCTGTACTGTTCTATGATTCTATGAACCAGTCCAGAATTAATAGTCACATGGAAAAATGTGGATTGATTCAGAAGAGTCAGCTTGGATTTGTTAAAGGAAAATCATGTCTAACCACTTGCTGGAATTTTTTGAAGAGGTAACAGATGGTTAATGAGGGCAAGGCCATTGATGTGGTGTATATGGACTTCCAAAAGGCATTTGATACCGTGCCACAGAACAGATTTGTGAGGAGAGTTATAGGTCATGGAATAAAAGGGACAGTGGCAACGTGGATACAAAATTGGTTGAGGGATAGGGAACATTGAGTAATGGTTAGTGGGGTTTTTTTTGGGCTGGAAGGAGGTTTGTAGTGGAGCTCCCCAGGGGCCAATATCGGGACTCTTTCTTTTCCTGATATATATAAATGATCTAGATCTTGGTGTGCAGGGGACAATTTCAAAGTTTGCAGGTGACACAAAACTTGGGAGAATTGTAAACTGTGAGGAGGACAGTGTAGAACTTCAAAAGGATATTGACATATTAGTGGAGTTGGCAGCTAGGTGACAGATGAAGTTCAATGTGGAGAAGTGTGAGGTGGTACACTTTGGTACAAAGAACATAGAGAGACAGTATACACTAAAGGTTGTTATTCTAATGCGTGTGCAGGAGCAGGGAGACCTGGGTGCATATGTACATAAGTCATTAAAGGTGGCAGGACAGGTACGGAGAGCTGTTTCTAAAGCATACAGTATTCTAGGCTTCATTAATAGGGGCATAGAGTGCAAGAGCAGGGAAGTTTTGATGAGCTTACATAAAGACACTGGTTAGACCTCAGCTGGAGTATTGTACACAGTTCTGGGTGCCACACTGTAGGAAAGACGTGAACGCATTGGAGAGAGTGCAAAAGAGGTTTATGAGAATGGTCCCAGGGATGAGACACTTCGGTTATGAGGAAAGATTGGAGAGGTTGGGATTGTTTTCCTTGGAGTGGAGAAGGCTAAAAGGAGACTTGATAGAAGTTTTCAAAATCATGGGGGGTCTAGACAGAGTAGATAGGGAGAAACTGTTCCCACTCGTAAAAGGATCGAGAACCAGAGGGCACAGTTTTAAGTGTTTCGCAAAAGAAGCAAATGCGAGGTGAGAGAAAACTTTTTCACACAGCGAGTAATTAGGGTTTGGAATGCACTGCCTGGAAGTGTGGTGGAGGCAGGTTCAATTAAGGCATTCAAGAGGGCATTGGATGATTATTTAAATAGAAACAATGTGCAGGGTTACAGGGAAAAGACAGGAGATTGGCACTAAGTTAAAATGCCCAGAAAGCCGGTGCAGACAGGATGGGTCAAATGGCCTCCTTCTGCACTGTAACAATTCTGTGGTTCTATGATTTAACATGTTTCCCCTTGTGGGGGAGTCTAAAACTAGGGGACACAGTGTAAAAATTAAAGGTCTCCCATTTAAGACAGATGAGGAGAATATTTTTCTCTCAGAAGGTCATTAGTCTGTGGAACTATTTTCCCCAGAAAGCAATGGAGGCTGGGTCACTGAATATATTCAAGGCTGAGTTAGATAGATTTTTGATCAACTTGGGAGTCAAGGATCATGGGGGCTGTGGATGTAGGGGTGGGGGAGCAGACAGGAAAGTGGATTTGAGGCCACAATCAGATCAGACATGATTTTATTGAATGGGGTCAAATAGCCTTCTCCTGCTCCTACTTCTCATGTTCAATGATTGTGAAGCATGTAGAAGATTTGCGATGGCATAACGGACATTCTTGTTATGCTTCCCATGAACATCCATTGTGCAGCCTTGCATTCTTTTCAACAGTATCCTTCATTTCAGAACTCCTTCCTTTGCCCTGTATATCCCTGGACATGGCCTTTATTATTATCCGTGTGTGTTGTGAATGTTCATGTACCCACCCTGACAGATGGGCAGATAGATCCCTGTACTCTCGGCAATTTCAAAGCTTCATCTATCTTTTCTCTTTGCAGACGTTAACTAGACTGCTTTGTGCATCTGTCATTTGTTGTTTCCCCTTTTTATTTCACTCTTCCTGGAGACATTTGCTGAACACATGGTTAGGATCGTTAATAAGGACTTCAACAACCTCCTTTGCCATCCAGTCTGTCATTATGTGAATTACAATCTGTAATATATTTCCCAAAAGAGTGTGGAAGCCACTGTGATGGATAAAGACTTGAAGTGGAAAAAATTGCAGAGCTAGGGGAAAGGGTAGGGGGGTGGAACGAATTGGATAAGTCAACAAAGGCAGGCATGGACTGAATTGGCTCCTGTACTTTATCACTCTATAATGTTATAACAGTTTGAACTCATGATTGATTACTAAATCTCAGCAAAATATTGTACTTGCTCAAATTAGAGAGGTTTAACCCTACGACCCTACAGATGGCGGCAATGCACTCTCTGTATTGGCAGAGCTAAAGAAGTGAAATTCGCAGCTATGCTTCATGAGTGTGTGTGTGTTGCAGAGTGGACAAACTAAAGAAGGGTAGATGGATCAAGGATGAATGGATAGAGGATTAAAGGGTGCATGTACAGAACATATAAGGCATTGAAAGTGCTATTGAGCCACAAAGGACACCACAGTCAATGTAAAGAAGCGTTGAAATACTTGCATATACAGGGCGTTAATTCCCTATCTGCACTATGGTTGATTGGATCATCAATTTCTCAGGCCTTCCATTGATGACTGAAAAGCTTGACCCAGCAAACTACAGGTGGTCTTCTACTGGTCACAGCATAGGTGAGTCACAGTAACACCCTGACATGCATCCAAGGTTTAAATACTCCGTGCCCCAGTAACACAAGTTTTGGGAACTCTTCCTGGTAACATAACTGCAGCAGTTGTGTGTTTTTTTTTGCAGTTTCTTGGCCTTCTCCTGAACTAGCACAGCTGTCAATTTTGAGCTGACGCCCCTAAGAGCTGCAGCTGTATTTTATTTCCTGCTCGCCTCTCCCCAGTGAGTTTCAGCCCAACCTCACTGAGTATAAGTCTCCGTCTTGGATAATCCCCCGAGATCAGGCTAGCATATTAAAGTAACCCTACTGCTTGAGTGGGCAGGATGTGATTTTTTCTTTTTACTACATACGAGGTAGGACGTGATCTGTTGCTATCACCAAATAGTCTGGTCACAGATTATTATCTGGCAGACACCACAAAGCTCAAAATAGTGATGATGTATTTTGACCATACATACTTTAGATTGAAGAATGAGAAGTGGTGACATGAACTAAATGGTACATTTTTAAAGGTGGATGCAGGAACAAAGTGATCTAGAGCCTCACATACACAAGTCTTTGAAGGTGGCAGGACAAGCTGATAATCCTATTAAAAATACATATTGGATTCTGATTTGCTTTTTAAAAAAAAACGCAAAAGTTATGGCTTTACAAATCACTGGTTAAGACTCAACTTGGGTTGTGTTCAATTCTGGGCACCACACCTTAGGAAGGATGTCAAGGCTTTGGAAAGGGTGCAGAGATTTACTAGAATAGTACCATGGAGGAGTGACTGGATAAGCTGAGGTTGTTCTCCTCAGAGCAGAGAAGGTTAAAGGGAGGTTTAATAGAGGTGTTTGTAATGATGATTTTGAGAAGAGTAAATAGGGAAAAACTGGTTTTCACTGACAGGAGGACCAGTAACCAGAGGAAACAGATTTAAGCTAATCGGCGAGCAGAAGGGAAATTAGATTGGATTTTAATTATTCATTCTTTCATGGAATAAAGGTGGCACTGGCAAGGCCAGCATTTGTTTCACAAACCTAACTGCCCTTGAACTGAGGGGCTTACTAGAGCCATTTTAGTTAGGGCAGTTGAGAGTCAAACACATTGCTGTGGGTCTGGAGTCACAAGTAGGCCAGACCAGGTAAGGATGACAGATTTCCTTCCCTAAAGGACATTAGTGAACCATTATGACAATCAATAGTCACCATTACTGTGATCAGCTTTCAATTCCAGATTTATTAATTGAATTCAAATTCCACCAGCTGCCATGGTTGGATTTGAACCCATGGTCAGAATCACAGTGCAGAAGAGGCCCTTCGGCCCATCGAGTCTGCACCAACACGTGAGAAACGTGTGACCTACCTACCTAATCCCATTTACCAGCACTTGGCCCATAGCCTTGAATGTTATGACGTGCCAAGTGCTCATCCAGGTACTTTTTAAAGGATGTGAGGCAACCCGTCTCCACCACCCTCCCAGGCAGTGCATTCCAGACCGTCACTACCATCTGGGTAAAAAAGTTTTTCCTCACATTCCCCCTAAACCTCCTGCCCCTCACCTTGAACTTATGCCCCCTTGTGACTGTCCCTTCAACTAAGGGGAACAGCTGCTCCCTATCCACCCTGTCCATGCCCCTCATAATCTTGTACACCTCGATCAGGTCGCCCCTCAGTCTTCTCTGCTCCAACGAAAACAACCCGAGTCTATCCAACAGAGCATTAGCCTGGGCCTCTGTATTACTAGTACAATGACATTACCAATCTGTGCCAGTAGCATCCAACAAGCACAGTGAGATTTATAACCAGTTAACCAGCCATTAATTGCCATGAGCCTTCACATATTGTGGGTTGATGTAGCTGTATCTATCAATTTGCTTATGACTGGGTGTGGAGTTTGCTGCTTTTCAATTAAACGGGTCAACTCTGGTTGACAGCAATTGTTAAAATTAATTATCTAAAAATAACTAGTCTGTTAGGGAGAGATGAGGAATCCAGGCACATTGGGATAAGTAATTTTGTTACCCCAACCCCCCTCCCAGCTAGATTGAAATCATAATAATCCATTGATTTAAATTAATGTGAAAGCTGTTTGATTAAAGCTAGGATGTAATTGAGTGACATTCAAGGTCTTAAGATATTAATTTGGACATGGATCATGATAGTACTGTGATAATTTTGGTTTTAGGGGACTAGAAGACACAGGAACATAGTTTAATGAAGCAGCAAGTTGTTGCATAGCTCCATTGTGCTCCGACGCATTGCTACTTATAGAAAAACCCAGTGATTAAAGTTGAGTATTGCAAAAAAAAACTGGGCAATAAATCTAGGGAATAAAGTTGTACCAAAAATGTTATTGACAGAAAGAAATTGCTTTCTCTGTTTCACTGCTTTCAATGTCATCGTTCCTTGACTCTGCCCAAATTGAAACCCAGGCCAGACCAAGTTCTGTACTTCTTCCTAACTTCCCTTCAGTGAATCACAATAATGTCGTTAACAGAATCAGACTCCAAGCTGATCAGATGCACTGTGGCACCATGGACGTCGACAGTGTTTGAGAAGTGCCTGGCCACTAAGGCTGAATCAGGAGATAGTCTTTAAAACGATGCCGCATTCCTGGCCCAATGCCAGTGGTTGGTTGACACACTCTGAACATCCAGATTCCCTTTGAGAATAGTGAACATTAGCAATGCTTCAGTTGCATTTTTACATGAACTCCTCTGGGCCTGCAACTGAATGGATAGCACACAGTGGTAATAAGGTAACAGTGACTGTTCAACAACTTGCTTGTCCTTAAATAATAGTCAAAAGTAATTCACTGTATCGTACAAAATTCAACTATAAACGAGCAAGATTTGTGCAGCAATTGACAAGATTTGTGCAGCGATTGACAAGATTTGTGCAGCGATTGCCTAAATAATAGGAAATCAGGTAGAATGGTGAAGAGGTCAGTCATGTTTTGTAGTTTGATTTGTCCTTAATCATTCTTCCATTTCCTTATTCAGAAGCAACTCCTGTTACTTTACAGTTCATTGCTGGTATCTCTGCAGCACTTTACCCCAAAACCATTCCTCATACATGAATGTTGACAATGTCAACAGATCTTTTGGCTATGCTGGATCCTCTTTAGTTGGATGCATATTATTCTGGAGAGGGAAGGGCATGGGAGTCCCTGAATAATGATCAAGGACAGGAGCTTCCCCCATTTCTCCTTCCCTAGCCTCCAAAACACACAGACCCATTTGTAGCCCATATAACTTGATCTAAGATTTCAAATGTCCGCCTTCTTGCTTGTGTGTACTACATTAGGTAGTACCTTTGTCTAGGTGATTGTGAGATTTCCCTCTCCACGTTCATGCTCTTTCACTTCGTCAAATCCAAGTGAAATGAGGTGGTCATTTCTGAAAATTCTAATTCACACAAAAGTTGTACAGCATTAATGATAAGAACTATAACATTGCAATATTTCAAGAGATTGCCTCGAGTCACATTGTGGTTCAACTCTTGGTAAAAATCCGTGGTAATAGCTGTCGATTGATGTCGCATCCATTAAGAGGTTACCAGTGTGATTCCCTTCCTCCCTCAGTGAGTAAAACAAATCTGAACAATGGGAGTTGCTTCCAAAGACTGGAAGCAACAGGCCATATTTGTCTTCACAAAATAAGTACCAGTTTTTCCAAAAAGGGTTGAAACATCAACAGTGATGGTATTTCCTTCAATGAGGCTTAGCACAAGTCTGAGGACAGGTAATTTTACGATTCTGTTAGAAAGAGATTTGGAATTATATTAGTTATAGATTAAGACCATCAATGCAGGAGATGAAGTTCGTTACGAAACTAGCAACTTCCCAGATAATTTATGTTGCAGCCCAAGTTACGTACACAAAGACAAACAGGAATAAATGTCTTGCAGAAGCATGTGGTGGTGCAGTGGCTGTGTCACTGGACTAATAATCCAGACAATTGGATCAATAATACAGAACATGAGTTCAAATCCCAATATGGGGTTTCCGAGCTTGTTGAACTGTGACAACATTTGACCCAGAAGCTCTATTGTAAGGAAAACTTGTAATTTCTTTAAAAGTCTGGGGAATCTGTAATTTTCTTGGATAAGAGAAATGCTGGTCCATGCGACCTGGTGACTCTTGACATGGAAGCAGTACCAACATGAAGGAAGTTAAGACAGAAGGCATGTGACCAGACACAAAAGGAGAGTTGCAGACACGAAGAAGAGCTGGAGCCATAAAGTGATCAGCATACGGATGCAGATTCAAAGAAGTGCAGTGGCGGGAAGCAGTTATCAAAGTCCAGTAGTGCATTTAGGAGCAAGCCAGTTTTCTGTTTGGCAGCAAAAAGAAAAAAACATTACAGAAGCTTTTGAGGGAGCCTTGGATGACCCAGCTAAAAGGGAGTGAATCCTAAAAGCAGTATGAATAGCTCACTTGCAAAAAAATCTAAGAGTTTGCATCAGAGGACCAGATCAGGAACTGGGTATGGTTGGTTGGTCAGTTGAAAAGGAACTCTGGAAGGATGCCCCATCAGGACTTCCGTAACCCAGGGTGAGAGGATTCATAGACTATATCCAGGGACCTCAGATAGAATACATCTGCCACTGAACATCACTTGAGGGCTGAATCTATTGACTGGGAAAGTGAGAAATCCTACATGTCAGAGGCCGAGTTGGAAAGACTGAGATTGCACATTTATGGAGGGAGTGATGCGGATGCTTGTGATTGCGTTAGTCATATCTTTGTATCAACTATTTAAATTGAAATTCAAGTTAAAGTAAAAAGTTACAAAAAAATGCAATCTTGGTAATTTCTTCATTTGGGGGTTGTTCAGTAAATTTGGCTATTTTGGTTTACAGTTCCTCCATGGAGATTGGAACATAAGCCACATTACATTATTCTTGCACAACTAAATATATTTTTGCAGAGCTTATCACCTTTGACTTTTACCAAAGGAATGGAGATTTGACAAAGATTTATTTTCAAGTCTCAGCCACAACTCAGCTGATAGCGCTGTCACCGCTGGGTCTGAACGATATGGGTTCAAGTCCCAGGCCAGGATTTAATGACAAAAATCTAGGCTAACATTCCAGTACAGTACTGAGGGAGCGCTACAGAGATGTCAGAGATGCAGTCTTTTGGATGAGACATTAAATCAGGGCCCCATCTACTCTCTCAGATGCAAAAGATCCCATGGCACTATTTTGAAGAGCAGGAGTTGTTAACTCTGGTATCCTGGCAAATATTTATCCTTAAATTAATATCAAAAAAACAAAGAGATTATTGGGCCTGCATCGCATTGTTGTTTGTGGGAGTTTGCTGTACGCAAATTGGCTTCCAAGTTTCCTACATTACAACAATGACCACACTCAAAATGCTGCAGATGCTGGAAATCTGAATACAACAGTAAAGGCTGGAAATACACAGCAGGTCTGGCAGCATCTGTGGTGAGAGAAACAGTTAACATTTCAGGTCTGTAACCTTCCATCTGAATAGTACGAGTACTTCCGGCATTTTCTGTTTCTACTTCAAAAGTACTTCCTTGGCTGTAAAGCACTTTGGGGCATCTGGTGGTCACAAGGCAAGTCTTTCTTGTATCGTTTTTACATAACTATCAACATAGCATTTTCCCAAACTATAAGAGATTACATAAAAAAGAAATTGGTTGTTTTGGCCTGCAGGAAATGGGTCCATCTAACCTGACAGATGATGTAGTGTGAACAGATTAATTCCACTCCATGGTGTTAGTCAAAGCCTTTTGTTTGCACAAAAAATTCAGCAACTTAATTAAAACAGAACTTATTCATTTACATGAAACAAAAATTAAGTAAAATGAAATGGATTTGAATTAAACAGTAGTCTGCAACCATTAACCCTGGGCTATGCAATGTAATGCATACCCTACCCATTCATTAGAAGCCAAGGCCACTCGGTGGTGATATTATTATTTGGTAGACTGTTTGACTATTGAACAGATTGCATATTGTGGCACACGCTTTGGGATGATTCCGAGACATCAACTTGCCCATCCTAAAATCCAATGTTTATAATGTAAACTACATAAGTTTTTATTTTTATTTATTCTTTCCTGGGATGTGGCCATCGTGGGCAATGTCAGTAGTGGTTGCCCATCCCTAATTGCTAGGCTATTTCAGCAGTTAACAGCTGTAGGTCTGAGGTCACATGTAGACCATACAGGGTAAGGACGACATTCGTGAACCAAATGGGTTATTAACGACAATTTGGCAGTTTCAGTCACCATTGCTGAGACTATCTTTCAATTCCAGATTTATTAATTGAATTTAAATCCCACCAGATGTCCTGGTGGAATTTGAACCCATGCCTGGGCCACTGGATTACTAGTCCAGTGACATTACCGGTATGCCACTATCTCCCCTATAAACGTATAAGGTTGCGATTACAGAGTCCTCCAAGTGGAAGCACTGCAGCACTACCACCAGTGGAAAGGTGGAATTCCAGCCTGCTGGATTTCTACTTTAAAATATGGACGCAGGAAGACAATAGTAATGGCACGATTTATAGCTTTGAAACAGAAACACTAAATTACATCTGCATATCATGGCTAATTATTTCCTACCCTCTTAACTTTGCTTTACTTGAAGATTCCATTAGAGTCTTGATACCCATGTCAAAGCCACGGGGGAACAAATGTATATTTATGTAAATGAAACTTTATCTTTGCCTCAGCGTTACAATTAAATTGTGAGATTTCTTCCAAACAACAATATCTTGATCACTGGTAAAAACCACAACTAACAATTGACATTGTATTCAGAAATGACAAACTGCATTTGGAAAGCAGGAAACAAATTCATCTCACACTGTGCAAAACAGAGTTTAATACGCAGTTTGACAAAATGTATCTTGATGTTTTTCTGGAGACAGAGCAGAAGGTTCATTTCATTTCTAAAGGCCTGTGGCTGTATGTGAAGTACTTCTCAAATCCCTTTCATAATTTCACATACACCGCTTCACAGATTAAACATAATCAACCCCTGCCTTACAAGTGTATCTGCCAGAAAATTGCAGAATTAAACATCTGGGCTAGTGTAACAGAGGAACTCAAATTTCAGCTAGGGTTTTGTTTGTTTTGAACATAAGATCAGATGAAATGAATGACAGCAAGAACATTCCAGTCACCTTTCGGTTGATTGTGTACGAGTGGTATAATTCATCCAACAGATGGACAAAATGGCAGTTAGCATCGGAATGGTGTCCGATTCACGTTCTGAATGTCATAGCAATAGAGTGATACAAGCATGCGTCTTAACCTCAACCACGTGTTGACCAGAGCTCCTGCGACGAGTGGATTTGCATAGGACTGCAAACTGAGTGACTCAGACACCCGGCACAGATGTCCCAGGGTTGGCAAGGGGAGAACCACCATTTCAGTCCCAGTGTGCATCATAGAATCACTCTTTCCTATCTAAATATTGGGAAGGTTGTGCAACAGGTGGTGTGTTTGGCTGCAACAAGATGTAATCAAAGCAAGCCTGTATGGTACACTCATGATATGTCTCCCCAAAGAAAGCCAGTAAGGTGAATTCATGATACTCCTGGTCCTCTGATGGCTTACTTTTCTTAGGAGCTTCTAATTAAATAGTGGGAATTGTTCTTTTATGCTTATTGTTCTTTTTTTTCTTGTGCAACCCCTGTAACCAAAACCAGATTGCAGGCCATGAACTGCACACTCAAAAGGTTACTGGTCTGTCCCATATATACGCCCACCAGCTCACTGGAAGAACCATCCACCAACGAATTAGAGTAAGTGTTACGAATATCCCAGACACGAACCGAATTATCAACAGATGCTGAAACTATCAAACTGCTATCCGGACTAAATGCAAGGTTAGTTATATTGTCAGTATGCCCTCTCAGCTCTTTGAATAAAGTACCCGATGCAAGGTCCCATAGTTTCAGTCGCTGATCTTCACCCGCTGAAGCCAAGTACTTTCCATTAGGAGAGAAAGCCAATGCCAACACAGGTCCACGGTGTCCTGTGAAGAGACGCACAGTATTCCCTTGCTGTGTACTCCACAGCCGCACAGTTTTATCTATCGAGCCTGTGGCTATGTAATTAGAGTTCGGGTGGAACTTAACACAGTCTACGTCTGCTAAGTGACCCGCATAAATGCGTAGTGGGTACGTTCTGTCAAGCGCCCAAAGTCTTGCTGTCCGATCATGCGATCCACTTACAAAGTAAAGGCTCAGGGGACTAATATCAATGTCCCAGACTGGATAAGCATGTCCTTGATACAAACCAGTGTTCTTGAAACTGCACAAATCCCAGTAACGGACTGTTGTGTCTTCTGAACAAGACAGGAGTCCTGAATTATCAGAGAGGAATTTGGTGCCATATACAGGCCCACAGTGCCCTCGTAGGATTTTCATTTCGCTGCCCACATCATCTTCCACCTGCATTAGGGAATAAAAATACAAAACCAATAAATAACAGGAACAGGTAGAAAAAAAACATTTAAATTTCAATTACTTATACAAACATGTAGGATCTGAAAGTTTCCTTTTTTGCTCCTCTGAAGTTTTACATATCACACTGTGATCTTGGGAGTGCAATGGCAAAATCAACCATGTGCTTATACTGTCCTTTGCTTCTGTTCTCCTGTAGATCAACTGAGGATTCAGAACATGAGACATGGTATTTTGCACAATCATCTTTCCTAAATCAGCTTCCAATGGGCAAGAGTATGAGAGCAAGGGGACAACAAGCTCTCTTTCCGTCTCTAAACTGTCCTGGGAATCAGGTGAAGCTGGCTCCAGAGTGCGTGTTTGTAAAAATTAATGCTGTAGGCCTGGAAAACAGCACAGAGACAGCCTTGAACATCAGCCTGTTACAATGCTGCTCTGTCAGGGGCTAAGCACCTGGACACAGCTGGTGCAGCCCACTTAGCAGGGAGCAGCTGAAAGTACCAACTACGGAGCAGTAAAAGTGAGTTCTGCAGCTGTGGAGCCCAGACTGTTTACAACCAATGGTGGTCTAGTCAGACAGAGGCAACTTGAGGGCAGAAGCTCTTTAACACTCCCTCTGATCCTAAAGAGCAAAGGTGACATTTTGAAATGATGCAAATTCACCCATCTATTACAAAGAATATATATATTATTCATATTCATACAGTGCAACAGAACACATGATGGAACCTCCCTGCAATCCACCACGCAATGGAACAGCAGAAAAACACAACAATGTGTGCACCAGTCGCATCATGTGCCTTAAACAGAAAAGAGATCTCACACCTGGTAACCCTCTAGCCTCAGAGTCAGAAGCCCCATTTCAGAGACTTGAGCACATAATCTTGGCACACCGCCCCAAACATAAGCTGCTTTTATACTGAAGCCTGGGTCTTGGGGAGGGCTGACTGCAGTACCCTCACATTTTTAATCAGTAGATCCTACAGCTAGAAATGCTGCAGGCATGGGAAATAGAGAATAAAGACAACATGCTACAAATACTCAGCACCTCGGGCAGCATCTGCTGAGGAATTATTCAAAAAGTTATTGACCTGGAATATTTAACCCTAACCTTCCTCTCACCACAGGCTGCACCATACACCAGTAAAGATAGTGTGACTGCTATACTGTCTCGGGAGTAGTCAAGAGACCAAATAGAGTAAAATAAATTGCTGGCATGGACTGGATGGGCTGAATGGCCTGTTTTTGTGCTGTAATGACTCCATATCATTGTTGCACTCCAGGAGCCAGTGGCCAAAACAATATAAAAAAAATCTTTAGACATTCTTTCCCTATACAGCCATAGGGCTTTTAAAATTCAATTGTGATGCCATCGGCTCACTGAGGTTGGAAGGAGGATTGATCCAGTTTGTGTCATTCATTGTAGGCTCAGTATTACAGTGGCTTAGTCACTGTTTCAAGTGGTCAGGTTACAGGTTACAACCTTGACATCTCTACAGATTCCCAGATGTACCTGAAATTTCACACTAGTAACCCAGAGAACATTCAAAATCCCACCACAGCAGTAGAGTTTTGAATTAAAGTATTTTTTTAATATCTGAAAATTAGAAGCTGGTACACAACTGATTCACTAACATTCTTTAAAGGAAGAAAATCTGCCATCCCTACCTGGTTTGGCTGTAATGTGACCATGGTGATTGATTTAATGGCCTAGCAAGTTATTTAGTTGAAGTAAATGGAAGCACCTTAAGGGGGAACTACAGATGGACAATAAATGTCAGTATTCTAGATAATGAGAAAAATTCTCATAAGAGATTATATTCTAATTAATTATATTATATTATAAGAGCATACAAAATAGGAGAAGTAGGCCATTCAGCCCCTCAAGCTTACTCTGCCATTCAATGAGATCACGGTTAGTCTGTTTGTGTTTCAAATTCCACATTCCCAGCTACCCCTGATAACCTTTGATTCTATCTATCTCTGCCTCAAAAATATTCAGTGACCCTGCCTCAACCACCTTCAAAGGCAGAGAGTTCCAAAGTCGCATAACCCTCAGAAAAAAAATTTCCTCATCTCTGTCCTAAAAGGGCAACCTCCAATTTTAAAACAGTGCCCCCTAGTTCTGGACTCACCCACCAGTGGAAACATCCTTTCCACGTCCAACTTGTCAATACTGTTCAGGAGCTTATATATACTTCCTCACTCTTCACTCTCCCCTCACTCTTCTGAACTCGAGTCTGTTGAGCCTTTCCTTATAAGACAACACGTTCATTCCAGGTATCAATCTAGTAAACCTCCTCTGAATGGCCTCCAACGCATTTACATCCTTCCTCAAATGAGACCGAAACTGCACACAATATTCGAGATGTGGTCTCACCAATGTGCCCTGCATAACTGAAGCATTAAATCCTTACTTTTATGTTCAATTCCTCTTGTAATAAAGGATAGCATTCCATTAACCTTCTTACTTACTTGCTGTAGCTGCATACTAACTTTTTGTGACTCACGCACTAGAACACCTAGATCCCTCTGCACCTCTGAATTCTGCAGTCATCTCTGTTTAAGTAATACTCTGCTTTTTTATTCTTCCTGCCAAAGTGAACTTCACATTTTCCCACATTACACTCCATCTGCCAGATTTTTGCTCACTCACTCAACCTATCTATATCTGCCTGCGACCCCCTTATGTCCTCTTAACGACATTCTTTCCTGCCAATCTTTGTGTTGTCTGCAAATTTAGCTACCATGTCATTGCTCCTCTCATCTAAGTCATTGATGTAAATTGTAAAAAGTTGAGGCCCCAGCACAGACTCCACTCGTCACATCCTGCCAATCAGAAAAAGACCCTTTTATGCATACTCTCAGTTTTCTGCCAGCCAGCCAATCTTCTACCCATGCTAATATTTACCTTCTACACCATGAGCTTTGCTTTTCCACAACAACTTTTGATGTGACACCTTATCAAATGCCCTCTGGAAATCAAAGTACGGTATGTCTACAGGCTCCCCTTTATCCACAGCGCATGTTACTCCTTCAAAGAACTCCAATAAATGGTTAAACAGGATTTCCCTTTCACAAAACCATACTGACTCTTCCCGTTTACCTTGTGTTTCTCTAATTGCCCAGCTATAACCTCCTTAATGATTGATTCTAACCTTCCCCACGACAGATGTCAAGCTAACTGGCCTATAGTTTCCAGTTTTCAGCCTCCCTCCCTTCTTGAAGAGGGGTTATATTTGCTAGTTTCCAGTCTGATGGGACCTTTCCAGAATATAGTGAATTTTGGAAAATTAACACCAACCCATCTAATATCTCATTAGCCACCTCTTTTAGACCCAAAAATGAAGTCCATCAGGACCTGGAGACTTGTCAGGCCACAGCTCCATCATCTTGCTCAGTACGGTTTCCCTAGTGATTGTAATTTCACCAAGTTCCCCCTTCCCTTCCACCTGATTTACAGCTATTACTGGAATTTTTTTTGTAACCCCTATGGGGAAGACAGAAGCAAAATATTTGTTCATTTCAACTGCCATTTCCTTATTATGTACTATTAACTCCCCATTCTCACTCTCTAGAGGACCAACACTCACTTTACCTATTCTTTCCTTGTTTAAATACCTATAGAAACTCTTGCTGCCCATTTTTACATTTCTAGCTAGCTTCGTCTCATACTCTAATTTATTTCTTCTGATTGACTTTTTAGTCATTCTCTGCCATTCTTTATATTCTAACCAAGCATCTGACCTGCCGCTCATCTTTGCACCGTTATATGCTTTTTCCTCAAGTTTGATGCTTTCCTTAACTTCTTTAGTTAACCACGAATGGTGGCTCCTAAGACCATAAGACATGGGAACAGAAGTAGGCCATTCAATCCATTGAGTCTGCTCCGCCATTCTGATAATCCTCAAATCCACTTTCCTGCCTTTTCCCCCATGGCCCTTGATTCCTTTACTGATTAAAAATCTGTCGATCTCAGCCTTGAATATACTTAATGACCCAGCCTCCAAAGCCCTCTGCGGTAAAGAATTCCAGATTCAATACCCTCTGAAGAAATTCCTCCTCATCTCTGTCTTAAATGGGCAACCTCCTACTGAGATTATGCCCTCTAGTCCTAGACTCTCCCACAAGGGGAAACGACTTCTCAGCATCTACCCTGTCAAGGCCCCTAAGAATCTTATACATTTCAATAAGGTCGCCTCTCATTCTTCTAAACTCCAATGAATATGGCCCAACCTACTCAACCGCCATACCTGGGATCGACCTAGTGATATATCTTTCTTTAGATAAGGGGACCAAAACTGTTCACAATATTCTAGGTGTGGTCTAACTAGTGCCTAGTTTTAGCAGGGCTTCCCTATTTTTATACTCCATTCCCTTTGAAATAAAGGTCAACATTCCATTTGCCTTCCCTATTACCTGAACTTGTATGCTAGCTTTTTGTGATTCATACACAAGGGCCCCCAAATTCCTCTGTGCTGTAACTTTCTGAAGTATTTCTCCATTTAAATAATATTCAGCTCCTCTATCCTTCCTGCCAAAGTGCATAACCTCACATTTTCCCACATTATATTCCCATCTGCCATGATTTTGCCCACTCACTTAACCTGTGTACATCCCTCTGTAGATTGTCATCCTTGCCACTTGCCTTCCCACCTACGTTTCTGTCATCCACAAACGTGGCAATAATACATTCACTTCCCTCATCTAAGTCATTAATATATATTGTAAATAATTGTGACCTCAGCACTGATCTCTGTGGCATTCCATTAGTTACAGGTTGCCATCCTGAAAATGCCCCCCTTATCTCTGTCTTCTGTTAGTTAGCCAACCCTCTATCCATGCTAATATACTGCCCCAACAACTTGGGCTCTTATCTTATCAAGTAGCCTTAAGTGTGATATCTTATCGAACGCCTTTTGGAAATCCAAATATATTACATCTATTGATTCCCCTTTATCTATCCTGCTTGTTACCTCCTCAAAGAATTCTAATAAATTTGTCAAGCATGACTTCCCCTTCATGAAGCTATGCTGACTCTGCTTGATTATATTATGCATTTCTAAATGCTCTGCTATTACATCCTTTATAATAAACTGTAACATTTTCCCAAGGAACGGTTGTTAAGCTAACTGGCCTAGAGTTACCTGGGTTTTTTTTGTCTCCCTCCCTTTTTGAATAATGAACATTGGCAGTTATTCAATTCTCTGGGACTTTTCCACAATCTAAGGATTCATGGAAGATTACTACCAGTGCATCCACAATCTGTGTAGGTACTTCCTTTTAATATCCTAGGATGCAACCCATCAAGTCCAGGGGACTTATCAGCCTTTAGCCCTATTAGTTTCCCTAGTACTTTTTCTCTAATGATAGTTATTGTATTTATTTCCTCCCCCCACCCTCTTTTTCCCCTTGATTATTTAGTATTTTTGGAATGCTATCAATGTCTTCTGCCATGAATGCTGATGCAAAGTATTTATTCAACTCCTCTGCCATTTCCTGGTTCCCCATTATTATTTCCCCAGCCTCATTCTCTAAGGCACCTATGTTCACTTTGGCTTCTCTCTTCCTTTTTATATATCTAAAGAAGTTTTCACTGTCTGTTTTTATATTACTTGCTAGTTTACTCTCAACGTTTCATTTTCTCCCTCTATTATTTTTTTGGTTATCTTTTGTTGGTTTTAAAACTTTCCCAATCCTCTGGCTTACCACTAACCTTTGCCACATTGTATATTCTTTCTTTCAATTTGATACTATCCTTAACTTCCTTGGTTAATCATGGTTAGATTATCCCCTTCCTAGATTCCTCCTTCCTTCAAATGGTCCTCTCCTTAGAATTTTTCTTTACAGTAGGAGTATATTTATTCTGAATATTATGAAATATTCTTTTAAATGTCTGCCACTGCTTCTCTATTGATCTATTCCCTAGCTTAGTATCCCAGTTCACTTCAGCTTTCATGCCCACATAGTTGCCTTTATTTAAATTTAAAATACTAGTCTTAGACCCACTCTTCTCCCTTTCAAACTGGGTGTAAAATTCAATCATATTGTGGTCGCTGCTACCTAGCGGTGTCTTCATTCTGAGGTCATTAATTCATTGTCACATTACACAATACCAAGTCTAATGTAACCTGCTCAACACAGCCCAATCACAGACATGCTTCTGTGGAACAGCACCAGGTTTGTCTGCCTTGGTCGGACTCAGCTTCCCTGGTCAGCTTACCACAAAATGGGAGGGTGACTCTCAGAAAGCAGCTGTTGAAGCCACTTTGTCTTTTCCCCACCTGCTTCACTCGATTAGGGTCAACTCAAACATTTATGTCTACAAACTCCCATGTGATTTGCTGAATCAGATCCAAATTTGCCCCATTTAATATCAAAATCAAAGATTTCCATCCACTCTGCTGCCTGGTACACAGGCCACATTGGTGACCTTAAGTCTGCAGGCTGAGACTAGAATTCCAGGACAAAGCAGTTCGCTTGATTGACAGTCCATCCACCACCTTAAAGCCTCCACTGAAGGATTTTGGAATACAGCACAATATCACTCACTCTTATTTCCCTATTCTAGAGAACAAGAACAGCCCTAAACACACTTCTTTACAACTGAGTTTCTCCAAGCCCCCCTACCCTGCATCTTCAGCTCGAGGCTTTCTTGATGTTGAAAATAAAGGTTCTGTTTAGCAACCCCTAGTTCTCCTTTTGTCCCTCAATTCTTTTTATTCCCCCACCCTATTCTACCCATCTCTTTCTTGAAGCCTCTCAGCTGATTCCTCAACCCCTCCAATCTGACCACTCACTCACTATTGACACCATGCTAACTGGGCATTGCATTGCTGTCCCCAGCCTTCACTGTTCTTACCTCTCAAAAATCTTTTTCTAAAAAGGAAAAAAGCCCCATTCCCAACCATCTCTCCTTACAAGCTATTGTTCCAATCCTAACCAGCCTTTTCTCTCTATGGTCATCTCTATCACAAACTCAGCTCTCGATGGGCCCCTTCCAATCTTATTTCTAACCAGATCAAGACAGAAACACCACTATGGTCAATGTCATAATGACATCCTGTGCAACACTGGTTAGTACTCACTGTCCTTTCATTTTCCTTGGCTGCTCTTCAATCTTTGCAACTGTTGATTACTCCACTTTTCACCACAGACTGCACTGTACTTCCATATCACACTTTGTTAGTCCACTCTGATGTATCCTAGTGTCAATTTCTCATCTACTGTAATGCTGCTCATTCATCTACATACTATTCCTCAATATCATGTCCATAGAGCAGCAGATGATACGAAAATACCAGATAAACCAACGTTTCCTGCAGTTTAGCAATGACTGGTCTATCCCATTCAGAAATCTACTTACTTCTGCCTCCAGCGCCAAATTTCCTGCATGTCTACTTGGACTAAATCCAATGATGTATTAACTTAGTATTCTGCTTTGCCTCAAGGCATGCATTCACAGCGTCATCAACATCAGCTTCTTCCATCCCTGGGATTCTAATTGTTTATGCCCCACTCGTCCCAAATCAAATCAAACAGTATGTTCCTTGCTGTTCGAGTGTTCGTAATAGGCAGCAGAGTACAGGCTGTACGCAACCAGCCCGCACTTGTATAACCCAAAATAAAAAGTCTACTGTTAGGTGCAATTCCACAAAGGGAAATGAAAAAATGTCCAATGAGAAAATAACATGCTTCACTGCTGGCAACTAAGTAAAGTGCTGCACCAACACAAGGTATTGATGTGACAATTGCATTCTCTCTCATTATGGGGAAAAATAAATTTGGTTTATATGGACCTTTCATGACATTAAGACATCCCAAAGCGCTTTACAGTCAATTAAGTTTGTAGTCACTGTCGTATTACAGAAAATGGGGCAGCCAATTTGCACATAGCAAGGTCTCACAAACAGCAGTATGATAATGGCCAGATAATCTGTTTTAGCAACGATGATTGAGGAGTAAGTATTGGCCAGGACACCGGGGATAACTCCCTTGCTCTTCTTTAAAACAGTGCCACAGGATCTCTTACATCCACCCAAGAGAGCAGACAGGGACTAATTTAACATCTCATCAAAAGATGGCAAGTCCAACAGTGCAGGACTCCCTCAATACTGCACTGGTGTGTCAGTCTAGGTTTTTGTGTTCAAGACTCTGCAGTAGGCCTTGAACCAGCCATCTTCTGACTTTGAGGGATATCAACTAAGGCACAGCAGCTGAAAGTCAAACCTTGGGATGGTATGTGAGGTTGCCAATCCTGGGTCATGGAGCATACAGGGTCTGAGAAAGGGCTGTGCTATGAGGGTATGTTGGGAAGGAGAGGTGATGGAAGCGTGTAAAAGGGGGATATTGTAAAGAGGGAGGGCGCCATGTCCTGCAAGCTGCATTCTTCCTGCATCTGCCATCGGAAAATTTGACCAGCTGCACTTGGGAGGTTTTCTTCCCCACACATCACTCAAATAAGGGAGAAGAGAGAGAAATTAAAAGAGCAAGTACAGGGCAATCGACAAGAGAGCCTATTTTCCACCATGGCAGATTCACTTTTGCATGTACATAAAAAACCTGCATCCAGCACATGTTCTGTCCATTGTGTCACAACATGCAGCTCATTTATCCAAGTCGTTGAGCTAGGAGCGATGTGGATTCTCTAGCTCTGATCTGTAGTGTTAAGGAATGCACACCAAGTGGATTCACAGCCACGTCCTGCCTGTTTTACAACACAGAACTACACTCACCATTTAGCAAGTTAACACAACTGAAGAAAAATGATTACATTTGGAAGAAATGGATGGAAGGTGTCATTGTAGAGGCAGCTGTGTTATTGACTGCATCAGTCACTTGGAGCCTCAACATCAGCTATAACGAACCTTAAATTTTGTTGAAAACATTTCTTCACCAAACTCAAGTAAACAGAATGGTTATTCTTGGAAACATCTTGTGTGTAGCCTGCGTGCAAGAGTACTTCAGGTGACCTACCTCATGTATCCTACCGACTGCACAATAAGTTGGTTGTTCCTTCATCGTGCTGTGAATATGAATGGGAGTTTAAAAGGTAACTTCAAACCCTAGGAGAGCCAAATGAAAATTCAAGTTTTCAGGATCTCTTGCAACTGCCAGTGACCAAAATATTAAACATCAAACCTATCATCCAACATGATACTAACTGCTAGATTTAGCCCGTCATCACAAAACCCAGGGAGCACAAACACTTTCATACCTCATCATCCAAGATATCACAGGCAAGGTTGATGCGAGAGACATCCACCTGCTGGGGTCCGAACTTGAGTTTCTTCGACCTCAAACTCCAGAGTTTGATGCAAGAGTTATCAAAACCAGCACTAAGCAGTTTGTTGTCTGGTGAAATTTCTGCAGTATTGAGCAGCTGGTCTGTGTTGTAGAAAGCATAGAAACAAATGGTTGTGAGAGAGGGAGGTCCATCTTTTACCCGTTTTATAGTGTCCTGCAACATATCTAGCGCAGCTTCATTCTGCAACATGGTAGAGGGTAGCTCTGAGGGCTCCATGCCCACCCCCTCGTTGCGAGATAGCGTCCCGACACTGTACAGCTGATAGCCTGTCTGTGGAGAACACTGCACATCCAGCTGAACCCGAGAGGCCAGAACCTTGCACAAAGCACTATTGTTGTCACTCTGGAGGTAGCGGAGGAGATAGTTGTAGCTTTCTTCAGTAAGGGTAAGAACATATTTGTTTTCAATCAGGCTGCGCAGTTTGGAGTTTGAATAAATGTCCTGGCTATTCAGGGTAGTCCGTAGCTGTTCCATGATGTCCTTCTGATCTGTATTTTGTAGGAACATCCCGTGAAAATGACTGTAGAAGCTGTCTGCTGCACTCTTCAAACCACTGTGCACCATGTCAAGGTGGAGGTAGACGAATAAAGGGTAGAGCAATTGTTTCACTTCTTGGCTGTACTTTGATTCAGTATCTGGAACCAGAAGTGTGATAGCGGAGTGAGTAAATACACTTGCAGCACTTGCTAGAACTCAAACTTTATGTTTCCCTAATATTCAAGGTAGTAATCTTTGGATTACTGCTGGTGCCATGTACAAGGGAGCTTAGAAACAGGAGGATAGAAAAGATGAATGCATGGCTCGAGAGGGGGTACAATTGAGGTATATTCCCACAAGAGAGAAAGGTACGGTAATCAAAGCCAAAGCTCCCAGCATGATGAAGGAGATAGAGTAAGATGAAGCAGAAAACAAAAAACGTGTGTAGACATAGCAGGTTGTTAATACAAATGGTTATAATCTTCCAATCTTTTTTAGATACGGGAATTGTGTCAGAGGACTGGGGGATTACAAATGTAACACCCTAGTTCAAAAATAAAAGGCTGTAAGGATAAACTCCAGGCCAATTGGTTTAACTTTGATGGTAGGAAAGCTTTTAGCAACGATAATCTTGGACAAACAGTCATTTGAACAAGAGTGGATTAGTTATGGAAAGCCAGCATGGATTTGTTAAAGGCAGCTTGTGTTTAACTAACTTGATTTAGTTTGATAACGTAACAGAGAGGTTGATGAGGGTAATGCAGTTGATGTGGTGTGCATGAACTTCCAAAAGCCATTTGATAAAGTGCCACATATTAGACTTGCCAGCAAAGTTGAAGTTCACTGAACACAAGGGATACTGGCAGCACGGATACAAAGTTGGCTAAATGACAGGAAAAAGTAGGTGAAAAGTAGTTGTTTTTCGGAATGGAGGAAGGTATACAATGGTGTTCCCCAGGGGTTGGTACTAGGACCACTTTTCACTTTCTAGATCTATATTAATGACTTAGGGCTTGGGTGTACAAGGCACAATTTAAAAATGTGCAGAGGACACAAAACTTGGAAGTATTGCGAACGGTGAGGATAGTGATAGACTTTAATAGGACACAGGCTGGTGGAATGGATGGACATATGGTAAATAGAATTCAATGCAGAGAAGTGAAGTGAGGCATTTTGGTAGGAAGAATGAGAAGAGGCAATATGAAATAAAAGGCACAATTTTAAAGGGGCTGCAGGAACAGGGATACCAGGGGGATATATGGGCACAAATTGAAGGTGCCAGGACAGGTTGAAAAAGGATTAGAATCCCAAGTTTTAAAGAGAAGCAGGGAGTACAAAAGGACGGAAATTGAACCTTTATAAAACACTAGTTTAATCTCAACTGGAGTATTTTGTCCAATTTTGGGCACTGCACTTTAGGATGGGTGTGAAGGTTTTAGAGAGGGTGTGGTAAAGATTTACCAGAATGGTTCCCAGGATGAGGGGCTTCAGTTACCTGGACAGACTGGAGAAGTTGGGGTTGTTCTCCTCAGCAAAGAGAAAGTTGAGAGAAGATTATTGAGGTGGTCAAAATCATGAGTGTAGACAGAATATATAGGTTGCCATTGGTGGAAGGGTCCAGTACCAGAGGGTACCTATTTAAGGTGAATGGCAAAAGCACCAAAGGCGACATGGGGAAAAACGTTTTAAGCAGCAAATGGTTAAGATCTAGAATGAACTGCACGAGGGTGTGGTGGAGGCAGATTCAATCTTGGCTTTCAAAAGGGAATTGGATAAGCACCTTAAGGGAAAGGAATTGCAGGGCTATGGGGATAAAGGGTCGGGGTGAGTGGATCTTGCTAAGTTGCTCTTGCAGAGAGCTGGCACGGACACGACAAGCTGAATGGCCTCCTGTGCTGAAGCCATTCTATGACTCCTTACTTGCGCTTCAACAGAAAAGGGAGCTTCCATTGCAAGTCCCACTTTCTATAAACGAAAACTTAATCACACGAGTCAACTGGGTGGGTGAAAGGTGAGCCCTAGCTCCATTGAGGCAAGCACCAGGAATAGTCAGCATCAATATTCCTTGTAAAATGTTATTTTCTCAATGTGCAGTACCTTTAAATTTATTTGAGCGGACCTGCATGCATTGTATTTAATCAGGAACACTGTCTGCATGGTCGCGCACAGCTTAGCGGAAACACTGGTTGGCACCCTCCTGGTATTTCTAAAGTGACAGAAAATGCCACGCTGTCTTGACTGTCATTCCGGCTAACAGTATTTATTAAAATGGCAGGTGGAAACCTAGAATAAGCAGTGACATGTGCTCCAACAGAAGTCCCACTATCTTTGTCATTCTCTTCAATAACTTTTACCTGTGGGAACTGAAGTGATTGAACTAATACCATTTTCTGCATTCAATGAAGTGAGTGAAGTGAACTGCAAGATCTGCTTTCCTGGGACTCAAATCAACAATTAAAAGCTAAAAGTGCCTATTAGCTCTTGAGAATGGACCAATTTACTCTCCATATGCCACACATAATTATCATCCTTTACAAGTGAGATGATTATTTAAATCTTCTGAAAGTCTCATTGTATTTGATGCTACATTTCCCTGTAGTGTTAGAGTATACAATACACCATCTCTCACACTGCTATCTTTTCCCATTTTCATCTACATCACACCCCCTCCACTGTGAATAGCAAGACAAATTTCAGAAAAAAGTAGACTCATACTGAACAAGTATCTGACAGTGGGTTAGTTCATTAATTTAAAAGGTGACTGTATTTCTCACTTCCAAGGCACCTGTGAGAACTGCTTCAATATCAACAGAAGAGATTTTTTTTCCTCCCAAATAACTTCTCAAAAGGCAAAGTGTTGATTTGAGGAAGAAGTACTGAGCACACTTACAATAAAACTTTGTTCAACTAACACCCTCAATTAACTAAATGGGAGACAAATCTTTCTACAAATTACAGGACCTTAGTCACTAATGCCCGTTCTTAAACATTCATTATGGAATGTAGGTGCCACTGGGCAAGGCCAATATTCAATGCTAATCCCTAATTGCCCTTGAAAAGGTGGTGGTGAGCAGTCTCGTTGAATACAGTCAGGTGGTTTGCTAGACCATTTTGGAGGAAACCACAAGAGTTGACCACATTGCTATGCGCCCAAAGTAATGTATAGGCCCACCAGGCAAGGATGGGAGATTTCCTTCCCTAAAGGACATTAGTGAACCAGGTGGGATTTTACGATAAACTGATACTTTTACGGTCACCATAAGTGATACTAGCTTTTTATGCCAGAGAGTTATTTAATTAATTGAATTTTCCAACTGTAGTGGGGGGATTTGAACTCATGCCTCCGAATCATCCAGGCCTCTGGATTACTAATCCTGTAACATGTCACTATGCTACCATACCTCCCAAACCTGTGGCTGTGTTCTGAACTTGGGTTATGAGGTTTAACAGTGCCATTAAGTCAGCTGTACTGGTAGAATATCTTTCTTTTGATTGTCCGAGCTCAGTAGCTATTTAACTCATTTTGAAAAGAGGATAAATTTCAAATAATACTGTTTTTTTTAGGTAAAAATTTGAACGACACACAAATTGTAGCTTTCTAATGTGATCCACCGATTTCAGGAAGGGTATCAAGCAGAGAGCGAGACACACAAACTCAGTGCATGGACAACTTTACATGAACATTTTTACCATTAAACACAAGCTGCTTCTATCCGAACTTACCGAAAAGGAAGATTTTCAACCTTGCAAACTGTATTTCATATTGATTAGGATCAGCTTGACAGGGAGCTGCAGACACCACATTGGGAGAACCAGACTCTGCCTGAACTGTTTTTGAAAATACAAAATTAATGCGATCAGCATCAAAGACCTGACACTTGCAGAAAAGTCATACACGCCACAGTCTGTAGTGTAAGCTGGTGGTTGGGTTGAGGAAAGTCCTGCAGGAATGGAAGTTTCACCAGGGACCTGACAGAAAGTGCCTCAGAAAAACACGTGCAGAAAGTTGAGAGAGCATTTGGAGTATTGTATTATTTGTATGGATTTTTGCTAATCCCTACCCCTCTCCCCACCACCACTCCCCTCCCTGCCAATACTGGCCTTAGGTATGGTTCTGAACATAAAGTTGGAGAACCAGGTATAACTGAACATATACAAAGGCTGCACACACCTCTTGGTGTGCCCAGCTGCCAAAACTAAAAGCATACAGTACATTACTGGAAGCAGCTGGATGTTCCTTGGACATACTCAAACAACCTGCCATTTTACTTGCCATGGTCCAACATTCCACTTGTCCTAGGAACATGTGAAATGCCATAATACAATTTGAACCCTCATCCTCTGGGTTGCTGATCCAGTGCCATAATCACTTGTTCCTGGAATATGGGAGACAACTGCAAGGTTGTATTTATTACCCACCCACAATTGCACTATTAAGATTCAACCACACAGAGAGACTGGGTCATATGTAAGTTATCAGACCAGGTGGAGGTGGCAGGGTCACTTCCCTGAAGAACATTAGTCAAACATGGTCATTTTCTGCAGTAATTTAACAAATTACCAAATTAACAATTAATTTGCTGTGATCCAATTTGGACTCGTGACTTCTGGGTTGCTAGTCCAGTACCGTAATCACTGGGCTATCATACCCTGCTGAAATCCATACAAAGTAGCAACATACACAACTGGTCAAATACGCCAAAATCCTTTTTGCTATCTTTTGTTTACTGATATCCAGTGGCCATTTTTAGCACCAGTGTACATTTTACTGTGACTTCTGCTCATTAACATGGGAAGTAGGTACGGGTGGGAAAGAGACTTCCATTCCATGAGAATGGGGTAGATTCAAACCAGATCCAACAGACACATGCAACCTACATCACAAATGCAACATGTACTTGCACTTAAGATTATATCATTCAATTCTATTAAAATCTTTGTCGACAATGTATGCTTGCTTATGAAGCCCAATGGGTTGAGCCTATTTCCTCAGTTTACAATAGTGCGAGTCATGTACAGATAATTACAATATCCAAAGTATCACCCACTTTGCAATATATATCTTGCATTTCTTGGTATTACTTCAATTCATCTGCTCAATTACTTCAGGACTATAGATCATTTTAAAATCATACAGGCCTCCTCAAAGCAACCCAATTTCAAATATAAATCGTACCTTAAAAAAAAAATTGCATCAATTTCAGCATTTTAAAAAAGTTCTCACATTCATTCCCCTGGGAATTGCAACCATCCAATTACAAATACTGGTGGCAATAATTACCGAGTAGTATATCACAAGTTAATTAACATTTCAAAAACTCTTCATCCCACATATTTTATTTTTAGCCACAACGCCTTTGTGAACTAACACTTACTTTAGCTGCTTTTACACAGCTTAGTCCCAGTTCTGAAGAATAAGTGATTTTATGTGCCCACCATTCTACTGCTAAGGTGATTGCAATTTATTGGAACCACAAGAAGCCGCCACACAGATGTTGGTCTCCCAGAATCTGAGCAAACATCTGCATAAAACTTGTTTGTGACATTCCTAACTTGGACTTAGTTTTTAATTTTGTAACATTTTTACAAAAGCACCATAAAACCGGCTCCCATCTCTTTTCATGCATGTTGTCAATGATGGGCTGAATGCAAAAGAAATGAGCTAATTATAAATATAACAACTTGTACTTATACAGCACCGTTAATGTAGTAAAATGACCCAAGACACTTCAGAGGAGAGCTAACAAACAAGACTCAACATCAAGCCAAATAAGGATATGTATTAGGGCAGATGGCCAAAACCTTAGTCAAGTATGCAGATTTTTGAGGACGGTCTTAAAGAGGGAAAGGGAAGAAGAGAATCAGGGAGTTTTGGACGGGAATTTCAGAGCTTACGGTCTGGGCAGCTGAAGACATGGCTGTCAAAAGTGGAGATATTAAAATCAGGGTGCTGAAGAGGCCAGAACTGGACAAGTGCAGAGATTGCAGAGCTGGAGGAGATTGCAGATAGGGAGTGGAGAGGCCACAGAGGGATCTGAAAACAAAGATGAAGATTTTAAAATCGAGGCCTTGCTTAGCTAGAAGTCAGCAGAGGTTAATGAGCACAAGCTAACGGGCAAACGGGATATGGTGCGAGTTCAGAAACAGACAGCAGAGCTTTAGACAACCCCAAGTTATGGAAGGTAGAACATGCGAAGCCAGTCAGGAGTGCATTGGAATAGTCATGACTATAGATAACAAAGGCATGAATGAGGGTTTCAGCAGCAGATGAGCTGAGGTAGAGTGGAGATGGAAACAGGGGGTCTTAGTAATTGGAGCAGAAATGTGGTCAGAAGCTTGTCCTTGGGTCAAATGTAACACCAAGGTTGCAAACAGACTGGTTTAGTCTCAAACAGTTGTCAGGGAGAAGAACAGAGTCAGTGGCTGGTGAATAGAGTTTATTGGGGAGGGGTCTGATGATAATGACTTTGGTCTTCCCAATATTTAGTCGAGGGGCAATTGCTGATCGTCCAATACTAGCTACCAGACAAGCAGTCTGACAATTTGGAGACAGTGGAGGGCCTGAATGCAGTGGTGCTGAAATGAAGGTGGGTGTCATCAGTGTACATGTGGAAACTGATGCTGTGCTTTCAGATGACATTGCTAAAGGGCAGTTTGTAGATCAGAAATAGGAGGCGACATAGGATCGATCGATTCTTGGGGGACCATAAGACATAGGGGCAGAAATTAGGCCAATCGGCCCATCGAGTCTGCTCCACCATTCAATCATGGCTGGTAAGTTTCTCAACCCCATTCTCCCGCCTTCACCCCGTAACCTTTGATCCCCTTACCAATCAAGAACCTATCTATCTCGGTCTTAAATACACTCAATGACCTGGCCTCCACAGCCTTCTGTGGCAATGAATTCCAGATTCACCACTCTCTGGCTAAAGAAGTTTCTCCTCATCTCTGTTCTAAAAGGTCTTCCCTTTAATGTGAGGTTGTGCCCTCAGGTCCTAGTCTCTCCTACTAGTGGAAACATCTTCCCCACGTCCATTCTATCCAGGCCTTTCAGTATTCTGTAAGTTTCAATCAGATCCCCCCTCATCCTTCTAAACTCCATCGAGTATAGACCCAGAGTCCTCAAACGTTCCTCATATGTTAAGCCTTTCATTCCTGGGATTGTTCTCGTGAACCTCCTCTGGACTCTCTCCAGGGCCAGAACATCCTTCCTGAGATACGGGGCCCAAAATTGCTCACAATATTCTAAATGTGGTCTGACCAGAGCCTTATAAAGCCTCAGCAGCACATCCCTGCTTTTATATTCTAGTCCTCTCGAAATAAATGCCAACATTGCATTTGCCTTCCTAACTACCGGCTCAACCTGCAAGTTAACCTTAAGAGAATCCTGGACTAGGACTCCCAAGTTCCTTGCACTCCAGATTTCTGAATTCTCTCCCCATTTAGAAAATAGTCTATGCCTCTATTCTTCCTACCAAAGTGCATGACCTCACACTTCCCCACGTTGTATTCCATCTGCCACTTCTTTGCCCATTCTCCTAACCTGTCCAAATCCTTCTGCAGCCTCCCCACCTCCTCAATACTACCTGTCCCTCCACCTATCTTTGTATCATCTGCAAACTTAGCCAGGATGCCCTCAGTTCCTTCATCTAGATCATTAATGTATAAAGTGAAAAGTTGTGGTCCCAACACTGACCCCTGTGGAACTCCACTAGTCACCAGCCGCCATCCTGAGAAGGACCCCCTTATCCCCACACTCTGCCTCCTGCCAGACAGCCAATCTTCTATCCATGTTAGTACCTTGCCTCTAACACCATGGGCTCTTATCTTACTAAGCAGCCTCCTGGGCGGCACCTTGTCAAAGGCCTTCTGGAAGTCCAAGAAGATAACATCCATTGGCTCTCCTTTGTCTAACCTACTCGTTACCTCCTCAAAAGAATTCTAACAGATTTGTCAGGCATGACCTCCCCTTGATGAAGCCATGCTGACTTTGCCTGATTTTACCATGCCCTTCCAAGTATTCTGAAATCTCATCCTTAATAATGGACTCTAAAATCTTACCAACGACCGAGGTCAGGCTAATCGGCCTGTAATTTCCCGTCTTTTGCCTCACTCCCTTCTTAAACAGGGGGGTTACATTAGCGATTTTCCAGTCCTCTGGGACCCTCCCTGACTCCAGTGATTCCTGAAAGATCACCACTAACGCCTCCACTATCTCTTCAGCTATCTCCTTCAGAACTCTGGGGTGTAATCCATCTGGCCCAGGTGATTTATCCACCTTCAGACCTTTCAGTTTTCCTAGCACCTTCTCCTTGGTAAAGGCCACCATACTTACCTCTGCCCCCCAATTCTCTTGAACTTTGGGGATGTCACTTGTGTCTTCCACCGTGAAGACTGACGCAAAGTACCTATTCAGTTCCTCCGCCATTTCTTTGTTCCCCACTACTACTTCTCCAGCGTCATTTTCCAGCAGCCCAATGTCCACTTTTGCCTCTCTCTTACCCTTTATATATCTAAAAAAACTCTTGCAATCTTCTTTTATATTACTGGCTAGTTTACCCTCACTTTTAATCTTCTCCCTCATTTCTTTTTTAGTTGTCCTCTGTTGGTCTTTGTCGGCTTCCCAATCCCCTGGTTTCCCACTGCTTTTCGCCGCATTGTATGCTTTCTCTTCAGCTTTTATGCTGTCCCTGACTTCACTTGTCAGCCATGGTTGCCTCGTCCTCCCTTTAGTATGCTTCTTCTTCCTCGGGATGAATTTTTGCTGTGTCTCCCAAATTACTCCCAGAAACTCCTGCCATTGCTGTTCCACTGTCTTTCCTGCTAGGCTCAACTCCCAGTCAATTCTGGCCAGCTCCTCCCTCATGCTTCTGTAGTTGCCTTTATTCAACTGTAATACAACACCAGAGGTAATGATGTGGGAGAGGGAAAGAGAAGTCACTGCAGTTAATTCGCTGGCTTAGACTGGGTAGGTAAGAATGGGAGCAGGTGAGTGCAGTCTCAGCAGCTGGATGGCAGTGGAGGAGAATGGTGTGGTCAAAAGCCACAGACAGGTCAAAAAGAGCAAGAAGAGATAGTTTACCGTTGTCACCCCACTTAAGATATAATTTGTGACTTTGAATAGAGCCTTTCCAGTATTATGGTAGGAGTGTAAACCGAAATTCACAAGTAGTTCTGAGAAAGATCTGCTCAAGACATTGGACAGAAAATGGACTTTGGAAATGAGGCAATGGTTTGCATAGACAGAGGAGTCAGGTTTATTTGTGGGATGGGGTGATTGTAGGTTTGAAGGAGATGGGGAAAGAACTGAAGGATGGAGAACAATTAATATCAGCGGAGGGATGTTGGTGTCATGGTAATATCACTGGATTAGTAATGCAGAGGGCAGGTTAATGCACTAGGACACTGATTCAAATCCCACCACAAGAGCTGGTGGAATTTAAATTCAACAATAAATCTAGAATTATAAAGCTATTCTCAGCATGGTGACCATGACAATAATCATCATTTGTTGTGTAAAAAAAAAACCCCATCTGGTTCACTAATATCCTTTAGGGAAGGAAATTTGCCATCCTTACCTGGCCTGGCCCACATGTGACTCCAGACCAACAGCAATGTAGTTGACTCTTAACTGTCCTCTGAAATGGCCTAGCAAGCCACTCAGTTCAAGGGCAATTAAGAATGGACAACAAATGCTGGTCTTGCCAACAACACCCACTTCCCATAAAAGGAAGAGAAAAAAAAACTGGAAACAGAAAGACAAATTGGGTGGTCAGCAGTCTAATGGGAATAAAGGGAGTGGGAATAAGGTTGAGGGAGCAACAAGTGGGTCTCATGGCCAAGATGAATTTGAAGGGGCAATGGAAGAGAAAAATGCAAGTCCAGGGCTGGGGCAGGGGTGAATCTTAGAGAAGGTTTGGCCCAGCGATGAGGGGAAGGAAGGGAAATGGGAGAAGCAGCGGATCAAATGGGCTCAATCCTAGTGGCAAAGGAGTTCACAAATGTCTAGCACCTTCTGTTGCTGGAGCGAGGGTAGAGGGGGTTAAGATGACGGTTTGCAGTACAGAAAAGAAGCCTGGGCTTACCTTGGCATTCAAGGATGATCCTGATACAGTGAACATTTTGGGCAGGCAAGGGCAAGGCCCCAATGCTTTATGCAGCCCAAACAGATCTGGCAGTCAGTGGCTAAATCAGTTGACTGCCATCTCTGTTCAAGCCTGCATCCCCTGGACCAAAGGGAGTGGAGTATACCAGGGTGACTATGTGTAATGGCTTTAATGAAGTGAGGATTAAGCAAGTCAGTAGTTGCAGAAATGTCTTGGTGAAGGGAGGGCTAAAGGCTGGATAATTGGGATTTTAAAAGTGCAGTTGTATGTGAATTAGGAGAGATTTGTTACCATATTTTGAAGATTCTATATGAAAGGCTGACACATTAGCAACCTAGAATAGTGAATGCTATCAACATGGACAGCCAACCCATCAGTGCTTTACTGTACACTGCACTGTATTTCCAAATTTCAGAATTGTGGCAGTGGTCTATCCAACAGTTTTGTTACTAGTTCTGAATCTCAGTGGCTCTCCCACGCAGCTGATGTAACAGCCAGATCCCATGTGTGCTGAGCCTCAGTTACCCCACACCCGCCCCCTCAATTCAATAAAAGCAGGGTACCCTAACTGTTCAACCACATGGGCTACTAAGAAGTTTTAATCCATGATCTCATTCATTTGCGTACCCCTCAGATTGCCAATATCAACAGATTACAATTTAGAATATATCTAACAATTCTCTAGCAGTGATTCTCACTTAGAACTGCAGTGCATATTATCTTGAGGATGCACTGCAGAAATTTGCTGAGGCTTCTTTGACAGCACCTCCCAAAATCACAAAGAGCAAGGACAGCAAGAGAATGCGCACATTTGGACATATCTCACTATTCCTTTATTGTCACTGCAGAACTCCCTACCCAATAGTATTGTGGCACCTCTTCACCACCTTCAACACCTCTTTGATCCTTTTGTCTGTGACATCTTTTGATTATCTGCTCCTATCACTGCTTGCTTGTCCCTACAACCACCTCCCCCCTCAACTTCTCTCTCCCCCTGCCCACCTTAAACCAGCTTATATTTCACCCCTCTCCTAACTATACTCAGTTCTGTTGAAGGGTCGTGAGGACTTGAAACGTCGACTCTTTTCTTCTCTACCGATGCTGCCAGACCTGCTGAGTTTTTCCAGGTAATTCTGTTTTTGTTTTGGATTTCCAGCATCCGCAGTAGTTTTTTGTTTTTATATTAGTATTGTGGCAGTACCTTCACCAGATGAACTGCAGTGGTTCAAGAAGTTGGCCCACCACCACTTTGCTCAAGGGACAGGCCATAAATGCCACCATAGGCAGAGTATAAATCAAAAGAAAATCAAGGAGATTACAATTTAGGATAAATCCACCAATTCTCTAATGATAACAAATAGTAACTACCTGGGTTTCATAGGCTGATTTACCAGGCTGCAAATGGTCATTGTTGACTGCTGTAAAACATTTTACATGCTACAACAGCTCAATTTAGAGAACCCTTTAAGTGGAAGAGCAAGGTGAAAGCTATGTTCTAGGCCTTCTTACTCAAGTGTTATAACTTGCCTGAATGACTTTTTAACCCTCAATTCAGCCACTGGGATTTCACTTCAGATTGATAGGTTGAAAGTCAGTATCCCTCTCTCTCTCTCTCTGTCTGTCTCTGTCTGAAAAATAAGTCTTAACCCAGCTCAGAATCTCACAGGCCCATCAAGCCTGCACCGACACGTGAGAAACACCTGACCTACCTACCTAATCCCATTTACCAGCACTTGGCCCATAGCCTTGAATGTTATGATGTGCCAAGTGCTCATTCAGGTACTTTTTAAAGGATGTGAGGCAACCCGCCTCCACCACCCTCCCAGGCAGTGTATTCCAGACTGTCACCACCCTCTGGGTAAAAAAGTTTTTCCTCACATTCCCCCTAAACCTCCTGCCCCTCACCTTGAACTTATGTCCCCTCTTGACTGACCCTTCAACTAGGGGGAACAGCTGCTCCCTATCCACCCTGTCCATGCCCCTCATAATCTTGTGCACCTCGATCAGGTCGCCCTTCAGTCTTCTCTGCTCCAACGAAAACAACCCAAGTCTATCCAACCTCTCTTCATAACTTCAATGTTTCATCCCAGGCAACATCCTGGTGAATCTCCTCTGCAACCCCTCCAGTGCAATCACATCCTTCCTATAATGTGCCAACCAGAACTGCATACAGTACTCCAGCTGCAACCTCACCAAGGTTCTATACAACTCCAACATGACCTCCCTACTTTTGTAATCTATGCCTCAATTGATAAAGGCAAGTGTCCCATATGCCTTTTTCACCACCCCACTAACATGCCCCTCCACCTTCACAGACCTATGGGCACATATGCCAAGGTCCCTTTGTTCCTCAGAACTTCCTAGTGTCATGCCGTTCATTGAATACTTCCTTGTCAAATCACTCCTTCCAAAGTGTATCACCTCATAGTTTTCAGGGTTAAATTCCACTTATCTGCCCGTTTGACAATCCCGTCTATATCTTCCTGTAGCCCAAGACACTCAACCTCACTGTTAACCACCCGGCCAATCTTTGTGTCATCCGCAAACTTACTAATCCTACCCCACATAGTCATATATATAAATGACAAATAATAGGGGACCCAGCATAGATCCCTGTGGTACGCCACTGGACATAGGCTTCCAGTCACTAAAGCAGCCTTCTGTCATCACCCTCTGTCTCCTACAACTAAGCCAATTTTGAATCCACCTTATCAAATTACCCTGTATCCCATGTGCATTTGCCTACTTTATAAGTCTCCCATGTGGGACCTTGTCAAAGGCTTTGCTGAAATCCATATAAACTACATCAACTGCACTACCCTCGTCTACACACCTGGTCACCTCCTCAAAAAATTCAATCAAATTTGTTAGGCATGACCTCCCTCTGACAAAGCCATACTGACTATCCCTGATCAAATCTTCCCTCTCCAAGTGAAGATAGATTCTCTCCAATAGTTTCCCTACCACTGACATGAGACTCACTGGTCTGTAGTTCCCTGGCTTATCCCTACAACCCTTCTTGAATAGCAGAACCACATTAGCTGTTCTCCAGTCCTCTCGCACTTCCCCCATGGCCAGACAAGGATTCAAAATTTGGGTCAGAGCCCCTGTGATCTCCTCCCTTGCCTCCCTCAGCAGTCTGGGACACAAATCATCTGGACCTGGAGATTTGTCCACTTTTAAGCCTGCCAACACCTCCAAAACCTTATACTCCCTATATCAATTTGCTCAAGAGCCTCGCATTCTCTCTCCCCGACTTCGATACCTTCATCCTCATTCTCCTGGGTAAAGACGGATGTGAAGTATTCATTCACCACTCTACCGGTGTCCTCTGGCTCCACCCATAGATTGCCCCCTTGGTCCCTACTCTTTCCCTGGTTATCCTCTTCCCATTGATATACTTATAGAATATCTTGGGATTTTCCCTACTTTTACCAGCCAGAAGTGCGAGTTCACAGCAGGAAGCCTAGTGCAATTTACTACGCTTCAGTAAATGTGCAGACAAACTTGCTTACTTGCCCGTAGCTTAAATGACTTCCACTGCACAGTTGTGCCATTTAACTCTTCTTTTACTCCTCCATGCCCATACCCCTCTCAATTGTCTAGGGACGCTTTACTATATTAAAGGCACTGTAGAAATGTCAATTATTATTGAATGCAGATATGCAGGTGGCTGGTGCAGGAATTGGAATGTCACACTATTGCAATTGTGAGAAGTCAACTGGGGCGGGTGGAGGGTTAAGGTTCACAGCAAAGGAAAAGAATAGGACATGGAATTTACTGCACAGAAACAGGTCATTTGGCTCACCCAATCAGTCTATGCTCCACACAGGCCTTTCCCCATTCTATTTACTTCATATCACCCCATCAACATATCAGCAAGAAGCTTTACTCTGCCTGGCTTGACACTGATACCTAGTCCACAAAATAAGATGGAATGATCTACATCATTGCTCAAATTGGTCTTTGATGTACCTGTTAAGTTAGTTGCCATTTCCTCTGCAGTCTGAGAAAATTTGGGTCCTTGTTTCAGGGCTCCATCGGAGTCTACATATTGTCTTCTTCGGAGGTAGTGAGCCACTGCAGCCTGTATCTGTTCTGTACGTACTCGCTTCATGGTCTAATTGTGAAAAACACAAGATCAATACGAAGGACAGTATACCACAGTCATACTCTCTAGGCGACTGTGTTATCAATATTTCTGCAGCTACTGATTGGCTAAACTGCAGCCTCACCTTTTCATTTGATGCCCTAGTCCCCGCTGAAACTATTACTCTCTCTCTCACCGTGACCGTTCACTTTGGTAAGGCCCTCAGCACCACTCACTCAGGCTTGAACGGACATGGCAGACATCAGGTTTAACAATTCAATGCCAAATTTAGCTGAAGCAATAAAGCTCTATTGCACCCTGTTCACACCAGCCAAAACCCAGGGTGGGGATCCGTTAATTACCTGTGTTTGGGGGTGGGTACCCAGGTGGCCAGGCAGGGGGGGCTTCCCAGGTTGTGAGTGGGGTTTACCTGGGTTGGGGTGGGGGTCCAGGGGTTACTCGGGTTTGGGAGGGGGGAGGGAGAGGGTTACCCAGGTTGGGTTGGGGGGTGGGGGTAGGGATTACATGGGGGGAGGGGGAGAGATGGGGGTTACACAGGTTTGGGGGGGAGGGGAGAGTGCTGGGTGTTACCCAGGTGGAGGGAGAGAGAGCAAGAAAGCGTGAGAGAGAGAGAGAGAGCGCAAGATAGAGATGGGGCGGTGGGGAGTTGGGGGATACCCAGGTTGAAGGTTGGGGGGGCGGGGGAGAGAGAGAGACAGAGAGAGAGAGGAGAGAGAGAGTTGGGGCTTACCCAGGTCAGGGGTGGGTGTGGGGGTGAAGAGAGTGAGTGTTGGGAGTTACCCAGGTTGGGTGGCTGGGGCTGGGGGGGTTACCCAGGTTGGGTGGCTGGGGCTGGGGGGGTTACCCAGGTTGGGTGGCTGGGGCTGGGGGGGGGGTTACCCAGGTTGGGTGGCTGGGGCTGGGGGGGGGTTACCCAGGTTGGGTGGATGGGGCTGGGGGGGGCTACCCAGGTTGGGTGGATGGGGCTGGGGGGGGTTACCCAGGTTGGGTGGATGGGGCTGGGGGGGGTTACCCAGGTTGGGTGGATGGGGCTGGGGGGGTTACCCAGGTTGGGTGGATGGGGCTGGGGGGGGGTTACCCAGGTTGGGTGGATGGGGCTGGGGGGGGGTTACCCAGGTTGGGTGGATGGGGCTGGGGGGGGGTTACCCAGGTTGGGTGGATGGGGCTGGGGGGGGGTTACCCAGGTTGGGTGGATGGGGCTGGGGGCGGTTACCCAGGTTAGGTGGATGGGTCTTGCGGGGGGGTTACCCAGATTGGGTGGATGGGTCTGGGGGGGGGTTACCCAGGTTGGGTGGATGGGGCTGGGGGCGGTTACCCAGGTTAGGTGGATGGGTCTTGCGGGGGGGTTACCCAGATTGGGTGGATGGGGCTGGGGGGGGGGGGGGGGGGGGTGGATGGGGGGGGGGGGATACCCAGGTTGGGTGGATGGGGCTGGGGGGGGGTTACCCGGGTTTGGGGGGGGGGGGGGGTGGGTTACCCGGGTTTGGGGGGGGTTACCCGGGTTTGGGGGGCGGAGGGGGGATGGTGCGGTGGGTACTCCCCAGGTTGTTTGGGGGGGGGGGGATGTGGGTTACCCAGGTTGATTTGAAGCTGGGGCCGGCCCGGGCTCCTGTAGGCCGGAAGCCTCGGCCCGGCCGAACCGTCTCCTCCTCCTCCCTCGGGCCGGGGAACTTACTGCATGACGGCCGCTCGCTAACACCGCAGAAAGGGAAGTCGACAATCCGGGGAGCGGCCCCAGGGCTCGGACTCGGGTTCGGGTTCAGGCCCGGACTCGGGGCCTCTCCGCCGCTTTGGCGCCTCCGCTCGGCTTCATGTTGATTGGCTGGGTGAGGGGTGAGAGGTGAAGGGTGAGGAGGGGTCAGGGGTCACATGATGCTGGCACTGGCGAGACCACGTGGTGTAGTGCAGCCTGGAGCAGGAGAGCAGGAGGAGAATCTGTCTGTAACTGGATAGGAACCTGGGAGCCTGTATGTAACTATATATATAACTATATACCTCTGTCTGGGACCCTGTGTAACTGTAAATATAAAGAGAGGTTTGGGGAACTCTGTATAACTTATATGTCTGGAGGTTTGAGACACTGTGTAACTATATATATACACATATATATATATATATATATGGAGTATTGGACACTGATAAGCCACATAGAGGGGTCTGAGATAGTGTAACCAAAAACGGATAGCAAGAGTTTCTCCATTATTTAAAAAGCAAAAGAGTAAGTAAAGTGAGTGAGTGTTGGTCCTCTAGAGAGTGACAGTGGGGAGTTCATAGTAGATAATAAGGAAATGGTGGATGAAATGAACAAATATTTTGCTTCTGTGTTCACTATAGAGGATACAAAAAAAACCTTCCAGTAACAGCTGCAAATCAGGAGGTGAACGGGCGAGAGGAACTTGGTGAAATTGAAATCACTGGGGAAACGATACTGAGCAAACTGATGGAGTTGCAGGCTGGCAAGTCTCCGGGTCCCCATGGACTACACCCTAGGGTCTTAAAAGAGGTGGCTAATGAGGTGGTTGATGCACTGGTGTTAATTTTCCAAAATTCGCTAGATTCTGGAAAGGTTCCATCAGATTGGAAAGTAGTAAATGTAACCCCTCTATTCAAGAAGGGAGGGAGGCAGAAAACAAGAAACTATCGGCCAGTTAGCTTGACGTCAGTTGTGGGGAAGTTATTAGAATTGATCATTAAGGAGGTTATAGCTGGGCATTTAGAAGAGCTCAAGGCAATAGGGAAGAGTCAGCATGGTTTTGTGAAAGGAAAATCATGTTTAACCAATTTATTGGAGTTTTTTTGAAGGAACAACATGCGCAGTGGATAAAGGGGAGCCTGTAGATATACTGTACATGGATTTCCAGAAGGCATTTGATAAGGATTATTACGGAAGATAAAAGCGCATGGTGCAGTGGGTAACATATTAGCAAGGATAGAAGATTGGCTGGCTGACAGAAAGTATGCATAAATGGGTCTTTTTCTGATTGGCAGGATATGACGAACGGAATCCCACAGCGGTCTGTACTGGGGCCTCAACTTTTTAAAGTTTACATCAATGACTTAGATGGGAGGAGTGAAGACATGGTAGCTAAATTTACAGATGACACAAAGATAGGTAGGAAAGTATGTTGTGAAGAGGACATGAGGAGGTTGCAGATGGATATGGATAGGTTGAGTGAGTGGGAAAGGTCTGGAAAATGGAGTTTAATGTGGGAAAATGTGAAGTTGTTCACTTTGACAGGAAGAACAAAAAAGCAGAATATTACTTAAATGGAGAACAGCTGCATAATTCTGAGGTGCGAAGGGATCTCGATATTCTAGTACATGAGTCACAAAAAGTTAGTATGCAGGTCCAGCAAGTAATTAAGAAGGCTAATGGAATGCTGTCCTTTAATACGAGAGGAATTGAACATAAAAGTAAGCATGTTATATTTCAGTTATACAGGGCATTGGTGAGACCGCACCTCGAATACTGTGTACAGTTTTGGTCTCCTTATTTAAGGAAGGATGTAAATGTATTGGAGGCGGTTCAAAGGGGGTTTACGAGATTGATACCTGGAATGAGTGGGTTGTCTTATGAGGAAAGGTTGGACAGACTAGGCTTGTTTCCACTGGAGTTTGGAAGAGTGAGTTGTGATTTGATTGAAGCGCAAAAGATCCTGATTGGCCTTGACAAGGTGGACATCGAAAGGATGTTTCCTCTTGTGGGTGACTCCAGAACTAGGGGGCACTGTTTTAAAATTAGGGGTCATGCTTTTAGGACAGAGATTAGAAATTTTTTCTCTCAGAGGGTTGTGCGACTTTGGAATTCTCTGCCTCAGAAGGTGGTGGAGGCGGGGTCATTGAATATTTTTAAGGCACAGGTACATAGATTCTTGTTAGGCAAGGAAATCAAAGGTTATCGGGGGTAAATTGCAATTTGGAAATTGAAACACAAGCAGATCAGCCATGATCTTATTGAATGGCGGAGCAGGCTCGAGGGGCCGAATGGTCTATTCCTATTCCTATTTCTTATGTTCTTACATATTATTGGACACTGTTGTTACATAGAGGGATGAGGGACACTGTTACTATATGTATGGGGATCTGGTCACTCAAGGGTCTGAATGGCCTCCTCCTGTTCCTGTGTCTCAAAGTGAGTCCTGTGTGATCCGGTGGGAAAAATAGGTAGAGCTGCTGGTAAACAGGTAAATGCCTGTAGGCACCTCACAGTCCCTGACTGCACTGGGCAGATACAGGGGTTAGCAGGATGACAGTAGGTTCAAAAAGCAAGTAATGTTAGCAAAATGTCAGGCTTAATGTAGTGAAAATTTACTGGATTCAAATACCACGATTTAGAAAGTACTTTTTTAACTTTCATGAGACTGAATAGACTGGAACTCTTTCTTTGGAAAAGAGAAGGCTGAGCGGTGACTTGATTGAAGTCTTTAAAATTAGGAAAGATTTCGAAGAGAAGATGTTTCCACTTGTGAGGGAGCCCAAAACTAGTGTAACTGTACATATAGGGATATGGGCCACTGCATTTTTATATATATATATATAAAATAAACACAGTTGTGCGATCCTGTAACTATAGATAGGGGTCTATGGAACACTCTGTAACTATGTAAACAGAGATATGGGGCATTGTAGCTATACGTATAGAGCCTGGGATACTATGTAACTATATAGCAATGTGGGATGCTATGTAACAACATACATTGGCATGGAAAACTATTTAACTGTATGGGATATTATGTAACTATACGGTGATGTGGAACACTAATTATATGTAGGTATATGGGCACCATGTGACTATATAGGATTATGGGACACTATATCTAAATTTGTAGGGTTTTGGGTTCACCTAACTTTGTGTATAGGACACTATGTAACTACATTGAGGTACAGGACACTGTATCTAACTATATAGGGATCTGGGATTTTGAATGTAACCACATATTTTAGTTTGGGACACTATGCAACAATAAATAATGGCCAGAAGACTAGGGAGAAATCTTGCTCTTCAAATAGTTATGTGGGATCTTTCACCTAAAAGAGCAAATTGGGCATGTTTAACATCTCATCTGAAAGATGGCACCTCTGACAATTTCTACTTTATTCGTCATTGGATTGTGAGCATCACTGGTAAGGCCAGCATTTATTGCCCATCTCTAATCGTTCTTAAAGAGGTGCCTTGAGAAGATGCAGCACCCCCTCAGGACTGTCAGCCTTGATTTTGTACTCATGTCTTGGAGTGGGGCTTGAATCCACAAACTTCTGACTTAGAAAGGCAAGAATGCTAACCATCGGCAAAGTGGACACTGGTGCAATAATTCACATAGAGAGTCACCACCAAGTTTCTGGGCAGCTCTCTCTACGTTAACTCTAAATGTTGTTCTCTTGATTTCAGATCATGGCTGCGATTTATTCTGGGATTCACCTAAAAATAAAAAGTGCAAAGACCCCATGGGGAGACAAACTGAAATTGGCTCGATTTGCTTGGATTTCACACCAGTGTTTTCTCCCAAACAAGGAACAGGTGTGTAGTCTGTAAACCTTCTCATCTCCATTTTAATTTGGTTTTAAAATTCCCATCCTTGTTTTCAAATCCCTGGGCCTCTGGTTTACTAGTCGAGTGACATCACCACAATGCAATGGTCTCCCCAGTTGTGAATCCTGTGATATAAGAGAGGGCCAAATGATCTTTTCTTGCCGATAAGCAAAATATTTTAACATTGGTGGGCACTTTTGAAAATAAAATCTCTCAACTGTAAGTGAGTGTAAGTGCTGCTTGGTCAATTGTTGGGTTACTGATCATAAACATGAATTCAGACCCAGCCTTACCTTTTGGTCAGACTGAGCTACATTCTATTAGCGGCATGACGGGGGCATAGTGGGGAGATGGTGGGGTAGTGGTAAAGTCACTGGACTAGTAATCCATAGACCCAGGCTAAAGCTCTGGGGATATGGGTTCAAATCCCACTGTGGCAGCTGGTGGAATTTAAATTCAATTAATAATCTAAATTAATAAAGCTGGAATATAAAGCTAGTTCAGTAATGGTGACCATGACAATTACCATTGATTGTTGTGAAAACCCATCCAGTTCACTAATGTCCTTTGCGGAAGGAAATCTGCCATCCTTACCTGGTCTGGCCTACGTGTGACTACAACCACAGCAATGTGGTTGACTCTTAACTGCCCTCTGAAATGACTGAGCAAATCACTCAGTTCAAGGGCAATTAGGGATGGGCAACAAATGTTGGCCTTGCCACTGACACATCCCATAAAGGAATAAAGAAAAAAAATGTCCTTTTGTCGGCTGAGTATCTATTCAGGAATCTTCCCCCAGAGCTAAGAAGGTAAGAAAAGGTGATAAAAGTGCCATAAAAACCTATCTTCAATTTGTTAAAAAAAATCTTGTATCTCAGATGCAATTTCACCCTGTCATTTTTAATATATTCTCTGACTCATCTAAATGGAAATGACTTTGGTGTGGTGGTAGGAGTTTTTAATATTGTAATCCACTCCTTTTCTCTCCAATACAAAGGTATTAGTGGATTGGGTGAGTCACGCATTGACTGGATATTACAGCAAAAAGCTACTGTTGGAAGATCAGATTGTGGAGGGACTGTGGATCTACCTAGATGATATTCTTCATAGCGTAAAGCTGCAGAAGCTGATCGAGAAGGGGAAGATCATCACTATTCGCGCCACGATTGCACAGGTGAAATGACTCAAAGTACCTGTATAGGTCACAGTGACAGAATCATCAGTTGTTATTAATAACCATCTCAATTTAGCCCAGCTCTTTCAGTTTAGACAAAAGTGGACTAATTGATGACTATCATGCTAGAAAGACATGCAAGAAAGAACTTATATTTGTGTAGCGCCTTCTACAACCTCAGGACGTCCCAAAGTGCTTTACAGCTACCAAAGTACTTTTATAGTCACTCTTGTAATGTAGAAAATACAGCAGTCAATTTGTGCACAGTAAACTCTCTCAAACAGCAATGTGATAATGACCAGATAATCTGTTTTAGTGGTGTTAGTTGGGGGATAAATATTGACCAGGACACTGGGGAAAACTTCCCTGACTCTTTTTGAAATATTGCCATAGGATCATCTACATCCACTTGACAGGGCAGATGGGGTCTCAAAGTTTAATGTCCCATCTGAATTATGGCACCTCCGATAATGCAGCATTCTCTCAGTACTGCACTGGGGTGTAGGCCTAGATTATGTGCGGCAGTCTGTGTGGTGGGACTTGAACCCACAGCCTCCTAACTCAATGTTAAGAGTTAACCACTGAGCCAAGGGAACAAAGATCAGTACCTAGCCCGCCACGGCATCTGGCTTAAGTAATTTTGTTTAAACACCTTAAAGCTAAAGGGGCTGAATGGCCTCCTCCTGTTGCGAAGCCTCAAAGCAAGTCCTGTAGATCTGGCAGGAAAAGCAGGGTGTTTTTCTGACAATCTCCATCAGCACCTCGCATTTCCTGATCATGCGTGGCCTCTGCAGGACTGCAGTGGGTTCAAAAAACAAGTAACATTAGCAAAATGTTCGACTTAATGTGGCGCACATTTAACAGATACAAACACCGCCGACTGAGAAAGTACTTTTTAACTGCCATGAGACTGAACAGACTGGAAAAAAGGTGGCCATGGGGTGACCTGCTGCTGCTGAGTGTGTAGCCACTCCCACCAGGAGGTCTGCTGTCATAGTCTGTCACACTCGCCTGTCTTGCGCCATCTTAACACATCCACTGTAGCTCGTCTGTAGCCACCTTGTGACATCCAACTGTGCCTCGGTCGACCCCTCTTTCTGCTGCCCTCCATGTTGCCCTCTTGAAGGGATTTGTGTAGCTTTTCATCCCTGATCAAATGGCTGAAATACTGACATTTTCTTTTCTGATGCCACTTTTTAGAGTTCTTTTTGCTCTGGCAATTTCGAGCTTGTTTTATGGACTGTGAATGGAAATTTTAGTACACGTCTTAGCACCCACATCTCAAAGGCCTCTATTCTCTTCCACAGATCTTTACTTATTGTCCAGGTTTCCAAGGCAGACAGGGAAGTGGATAGAACATAGCATCTTATGAGTTTTTTTCATTGTTACAAGCTTGAGTTTTCTTGTTAACACAACCTTCATCTTCACAAAATTACTTCTGGCTATCTCGATCCTTCTAACTTAAGCATTGCATTGATTATTGTCTGTTATTGCTCTTTAAACTTATGAAGGGTTTGTGGTGGAGTCCAAAATTAGCGACTATAAATATAAGGCAGACACAAATAAACGCAGGGAATCCAAGAAAAACATCTTCTCCCAAAGATTGGAACTTGCTACCACAGGATGTAATTGAGGCAAATAGCGTGGCATGTTTAAGAAGAAGCTTGATAAACACATGAGGAAGAAGAGCATAGGATATGTTAATTGAGTGAAATGAAGTAGAGAAGGAGAAGGCTTGTGTTGGGTGTAAAAACTCCCAATGTAGACCAATTGGGCCAAGTGATCTGTTTCTGTGCCTTAACTTTGATGTATCCTAAACATGTTTATAAACTTTTAATTTGTGAAATACTCCCTCGGTATTTAATATGCAAAGTCTAAATCTGTGTGAGAAATGTTGCCAATGCCTCTTTTAAAATTTTCGTTTCAGATTATAAATGACAGGATCTTGGAACATTCCGGCAAAGTGCCGCTGAGCGACTGCACGGTGAGCGTAACCACGGTGCTGAGCTGCTGTCGAGGCATTCTCACCTCTCCTGCTTTGTCCATCATCTATACCAGCAAGTGGGAGCTGCTGGTGGATCTTCTCTGTAAACTTTCCATACTGCTCTGCAGCAGGTTGAGGTCACAGGAAGCCCTGAGCTCCACGCAGCTCTTCGATGTCCTCCTGCTGACCTTCAAGCGGTACCTCGTCATTCAACGGCAGCAGCACAACCAGTCCCGGGTATTCCTGCAGGTCTGCGGCCCTCTCCTTCAGCCCTTTCTCCTCCTGAGGCACCTGCTGTCCTCGAGGTGCTGGACGAGTGAGGACGAGGCGACCGTGCGACAGCACCTCAGCAAAGAGACGTGCAATCAAATCCAGGCGGCCCTTCATAGTGGCCTCTTCCACGCTGACTTCTTGCACTATTACAGGGAGGAGCTCCTGCAAAGCGACGGATTGCAGCAGCAGAAGACGAGCTTTTCGAAGGCCTTGGCGGCACCTGTCGAAATGATGCTCTTAAGGTTAGCCGACGCTGACTTCTTCGGCCCAGACCTGCACCCCGCTGTTGTGGCGGGGTCAGTCCCGCTGCTTTTCAGACTGTCTCTCGAGTCCTACTGCAGGGATGGGAATCACCTGCTTGGTTTCCACATCTTCACCAGATTCTTTGACTCCCTGGAATTCCCAAAGCTGAAGGGCGACGAGGCTGGGGAATCGGCGGACTGGAATCCTGGGCTGCTAGCTCTCGACCAGCTACTGAACTCGATCTTGAGCAGCAACATTTACAACATCGCAGTGGATAAAATCCGGTGTGGGGGCGTGCAGTTCACCTTCTACAGCAGAGTGGCGGAGATGTTGCTAACTTACCCCCGCCCAGCAACACCGGCCTGGTTCAGGTGCCTGAAGACGTTGATCCTGTTGAACCATTTGATTGTGGAGCCGAACCTGGATGACTTGGTGTCGTTGGCATGGATTGATGCTGATGTCAATGATTCGCGGGTCAAAAGAGCCCAGGAAGCTCTGCTCAGCACACTGCTCGAGATTTATACCAAACTCCGGCAGTTGCCGAGGTTGTTTAAGGAAGTGTTGGCTGTTGTTTCTCGTCCAGCTGCTGACGAGCTGAGGCAACCCATCCTATCCATTGGCCTTACCAAGCGGCTTTGTGAATGTCTATTGGAAGTACCAGCCAGTCAAGTCCTGGATATCTGGGACCTAATCTTGAAGAGCCAGGAATGTTTGATTCCGGAACTAGCTGGGAACTCGGACGTGGCATTGAAAGTTCTCTCAATGAGTACCCTACTGAACTCTGTTCTTTTCAACATGAAGAGTCTCGATGGCAAAACACCGGCGCCAATAGTTCTGCGCACGCAGCTTCTAATGGATAAGATGGCGCGGGTGGTGGTGATGCCACTCTTCCGCACAGCCGGGAACCCTGATTGCCATGACTCTTCCTTATGGGCCAAGACAGCCATGAGCTCAGGGCTGATTCTCAGCTACACCTGGGTGGAAGTTGATCGCATGTTGAAGTTGAACTGTGGCAAATACGTCTCGCCTGGAGGTGAAGCGGGCAAGATTGAGGCGGAGGAGTGGAATCTTCATTGTCCGCTTCCTCAGGTGGGATGGGGTGACAGGAGGCTGAAGGTGGAGGCCTCGGGAGAGAGCAGCGAGTTGGGTCTCCACTTCCTCCAGCTGCTGGCGGTCCAGGAGATGAAAAGGATCATGCTTCAGCCTGGGGTGCGGACGGAAACGGAGGAGGCGTCGCTGAGATCTGCCGCCATGTTCATCGTGCAGTCCGGGAAAACTGCTGTCAAAAACGCAGCAGAGGCCCAAGGATGGGATGGAGAAGCCGGCACAATAAACGATGAAACGCACGCTGTCGCGCACTGGCATCTGGTCACATCAAACCTCCTCCTCCTGGTTCCCTGTCTCCCTGAGGAAGAGCTCACCTATGTAGCGGATGTGGTGACGAGGAATTTGTTGTTATTGAGGGAGACTCGGGAGGCGGGACGGGACCCAGGAAATTCGCTTTCGATTCCAACAATGTGTGAGAGTTTGCTCAACAGCCCTCTTCTCCCAGAAATGCAGCCCCTGCACCGAGCGATTTTGCTTGTGCTGACGGAGAGGGTGAGGGGTCTGGTATCTGTCCCGGAGCTCAGTGTGCCCACACACGTACTGGAACAGCTGGGAGACAGGGATGATGTCAGCCAGGGCAGTGGCAACCAGCAGAGCAGCACTTCAGAGTCGCTGGTCTCTCACCCTGTGCTGCCTCAAGGGAGCTCACTTCTTGTCGCCCACAACGCACTGTCTGTAAATAGCCCCTCATTTCACCCCCTTTCTGAGCAGCAGTTGGATCGCCTGCTGCGATCTTTGGACATTCTCTCTGCATTGAGGCTGGACAGCCTGTCATGCACTGATCACCTCCATTGCTTTCTTTTCTTAGTGTCCCTGGTCTCTACCCTCAAACCCGGCTCAGAGCAGACCAACACCTCCAAGTGTCTGCAGGTGTTGAGCAAGTGCTACTTCCTCCTCACCATCCTGCAGACGGGCACCAAAGCGAACGTGGTCTTTAAATGGGCGCACGCCGGAGATATCCTGGTGATGGTGACAGCTCCTTTGTTTCCGGTGAGCACCGAGTCGGCCAGCTGTGTAGAGTGTCCGGCCTGGCCAGAATTCCTTGGCAGCGTTCAGAGGTTCCTGACTAATTTCATCCAGACCATAGTTGAAAGGAAGCAAAGCATGCGCCTGAACCTGGAGCAATTTGTTGTTTTCCTCTCGAACGCCTGGTTGTCTTCCAAGGTAAAAGGCAAGTGGAAACCGGTGGCCGAGCAGCCGCTCATTGTTACCCTGTCGACGTTGAGTCGGGTCATCGCGAACACTCTGCAGCGATATGAGAAGGCTAGACGCACAAGCAGCGCTCTGCATTCCCTTCTCGCCCAACTCACTGGGCTGTTGGGTCCCGTTCTCCAATCCCATTTCGACAGGGGCGGAGGATTAGACCGAACCCTCACCGTGCCCCGTGTCGCTGCCCTTCTGGAAGCAGAGCAGATCCTGAGAGGGAAGGAGGGCGGCGTGGTCAGTGAGGGAGGGAGCCAAGAGGTCCAGGGGCTGCAGCACAGTGACTTGTACCAGAGGACGTGTTTTCAGGTTCTTCACCAACTCGCCTCTCCCACCGATGACCTGGAATTACTCCGAATGCAACTGGAATTTTTACAGGTGTTCTGCTCAGCTTCAGAGCTCTGCTCCGATCGTGACACCAAGACTGGCATCATCTCCATACTCAGCGCTGTAAAGGCCCTGCTCGCAGGTAAACAACTCGTCTGTTCACTTATTCAAAGCGAATATAAAATGATGATGCAAATATAAATGAAGATGACAACAGCAACTTGTATTTATATAGCACCTTTAACATAATACAATGACCCAAGGCACCCCACAAGGAACCCTACTGAACAAAATTTGACATCGAGCCACATAGAGATAATTAGGGCAGATGACCGTAGGCTTGGTTGAAGAGGTGGGTTTTAAGGTGCGTCTTAAGGGAAGAAAGGGAGGCGGAGAGGTTTAGCGAGGAGATTCCAGAGTTTAGGACTGTGGCAGCTGAAGGCACAGCCACCAATGGCAGAGTGATGGAAATCGGGGATGCTCAAAATGCCAGAACTGGGGGAATGCTGAGACCTCGGAGGGCTGTGGTGCCGGATGTTACAGAGATAGGAAGGGGCAGGGCCATGGAGGGGTTGAAAACCAGGATAAGAATTTTAAAAATCGAGGCGCTTGTTAACTGGGAGCCAGTGTAGATCAGCGCGCACAGGAGGTGATGGGCGAATGTGAGACTTGGTGCGAGTCAGCACGTGGGCAGCAGAGATTTACAAATTTACAAGGAGAGACTGAGAGGCCCACTAGGAGTGTGTTGGAATAGCCATACCCAGAGGGAACGAAGGCACAGACAAAGGTTTCGGCTGCAGATGAGCTGAGGCTATTGTGGAGTCGGCCGATGTTACTGAGGTGGAAATAGGTGGTCTTAGTAATGGCGCAAATATGCACCTCAGAGTCAGATATGGCACTAAGGTTGCAAATGGACTGTTTCAGCCTCAGACAGTTGCCAGGGAGAGGAGTGGAGTCAATAGTTAGGGAACAGAGTTCGTAGCGCGGACTGAAGACAATGGCTCCAGTCTTCCCAACATTTACTTGGAGGAAATTTCACCTCAACCAGTACTAGATGTTGGATAAGCGGTCTGACAGTTTAGAGACAGTGGAGGAGTCAAGAAAGATGGTGCTAAGGTAAAGCCGGTGTGTGGTCAGCGTACATGTGGAAACTGATATAAAAATAGAAAGTGCCGGAAATACTCGGCAGGCCTGGCAGCATCTGTGGAGAGAGAAACATTCTTAGCATTTCGAGGTCGAATATGACTTCTCCAGAACTGGAAACCGTTGCTATGTTTTCAGATGAAGTCGCCGACGGGCAGCATTTAGATTAGGAATAGGAAGGGGCCAAGGATAGATCTTTGGGGGACACCAGAGGTAACGGTGTGTGAGCAGCAAGAGAAGCAATTACAGTTGGTACTCTGGCTGTGACTGAATAGACAGGAGGGCAGTCATCCACAAGAAGCTCATGGATGGCAAGTGAATGGACATCTTAGAGGGAGATGGGTAGAGGGGGTGGTGAGAGCTGATCCACTGGCAGAGTCCATAGGGTCAGCACTGGGAAGGGTGAGTTGGACGGGTAGGCGATTGGCAAGGTTAACCCCCAGCAGGAGAACTGGGCGGGAATCTCGGTGAGAGAGTAGGATGGGGCAGTTGGGGTTGGTGCTCGTAATGAGCCGGCACCGAGTGCCGCGATGAGCCTGTTAAAGGATGCCAGGAGAGGCACAGAGGGAGGCTGTAGGCTTACCTAGGAGGATGTCAAGCCTAGGAGAGTAGGATGGTCAATGAGGTGTGATGAAGGGTTTGGATAGGGACTTGGGAAGGCAGAACACTGGGAGTAGAGAAATGAAAGGTGGCGAGAGAAAGGAGAGAGGATTCTAGGAGGGGTAAAGAGAAAAGATTTTTAAAAAAGGAAGAAAAGAGTTGAAATAGAAGTGATGGACTCGGGTCTGGAGCAGCGGACCCCATGTTTAAAATGTTAAATAAAATGGTGTTTCTACTCCACCAATCACAGGCTGATTCTCTCCTGCATTTGCTATTAAAGGCTCACTATAGTGATCTTATCAGCAGCAATGGTGAGAGAGAATCAGTCTCTGATTGGAGGAGTAGCTTCCTTCAGTCTGAGGCCTGAAAAGAATGGCGTGATGGCAGCGGTGAGTCTGTTGGGGAGCGAGCGTATGAGAGAGGGAGAGAGAGCGAGAGCGAGCGCGTGACAGACAGAGAGCGAGCGCGTGACAGACAGAGAGCGAGCGCGTGACAGAAAGAGAACGAGCGCGTGACAGAGAGAGAGCGAGCGCGTGACAGAGAGAGAGCGAGCGCGTGACAGAGAGAGAGCGAGCGCGTGACAGAGAGAGAGCGAGCGCGTGACAGAGAGAGAGCGAGCGCGTGACAGAGAGAGAGCGAGCGCGTGACAGAGAGAGAGCGAGCGCGTGACAGAGAGAGAGCGAGCGCGTGACAGAGAGAGAGCGAGCGCGTGACAGAGAGAGAGCGAGCGCGTGACAGAGAGAGAGCGAGCGCGTGACAGAGAGAGAGCGAGCGCGTGACAGAGAGAGAGCGAGCGCGTGACAGAGAGAGAGCGAGCGCGTGACAGAGAGAGAGCGAGCGCGTGACAGAGAGAGTGCGCGAGAGAGAGCGAGCGCGTGACAGAGCGAGCGCGCGAGAGAGAGAGAGCGCATGACAGAGAGAGAGCGAGCGCGTGACAGAGAGAGAGCGAGCGCGTGACAGAGAGAGAGCGAGCGCGTGACAGAGAGAGCGAGCGCGTGACAGAGAGAGCGAGCGCGTGACAGAGAGAGAGAGCGAGCGCGTGACAGAGAGAGAGAGCGAGCGCGTGACAGAGAGAGAGAGCGAGCGCGTGACAGAGAGAGAGAGCGAGCGCGTGACAGAGAGAGAGAGCGAGCGCGTGACAGAGAGAGAGAGCGAGCGCGTGACAGAGAGAGAGAGCGAGCGCGTGACAGAGAGAGAGAGCGAGCGCGTGACAGAGAGAGAGAGCGAGCGCGTGACAGAGAGAGAGAGCGAGCGCGTGACAGAGAGAGAGAGCGAGCGCGTGACAGAGAGAGAGAGCGAGCGCGTGACAGAGAGAGAGAGCGAGCGCGTGACAGAGAGAGAGAGCGAGCGCGCGACAGAGAGAGAGAGCGAGCGCGCGACAGAGAGAGAGAGCGAGCGCGCGACAGAGAGAGAGAGCGAGCGCGCGACAGAGAGAGCGAGCGCGCGACAGAGAGAGAGAGCGAGCGCGCGACAGAGAGAGAGAGCGAGCGCGCGACAGAGAGAGAGAGCGAGCGCGCGACAGAGAGAGAGAGCGAGCGCGCGACAGAGAGAGAGAGCGAGCGCGCGACAGAGAGAGAGAGCGAGCGCGCGACAGAGAGAGCGAGCGCGCGACAGAGAGAGAGAGCGAGCGCGCGACAGAGAGAGAGAGCGAGCGCGCGACAGAGAGAGAGAGCGAGCGCGCGACAGAGAGAGAGAGCGAGCGCGCGACAGAGAGAGAGAGCGAGCGCGCGACAGAGAGAGAGAGCGAGCGCGCGACAGAGAGAGAGAGCGAGCGCGCGACAGAGAGAGAGAGCGAGCGCGCGACAGAGAGAGAGAGCGAGCGCGCGACAGAGAGAGAGAGCGAGCGCGCGAGAGCGAGCGAGAGAGCGAGAGGGTGAGAGAGAGAGAGAGGGTGAGAGCGAGCGTGAGAGAGAGGGCGAGCGAGCGCGAGAGAGCGAGCAGGTGCCCAAGAGAGGGGGCTGGTGTGAGAGAGAGAGAGCGAGTGAGCAAGCGTGCAAGTTAGAGCATGTGAGAGAGTGAGTGAGAGAGAGAGAGCAAGCACGTGTGTGTGTGTGTGTGAGGACGAGCGTGAGTGCGTGTGTGTGAGTGCATGAGAGTCTGGCTCACTCCCATTCGCAGGGTTCACGCTCACACACACCAACACACTTGCACTAACTCGCACAGCGGGGGTGTGTCAGGGTGAGTGAGTAAGTACCGTGAGTCAATCACAATTTGACCCCCTCACACTCAAATGGTCATTTTTATTAATTACTCATTTTTTAAAAATTATCAATTTATTGCCGTGACATTGCTTTATTTTTGCTCAGCAAGTGGTTTATTTTCCTCATACCTCAGCATTTTATTGAAATTCATGATTAACGTTGCGCCAAACCTTATCTTTCTGAAACTTGCATCATCAGTCCCTGGAGTGAGGAAAAAATTGAAACATGGCCCCTTGTACGAAAGAGTTACAGGGGAGGAAACAAAATGGTGGAGACCACCAAAAAACACAGACATGACGGGAAAATGTACTACAGTGTAGGAGAGTGAATTTCTGGCCAGGAACCAGACTGTAGCAGAAAGTGGAAAGACCGGTGGAACCAGTGCCAGGCTCAAGCAGTAACAGCAGTGCTGAGGAGAAAGGCTGTAAGCTGATCATTGCTACTCGGTTGGGAGATGCGCAGTGGTGGCTTAAACTAACAGTTAACCTGTAGTTAGAGCCACTGTTGGAGCCAATGAAAGGGAGGTGATTGAGGGAGGGCTGGCCAAGGATAGAAATGCACGGGGAGTGACCAACCAGGAACCGTCTGGAACAATCCTTCCTGAAAATCATTCTTGACAGTAAAATCAGGATTGTTGTCACGGAGACATCATCCGTTCTAGTAGTAAAGAATCAACTCATATTTTTCCTCATCTGTTTGACTTGTTTTTGTCAGCTGTTGTCCTTTAAGTTTCAAAACGACACGGGTGATGTCAATGGGTTTTCAGACCATGATTATCTCAGTTTTATTTTTTAAGCAGAATAGAAAGAAAGAAAGTCGTGCATTGATGTAGCGCCTTTCACAGCTTCGGGACGTCCCAAAACTCTTACAGAAAATGTGGTACTTTTGAAGTGTCATTGCTGTTGTAATGTAAGGAAAATCAGTAGCCAATTTGTAAGAGTAATGTCACAACAACCAGATAAACTGTTTTCGTGATGTTGTTTGAGAGAGATAAATGTTGGAGAAGGCACCAAAGACAGTTCCCCTGCTGTTCTGGGAATAGCGCCACAGGATGATTTACACCCACCTGAGAGGACAGGCTCGGTTTAATGCCTCGTCCGAATGCTGGGGCGCCCCCTGCCAGTACAGCACTCCCTCAAAATGCGTTAAAGTGTCGGACAGAACGGTGCGATTATTGGCTCTGGAATGGGACCTGAACCCACGAGCTCCTGACTCCGAGCTGAGCACGCTACCACCAAGGTGAGGCTGACCTCTGAATCTGCAGTTGCACAATAATGTTGTAAATTCAGCCCGAGTCCATACTCAGCGTTTGAGTTGATGCCAGCAGAGCCCAGGAGCGGCATGGTCTCACTCCCCATCACTTTGGAGTCAGGCCGGGCATTCCAATATTCCACAAGCTAAGGATAAAACGGAAACCGTCTCTTGTGTCCTGTAAACTCCTAGTGTGTGAAACACTAGAAACGGCTTTCCGGCAAATCCAGCTGTATTGGTTGCACCGATTATGCATCACGCTCGCACTTTGTCAAGCTGGCACTGGCAAAAGACTGCTTCCACTTGAATGGGTCTGACTTATACATTAAATTTTATGGTACCTGAGAGAATGGTTATGAACTTGAAAGATAAGCTGTAGTACAGGTACATTATCGATCTACATGTTATACCCTTTATCCTTTGGAGTCCCTGCAATGCCTTCACAAGGAAGAGGGTACAATTACAGCGTGACTCGTTTACATAGACAGTTCCCATAACAAATTGGCCAACCTCCTGTGGCATTGCACAAGGTGAGTTTGGGTGCACAAGTTTAAACGCATCGAACCAGGATATCTTCCTTCCCCCAATTCTCTCTCCCAATCTTTTTCTCTCTTCCTCTTGTCCCGTGGTTTTTAAAAAAAAAAAATCTGACACATGGGAAATTTGTCAAAATGATTAGGTTCTTTTATGGTTACTCCACTTAAGGGTAGATGGTGGCGTAATGGTAACGTCACCTGACTAGTAATCTAGAGGCCCAGGCTATGTTCTGGGGACAGGGGCTCAAATCCCACCCCGGCAGTGGGAGTAGGTATACCCACAGTGCTGTTAGGGAGGAAGTTCTAGGATTTTGACTCCGTGATTGTGAAGGAACGGTGATACAGTTCCAAGTCAAGATGGTGTGTGGTTTGGAGGGGAATTCACAGGTTGTGGTGTTTCCATGCCTCTGCTGCCCTTGTCCTTCTAAGTGGTAGAGGTTCTGGGTTTGAAAGGTTCTATCAAAGGTGCCTTGGTGAGTTGCTGCAGTGCATCTTGTAGATGGTGCACATCTTGTTGCTGTTGTTATGATAGGCAGAATGTCCTGTTTCATTCTATGTCCCTATAAAGTTAGTGCAATGTTGCCTTGTGTTGCTCTTAAACTGCTCTTCATTTCACAGTACAAATCTAATCACACTGCTCTCTGTGCTGCTCCAGCTCCATGGATGACGGCGCAATTCATTCAGTTGCTGGACGTTCAGCTCACTGGACTGCTCCAATGCTTAGCAGAAGGGTCTACGAATCAGCAGTTCTCCCTAATTTTGAAGTCCTTTACACAGGGCCTCGAAGTCAGCAACCTTTGGAAAGGACAACATCAGGTGAGTGGACCCCTGGCCCTCAAACATACATACGAACATACGAGTTAGGAGCAGGAGTAGGCCACACAGCCCTTCGAGCCTGCTCCACCACTCAATAAGATCATGGCTGTTCTGGCTGTAATCGCCCACCTACCCCTGATGACTCTTCACCCCATCGTTTACCAAGAATTTATCTACCTCTGCCTTAAACATGTTCAAAGACTCTGCTTTCACTGCCGTTTGAGGAAGGACTCAATGCCCTCGGGGAAAAAATTTCTTCTCATCTCTGTCTTAAATGAGCGACCCCTTTATTTTTAAACAGTGATCCCCTAGTTCTAGATTCTCCCACATCTCTCCATATCCATCCTGTCAAGACCCCTCAGGATCTTGTGTTTCAATCAAACCACCTCTTACTCTTCTAAACTCCAGCGGATACAAGCCTAGCCTGTCCAACCTTTCCTCATAAGACAACCTGCCCATTCCAGGTATTAGTTTAGTAAACCGTCTCTGAACTGCTTTTAATTCATTTATATCCTTCCTTTAAATTAGGAGACCTATACTGTGCACAGTACTCCAGATATACAACTGAAGCATAACCTCCTTGTGTATTCAATTCTGCTCGCAATAAACGATATCATTCTATTAGCTTTCTTAATTACTTGCTGTACATGCATGCTAATCTTTTGTGACTCATGCACTAGGACACCCAGATCCCTCTGCATCTCAGAGCTCTGGAACCTCTGTCCATTTAGATAATATGCTTCTTTTGTAATCTTCCTGCCAAAATGGACAATTTCACATTTTCCCACATTATACTTCATTTGCCAGATTTTTGCCCACTCACTTAACCTATCCATGTCCCCTTGTAACCTCCTTATGTCCTCTTCACAGCTTACTTTCCTACCTATGTTTGTATCATCAGCAAATTTAGCAACAATACTTTCTGTCCCTTCACCCAAACCATTTATGTAAATTGTAAAATGTCGAGGTCCCAGCACTGGTCCCTGTGGCACACCACTCGTTACATCCTGCCAACCGAAAAAAAGACCCATTAATGGCTACCCTGTTTCCTGTTAGCTAGCCAATCTTCTATCCATGCCAATGTTACCCCCTATACCATGAGCTTTTATTTTCCACAATAACCTTTGATGTGGCACCTTATCAAATGCCTTCTGGAAATCTAAGTACAGGTACATCCACCTTTTATCCACAACACATGTGACTCCTTCAAAGAGCTCCAATAAATTGGTTAAACATGATTTCCCTTTTACGAAACCATGTTGACTCTGCCTGATTGCCTTAATTTTCCCAAGTGCCTTGCTATATTTTTAATAATAGCTTCCAACATTTACCCTATGATTAAGTTAAGTGAACTGGCCTGTAGTTTCCTACTTTCTGTTTCCCTCCCTTTTTGAATAAAGGGGTTACATTTGCTGTTTTCCAATCTAATGGCACCTTCCCTGAATCCAGGGAATTTCGGAAAATTAAAACTAATGCATCAACTATTTCACAAGCCACTTCTTTTAAGACCCTAGGTTGAAGCCCATCAGGACCCGGGGATTTGTCAGCCCACAGCTCCAACAATTTGCTAAGTACCACTTCCCTCGTGATTGTAATTTTCCTGAGTTCCTCCCTCCCCTCCAGTTCCTGGTTTACAGCTATTTCTGGGATGTTACTTGTTACCAAAAGAAAATACCTGTTCAATTCATCTGCCATCTCTTTATTTTTCATTATTAATTCCCCAGACTCACTTTCTATAGGTCAAAGCTCACTTTGTTAACTCTTTTCTTATTTAAGTATCTATAGAAACTATTACCATCCATCTTTATATATCTAGCTAGCTTTTTCTCGTACTCTAATTTTTCCCTCCTTAGTAATTTTTTTGTCATTCTTTACTGCTCTTTATATTCTTTCCAATCTTCTGACCTGCCACTCTTCTTTGCACAATTATGTGCTTTTTAAAAAAGTTTATACTGTCTTTAACCTTTTTAGTTAACCACAGATAGTGGGTCCTCCCCTTTGAATATTTTGTTCTCATTGGAATGCATCTATTCTGTGTATTCTGAAATATCCCTTTAAATGTCTGCCACTGCACCTATATTGACCTATCTCTTAACCTCATTTGCCAGCTCACTTAAGCTAGATCTGCTTTCATTTCCACATAATTGCCCTTATTTAAGTTTCAAATACTAGTCTTGGACCCTTTCTTCTTTCCCTTAAACTGAATGTAAAATGCAATCATATTATGATCGCTGCTACCCAGGGGTGCCTTCACTATGAGGTTATCAATTAATCCTATCTCGTTCCACAATACCAGGTCTAGGATAGGCTGCTCTCTGGTTGGCTCCAGAATGTGCTGTTCTAAGAAACTATCCTGAAAACATTTTATGAACTCCTCATTTAGGTTGTCTTTGCCCATCTGATCTTTCCAGACTTTATATAGATTAATATCCTCCCCCATGATTATCGCCGTACCTTTCTGACAAGCTCCCATTATCTCTTCCATTATACTCTGTCCTACTATGTAGTTAGTCCTACCATGTAGTTACAATTTGGGGGCACACCACTCCCACAAGTGACTTCTTGCCTTTATCATTTCTCCTCTCGACCCACAACACTTCTGAATCCTGGTTTCCTGAACTTAGGTCATTCCTCTCTAATGTGCTAGTACCATCGTTAATTAGCAGAGCCACCCCTCCACCTTTTCCTAGCACCCTGTCCTTCATTAAAGTCACATAGCTTTCATTATTCAGGTCCCAATCTATGTCATCCTGCAACCATGTCTTTGTATTGGCTATTAGATCGTACCTGCGCCTGGAGCCCAACCCTCCTCATTGAGCCGGTTTGTATTCTCATTGACGCTGTGATTTGGTTTATCTGTTTGATTCAGGATGTTGTGTCGTCTCTGATCCTGACCACTCTCCTCTTGAAATGTCCTCTAAGCGGGGATGTAGAAAAGGCTGTTTGGTTTACAGCTCCGCAGATCGTCACGGCACTCCTGGTAAGTAATAGCGCGAATCGGCTTTTTCCCTGCTTTTGGAAGAAACCGAGAGCAGTGGGTGGGTCCGATGTTTGGGGATCGCACGAGTATTGAGTCTCAAGGATCAAATGCAGAGTTTGAACAAGGAAGAGCTTGCATTTATATACAATAATTGCATCCTTGGGATATCATAGGGTGCTTCACTGTCAATAAATCACGTTTTGAATGGTAGTCCCATTTTGCAGGCAAATTGTGCACAGCAGGATCCCACAAACTGTAAATGAGATAAATTACCAGATAATCTGTTTTAATGATGTTGGCTGAGGGATTAATATTGGCCGGGACATTGGGGAGAATTAGTTTTGAAGTGTACGCACTACTATGTAGGCAAACGACAGTCAATTTGCACACAGCAAGACCTCATTAAGAGCAAATCGGATATGCGATCAGGTAATCTGCTTGACGATCCCTAGGATGGATAATGAGTTGAACCAACTGATTCCCAAAGGTTTTTGACAGAATATTCATCAAACCTCACATCTGCCATTATTAATCACTTGCCCTGAGGATTGACCATCATAGTCTATACCCATCACCATAACTTTCAACCCTAATCCTAAGCAACTGTATATCCAGCTCCATTATGAAGAAGCTAATCAATATGACATCAACTGTTTGCACTGTGACTTAGTTCCGCAGAAGGGCTACCCACCGTCTGGAAATCATACCCATTTTATTTTTTTGGAAAACACCAGGAAGCTTTACCTTTACAATTGAACATTGCTGAAAAGAGAGACCTGTTGCTGAAGGTTTTCATCTTGCACTCGTCAGGACAAATGCAAGAATGCCAAATTTCAAATGATCACAGCAATTTATACTACAGGAGAAAAGGGTGCTGATTTGTTGGCAAGTCAACTCTGATTGGCCGGGGCATTGCCATGGAGAAAGCAATCGGGAACTCTGGGTTCCCCAATCCCCCGGGTAATTTATTAGGTAATTCATGCCGGCAAAGGAACATATCCAGGCATTGTGCCTTTTTTGATTAAACAAAAGCGTGGGGGACAATAGTTCCCTGGTGCGTTCTTCATGGCAACACCTCGACCAATGAAAGTTGATTTGCCAACCAATCAGCAGCCTTTTCCCATGCAGTATAAATTGTTGCTCTCTTTGAAATTTGGCATTCTTGCGTCTGTCCAAGATGAAAAGCTTTGACAGCATGTCCTTTTTTCAGCAATACTCAATATTTGTTCTTGGGGTGTTGGCAGCACTGCCTAGCCAGAAATTCCTGCCCATCCCTAGGTGATCCGGGGGAAATTAGGAGTCAACCATATAGTGTGGCACTGGAGTCACGTGCTGGCCAGGACAGGTAAGGATGGCACGTTCACTTTCCTAAAGGACATTAATGAACCAAATGGGTTATTGCCCTGATCTGTCGACTTCTCAGGGTCATTTTCTGGTATCAGCCACAAATTACCATATTTATTTCACAATTTGCCCTGGTGGGGTTTGAACCCATCATCCCTGGGCTGCAAGTCCAACTCAGCCCACTCCTTTTCCTTGATGTAGTGCCGTGGGATCTTTAACATCCACCCGAGCAGACAAATGGGACCTCAGTTTAGCGTTTCGTCTGGAAGATGGTACCTCCGACAGTGCAGCCCTCCCTCAGTACCGCACTGGAACGACAGCCTTGACTTTTGTGCTCAAGCCCTGCAGTGGGAGACAAACCTGGAACCTTGTGATTCAGAGACACAAGTGCTACCAACTGAGCCACAGCTGGCACTTGAAATATTCTACAGAATGATAGGACTTACAGTGCAGCCCATTGACAGAAGCTTCACTGTCCTTACCTTGTAACCTCTTGGTTTTTCAGGTCCTGTGCAAGGAAGCAGCTCTGGATCAGCCCTGGGGCTGTAAGATCACTTTGCTCAGTTTGGAGGCCTTGGCAGTTCTCATACAGCAGGGAGAAGGCATACTGTCAAATCCACATCACGTGACACTTGCATTTGATGCTCTGTTGTGTGTTCCACTTGACCATCTAAAGCTGGATGAATATGGGGCTATTTTTCGAGCTATCCAGGGGGTGCTGTTTTCTATCTTACAGTCTCACCCTAAGGTAAGCTGGTGCTTCTGGGTATAATAAGGGTCCTCTCCTAAATGCTGCTTCTAATTCAGTCTGCTGAACCCTGAAGTTGGTGGGTGGCTGTGGGACAGGGGCCGCCTTCACTCTCCCAGACTCTGCCAGTGAGATCTTGCCCATTCCTGCCTTCCCTTGCACTACGTATGATGAGGCAGTCGGGAGGTAGGTTTGGAGCATGGCTTGGATCTGTCACTGTGGGCTGGATTTAATTTATCCCGTAGGATTTAACCAACACCCCGCCCCCCCCCCCACCCCCTCAGTGGGTTTGAAGGCGATGAAGACTTGTTAAATCCATCAGGCGGCTTGCCCGCCACCTACCCACCCTCCCCTGACCCCCATTGCAATTCAACAAGCAGCGGGGGTGGTGTTGGGTGGCCCATTCAGTGGGCCAATTGAGACTCGTAAGTGGACAATTAATGCCCACTTAGGGGCCTCACCATTCACCCCCCCTCGCCAGCTGCCAGCATTTAACCGGTGGTGGGAGAGGCCCACGTCAAGCGGCCAGCCTGGCAGGTTTCCCAGCACAGACCGGTGATGGGCAAGGTGGGAGTTCCCTCAAATGACTCCCTGGCCCCGTTGGAGCACCCCCCCCCCCCCCCCCCGCCCTACAAGGTCCAACCTGTCCAGGTTGCCTTCCCCCCCATGTCCTCTCAAATCTGAGTCTTCACCACCGCTTCCCCCTCGCTGCCCCCCAAACATTTACAAAGTTCGAATCTAGCACAGCTTGTCTCATCACATGAGTGCAATACCAGCAGTGGCCACTGCTCTCCCACTGGCACTACGAGTATGTCGAGAGCTGCCAGCTTCTGATTGGCCAACAGCTCTCTGAGGTAGGACCTCCTAGCCCTGAGGGGCGGGAATCCCGCCTCGAGTCTATTAACGGCCAATTGGTTGTTAAATGACTGTGGAGCAGCCATTCTTCCCCTGGTCGGGCTCCCCCTTGACTTTTTATCTGGACAGTGGGGACCACGGTGCTCCCTATAATTCAGCCCTGTGTTTATAATGCCCTTGCTGTGCCACCGATGCTCCCTAAACCTGAGAACGTGACCAGTGGGTTTCCTTGATGCATTGATTGGCTGGAATGGGTGAATTTTCAGAGAATTTGTCCCCAGACTCCTTTTGGTGGGAGCGATGATTGGAGAATTGGCACATGTTAGCATACTTTCTCCTGATTACAGTACAGTATGCCGGAGGTTAAAGATTCAGTGTTCTGCAGTTAAAAGTACAGTATGCTATTGCACTCAGATTTTTAGAGTGTATACACTTAGAATAAACTCAGGGTGACTTTAAAAAATGGAATCTTTAATAATCATATTTGTTATTGGACTTTCCTCTACATAGAACCCTGTAATCTTAAAGCTGCTGTATTTGCTGATTAAAATACTTTCATGTGGAACAAAAGGGGAATTTATTTGCATCAAATAGTAGGGGCTGAGAGCAGATTCCTCTGATGTGTGACCATGCTCATCCTTGTGTTCGCAGGTAAAAGCCTGTACTGTAGCTTTGGACTTTAGTGGGAGGAGCTGACTATCAACCAGCTGCTCTTTGGCCAGATTCACCTGAGACTGGCTGTTCATGTATGGGATCCTGCTGATCCCTAGTCTGAGAATGATGTAACTTGTACAAGGAAAGAGGGCCCGACTCAATATTAACTTAAAAAGGAAGGCATTTTTGGAGGCCCTGAAACTCTGGCCTTAATTATTTCTTGTTGCCCTGACTGAAGTATTGCCATTGATTGGGATCCTTTACTTTGGTACACAGGTTTTGCACAATGCTGCACCCTCCTTCCTCAAGTGCTTTAACCGACTGGTGCTTTCTATTATGCATAAAGGTCGTCAAAAATGTGTTGGAGAGAAAGGTACGTGCAGAACAAATTTATCCTGAATTGTTCCACCTTTTGATGAAGTCACTACAAACCCTACATTAGTTTGCCTCTGTAATGTACTGGAGTGTCAGCTTAGATTTTTTTTACATTATTTCATGGGACGTAGGTATTGCTGGCAAGACCAGCATTGTTGCCCATCCCTAATTGTCCTTGAGCTCAGTGGCTTGCTAGGCCATTTCACAGGACAGCTAAGATTCGACCACATTATTGTGGATCCAGAGTCACATGTAGGCCAGACCAGGTAAGGGTGGCTGATTTGTGAACCAGATGGGTTTTTACGACAATCGACAATAGTTTCATGGTCTAGCTTTATACTCCCGGGTTATTAATTGAATTTAAAATTCCACCAGCTGCCATGATGGGATTTGAACCCATGTCCCCAGAGTATTAGCCTGGGCCTCTGGATGACTAGTCCAGTGACATTACCACAACATCACCATCTCCCCCGTTTGTGCTCAAGTCTTAGAGTGGGGCTTGAAATTACAATCTTCTGAACAACAGCACATATTCATATACTGAGCCTCAGTGCAATACTGTTTCTAGTTTTTTTAAACATGCACCTTTGAAGTTTGACCTAAAGCAACTTGCTTCATGTGGAAAATATAACAGTTGCTGGAAATTTGAAATAAAAACAGAAAATGCTGAAAATGAAAATAAAGGTCAGGCAGTATCAATGGAGAGAGATACAGTTAACATTTCAGGTTGATGACCTTTCATCAGAGTTTTGGCCTGACCTATTGAGTATTTCCAGCATTTTCTATTTTTACTGTATTAATATATTGCCTTTAACATATTAAATTATTTCAAGCTGCTTCACAGGAGCATAATCAGAGAAACTCTGACACAGCCATGTAGGTAGATATTAGGACAGCTGACCAAAAGCTTGTTCAAAGATGTAGATTTTAAGGAGTGTCTTAAAGGAGGGTAGAACGACAAGAGGCTTAGGGAGTGAATTCTAGATCTTAGGGCCTAGGCAGCTTAAGACATTTTGAGAGAAATTAAAATTGATGATGCACAAGAGGCCAGAATTGAAGGAGCACAGATATCTGCAGCTTGTAGGGATGAAGGAAGCAATAAAGGGAGGGGCAAGATCATGTTTCACACAGGCACTTAAATCTACAAATATTCAACAAGCATCTCAACCTCCAACATTACAGTCAGGAATCTGTTTAAACTCTGGGGCAAATTTTGTAAATTCGACTGTTTGATCAGATTCCAAAATAAGCAAGAGTCCAGTGACGTGGTGGGTTTTTGACAATGTCATTTTACCCCTGCGATCTGGATTTGAAACCAGCTGCCTTCATTTTGGTTGGAGAAGTGAGTTTAAGGTGTTCAGCTCAGTTTGGAGCGTGATGTGGGGCCATAAAACAAAACACAAAATTCACAGCGCTGCAGCGTCAGTCACTGTTCTGAGGTTGGAGTAGAAGGAGCTTTATCTGATGAAGAACAAGTACCCAGATTAGGAAAGTTGTCCAGTCCCTCCACCATTACTATTGTTCACCTGAACACAAGGTCATTAAAAAAAATTCAAATAATCATAGATGACCCAGCAGCGCAGTGATAAGTTGTTGAGTTGGTGTGTCAATGTTACGCGAGGATGAACTGATGCAATGAAGTGTCGGTGAGATGCAATGTTGTGCCAATGCACTGTTATAATGTAACAGTAAAATACCAAAATAAGTAGGGCGTTCATATATGCTTTAGTAAAACTTGCCCCTTGGCTGGAGCCCTGCAATCTCTAATTATTGTAATTTTATCACAGCTACAACAACAGTCAGTGAAGTTGTCCTGGAATGTGCACGTCTGGTGGAAAGGATGTCCACTCACATTGCATCAAAAGCGGAGGAGTTTGCAATATTCTCTGCCTTTACAGTGGCACTGTATGTCAATGAGCTACAAAAGGTAATCATCATCAACAATCAATGCTACTTTCTAATTGCAGGACTTCACTAAGAATGGATGATTCAACCAAGGCTCAATAGTAGGACACGTGCCTCTGAGTCAAAGGTTATGGGTTATATCCTCACTCCTAAGATCTGAGCTATTCGCTGGACTTGGCGTTACAATATGGCAGCCAATTTGCCCAAAGCACAATCCCACAAACAATGGCGTCTGTTTTCATGATGTTGGTTGAGGGATAAATACTGACCAAGACACTGGAGATAACTCCTGCGTTCTTCAGTTTAGAGCCTTGGGATCTTTTATATGGACCTGAAAGAGCCGACGTCGTAACCTCTCATCCGAAAGATGGCATCACCGAAAATGCAGCTGGACTCAGTAGTCAGGCTGACGAGTGTCAGCCTGGTTTCTGTCCTCAGGTCTCTGGAGTGGGACTTGGAACCCACAGTGTTCTAACTCAGAAATGAGGGGGATTGCCACCACCTGAGCTGACACCACTTAGCATCCTGTCACATTGTAGCACCGAGTGCCAGGAACTTGGTTTGTGCCTATGATTTCTGACCTATTGAGTTCTCAAATTTCCTCCCAATCTACCTGAAGCAAACCAAACCTCAACAGAGAAAGGCAAACTAGAGTCTGCCTATTCTCCTGCTGTAAGCAGTCTGTTGTGATCCTTGCAACCCTGGATCTGGCATATCAGAGAGTTTCACAATTGCCAATGGTCCTATTGGAGCATCATGGAACATGGAGGTTGATGCATAGATTGCAGGTTGGACTGTTAGGTCAAATTGCCTCACACTCTGAGCATCCCCCAACATGGAGCACAGAATGGTGCAGTTACCAGCAAAACAGCAGCTGTTCCATATCCAAAGGCCCCTCTTATTTCTCAGATATTGTTGAACTTCACAATGAAAGGTTGTCCTGCTTTTTTTCAAAATACTTGAGGGGACACTACCAGTCTGTGTTCTTTATTTTCAGGTCACCCTCAATGCAGATGTGAAAAGACACTTGACGGGGGCAACGTATCACCTCCTGGATCTGGTCGCAGAACGCGATCTCCGCTTCCTCAATGCATCATTACAGACTGGTGTGAGGGAGGTGTTTAAGGAGTTGTACAACGATTACACGCACTACCACAAGAGTAAAAGACAAGGCGAGGAGAAGTACACAGCCTAAACTGGAAGGAACAAAATTTTGTTTTCTTTTGGCTCTGCAAATTTTGACCTTTTCCTCTCCCGATGCCTTGGCGACCCATTGCCCACCAATGCCTCAGCGATAGGACTGTCGTTCATGGGTAAATCCTTGAGTGTTGGTGGGAATGACAACCTTAGCCCAGTCTTCGATCATATGGTTCCCAACAAGAAAGCTGGAAAGAAAAACCTTGCTCATGTCACCCCACTAACCCCATCTTCTATAAGTCACTGGTTTTAGCTTAGAAAACATGCACTGGGAACCTATAGTTCAGTTGAGAGACCTCTAAGAAGATATGAAAATAGCTCAGATTTAAAACGGAGGCTCCTCTCTCATCGCGACATAAAATGAAATACAGACCCTATGTGGGTCAAATAACCAAATAAATCACTCCCCTTCACATAGGGGCAGTGTACCCTAGTATAATTTCTGTTGTGAGCCATGTATGAATGCAGTATTTGAAATGCTGGTGAAGTCAGAATTATTTTAAGTCATTCCCTCATTGGTTGAAAATGCCAAGCAAAGAAATAGCATCAAATCCGATCAGTGATGAATATTTTCAGTTCTGGTAAAGTCCAGGTTCTGCAGGCAAATTAAGACTTGTGTACTCAGGCTGAAAGACTAGAGACAAAAAAAGCAGCCTGTTGGTCCAAAGGAATTGCCATTTAACTGATTAAGAGGCAGCTTGTTCATATGGGCTCATTAGCGCCTTATGGACCAATTAGAATTAATTTCTATGAATATTGCATTGGTTAGTATTGCCATGTCTTTCTGCTTTTGTATATATCTTGTTTGTAAATAAATCTATAACACTTAAGCCTTGCAGTAGTCTGAGGTGATATTTTTCACTGGGACTAAATTTTCCAGTAATACAATTAACTCGGATTAGTGTAGTTCCAATTAACTCTGACTAAGTGTGGCAAAGAATGTGGTTTTCAGCTGATAAGTCTAAGAAAAAGGTCATTAGGGAAACTGCTTGAAACGTAATGGTCATTTGGGAATTGTATGGTCCTAGCAAGACCCTTTTCTAAAATACGGTGTCCAGCTTTAGTCTGCAAGGTTTGAAAATACTCCATTGACCCACTTTAATATTCTTGGCCTAACAAATCTGTCAGTTTCAGTTTTGAAATTTTCAATTGACCCAACTTCAACTTTTTGAGAAATCTGATATTTTTACTAGCCTCTGTATGAAGATGTGGTGCCGGATATCACCCTTGAACAGCCTTGCTCTAATTTTAAGGTTAATCTTCTAGAGGGGGGAAAAGAAGCTTAGTCTATGCAATCTATCCTCATAATTTAAACCATTTTAGCTACTTCCTTCAACTTTTTCCTCCGCTTTCTGAATCAATCTTTCTCAATCTCTCTCTGGCTATGATCTCTGGATCCATTTCCATTATCAATTTCTCCATTAAATCTCTTTCCTTCAGACATCTCTCAATGTTGGTGTGTCTCTCTCATTTAATTTTACTTATGCAGCCAACTTCATATTCCTGACTTTAAGCCCCAGGTAGCCGCGAGATTGCAACCAAGGTGCATTGCCAGATGGGCTGGGGGCCTGCTTGACGATAAGTGTAGGCTAGAAAGAAACCAGGCCATTTGGGGTGAGGCAGATGTTGATGAAGGAGGAGGGAGTAGGCAGCCTGGGTTTGTGAATGCAGTGGGGAGCTAGTAGTAGGTGGTGGCAGAATCTAGGCCTAGCAGCAGGACTCCTAGAGGAGGATTAAGACCTTCCAGCATTTTGCCAGTCCTATTCACCCCTCCATCCCCAACCACAATCTGCTTCCCAGATGTGGGATACAGAGCCAATTAGATATTTGAGACAATTGATGTGCTTTGTTCACAGATAAGGCATTTGATTTGTTGGCTTGCAGCCTCTGACTGCCCAGCACCAGACACAAACATTTAAATACATGTACAGAAGTAACCTTGCAGAACAGAAAGGGGTTAACTGGTTGGGCACACCAGAGTTGTGGGGAGACTGGTTCATCCTGCCTGGAGAAATGTTTAAGTAAAATTAGAAACTATGTATAAAGTATGTGTTGTAAGTAATGAAAATAATCAAGAAAAGAATTAAACTTTAATTGTTTTTAAAAATAGGTAATAAAAACACTACAGTTAGTGACAAAATTCAGATTACACATCGGATAGCAGGAAATCTAAATCATAAGACCATTTTGGTGTGTGTAGCCCTTTATTAGCAACTAAACAAAAAACCTTATACAATGTTGGCAGCAGCTGTTTGCACTGCAGCTTATATCTTGAGTAATTATGGTATGAGATTATAAATGCAACTGACGTGAATATAAACGGTACACTCTCACCCACATCCTGCAGAACTATCTGTAAGCAAGTACACGTCTTCGGTTTTACAGGGTCAGCATTGGCCGACTTATCACTACGTCACGTCATCCTGTACCTCACTTCAGCGTAAAGAAGAAAACAAAAAAAAAAGCACATGTCAATCAAAACTATGAGGGACTACACCTCAAGGAAGAAGAAAGTTCAAAAGTTCAACGTTAGATAGCTCCAAATAATGGAGGTATGTCTTCGGGGGAAGGCTGGGACCAGGAGTCTGAGGATGCAGTGGCTTTCCTGAGTAGCGATGATTCAGTGGACCATCAAAGTACCCGCGGCATAGCTAACGGAGCTATCCTCCCAGTTTTTGCATTGACTTGATTGGGCGTAGTTCAGGAAGGAGAACGCCATGTTCATCCCATTCTTCCTCAATTCTGCTACCGCCTAAAAGAGAAACAGGAATAACCTTTAACGTCCCATAAGCAAAACCTGGGGGGTGGGTGGGGGGAAGAGAGTGGAGACAGGGAAAAGAGCATTTCTGGTTATTGAAGCCCACTAGTCATTCTTTGACCGAACATTGCAAACCGATCAAGGATATGAACCATCACAGCTAACTTTCAGCACGTTAGGGTCTAATTAGAGAGTCTGATTTTGAGTTATACTGCAGTTTTATTTTTTCTCATGTAGCTCATGTAAGCAAACAGGGTGTTGCAAAATCCTCAAACCCTGTAATGATTTTGAACACTTCTAATTATCAGAAAAGAAATGCTATGGAAGCTGCAGTGTGACTCACCCACTTTTACTGTTAAGTGGCACCTAATGTGACCACTCTTTTTGCTTCTGCTTGCGGTGACAAAGATGGCAAGTATGATAGCAGTTAGGAAGCTGCAACAGTTAAACTCTTTGGACACCCTGATGACTCATTAGACTCTTGAACATTTATGCAGCTGTAAACTACACATTCTCAGCATGCCAAACAGAGCATACTAAAACACGAACCCAAATGTATGGATTTCATTTTTAGATGAGACTTCATAGAAATTAAATGTCAGGGCTTTTCCCTGACCCAAAACAATTTAATCTGAATGTGCTCTCCCTATAGCACATGTACCTGGCTTCCCACTACAAAATGTTGGACCATCTCTGATCCAAATAACTACAATAAAAGGATACATTTAACAGCAACCAAAAACAGCAAAACTGAGTAATTCCAACTTACATTGAGAAGAACCCCAATTGGGTGGCGACCACAGATAGTGTTGTGGTATTTCTTCAAATAGTTGTTAAATGACACAGCGTCTAATTGCTCTATAATATCCATACCCTGAAACAAAACAGATTAAGTGATAGACTGCATTGTAATCCATTCTGGGGTTCATTGCAAAACTGTCTACCTTCAGGGTACATTACCAATCCTGCCGTCTTCAGAAACCAACTTTCACCATGTGTGAAAGGCCAGTTTGTGAGGAAACAGGTTCTATCCAAGATTCAATGACTGATGCTATACTGACGAACAAACTAAATCCTTAAGATATAAATGCCATTGCATTTCTGGCTATTTCCAGTTACACAGATTGGCCCCGTCAGAGAGGGAAGATGGATTGCTTTTTAATCAAAGTGCATTCAAACTCTTAACCCATCTGTCTGTTTCCCTGTGCCATCAATCAATGCACTCCTTGAAATTGCATGGAGTGTTGTTTCATATCCACCCCTAGCAATACCAAAACCTATAATGTAATCATGGATCTGAACTTAAATTGCTAATCAAAAAGTATAACTCTATAGATTTTCAAGTATGAACATGATGGGCTGAATGGCCTTTTGTTTAAATTTCTAGGATTTTGGATCAGTAGTCCCTTCAGCTGCTTCAGTTCTATTAGGCCAAAGCTTAATTGCATCAGTCTGCAAGGCCCTAAAAAAGCTCAGGAAGTTCAGTGGGCTAAATCTATTAAACGTTTTACTGTTTCAGCAAATCTCTCAATCACAGAAAAATGACGCAGGAGGCCACATCATGTCTGCGCCAGCTCTCCAAATGAGCAACTCACCTAGTGCTATTCCCCTGCCTTCTCCCCGTAACCCTGCACATTATTTAATTTTCAAACAACAGTCTATTTCCCTTTTGAATGCTTCAAATGAACTTGCCCCCATCACTCTCAGGCAGTGCATTTCAAACCCTAACCACTCGCTGTGTGAAAAAGTTTCTCCTCATATCACTTTAGCTTTTTTTTTTACTAATTACTTTAAATCTGTGCCCTCTCGTTCCTGATCCTTTCACGAATGGGTACACTTTCTTCCTATCTACTCTGTCCAGACCCCTGATGATTTTGAATGCCTCTATAAATCTCTTCTCAACCTTCTTCTTTCTAAGGAAAACAGTCCTATCCTCTCCAATCTATCTTCACTACTGAAGTTCCTCACCCAGTACCACTCTCGTGTATCTGTTGCTCTCATGATAGAAATTTATACACGAAACAACAACCCTCATCACAATTGCCCACGTTTCCTTCTGAAATTAATCAAGTATCCTTTTTCTTTTATGCAATACTGATTCAACAAATCCGTCTTTCAGATGAGATGTTAAACCGAGGCCCATTCTGCCCTTTCAGGTGGATGTAAAAAATCCCACAGCACTATTTCAAAGATTTGTATGAATGAGCATTCTCCCCAGTGTGCAGGCCACTATTTAACCTTCAATCAACATCACAAAAACAGATTATCTGCTCATTTTCACAATGCTATTTGTAGGAGTTTGCTGTGGGCAAAACTGGTTGACGCGTTTCTTAGATTACAACAGTAATTACACTTCAAAAATAAAAGTCGGTAATAAGAGTCTTTTTTTAATCCTGTTCTCTCATTTAGAATCCCAATACAGCCAATTCTGTTATACATGATCTCATTGCCCAATGATAAGTTACAAAATTCCACTGCGCTCTCATACATATTGATCAGCAATAATCCTGCCCAGAGAGCCTTCTTCACTTCTGACTAAGCAATTACTGCCAATCATGGCTTACTTCCATTCACTGACTGGCCGAAAGTGATGGGTTCCATGCTTGCACTCATGTACACCTCAAAGACCTCCTCTCTGCCCACATATCCAAAGTCCAAAAAAGGACCTTAGTGTGCCACTAAAGAGCCTTATGATAGTACAGGGTGCCCCAACCTCAGTCATATCTTTCTCTGTGTGTGTGACAAGTAAATCATCCCATAACAATGCCATTTAGAAGTCATTGAGTTACTGAAGCCACCCCAATAAAAAGACTTGGAGCCCGTGCAACAACTCACCAATGCTTCTTCAGCAGCACCTTCCAAACCCGTGACCTCTACCATCTGGAAGGACAAGTGCAACAGATGCATGGGAACACCACCGCCTGCAAATTACCCTCCAAGTCACTCACCATCCTGACTTGGAACTATATTGCCATTCCTTCACTATCACTGGGTCAAAATCCTGGAACTCCCTCCCTGACAAAACTGTGGTGTACCTACACCACATGGGCTGCAGTGATTCAAGAAAGCAGATCACCACCACCTTCTCAAGGACAATTAGGGATGGGCAATAAATGCTGGCCTAGCCAGCAGCGCCTATATCCTGTGAAGGAAGTTTTTAAAAGATACAATTTACAACAACATCTTGTATTTATAGAGCTCCTTTAACATAGCAATACATCCCAAGGCACTTTGCAAGAACATATCACTGTTTGATACTGAGACACATAAGGAGATGTTAGCCAGGTGTCCAGAAGGTTGGTCGGAGAGGTAGTATTTAAGGAGTGTCTTAAAGGAGGAGAGAGTTAGAGAGCACAAGAGATGTAGGGCGGGAAAAGGGCCAAGGCAGCTAAAGACAGCATCTGATGTAAAGCAGCTTTTTGATTCAAGATTTGCTCGCAGTCAAGAAATTCTGAACAGCCCGTCATAGCACAGCAGAGACACCCAAGCAACAGTAGTGAATTATGCAGGTTAGTCTGCCTGATAGATAGAAGTAATACTGGTGCATGAAGTGACCAAACACAAATAGGATGAGCCATTTCTCTGCTTCAAACGCTTAAAGGGCAAAGGAGAGAAAAATGCTTCACTTAGCATTCAGCCTTTATTAGCTTAGTGGACTTAGGTCAGGTTGGTCATGAATCTAGACAACAAACAGCCTGGGGAAATCACTTGTGTTTCAGCAGTAGACCAAGTCCAACAAAACCATCAGGACTTTGAGCTTTCACTAATGTAACAGATACCTGATGGCAGACTTGAAGGGGCTTGGATAGGGTGGACAAAGAAGATGTTTTCCATTTGGGGAGAGACCAGAATTAGGAGCAATAAATATCAGACAGTCACTTGTAATTCCAATAAAGAAATCGTGAAGAATATCTTTACCCAGAGTTTGGCTGGAATGTAGAACTTGCTACCACTGAGACATTGAAGGGGAAGCTAGATAAACACATGAGGGAGAAAGGAATAGAAAATTGTGCTGATAGGATTAGATGAAGAGGGGCGGGAGACTTGTATGGACCATAAACATCTACATAGGTCAGTTGGGCCACATAGAATGTACAGCATAGAAACTGGCCATGTTCAAATGATTGGCTTCTTTGGACATTTTCGTATGCAGTTAATTGTGTTTAATTTGCTACAAATGGCAAAATTGGAACAAAACTGCATACAGGAAACACAACAAAGGGTCTCCTCCCTCAGAAAACAACGTCATATGCCGTACCATTTTATCCAAGTGCTGAATCGATCTGTAGATCTCCCCTTGACTCTCATCATAATGTGTGTATCGAAAACGCTGCCCTGAAAAATAACAAGTGTCAGAATCTGAGGCAGAGGTCGCCCAGCAAGCTTTAAACCCAGCTACAAACACTACATCCTTAATCACACAAGTATTCTGCAGTCCGATGGACTGAATGGCCTCCTGCTGTTCATGCCCATGGTTCTATAAACAATGAGGTGGCCCGTGTAATACTTTTGCTGCCTGATTTTCCGCATTTTTAAAGGGAACAGCTCATTCATTTGCAGACGTGGCTCTCAGTAAATCCATTATTTGCCCTCTCCTGGAATACCTGTGCGGTCGAGCAGAATCACAAAGCAACAATGTAAAGCCATTGAAAGTGTTAGAAAAGGGCTTGCAAAGTCATTCTTGGTCCTAATTACCATAGTTATCCAGATGCCTTACATGATTGTGGTCTGCAGACGCGCAAGAATAGACACGATCAAGTCTGCCGTTCCTTCACAAGATTGCTGAACTCCAAGCTTCACTACTTGTTAACTGCAGACAGATCTCACAGATGCTACCAGCGACTGAACTCAAAACAACTGAATGGAGACGTAATATGACAAGATTTAAGAACAGTCCAATGCCATATCTCATCTGCACAATGAACAAATTCTAATGGCTATTAAAATTTGAACCCTGACAACGTAAATACCACCATGATGAATATGTTATTCTACTCTGTGGTATGTATTTTTATATCTTATTTGGAATGATCGATTGTAAAAACTTACCTCAATTCGGCCCTTGGCCACAATGGATTTTTAAATAAATAAACCTTGGATAAAATTAACAATAACGTGCACATAATGGAACTCTTTCCATATCAAGCACTCCCAGGTCAGACATCAAGTAAAGCTCCCTACGCTCTGCCCCTAAACTGAGAGGAATGCCCCCTACTGCCAAAGTGTGGCATTGTCCCATTTTCCACATCAAGCATTCTTGGGCCTCTTGAGTGCAAGACTGCCAATCAGTGTCGGACAGGGAACAGTTAGTTGTGTGCTGTCAAGAACTGGGCTGAGACCAGCCAAATACACCTCAGAGTCTGGGTTGGATCCAAACTTAGGTCCTAGAGGTAAACAACCTACTGTTCCACTCAGTTCCCCCTAGCTCGAAGTTTCTATCACTGTGGTTCACTTGCACAGTAAAGATAAAATACTTTAATGTTGGGTAGCAACAGAAAGAAAAAAGCTAATATGTCTGCAATTAGCAATGAAAGCTTGGTGCTGCAAACTCCAATATCATCCAATTATACTCTTGTAATAAGCATCAGAGCCAGGCTGTGAAACCATAAATGAGTTCTATGGCAATTTATTAAAATATAAGGTTATTGGGGGTTGAGAATTTTAATATCTACTAATGGGATTGTCATAATCATCCAGTTTCATGGTTTATACTAATATTTTAGATATTACTTTTATATTAGAGATTGAAATGTTAAATGAAAGATAAATGGAAAAGCCTGGTTAAGAAACTGATATACAACTCTATAGTAAAGGCACAAATCAAACAAGCCTAGGTTTAATTAACCTGTGTTTATCATACAAGGTCAGAGTTGATAATGAAAAAAACTTGAACAAAGAATGAGCCATCCCTAACTTGTAATGGAGCCAGAAAGTCTTCCCTTGTCTCAATAAAGATTTAAATTGTTTATGTAGTTCCCAGATGAAAAGAAACTACAGGCAGTTTGTAAACATGGGTGTTTCCATGGGTGATATGGAATCATATCCATTATTCATGTGGGCTACAGAGTCAAAGAGTTGTGTTAAAGGTAAGATAGTTGATTTACATTTGTGTCTGGGACCTCCCAAAGCATGTCACGTTGTCATGGAGATGGGCTGTGGAGGTTAGAAGGTTCTTTTGGTTAATTTAGCTGGGTTTTTCTCACAGAAGGCAGTTGCAGATTTGGTCTTGTGCAGTTGCGGCTCACTGAGTCAAGGGAGCAAAAGGAGATAAATGTTAGTCAGGCCTGCACCGTAAGCAGAGAAAATACTAACTTTATCGATCACCGCACGGAACGCGGGTGGGGGCTCGAGCTCAGTTCAGAGACATGGGGTTCATGAGGGGAAAATATAAAGCTGGGAGATTTGCCTAGCTTAAAACTAGAAGACGACATCCACAATGGTTCTTACAGTGAAAGGCATTTAGCCTTACAGTAGCTAGCTGTCAGTCAGCTTGAAGCAGGCAGAGAGAAAACATCTGCCAGGAACTGGGAATCAGCTGTGGCACCAGCAGCATTACAGGAGCTGTTGGAGCACAGAGAGCCATTAGGAACCAGGTGTGTTCCTGATGTTTAAATTCCTAAGCAAGGCGGCAGTGAAGCCCATGAGTGAACTGAAGAACCAACAGTTGGGAAGTCTTGAAAGAAAATTGGAGGATCGCTTAGTCAAAAGCTAATGGAAGAATCCCCGTGAAATTTCATACTTCAGGGAATAACTGGGACACTAAGAAGAAATCAAAGTGACTTCCGCAGGGCTGAGGTTTACCTTTGGGTTGGTCCCAGGAAAAGCAAATGAACCTTCAGGATTTTGTAAGATAAGGGAACTCTTGGAGGGAGTGGCAGGTGGCTGGAGAGGAGGTTTAAGTAAACTGAATTCATAGCAAACATAAGTTATAAACTATAATGTTAATAGCGCTTGCTTTCTTTAAATTTCTTTATTTATACAATAAGGATTATTTTTATATAGAAACGGGAAATCTTGTGACATAGGTCTGTCAGTTAATTACTGGGTGTTCAGACATCTCTTTAAACATTAACGCTCCCTACAAGAGGACCAAGATGGTAGATGGAACATTTTAAAGATATCTGAAAGTCACTTCACAAAGTCAAAAAAAAAAGGCAATAAAATTCCCTCAACATTTATAAACAGCACAGGGGCTAAAACAAACAAAATACTTTTTCCATGCTGTGTATTTATACATAAACAGAAATATAGAGCTTAATTGCACTTGGGATCAAAATCAAGTGCTAACTCACTCAGCTCCCAAATTCTGGACTCAAGAACCTGTATTCAAAGGATTATCTTTTATACATTTACCTTTTTAATGGATTTTTTTCCTGTGGCTCAGAGGATAGTGTAAATATGAGATTACCATATGTGACAAAATTGCACAAAGATGACATCCTTTCTCGGATCCCTTCCAACAGCACAACGTGGTTTAAATTGGTACATACCCCAGTGACAGAAATCTGACGAAATCACAAAGAGGTTTAGAGGATCCGCTAGGTATTTACTGAAGAGCTCCCCGTACATCTGCTCTTTGGAATCACTCAGGGCTCCAACCAAAACGGGAACAATGGTTAACTCATCTTTTTGGCTGGTTAAAAACAGAGAGAGTCACTTCAGTAAAAATTGTAACAGTTATTAGGAATGAAAAATATCTTCTTAGCATTTTAAAAAGGGTCCAAACTGACATTGGATTACTCACCTGCTTCTCTTTTTCACCAGCCATGGCTCATTTGGTAGCACACTCACCCTCTGAATCAGAAGGTGAAGTTCCACTCCAGAGGCTTGAGTGGCTAATCTAGTTTGTCACTTCAGTACATTACTGAGGGAAAGCTGCACCAGAGGTGCTGTCTGTTTGATGAAATGTTAAACTGAGGCTCCGTCTGCCCTCTCAAGTGGATGTCAAAGATTCCAAAGAAACAATTTCTAAGAGCAGGGGAGCTTATTCTGCTGTTCTGGACAAAACTTATATCAATAATTGATTGGTAGTACAGAACTTGAGTATTGCTGAAAAAGAGAGACATGCTGTCAAGCTTTTTGTCTTGCAGTCATCAGGACAGGCACAAGAATGCCAAATTTCAAAGAGAGCAATAATTTATACTGCATCAGAAAAGGATGATGATTGGTTGGCAAATTTACTCTGAGTGATTCGACAGCATCTCTCTCTCTTCTGCATCTTGTAACTGAGGGCTATAAATGTTGATTGGATACTCCATGACACATGCTACTGTGGTCAAGGAAGTGGCACAAACCAACACCCAACAGGCTCGAACTGAATAAGAGTCATCTTCGACCATCTGTGGAGACGGAGATGTGTGTAGAGCCACTCCTCGAAAGATTGAATAAGGTACTGCTTATTTCTTGTGGGAGAAGTGACTTTGAGAGGGAAAAAGGACCTTTTCTAATTTTGTGCTACATTTCTACCAATCTTCATCATATCCTTTGATGATCTCACTATTGTCCATAGCTGTATTCTCAGGTGGATGGATAAATGGGGCCTGTTTTGACACTACAATCCCAAAGTCCGTCCCCAATATTGGCCCAAAAATGATCACTGTGTTTATACAGAACACTTTACCACCCACATACTTCCACTGAATATCCAAAGCCTCTGAATTTTCTATGTTGTGCAGCTGCTAGGTTCAAAAGCCGATAACTTAATGGAAGGTTCAGTCTGTCAGTGAGGACATAAAATCTGCTACATTTTAAGTAGGGAGGAAGACCCAACTCCTTTAAAAATAAATGTCAAGAACACTTGGACCACAGCTGTATGTTCTCCAGTCTAACAAATGCTGAATGCTCATATGACTTGATTGAAGCAAATGTTTCAAAGGGAACTTCACAGCTGGAGATCAGAACAATGTCCTGTACCATCACCCCGCTGTTTTTGCATGACCCTTGCTTTATTACGAGTGCTAATAAAACTCTGTTTGCTTCAAGTCAGCAAGCCCCAGTTGATTTAAACTGTAAAAAGGCAAGTCCAATTGGACATACTAAAAAGGACTGAGTGCTGGGCGTTTGGGTCCTCCAAGGCATACAGTGCCCATGACTGAAGAAACAGCATGGAGACCTGACCCAAGAATAAGAATAGGCCATTTAACTCCTCATTCTTGGACCCATTCAGTTGGATCATGGCCGACCTGTTATTAAAGCCATTTACCTGCTTTAGTTCCATAACCTTTAATAACTTTACTCAATAAAAATCTCAGTTTAGAAAATTTTCAACTGACCTACCTTAACAGCATTTTAGGATAGGACGGTTCCAGATTTCCACTACCCTTTGTGTGAAGAAATGCTTCCTGACATCACTCCTCAAAAGCCTAGCTCTTATTTCAAGGTTATGCCCCCAAACACTGGACTCCCCCTCCCCAAGGGAATACAAGCCTAGTCTGTGCAACCGGTCATCGTAATTTAGCCATTTTAGCACTGGTATCATTCTAGTGAATCTATGCTGCATCCCCTCCAAGCTGCTTAAACCACTACACTGAAACAGGGAAAACAGCACTGACCAGGAATCATGCAAACATACATAGGAATGAGGAGGAGTAGGCCATTCAGTCCATCAAGCCTGCTCCGCCAATCGATGAGATCATGGCTGATCTGATTGTGGCCTCAAATCCACTTCCCCGTCTACACCCTATACCTTTTGACTCCCTTGTCAATCAAGGATCTATCTAACTCATCCTGAACAATATTTAATGACCCTGCCTCCACTACCCTCTGACTCAAAAAAAAATTCTCCTCATCTCTGTCTTAACTGGGAGACAGATTTTTAAAACTGTGCCCCCTAGTTCTTGTCTCTCTCATAAAGGGGAAACATCCTCTCAGCATCCACTCTCTCAAGTCCATTCAGGATCTTATGTTTCAATAAGATCACCTCTCATTCATCTAAACTCAAATGGATACAGGCCCAAACTGTCCAACCTTTCCTCACAAGATAACCCCTTCATCCCAGGAGCCAGGGGGAGGAGAGGAGGAGAACAACAGGTCTGTGATGTCGATGAGGTGTAGTGGGGTGGGGGCAGAAATGATGCTCGGGTATTGCTGAGCCATTTATACCAGGAGAGACAGATGGGTTTTCACGAAGCAGCAGTAGTCGGGATAGATTAAGAAAAGCGGGACCAGATCAGGAGCTGAAAATCACTGACTTTTTGAAGCAAACTGAAAATGAAATGAAATTCAACTTTCCACAGAGCCCAGTAGTATTCCAAGCATGGCACAAGATGATGGTGAGTTGTCCCAGCTCTGCAGTAAAGTAACACATTATCTGAACAATATCTTGCCTCCCAGCAGAAAGCCCTTTACAACATTTCAGCCAATGGAAACACAAGAGGGAGGATTCAAATTTAGTTTTACTCTAAATAACTGCACGCTCACTCATGATGTACAGCAGTTGGGTGACTTACCTCTCCATGGTTTTAGCTGTGTAAGGCAGATGCATTTCAATACTATGTTCATCTTCATCTATCTGAATAGTCATCCGTTCAAACATTCCCGTCTTCCACAGTTCTCCATAAACTAATAGTTACAAAAAAGGAAAAAAATCAAAATCGCAAGGCATCTTCAACCTCAACATGATTTCACCTACACGTGCCTTGCCCCTCATTTGAGGTGTTTCTAACCATAGTATCACTCAATTAAATTTACCAGCATCTTCAGACCGAGTGTGAGCCAGAAATCTGAAAGAACTGGTCAAGTAACATTGGACAGGGCATTTGTTATTGGTTCACTTGGACACTGAAGAATTTCTCCACACTGAGGGGAGTTGAGGAAGTGAGAGACCTTGGAGTGCATATCCACAGGTCCCCGAAAGTGGCAGGATAGGTGGATAAGGTGGTAAAGGAAGCATATGGAATGTTTTCTTTTATTGGACAAGGTATTGAATACAAAAGCAGGGATGTAATAATGGAACTGTATAAAACACTGGTTAGGCTACAGCTGGAATTGTGACCTGGTCACACATTACAGGAAGGTCATAATTGCTCGAAGAGAGCAGAGAGTTTTACAAGAATGTTGCCTGGGCTGAAAAACTGCAGCTGTGAGGAAAGATTGGATAGGCTGGGGTTGTTTTCCTTAGAACAGAGGAGGCTGAGGGGTGACCTAATTGGGCTGTACATAATTATGAGGGGCCTAGATATGGTAGACAAAAAAGATCTGTTTCCCCTATCTGAGGGATCAATTAGCAGGGGCTTAGATTTAAGGTGATTGGTAGAAGGATTAGAGCGGACATGAGGAAAAACTCTTTCACCTAGAGGGTGTTGGGCGTCTGGAATTCACTGCCTAAATTGGTGGTTAAGTCTGAAATGCTCAACTCATTTAAAAGGTACCTGGATCTGCACCCAAAGTGCTGTAACCTGCAAAGCTACGGACCAGGTGCTGGAATGGGATTAAAACTAAGCGGCTAGTTTCTTTTCTTTTGGCTGGCGCTGACACGATGGGCTGAATGGCCTCTTTCTGCACCGTTAACTTTTCTATGGTTTTATCTCACTCTCTCACATGCGCACACAGAATAAAACAGCTATCAGAATATTACAATCTGTTATCCTCTCTGACAAAGTACTTAGTAGAGCTGAAAACGATCTTGAGGCAAGTTCAAGTGCATGTTTTGTAAAATGATTAAGGCATTCCTCAATTTAAGCTCTGTATGGAGCTATGTTAGTTTTCACACAAACAGAGAACACCATGCTCCCTATAATTTAGTGATGCCTTGTGACAGTGCGGCTGTGTGACAATGCCTGTCAACACACACAAGTCTTTTATTCCTATCAGGGTTGCAGTGGAGAGAGACACCAAAGCTTAAGGGGTTGATTGCCCAGTGCTATCTGACAGACTTCCTATTGGCTTATTCCCAAACCCTTCCATTTTTAAAGCTTTAAGATTTAGTTTGGCACGACTTGCAAACTGCCCTTTGTCAAATGATACCAAGTGACAATCCAACGGAATACTTCCAAGCAACTGAAAAGTCAGTTTTCTGTCTGGGTGTGGCCAAGCTTTTATAGGCCATTCATAACATTTGGAGCCTGCGGGGGGAGGGGGGGGGGGGAACGACATTTAAATCCTTGTCCCCACTGTCTTCATAAATCTCATCTCAGTGCTGATACTAACAGATTCTGGGTATTCTGATTCAGGATTTACCCACCATTGAGGCAACGGTGCTAAGAACAGCCCTTTTCCATATCTCTAGATTCATGCAGGACAGAGAACAGGGTAAGAAATACAAGTGCAAAATGGACTGAGCTGCCTGAGCTTTATTGGGCACAGGCAGTCCAATCTCAGATGACCTTGGGCCCAGGATCAAAGAGTGAACACTTACAGACCACGTGGTTGGCCAAATTAACAATGAGCATTGTCATTTTCACAAGCAACACAAACATTTAATTCAGTTTAATAAATAATGAGATTTTGAATTGCTGACCCCTGTAAGAGGACTATTGCAGAAAATAAGGATGAAGGACTCGCCCTTCCTTTACTACTCTTCTAAAGACACTGCCTAATGTTGGGGTGTGTTTTTCACGGGTCCTGTGGAGCTTGGACAGCAAGTGCTGGTGGTCTGCCCTACTCTGGGGGCCAATGATGTTGCCCACAGGGGCACCAAGTGGGATATCCTGATTCAATTACCTCAGCTCTAGGTCAGTGAAGCAAGTGCCAACTGTATCATTACCACCACAGCCCCCAATGAGAATTAGCAAAGTTCAGAACAAGTGACCAGTCAAGCTTGGGGCCTTGTTGCTCCCATGGGACTTAATACCACACCCGATCATTTCTAAATCCATTGGGCAAATGAAAGAGTGTTTGGGGGCGGGGGGGGGCGGTGTTGGGCAGGGGGAGCACTTAATTCCCTTTTTCTAAAAGGCAGGGAATCCAGAGATGGGAAAAGGGACAAACTGCAAGTAGTAAAGAAATAAACAGAAGTTACAACACGGAGACAGACATCCAGCCAAACCAGTTCATGCTGGTGTTGACCTTCACATGAACAAATAATCCCAATCACATTTACCCACTCTGCTACCATATGCCTTCAACCTTTTTCCTTTATCCAACTATCCAATCTAAGCTTGAGTAAACAGTTTCTGTCTCAACAATTAAATCAAGGGCAACACCTTGGTTTAAAATTCTCATTCTTGTTTTCAAATCCCTCCACTGACTCTTTTCATATTCTAACTTCTGTGTATTTCTACACTATTTCCAATTTGTCCCCTCTTCCTCCTCTAGAAAGAGATCAGGTTTGGATCTTTAAGATCATGAAAGATTTCATAGGATGTTTATATAAATGTGTTTCCACTTGCACGCAAGACCAGGTCTAGGGGTCATTAATGAAGAATAGTCACTAATAAATCTAACAGGAAATTCAGGAGAAACTGCTTTTCCTAGAGGCTGGTTAGAATGTGGAACTTGGTGGCTACCACAAGACTAGCATAGATGCGTTTTAGGGGGAAGCTGGATAAACACATGAGGGAGAAAGGAATACATGGATATGCTGATAGGATTATACAAAAGATAAGGCCCATGTGGAGCATCAACACTAGTACTGACTTCTTGGGCTGAATAATCTGTCTTGCTAGACAGTAAATATTACATAATACTATATAACCCAAGTTGCTACCTGTCATGTCCTGTGAACCAGTGCCCCAAATCACAGCATTGAACTTACTTCCATTAAAAGTACAATAACTGAGGTTTTATTTTACAATATGTACCATCTCCACACTTACCGATATTGAATTCCATCTGTCCCTTTTCAGCCCATTTCCCCATCATATCTATATCCCATTGCAGCTTTTTTTTGTTTTCTAAAGAATTAACTATATGCCATATTTTGGTATCATTTGTAAACTTCAGCACTGTTTCCTCTAGGCCTATATCCAAAACATTGGTATATACAATGAACAGAGTGGCCCCGGGCACACTGTGGGACAGTACTATCAACTTCTGAAAATCTGCCCTTAATTCCTACTCTTTGTTTTCCGCTTTCTAACCAATTTTTAATCCAGTTTGGCATTCTCCCCGTAATTTCATACCGTTAAACTTCTCTAACAACTTCCAATGTGGTAACGAGTCAGAGTTTCCTAAAATCCATGTACACCCACAACCACTGCATTTCCCCCTCTACTTTGCCCATTACCTCCTCAAGGTGGGCAGAACAGTTAATAATAAATGTGGAAGGAAATCTAATTCTTGATTTAGTGAATTTGACATGAGTTGCTCCACATATGTTAAAAAACCCAAACATAATGCTTTGCTTTTTAATCAATAGCAAGATGCAAGTATTGACACTTACTCTTTTGATCGATGCGTAGATCATACAAAGGCGTTCTATAAATATCGGCAGTGGATAGAGCACAGCGAGAAAGAGGCGCATGGTGCGATGGTCCCAAGATAAAAACTCTGCGTCTGTGATGAAATTAAATTGACTGGTAAATCTAAGCAGTCACCTTCCTTCTAATTTAACACAAGTGATTAGAAAGTATTTAAAAGGAGAACTCATCAGTTCCACAAGAACAGTTCCACAGCAAGCACTCAGACACGCAGCAGAGATCAGCAACAGGTTCCAACCTTCCGCCTTTTTACCTGCTCTTTAATGTAGGTGACAGGTTTGATGACACTTGCCATTTACTTTCCATTGAAATACAGAGAAAAGGGCTCGATTATCTCAGTGACACAGGCCCGAGGGTGACATGGTAATGTCACTTGGGTCAAAATCCTGGAACTCCCTCCCTAATAGCACTGTGGGTGTACCTTCACCACATGGACAGCAACGGTTCATGAAGGCAGCTCACCACCACCTTCTCAAGGGCAATAAATGCTGGCCTAGCCAGTGACGCCTATGCCAGGTGAAAATTTTTTTAAAATGACAGTTGAGAAAGATCATTCAGCCCATCTTATTTCATCCATCTAGTGAGATTGTAACAGCCCTCCCAATGCAACATCTAATTATTTTGGAACTGATGCCAGGGCTTTGCCTCCATCGCACTATTTGGAAGTTTCGTTGATCAGTGTGTGCAGAATTCCTTGATATGGGTCTTATAATCAACTTTCACTAGTTTGCATCTCTGGCCCCCTTAAGAGCATAAGCAGGAGTAGGAATAGGCCATACAGCCCCTCAAGCTTGCTCCAACATTCAATAAAGTCACGACTGATCTTCCACTCAAATTCCACTTTCCCCCCACATAACCCTCGATTCTCTTAGTGCCAAAAATCTCTATATTCAATATAATTAATGACTGAGCACCTACATCCCACTGGAATAGAAATACCCTAAGTATCTTAAACCACTAAGTGAAGAAATGTATCCTCCCCTAAGTTCTAAATGGCTGATCCACCATTCTTAGTTTCTCACTCTACTCTACAATTAAGAACAATATTCTGGGTTAACTTTGTACTACCTAATGCCATTTCGGAGATCCTCTGAAATCCCACTGCCCCTTCTGATTTGGAATCATCCTCAAATTTGACTACTTTGTGTTGATATTCCAAATCCAGTAACTGGGAAACATTAAAGGAACTTGGACTTAAGAGTTTCAGTTAGCTTCAGGGTGCCAAAAAAAAAACTTGTGTTTTCTCTTAGAGTTTCATGCACCCTAACTATTCGTTCATTTTGCAGTCACTGGAGTTCTGCATTAAACAGACTAGTGAAGTGCCCAAGATGTTGCCCATAGTTAGTTGAATACGAGCTAACTTTTACATACAATGTGGCAACAGAATTGGAGAAAGACTACAGAAAGTAAGTCCACAGCCACTAAGTGGCTCAACGAAGCACTCGGCACTGCCTCTTACTGATTACAGGATTGCAACTCTTGGCATTGCGGCAACATTAGCATGGACTGAGATTGGCTCATGGGTAGAAAATAGACTAGGAACAATTGAGTCATTCTCAAGTTTGCAAGCTGTAACAAGTGTAGGCCATTAGAAGGACTAGTGCTTGGGGCTCACCTATTTACCATCTGTATCAATGACTTAGATAAGAGAGCCGAGTGCAGTGTTTCCAATTTTACTGACTGTACAAAGCTAGGTGGAAAAGTAAGCAGTCAGGAGAACACGGAGGTTGCAAATGGATTTAGACAAGATTAAGTGAGTGGGCAAGGATGTAGCAGATGAAATATAATGTGGAGAAATGTGAAGTTATCCACATTGGTTAAAAAAAGGAAAGCAGAATATTTTTTAAATGGTGACAGGCTGGGGAATGTTGGTATTCAGAGGGGCCTGGGTATCCTTGTATACAAATTCTAAAGTTAATGCAGGTATAGCACGCAATTAGGAAAGCAAATGGTATGTCAGTGTATATTACAAAAGAATTAAGAGCATAAGACTAAAGATTATTACTGCAATTATATGGGTCTTAGTGTGATCACACTTGGGAGCACTGTGCATAATTTTGGTCTCATTTCCTAAGGAAAAATATACTTGCCTAGAGGGAGTGCAACAAAAATTTGCTGCACTTATTCATGGCATGGAGATTTTTTAAAACATCCTTTCATGGGATGTGAACATCAATAGAAAGGCAGCATTTGTTGCCCATCCCTAATTGCCCTCGAGGTGGTGAGCCATCTTCTTCAGCTGCTGCAGTCCATCTGGTGTAGGTACACCCAGTGCTGTTAGGACAGAAGCTCCAGATTTTTGACCTAGTGACAGAGTAGGCTAGGCCTATGGTCTCTGGAGTTTAGAAGAATGAGAGGTCATCTCATTGAAACGTATAAAATTCTTAAGAGCTTGACAGGATAGACATTGGGAGGCTGATTATTCTGGCTGGAGAATCTAGAACAAGGGGTCACAATGCTCAGACAGTCTCAGGATGAAGGGTCGGCCATTTAGGACTGAAACGAGGGGAAATTTCTTCACTCGAAGGGGTTGAAAATCTTTGGAATTCTCTACCCGAGGGCTGTGGATGCTCAGTCACTGAGTACATGCAACTCAAAGATTGACAGATTTTTGGATACTAAGGGAATCAAGGGATATGAGGGTAGAGCAGAAATGTGAAGTTGACATAGATGATCAGCCAAGAACTTATGGGATGGCAGAGCAGGCTAGAAGGGCTGAACAGCCTACTCCTACTTAAGCTCTTATGAGTAGCAAATCCAAACTGCCCAATCCCACTCTGCTGTTGACCTTCTGCCCAGCACCCTAGCTAGGGGATAATCCTACCAATATCTTTACTTTCCAACTCACCATTCCCAGTGCTGATCATGTGGACTCATCAGTAGATCAGTTATCACCACCCTTCTCCACATCTCCCTCAAGAATATCCGTTCAGGTATGAGCAAGGCCCTTGCCATCCATGAGCTTATTGTGGATGGCTGCATTGACATCATAACCTTGATTGAGCTTGGCTGAGGGGTAATGACACCTTCCACCTAAATGAAGCCTCCCTACTCAGATGGTCTTTCCCCCATCCCCTCAACCCCAACTACCCGTCACCTAAACTAGGAAAGGCTAAATACCATTTATTGACTAAACCATCAATGTTGTAATAACGTGCTAAAACGACAAAGACAGTTCTGGTCACAACTTGGATTCTGGCTTTTGGCATCCAGTATCTAAAGTGGGATTGTGGAAAGGTTGCACCCAGCAGTGAGAAACCAGTTTGAATGCTAATTCTCCATTTGTATTAAAATGAGTACCCTTTCCTCCTTACACCTTTAAGCAGGGTCTGAGCCATTGCACAGATGGAGAAATGTGGCAACTTGGGCTTGCCAACTGGCAGAATCTGTGCTGTTGCAAATGCCCAAAATTTCAATTTGTAGTGTAATCTGCCTACGCCCTAAGTCAGCACTGCCATCCACTCTCTTCCAACATTGGTGACTGCTGCAGTGAAAATAACTGTCCAAACAAATCAAATCCTGTACATCCAGACTGTACAGGGGTTGTGACATATACAATTAGTACAAAAAACACAGGTCAATGATTTTTATTGATGAAAGCATTGAGGGAGGGGGAAAATGGAAACATAAGAAAAACAAATGACAAGTAAAACATCCAGTCCTTCTTTTGAAATTTAATCCGCTTATGGTGGACTATCTCAACCTTCCACCCCACCACCCACTGGTAGGTCTCCACCCATGCCCTTTACAAAGACAGGTCACGTGTACAGTTTGATATACCCCACTGATAAACACAGTTTCATTCTCTGACAGGCTCCTCCATGGGTCATCAAGCAAACAAAGCAGTGCACTTGCAGACAAATGAAAATGAGGGGGACACTTCCCCCATTACACACTGCTATCAGAAGGTCTTTTATTAACTGCCAGTGAGGTTTAGTTTGCTGGAGTACTTTACCAACTTCAAGAGGGAAGATGGTGCATCGGAGGTGGTTAGTACAGTGGGCGAAAATTAAACCACAAGCAGAACAGTTCATTTTAATGTCTAAGTAAACCTAACCAAGGACTGCACTTACAATATTCGCAAATGAATATTGTGATATTCGCTTGTTGCTGCAGTAAGAATTCCAGTAATGCTTCAAGAGCTACAGAGGCTACTACACCGAGCTTCTCCCGTATTGAAGCAAAACAGGGCATACCTCTCCAGTTCTTTTGAGTTGCATTCTCCTGTTGGGAGCAATCTAGCAAAAGGAAGTAGTCGTTGTTTTTTCCATTAAACTGCAGCCATTGTACCATTTCATGCTCCTCACTGAGGCATGAGATTGACTGTAGTTACTTAGATACTAGCAGCAAAACTAATCTCAGATTCCATGTTTCCCTGAAACCTATGTTTCTGATTTTGTTCAGTATACTGTTATAATTTTTAAAAATACACTGGTTCCATAAGAAAACATTTTTGATTTAAAGCAGCATCTATTTTTGCAGTATTATGTTTAAAATAGGGGCCAGTTGAGCAATAGACAGGGGGCTTATCCAATCAGTAAACAAGGGCTTATCTAATCAATCAGTATTTCCATGTTCGCCATGCAACCATCCTCTTGCTAGTCCCATCCTATCAGTTACAGATAGGGCCATCTCTGATCATTCTCTTGTACCATTCCTCACCCACATCCCAAGCTGACCTCTTTTTGTGCCTGGTCCTAGATAAAAACTGTCCTCCAATTCACTTACACCTGCACTTTCAAAGTCGCAACCGCTTTGCCTTTGGCCCTCCATTTGCCACAACATTTCTGCAACCACTGATTTGCTCAACCACATCATCGCCTCTATCTTTGATGCCCTAGTCCCCAACAAAACCTCTATTCTCCCTCACCCTGGCTGTTCCCCTTGGTATAGCCCGCACCTTCAATCCCTTAAGTCCAAGAGATGGAGACTTGAAAGGGTATGGTGCACAACTGATTTAGCCATCCACTGCCAGATCTGGCCGGGAAACGACTTCAAGCACTTTCAGGGCCTGCTCTTATCTGCGAAAAATGCTCACAAATCCAGGATCACCATGGAATGCAAAGATAACGCCCTGCCTCTTCTCTTTATTGCAAACCATTTTCTTAAATCCCTTGCCACACCCCCTGTCACCTCCACCAAAAAAAAAGAGCTCAAGGACTTGTCATTAAAATCGAGACTATCTTTGCTGAAAAGAAACATGCTGCCATAGCTTTTCATCTTGCACTCATCAGGGCAAACACAAAAAAGCCAAATTTCAAACAATCACAACAATTTATACTACAGGAGAAAAGGTACTTGCTGACTTGCCAACCAATCAGCACCCTTTTCTCCTGTGGTATAAATTGTTGTGACCATTTGAAATTTGGCACTCTTCCATTTGTCCTGATGAGTGCCAGATGAAAATTTTGACAGCATGTCTCTCTTTTCAGCAACTCTCAAGTTCTACACCACCAAGTGGCCATTTGATCAACAGCCTCCTTCCCTTCCATAAGCCAAGCTGGCCAAATTTCCTTTAATGCTCCACCCCCCGCTCTAACCCCAAACTTGCACCTTTGTCTCAGATCTCCTTTCATGCCAACTCCAAGCTCATCTTGTCCTTTTGTTCCCTCCACCCTATTCTCATAAAACTGATCACCCAACTTCCTCTCCTGGTCCCCATTTTAGCAAATATTGTAAAAGGTTCTCTCTATTCAGGTATTGCCTCTCTCTCTCCTTTAAATCTGCCATCATCAATCCCCCACTCAAAAAAAAAACTACCCTTGACTCCACTGCTCTTGAAAACTACATCCCTTTCTCCTCTGTAAATTAGATACAGGCAGGGGATTTATCCAATCAGTAATTGACTGGTATTATCCAGAGTAATTGAGTCAGGCAGGTTAATCTCCCAGCCTGTTCTGAGTTAGTTGATTTGAACCATGGCAGTTGTAGCTCACTATAGTTGACTGAAGCAGCCCTGAATTTTCCTTGAAAGGGAGAGGGAGGGAAGGGGCAGGAAAGAGAAAAAACAAGGACAAGCAGGGTCCTGTTTTTGGTCACCACCCAGTGACACCTGAAGGTACATGCAGCCATCAGATGGGCACAGAATTGCATCCAGCAGAGGCTCCCATGGTGGAACAGCTTATTGGCATTCACCATCAAGGCTCATGTATGAATAAGAGTCAGAGAGCAGAATAACTGATATCAGGGGAAGGTATGAATACTTTTCCAGACAGGATGCATGGGCAGGAGAAGAGAGAAAGAAAGCATTGACAAATAGACTAGTCTCAGTAATGAAACCATGAAACCATTGTCGATTGCTCTAAAAACCCATCTGGTTCACTTATGTCCTTTAGGGAAGGAAATGTGCCATCCTTACCTCGTCTGGCCCACAGCAATGTGGCTGACTCTTAACTGCCCTCTGGAATGGTGTGGCGAGCCACTCAGTTCATGGGCAATTAGGGACGGGCAACAAATGCTGGCCTCATCAGCGCACCCACATCCCATGAAGGAATAAAAAAGAGAGGAGACGGCAACAACAGATTTTCAGCTGTATAAATGTTTATTGCTAATATATAAGTTAGCTTCTTAGCTCTGCTACCACAAGTGCAGATGTATAAAGAACACTGTACACGGCTTGCAAGTAAACTTAACTTTTTGCGCAAGACTGAGCCAGTTATTGGCCCTGTTCCATTTTGTCAGACACTGCAGCTCCATCTTTTTAATCCTAATACCCTGCTCTTTCTTGATATTGCTTAATACCCTTACTGTCAAAGCCTCCTTGTCTCTCTACAAAGCATGTCAATTGTTTCTGCATTTAATGGCATCAGGGACAACGCACTGCACATTCTCACAATCCTTGATGTGAAGGCAATTTTGTGAATTCGCTTTAAACCAGTATGTTCCAGTTCTAAAATTTTTCCAGGTAATTCTGTTTTTGTTTTGTTTTGGATTTCCAGCATCCGCAGTAGTTTTTTGTTTTTATCTAAAATTCTGTCCCCTGGTTCTGGATTCCCCCACTAGAGGGAAGTTATTCTGCCTCTATCCTGCCAATTCCAATCATTGTTTTAGCACCCAAAGCAGATCACCCCCAACGTTTATCACCAGGGTGTACAACACAAATTTACTCAGTACGTTATCACAGCCCAGTCTGCTCACCTCACGCATCACAGCTCGATTCTCCAAGGCCAGTATCTCCTCCCTACAGTCTACACCCAAAACTAAATATTATAGTCCAAAAAGAATGCTAAGGAGCCCTGCTGTGTCATCACTGAATCCTTGTTTTCATATTCTATGACTTTAGAACTAATAGTTAAAACCAAATTCAACATGCTGTTAGCTATTTAAGATTGCTTTTTGCACTCAAGCTAGCTTTTAACGATTCAGGTATCTGGGTTCTAAATCTCTGTTCTTCTCTCTCCTTCACCCGTAGTACTTCCAAACTTGAGCTTTGCTCCCATTAGTCATGCTTATCACCAAATTCTCACATTTTACTCTACTCTGCATCTGCCATTGACCCGCATACATTTCACCGTGACCTTCTTTGTATTTCTCCTTTCTTCACAATTCACCTTTTAGCTCAGTAGCATCTGGAAACATGCATATACACCATGAATTAATAATTAGAAAAGTTTGGGTCCCTGGAGCACCACAAGCCATCGCTTCCTTTTATCTCAAATCTCTGCGACCTACCTAAATTCCTATCCATGCTAACTAGTTTGTCTCCAAACCCATTTCCTCTAATCCTTGCAATTAATTTCCTGTATGGAATCATTTCAAACACCTTCTGAAATGTACAGAATATCCAGAGAAACCCCTATCTGCCAACTCAGTGATTCTATCATTAGGTTAGATAGGTATACTGCTACCTTTCACAAAACAACATTGACTGCACGTCTGTGGTAGTGGTTATGTTACTGGACAAGTAATAATCCAGAGAATGAGTTCAAATCCCACTGTAGCAATTTTGAGAACCAGAATTCTGGCTTTTTTAAAAAAAAAAAATCTGTAAATAAAAAGATGGAATTAGTTTTAAAAAACGACCATGACGCTAACAAAAGGCTCACCACCATCTGTGCAGGACAAACAGGAATGAATAATAAATGCTCAGCTTGTCAGTTTTTCCAATACATCCATTAATATTTATTTTGTGTGGAAAGGTTCTTGGCCTGGAGCTGTAATCTCAATGTTTTATCCATTGCAAATTTCTGTCCACACTTTGCTTTTTTCTTTCTTGAACTAACCTTCAGGTTCCCTGTAGCTCTAATACTGTACCGACCTTCTCTAATGTGAAGATATGGATAAAATGTTAATTTGCCAGTCCCATCACATCTTATCCTCTAAAGTCATTCTTAAATGGCCACTGCTCTACCACTTTATTTCCCCCCCACCCTCCCCCATGCCCGTGTAAAACCCTTTTCTACTTTCACTTCGTACAATTTATGAATCCTCTTTTGACACATCATTGCATCAGTATCTTTTGTTCTTTATGCCTTCTTCCTTCTCTTAGCATCATGTTTTCCTTTACACAAGTTTTCTTCTTTCATTCCATTCTGGTCTCAGCCCCTCTTGCAGACAATGGCAGAAATGTCCTCAAAAGTACTTCTGAAGCCTTTCCATGCTCATTTATAATGATCTTAGATAGATCATAGAATGACACAGCAGACTAGGAGGCCATCCGGTCCATCATGTATGTGCCGGCTCTTTTGAAAGAGCTATGCAATTCGCCCTCTGTTCTTTCCCCATAGCCCGGAAAATTTTTCTCCAAGCGTTTAACCAATTCCCTTTTCATAGTTACAGTTAAATCTGCTTCCATCCTCCTTCTGCGCAGTGCATTTCAGATCATAACTCGTTGCATAAAAGAAAGCTCTCATTTCACCACTGGTTTTTCTGCCCACGATCTTAAATCTGTGTCCTCTAGTTACTGACCCATCTGTCACTTGAAAAAGTTTCTTATTCACTTTATCAACACCCTTCATGATTTTGAACACCCCCATCAAATCTCCCCTTAACTTTCTCTGGTTTAAAGAAAGCAACCCCAGCTTCTCCTGTCTCTCCACATAACTGGAGTCCCTCATCCCAGGTACCACCCAAGTAAATTTCCTCTGCATCCTCCCTTGACATACTGCCTACAATGTGGTGCCCAGAATTGGACACATCAGCTGGGGCCTAACCAATAATTTATAAACGACTAACACAATGTTCTTGCTTTTGTTCTCTATGCCTCTATTCATGAAACAGGAGACCCTGGGCTTCAACTTGTTCTACCTTCTTCATAGATTTGTGTATCTACACCCCAGATCTCTACTCCTGCATCCTCTAAAATTGTACCATTTAGTTTATACCGCTCTCCTCATTCTTACAAAGTGCATCACTCCACACTTCTCTTTGTTAATCTGGCATTCACCCTCCCATGTCACCAATCTGCTCATGGTCTCTTGGAGTCTATCCCTCTTAGGGTTTATTTTTTGTTTATTCATTCATGGGACATGGACGTCGCTGGCTATGCCAGCATTTGTTGCCCATCCCTAATTGTCATTGTTCAGAGGGCATTTTAAAGTCAACCACATCGCTGTGGGTCTGAAGTCACGTGTAGGCCAGACCAGGTAAGGGCACAGATTTCCTTCCCTAAAGGACACCAGTGAACCAAATGGGTTTTTATGACAATCGATAATGGTTTTGTGGTCACCGTCAGTCTTTTAATTCCAGATTTTTTATTGAATTCAAATTCCACTATCTGCCATGGTGGGATTCAAACCCAGGTCCCCAGAACATTACCCTGGGTCTCTGGATTACTAGTCCAGTGACAATACCACTATGCCACCACCTCCCCAATTTGACTTTCATGTCATTTGTAAATTTTGGCATTATGCCCTGTATACCCACGCCCAGGGCACTAATTTACATCAATAAGAGATGTGGTCCCAATAACAAGCCCTGGGGAACACCACTGTATACTTTCCTGCAGTTTGAAAAACAATTGTTTGCCACTACACTCTTTCTGTTTCTTAACCAATTTGGTATCCATGCTATCACTGCCTCATTAATCCATTGGGCTTTAATTTTGTTAACAAGTCTAATGTGTGGGAAGATTTCATTGATTTAAATATTCCCACCACCCAATTCCCCTTCAAAATTAGCCTTACCTAGGATAGTGTTTACCAGAGGAGAAGCCCCAACATTTAACATTCACTTACGTGATGGATGGATCCACTTGTTTATAAGCATGAGCAGCACAAGATCCACAGTATGTGTATCCTGCATGACTGTAAAGGGGAAAAGAAAACAGAAGAGGCTCGCATAAGCACAGGAGTTCCACACCATCTTACACAGATCTAATCAAAATGTCTCCAGCCAGTGTAAGATCCTGTACCACAGAATGGTAGGACATGGCTTTAAGCCAGCAGCCCTCTGCAGGGCATGGTTCCAACTCAGATGAGCAAGTGGAAACCAAGCACTTCCTGGCACAGAGGGAAGGAGGATCAGTAGGAATGTCATCAGGGAGTTGTTCTTGTGCACCTTTCAGCAGCAATTACAGAGCCGCAATTGAGGTAGGCTCAGGAGTAGATCATGACTGTTTCAGGGACAGAGAGGAGAAGTGGGAGAGAAATACAAGCATAATGTCCCCAAAAATTGCCATAAAATGCTTTTTGGTTAAACTTATTTCTCAATATTCCCACAGACAGGGAATGTTCTAGCAGTCAGCTTTCAAAGCTTAAGATACTAATGGAGAATTCTCTACCTTTGAACTTGGCAGTGAAAAAAATGCACCCAAGGCATAGGAGTTCCCTAGGTTAATCCATGCGGCATCTCAGTAAGATGCTTATTCTTACATAGGTAGGTTATTTTATATAATTTTTAATGACTGTTACACCCGTGGCCATACCACACGTTTGCACCAGCACTATTCACTGTATGCACGTTATCTGCATGCACCTGTGCCTCAACTTGTCCAATTCACCTTTCAGGTGAACCAGTTCACTTAAGGTGACAAAATATATTGTACAAAACAAACAGATGTCAGGAGATGAATTACACCATGTACAGCTCAATTCAGAATTTGTAACATGCCAGCCAATATCATTCTGGGGCTGCACATTCTGTACCTAAAAATGGGGAGGGAAATCTTGAAGCAATCAAATCACCATTTGGCACTATGTTGAGGATGATGCAAAATCTAAGACTGCAAAAACCATATTGCACAGTTTAAGTGTTGGCAATTCTGATGAAAATATATTTGATCTTGGTAGCACCAACAACATAAGACTATTCTTTCTGAGTGGGGTGTCAATAATGAGGTATCATCTATTTAAAAAAGTTACCAAGGGAGTGAAGGAGAAAGGTAAAGAAACACGTCTTTATACAGAGAGGTGGTGGATGATCGACTGATCTGAGGTTGAGTCAGAAACCACTGCATCCTTTACTGGACAACCTGACAAATATTTCAGACAGAGCAGAACACGTAATGAGCAGTCCACAGGGCAGGGGGATTAGTTCTGGATTAGGCCAGCCAAGAATAGGCACAGATAAGAGGGGCTGTACATGAATAGATCTCGAGTGCTCTGATGCAAGATTTATCTGCCAATACGGCAATGCCATGAACAAACTTTTAAAATCCTTCTGTTCCAGAAAATTCAAGTACAACAAACTAGCAAATTAATATGCCTAAGAGGACATGGCTGAATGGGCTTCCAGGCCCAGAGTTTCAGGTCATGGGGTCAGAAATTAGAAACTGCCCATTTCCAGTTGCCCTCAAGAAGGTGCTGGTGAGCATTCCTGTGTGGTGGTGGTGGTACACTCAGCTCCAGGAGTTTGGCTCAGTATGATGAAGAAACAGCGATATATGTCCAAGTAGGGACGGTGTGATACCTGCAGGGGAACCTAGAAGAGATGGTGTTCCAATGTACTTGCCCTTGTCTTTCTAGGTGGTGGAGGTCACAGTGCTTTTGGTCGAGGGAGGAATGTTGACTAGGACTCTGGGGGAACTCCTAATCTACCCCAATTAGTGTCATTGAGTCTTTGATACATTCGTGAGCAGATAGGTGAGTCTTGCCTGAAAGACAAACTCTCCAAAAATGCAGCACTCCCTTAGCATGACCTTCTGCTTCAGATGTGAAAGTAGTGCAGTAACCATTCCCAGGTACACAACCCATAACAATGCAATGCAAGCAATTCGCATCATCTGTTTACAGGCACCAGCATGTCCTTGCTACAGCACTTTATATAAACTCTTCAAAGACAAAATTATAATAATAAATGAACCAGTTATATTTTTGTGGCTCCACAGTTGTGAACACTTATTAATATCTTGAACTGATCAGAAATGTTCTTACATTAACCAAGAAATCGACTGGAGAATGCTTGCATTATCTTTTCATGCAAGTGGTTTGTGTTCAAATACAAGCTAAAGATAAGTAATAGTGGTTATTTGCCACAAAGCACTTACTTGACTGGTAACTGAGAATTGGAACAGCCAGTTAAACAACTGGTTCAGTCATATCGCACAAACTTGCATTTACATAATTACTTTCCCAAAGCAGTTCACATCCAATGAAGTACTTTCATTGTTACTTTCATAAACTTTATGAAGTTTACTCATCGCTTTAATAAATGGAAATCAATCTGCATACAGCAAAATCCCATAAATAGCAATGGTGGGATTAACAGCAAGATAATTTGCTACAGTAACGTTGGTTGTCAGGACACTGGATGCTTTCCCTCCTCTTCTTTGAACAGTGCCACGGGATCTTTTACATCCTTTGAGGGGGAAGACGTGCCTCTGGCTGAACATCTCATCCAAACGATGTCATCTCCAACAGTGCAGCACTCCCTCAATGCTGCACTGGAGCATCTGCCTAGATTACACACACAAGTTTCTGGAGGGGGTCTTGAACCCACCACCTTCTGCATCAAGAGGCAACAGAGTTCCCACTGAGCCAAGACATCATCACAAGAGCTTCCTCCAAGACATCATCACAACTAACAAAACAAGTTTTGCTCAAACAAAATTGAAAGTTAATATTGCTGAAATAGAGAGACAAACTGAAGCTTTTCATCTTGCACTCATCAAGACATTTTACAAGAATACCTGAAAGAACATGTACACACAGCACACCTGTTTCAGCTAAACAAAATAAGTGACAGCCATTCACTGACTCATTCCTCAGGACAATGCCTTGACCAATCAAGGTCAAGCTGTCTGGTTTAAATTTCAGACAATGCTTAGCAGTTAACTGTCAGTTACCATCACTGGTGCATTATCCATAGCAACACCTCTACCAATCAGAGTCCATTTGACAACCAATCAGCACTCTCTTCACATACAGTATAAATTGTTGTTTTCTCCTTATACTGGTATTCTTGCGAAGTGTCCTGATGAGTGCAAGACGAAAAGCTTTGACATGTCTCTTTCAGCAATACTCTCAAATTCTGTACTACCAAATAACTATATGAAAGTTAATAATTCAATGACCTCGGTAACCAGTTTGAACAAAGGTGCCTTCTTTCAATGGGATGTCAAACCGAGATCTCATCTCTCTATTCAGATGGATGCAAAGGTTACAATGGTACAATTCTGAGAGAACCAAGATTTCCTGGTGTCCTGGTCAACTCTCCTCCTTTAACCAACACCAGCCCAAAAATGCTTGCTAATTGTGGGATTTGGTGCACATTTACCCACACTGAGTGGAGGTGAAGCACGTTGGAACATCTGGGGATGTGGAAAGGCACTGTACAAATAAAGGTTCTTTCCTCACAGCTGAGGCAAACAGGATCCACATATTTGGTTGGAATAGACATGGGAGTGAACTTGCTGTCACTTTAAAACTGTTGACAGGTTTAATGGATATACTTACGGTGCAATGATGGCTCTAGCTGGCCTCCCAGTGGGTTGTGCTTGAGCAAGCCAGCTTTCTAATTGTGCGTTCAGTTGAGCTCCTAGAAAGAGACAAGAGATTATTCCTGGTGGATTTTAAAAATTCATCTTGTTCACAAGTTCTGGCTGCACATTTCAAATGGGGCCTATTTTGATTCTTTGCTCCTTCTTCAACCTCTTCTTGCTCAAACCCCCCCACCCCCAACTGATTCTACTAGTCCAAGAACACCCTGTTCCTCAAACATTTGTACATCCCCATTCTGTGCCCCACCTTCGACAAGTATGCCTTCAGATGCCCTACACTCCAGAATGCTCTCGTAAACCTCTCCACTGCCCCCCTTCCTTTAACACACTGCTTAAAACACACCTCTTTGACTAATCTTTTAGTCACCCCATCAAATCTCTCTCATCATTCATGTTTCTCTGATTACAACAGCAGCTTGCACATGAGACTAGAATTGGAGGAGCGCATAGATCTCGAAGGGTGTAAGGCTGTAGGAAGTAGGGAGGGGCAAGGCCATGGAAAGGTCTGAATAAAAGGATGAGAATTTTAAAATTGAGGCGTTGCCAGACAGAGCCAATGTAGGTCAGCGAACATGGGGTGATGGGCGAACGGGACTTGGTCCGAACTAGAATGTTCACAGCAGAGTTTTGGATTATGGGCACCTGTGAAGTAACTTGGGATGCTTTTTACGTTAAAGGCACTATATTAGTCATTGATACTGTTAAATTATTGGTGTTGGAATCCCCAACACTACATGTTTAAGACCAAAAAAGTCTAAGCATAGATCCTATGCCAAGTAAATTCTAACACTAACAGCCTGACCTGATTTCCCTACAAACAGAATGAATCTATGAGGGAAAAAAAATAAGCTCATTATCATCTCTGGCTTTTAAGCTGGCAAATAGAATGGGACAGGGTAGGATTAGGAAACTCTGTTCCTGAACAGTACAAATAAATCTAAAAATGCTCAAGTGGAATAGGCATGTTTAAACATATATTAAGTAAAACAGATCCTTTGTAAAGTTAAAGTTTCCCCAAGGTTTACAGAAGAACGACTAGGCCAAAATGTTATAATATTCAGGGAATCACACACCATGCATACTTTGTACAAGTATATCTTTTAACACAAGTTTAAATTGGCATAATCCCAATCTTCAAAAAACCCTTATGCCTTCTTGTTCTTCCTGAGGACACATTTTAAATACATCACTTTATATTTCTCACATCACAATAGAAATTGAGCGCAAACTGGTGAAACAAAACAAAATGCAGCTGATGCTGGTAAACTCTGGCACCAAAGCACTGCAGCCACATTGGGGCAACATGGCTGCAGATATGGGTGCAATTGTCAAAGAGATGACAATGCCATTATGGACTGTCAAGCCTCAGAAACCATATGAAAGGTGAGGAAGGCCATTCAGTCCATCTAATGTCTCCTACAGAAACCTACAGTTCACCACCACTACTTCCGTCACAGTGCATCATCTGCAGGTTTGCCTCAACCCTCCACCTTGAAGACAATTCTGGCTACGGATCATTGAGACATGCTTCTTGAGATCAAACCTGAATTCCCTCATTAGCAGTTTGCCCTCTTACCCCTTGTCTTCTAAGTCATCGTTTAACTTAGAAACATTGGAACAGAAGGATTGAGTCTTTGAGCCTGTTCCGCTATTCAATTAGATCAACAGCTGTGGTTCTATAATACTTAATATCCTTATCCACAAGCAGCTATTGATCTCAGGCACAAAATTTTTAATTTCATAACAGTGCTCAGGATTAACCTTTTCAATTCTAATTAAGCCCTCGGATATTCTACGTGATCCTTTCTCATTTGCCTCCCTTCTAAGAGTGGCTAAGAGTTCTGGCAACTCAACTGCCAGACTAACGGTCAGGTCCCAAGTCGAGGCTGTTTGTTAGGGGAAGAAAACAATATTGCACTGGCATGATGCTGAATCACTTTTTAAAAAAAAATAATTCTTGTGAGTAATTATTTCACAAGAGGGGAGCCGCTGAATGGCCAGCAGATCCAGTTTGAGTGTTACCATGTAACTCAGTTTTATGTAATTCTGGATTAGTATTGTTCAATGGGTCATACGGTCACTTTATGACGCAAAATAATTTTGTTCTTTTATTCTTCAAAAAGGGGTGTGAAAATTTGGGTTTTAGTAGATTGTGTGGATCATTAGTCTCTCAGCGGGGTTACGAACATGTGAAGTTTACCTGGAGTGCCAAGTAACTCCCATACATCTCAAGTTGTTAACAGCAACTGGTGTTCTGATTCCACATTTAGCCATCACAAGGCAACAGGATAACCCCTTCAAAACCACCTGGCCCATTTAAATTCAGACAGGGCATTACGGAAATACAAGCACAAATAGCACTGCGTTGCCTTGGCTCTGACTTCAGGGCTCAGAGGGGCTGCAGTTTGGAAATCCATGCTTTAAAATAACAGGGAGTAGCAAAGTCATACAGCAGCTGGTTGGCAGAAGTGAGCAACTTGAAAAAAACACCTGCCATCTTCCTGTTACAGGATGAGATGATCAGAAGTGCTTTGACAGCCAACCGCAGCAGCAGCAGAACAACTCCAAGTCCACCAGACCAAAACCGAGTAAAGAATCACAAGAGTTTGTACCCTCTATCCATACTCCAGTGAGTTCTTAGAATTTCCAACAGAGTTAAAAGAAAGAAATCATTTAGTCACCCTGCAATACAAACATCAACAAGGCACCAAACCTGCTAAGCAGCTCCAAACTAGCAACTGCGAGAAATGGCAAGGGTTTTCAGCGGCAGCGAACATTCATTATGGGAATGAATTCAGCCCTGACTTTTTGCAAGAGTCATCTTTGGGTTTGTATTGCCCACGTTACCAACATGCCAGCAGGATTAAGTGCCCACATTCAGCCTTCTTTACTAGGCAGAGATATTGTGTAGAACCACATCACAGAGTAACATCTGGCTGTACTTTACATGTTGAATATTGCCAATGAAAATGTATTTACCACTGACCCACAGCCTCACCGGGAAAAGAAGCAGCAGATTCAAAGGGCCATATGGCTTCCTCCTGCTCCTATTTCCAATGAGCCTGTCAATGCAGCACTGAGGACTTCAGTCAAAACAGACTGAAGAGAATCGAGTTACATCACCTGATCGTAGCGATGAGGTTCAGAAATAAAGCCACACACCAGGCTGGCCCTGAAACCATGATATGGACTCCATGTGGAAATTCAACAGCATAGAATATACTCACCAATAATTTTCTTCTGTCACTGATTCTGCAATCGTTTAACAATTCATCAAGCAAAAAGAGGAAAATGCTGAATTTATGTTTAATTCTTTCAAGCCTGAAAAGTGACCACCATTCAACAGCCAGTTAAGCAACAACCCCCCAACCCTCCCCTTGGTTACACCCCAACTTTCACTGATCATCTCTGGTCAAACCCCACCACCACCCCAATTTCCACATTTCAGTTTCCCCTTCCATGCCCAGCCCACCACCCACTGCATGTTTGTGTTCATTCATTTCATTAAGGTGAGGGAGGCTGCATCCCTCCATGCCTGCATCCACTAGAGTTTAGAAGAATGAGAGGTGATCTTATTGAAACATACAAGATCCTGAGGGTCTTGGCAGGGTGGATGCTGTAAGGGTTTCCCCTTATGGGAGAGACTAGAACTAGGGGATAGTTTAAAAACATGGGAGCTTCCATTTAACATGGAGATGATGAGACTTTTTTTTCTCTCAGGAGGTTGTTAGTCTGTGGATTCTCTTCCCCAGAGATCATCGATTATTTTTAAGACCAAGTTAGATAGATTCTTGATTGACAAGGGAGTCAAAGGTTATAGGGGACAGACAGGAAAATAGAGTTGAGACCACAATCAGATCAGCCATGATCTTAACAAATGGCCTAAACTCCTGCTCCTAATTCTTGTGTTCTTGTTCTCCTATTTCGTTCAGGCATGCAGCCATCTATGTCAAGCACCCTCAAAGCAAAAAAGCTTAAATATGGTATGGGTATGATCGATACCCACTTGTAACTCTGTCCCTACCCCAAACCCATCCGCATCATTTCACACACATGCTGCCGTTATGGTCCCTTGTGGGCAAGTTTATTGCCAAGTTAACAGACTTGCATTGACCACACCCACTACAAACTGGGCAGCAAAATCCTCATTTTACTCTGGACCCTTAAAGGAAAAGGCCATCATCCCATCTGTTTGTGTTAGGTTAGGAGGAGGGAAAGACCGATATGCTAACTGACTGTTCTACAGTGTTCTGGTATTGTCTGCATCAGATCTCTTCACACTTGTAAACACCATTTCTTCTTGGATTCCAGCACAATATCTCTTGGTAGGGCAGAATTTGAATATTGCTGAAGAGAGACACATTACCAAGGCTTTCCATCTTCCACCCAGACATGCCAACCAATCAGCCCCCTTTTCTCCAAGAGTATAAATTGTTGTGATCATTTGAAATTTGGAATTCTCCTGTTTGTCCTCAAGAGTGCAAGATGAAAAACTTCAGCAACATGTCTCGCTTTTCAGTAATACTGTCCCATGTGCAGGATGATAAGGACATTCATCAATTCTCCAACAACTTTCTGTCACCACCACCACACATTAACCATGTCAAACACCATCTCCAATCTCCAGCCTCTTCCCCAATGTCCTGTTACCCTTTTACCCCATCAGTTCCCCCTCCCAATCTACCTTGTACCTTACCACTCCTCATTCTTCAGAACTGCCATTTTCCACGCTCATGCCTCCACATATCTTCCATTTCCATCACAACATTAAACTCCAATCAACCCTACAATCCACCCTAATCTATTTACACTGATCAGACCCTGTCACCACTGTCAATATCACATCACATACTCCACTCAACATCAGCTATCATGGTCCCTGCTATAGAGGTTGACAGACACAGGGCTTCAGTTGCTCACTGCCAGATCCCTGTCCACTATCCAACAATCCTATCGCTCCTCTTCCAATATATGGAACCTCCATCCTGTCATTCCCATAATTTACCCTGCCAGCCCCACCCCTTCCCAGTAATCCACCCATATCCCAATTCTGTCACTGTCCTTCCCCTCAGTAAACATCCCATATCCCAATTTTGTCACCTTTCCCCACCCAGTAAGCCAATCCTGTTACATTTCCTCCCAGTAACACACCAAATCCCAATCATGCCCCCCTTCCTCAGTAACCCACCCATATCCCAGTCCTGTCCCCCTTCCTCAGTATCCCACCTATTTCCTAGTCCTGTCACACTCCCACCCCATCCCAGTCCTGTCACCCTTTGCCCTCCCCTCCCTCCAGTAACCCACCCATATCCCAGTCCTTTCAACCTTTGCCCCCCCTCCAGTAACCCACCCATATCCCAGTCCTGTCCCCCTTCCTCAGTATCCCACCTATTTCCCAGGCCTGTCACACTCCCACCACCTCCCAACTCATCCCAGTCCTGTCACCCTTCACCCCCCCCTCCAGTATCCCACCCATTTCCCAGTCCTGTCACCCTTCACACCCCCTCCAGTAACCCACCCATATCCCAGTCCTGTCAGCCTTCACCCCCCTCCAGTAACCCACCCATATCCCAGTCCTCTCACCCTTCACCCCCCCTCCAGTAACCCACCCATATCCCAGTCCTGTCACCCTTCACCCCCCACTCCAGTAACCCACCCATATCCCAGTCCTGTCACCCTTCACCCCCCCTCCAGTAACCCACCCATATCCCAGTCCTGTCACCCTTCACCCCCCCTCCAGTAACCCACCCATATCCCAGTCCTGTCACCCTTCACCCCCGCCTCCAGTAACCCACCCATATCCCAGTCCTGTCATCCTTCACTCCTCCTCCAGTAACCCACCCATATCCCAGTCCTGTCACCCTTCACCGCCACCCCCCCCAGTAACCCACCCATATCCCAGTCCTGTCACCCTTTGCCCCCCTCCCTCCAGTAACCCACCCATATCCCAGTCCTGTCACCCTTCACCCCCCCCCAGTAACCCACCCATATCCCAGTCCTGTCACCCTTCACCCCCCCCCCCTCCCTCCAGTAACCCACCCATATCCCAGTCCTGTCACCCTTCACCCACCCCTCCCTCCAGTAACCCACCCATATCCCAGTCCTGTCACCCTTCACCCCACCTCCAGTAACCCACCCATATCCCAGTCCTGTCACCCTTCACCTCCCCCCCTCCAGTAACCCACCCATATCCCAGTCCTGTCACCCTTTGCCCCCCCTCCAGGAACCCACCCATATCCCAGTCCTGTCACCCTTCACCCCCCCCTCCCTCCAGTAACCCACCCATATCCCAGTCCTGTCACCCTTCACCCCCTCCCCCATAACCCACCCATATCCCAGTCCTGTCACCCTTCACCCCCCCTCCAGGAACCCACCCATATCTCAGTCCTGTCACCCTTCACCCCCCCTCCAGGAACCCACCCATATCCCAGTCCTGTCACCCTTCACCCCCCCCTCCAGTAACCCACCCATATCCCAGTCCTGTCACCCTTCACCCCCCTCCAGTAACCCACCCATATCCCAGTCCTGTCACCCTTCACCTCCCCCCCACCGTAACCCACCTATATGCCAGTCCTGTCACCCTTCACCCCCCCTCCAATAACCCACCCATATCCCAGTCCTGTCACCCTTTGCTCCCCCTCCAGTAACCCACCCATATCCCAGTCCTGTCACCCTTCACCCCCCACTCCAGTAACCCACCCATATCCCAGTCCTGTCACCCTTCACCCCCCCCTCCAGTAACCCACCCATATCCCAGTCCTGTCACCCTTCGCCCCCCCCTCCAGTAACCCACCCATATCCCAGTCCTGTCACCCTTTGCTCCCCCCTCCAGTAACCCACCCATATCCCAGTCCTGTCACCCTTCACCCCCCCCTCCCTCCAGTAACCCACCCATATCCCAGTCCTGTCACCCTTCACCCCCCCCTCCAGTAACCCACCCATATCCCAGTCCTGTCACCCTTCACCCCCCCCTCCAGTAACCCACCCATATCCCAGTCCTGTCACCCCCCCCTCCAGTAACCCACCCATATCCCAGTCCTGTCACCCCCCCCTCCAGTAACCCACCCATATCCCAGTCCTGTCACCCCCCCCTCCAGTAACCCACCCATATCCCAGTCCTGTCACCCCCCCCTCCAGTAACCCACCCATATCCCAGTCCTGTCACCCCGCCCCCCTCCAGTAACCCACCCATATCCCAGTCCTGTCACCCCCCCCTCCAGTAACCCACCCATATCCCAGTCCTGTCACCCCCCCCTCCAGTAACCCACCCATATCCCAGTCCTGTCACCCCCCCCTCCAGTAACCCACCCATATCCTAGTCCTGTCACCCCCCCCTCCAGTAACCCACCCATATCCTAGTCCTGTCACCCCCCCCTCCAGTAACCCACCCATATCCTAGTCCTGTCACCCCCCCCTCCAGTAACCCACCCATATCCCAGTCCTGTCACCCCCCCCTCCAGTAACCCACCCATATCCTAGTCCTGTCACCCCCCCCTCCAGTAACCCACCCATATCCCAGTCCTGTCACCCCCCCCTCCAGTAACCCACCCATATCCCAGTCCTGTCACCCCCCCCCTTCAGTAACCCACCCATATCCCAGTCCTGTCACCCCCCCCTCCAGTAACCCACCCATATCCCAGTCCTGTCACCCCCCCCTCCAGTAACCCACCCATATCCCAGTCCTGTCACCCCCCCCTCCAGTAACCCACCCATATCCTAGTCCTGTCACCCCCCCCTCCAGTAACCCACCCATATCCTAGTCCTGTCACCCCCCCCTCCAGTAACCCACCCATATCCTAGTCCTGTCACCCCCCCCTCCAGTAACCCACCCATATCCCAGTCCTGTCACCCCCCCCTCCAGTAACCCACCCATATCCCAGTCCTGTCACCCCCCCCCTTCAGTAACCCACCCATATCCTAGTCCTGTCACCCCCCCCTCCAGTAACCCACCCATATCCCAGTCCTGTCACCCCCCCTCCAGTAACCCACCCATATCCCAGTCCTGTCACCCCCCCCCTTCAGTAACCCACCCATATCCCAGTCCTGTCACCCCCCCCCTCCAGTAACCCACCCATATCCCAGTGCTGTCACCCCCCCCCTTCAGTAACCCACCCATATCCCAGTCCTGTCACCCCCCCCTCCAGTAACCCACCCATATCCCAGTCCTGTCACCCTGCCTAGTCCCATCCAGACTTCCTTCCTCCCGGCTCCCTCCCCGTACACCAAACCCCTGCCCCGCCCGGCTCCTACCTGAGGCCGTGTACCAGCTCCCGGCGTGACTGGCCTCTCGGCAGACGGCTCGGCTGGACATCTTGGAGCTGGAGCCTCCTATGATGGGATTTCGGCAGGCGGGTGGGGGGGATGGGGGTTGGGGAAAGGGGAGGGGGGGAAAACAAGAGGGCCGCAGCCGGGACCCAGCGGCACCTGAGGGCGGTGACACTGACTCACACAAGCCGCTAGCCGCCGGCTCGACCCTGCCAGCGAGAACAAAGCGGCCGCCAAGCGGAGCCGAGCCGTCCGGTCCCTAAGGAAATGGGAGCCCGGCGCATGCGCACGGCGCCGCTGTTGCGTCCAACGACGCCAAGACGTCCCGGCTGAACGGGGTGCTACGCGCGTGCATAAGACTCCGTGCCGGCCGACGTCATGACGTCAAGGACGCCGAGTCCGCTCCCCCCGGACCTGGGAGACCAGCGCACGCGCATAGTGCCGCGGCAGCGTGGTGATGTCATGACGCACAGTTAAAACCCCGCCCCCTTCGCCAGCCCTTTAACTTTAAGGCACATCCTGAGCAAACGCTGCACAAACTCTGGGTAATTTCAAACCTGTCACATCCCCAATTTTCCCACTTCTGATTGCACCTTATCCCTGGAGACGGGTCAAACAACTCTATTGTTTGTCTCTCCACAGATGCTGTCAGACCTGCTGAGTTTTTCCAGCATTTTCTGTTTTTGTTTCAGGTTTCCAGCATCCGCAGTATTTTGCTTTCACCTTATCTCTGGTCCTGTTGCCAGAAGCGCCAAAGACTTACCACCCTCTGAGTGAAGAAGTTCCTCCTCACCTGAGTCGTAACCCACAACATTAACCCGCAGCCCCTACTTCTTTCATCAAGTTTCAAATTGTGACTTTCTTCAAATCAATTTTTTTTTTAAATAACCCCGATGGAGTTGTTCAACCTCTGTGATCTTTCCCTTTACACCACCAATGCTGCCTGCCTGGCCCTCTAAGCGTTTCCAACAATTTCCAATATTTAATCAGAAAATGCTGGAAAAACTCAGCAGGTCTGACAGCATCTGTGGAGCGAGAAACAGAGTTAACGTTTCGAGTCTGTATGACTCTTCTTCAGAGATCCTGTCACCCTTCCTCCCCCAGAGCTCTGAAGAAGAGTCATACGGACTCGAAACATTAACTCTGTTTCTCTCTCCACAGATGCTGTCAGACCTGCTGAGTTTTTCCAGCATTTTCTGTTTTTGTTTCAGGTTTCCAGCATCCGCAGTATTTTGCTTTTATCCAATTTTTAAATCTCGTACATGTGTTTGATTCCTCACTCTTGACCATATCCATATTGTGCATTGTTTCTTGGGGAAAAGGTGGAACTGGCTCAAGGGTCCCAGTGGCCTACTCCTTTTCCTATGTGCCTATATTCTTCAATTCAAATCAAACATCTTTTTTAAACTCATCTGCTATTGATGCTTTCAAGTATTCTGATTTGTACCGGATACAGGCTGATATTTCAAAGGTTCAAGAGTCTATAATTTGTGTTCATATTAAAGAAAGACTTGTATTGATGTAGCATCTGATCACCTCCTCAGGATGTCCCAAAATACTTTAAGCACAATGGATTACTGTTGAAGTGTGTGATCGCTGTTATGTGGCAAACACGGCAGCTAATTTTGCACAGCAAATCCCATAAGCAAATGAATGAAATGACCAGGCTATCCGTTTTTGGTAATAAAAAGCAAAGTACTGCGGATGTTGGAAATCTGAAATAAAAACAGAAAATGCTGGAAAAATTCAGCAGGTCTGACAGCATCTGTGGAGAGGGAAACAAAGTTAATGTTTTGAGTCCATATGACTCTTCTTCAGAGCTAAAGAGAAGTAGAAATGAGATGGAATTTATACTGTCGGAGGGGTTTTGGACCAGGTAAAGCAGAATTACTTCAGAAGTACTGCTTTGGGTGGAACTGAGTACAGTATCACCCAAACAGTGAGCACATGACCCGTTCACAGGGTTAGTCTAGTGTTGGAAAGAGCTGTGTGTACTAGCAAGCATGGAGACAGCTCCTAGCTTGTACCCTTTGCTATATGTTTGTAAATAGTTCTAAGAGTCAATAAAGACTTACAATTAACCTATGTATGACTACAAAGACTTCTTCAGACATACTGAACTGTAACCAACACCCTACAAAACGTACCACCATCAGTGCAGCAATCCCTCAGCTCTGCTCACATGTGTAATGGAACTTGAATGTTCTGACTTAGAATTGAGAGTGCTACCACTGAGTTGGGCTGACACTAAGATTCCAGTTGCTCCCTTTGGATGTTAAATGTTGAAATGGTTTGTATTGTTTTCTTTATTATCACTTTTTTCATCAGTGATATCTGACACACATGGAGCCCTGTCACCATGTTTAATAGATCCCAAACCAAGATGCTGAGACATTCACATGGGTAGTTTTGGCTCAACTAAACTGAGCTCTTGCTAAGCGTCAGAAGCATCTTACAAGTGACATGTCTCGCACCACCACTTGTTATGAAATGTATGAATGCATTATTAGCATCCTGCTGACCACCACACAGACATGCACAGCACTGGATATCACTTCTGACATTTGCTTCAACATTAATGGCTTGACTTTCTGCAGGCTAATCAAGGTATGGATCAAATCCTGGATATATGAACAAATGACCTCATATCATGCCTGCCAAGAACTGTCATCCCAAGCCTCAGTCTCCTTATCATCTTTGCAACCAGCATCCACCTTTTGCCTCTTTTGCTTTAGTCATGTTGCCATCACAGACTGATATTAGTATTCCGCTAACATTTATATAGGTCACGCTGGCTAAGCCAGACGTGACCTGCTGAGATGGTAGTCCTGATAATGTAAACATTTAAATGAAAATAATCTAAAGATGAGCCTTGAAGATTTTAAATAATGGAACTGTGTCTATTTCCTTTGGCAGCTTGTTCCATTGTGGGATTGTCCTTGGGAAGAAAGATGCACTGCCTTGGAAATAAATGGTCTTTGTGGTTTGTGTCCATGGCTACCTCATATTCTGTCATTGCCAGAGGACATCAGGTACTTGTTTCTGTCAATTCCCACCAGTCTGTTCCATACTTTACAGAAAACACAATCAGTATATTTTCTCCCTCCTTTTCTGTAGTGATTCCCATTGCAAATCTTTGATCAAGGATGTGACACTGGAGTATTTCCCATATTGATTTGTGCAATATTGTGTAGCGCGTCTTTGGATTGCTTCAATCTTATTTATATCTCCAACCACATAAGGATCCCATACACAATCTGTATACTCCAGGATTGGACAAACAAATGTTTGGTTAGCTATAACTCTGATATTTTTGTTGCAATACCAAAAAACCCTCCTCAGAAACCCAAGAACCTGATTTGCTTTGGATGTTATCTGCTGAATATGGAATCCCCATTGAAGATTATTTTTAAGATAACCTCCCAGGTATGGCTGCGTATCTACCTGTTGGAGAATTTGATTACAGAACTTAAAGCTACCCATTGGTGCATCCTTTTTGTCGGTAATGCACATGACATAAAATTTGTTGGCATTGAATACCATCTCCCATTGGTCCTGCCATTTTTGCAATCCCAGAAGATCATTGTGCAGTAGACTGATATGATCTTGAGTTTTTCCTGATGCGTAAACCACATAGTCATCTGCAAATAGTCACACCCTTTTTTTAAACTTGTTGGGAATGTCATTTATGTATGTCAAGAAGAGTAAAAATCCTAGCAGTTCTCTGGGGCACTCCAAAGAGGACATCTTTAGAAGAGGATGATTCCCCATCACATCCCACTCTGTCTTCTGTTGGTAAGGAAATGCTGGATTTGACAGTAGTTGAGTCTGGACAAGAGCTGTTCATGAGGAACTTTGCAATACTAGATTTCTCAAAAGCCTTTGAAAATGTGTGTAGTTTCATCTCTTTCAAGATTTGAAACTAAGTCATTAACAGTCTGTAAAAGCTGTGTTTTGGTAGGTCTTTTCACTTGAAAACCATGCTACCTACCAGTATATTGTGGGCCTTAGGAAGAATTAAATAGAATAGCGTGTGAAATGCTAGGCACCAAGATACTCTAAACATCCAGGTTCAATAGGGGTGCACCAGGCTTATTTGCCAGATAGTGGGTTCAATCAAAGAGATTTGCCTTCCAGAAGACTGATTTTCCTCTCCAGTGTACTGAGCAACAGCCACGGGCTCCTGGCAACCACTCCCATTTGACCACAAATCGACCTCACAACCTTGCCCATGACCTCAGACATGTTTCATCAACCCTTCAGAACTTTATTGGAACCTCTAGGAAGTAAGAATCCATTTCCTGGGTACTGCTATACAGAACCTAAGGGAAAAAGTCATAGGGGCATAAAATTGTTCTTACATTTTCATTGAACATTTTCCTTTATTATTTTTAAAAATATTGGAGATTGTGGGAAAAGGGTGTTTGACAGGGTGGATTAGATAAGTTGGAGGTTATGTGATGAAAGCTCCAGAAAACTGTTTAGATACAGGAATGGAAGCAATCATCAACCAATTAAAACAAATAATGCAGCTGTGATTTTCATGAACAGATAGACACTGCTCTTAAAACAGAAGACAGCATTTCATTTAAAGGAAATCATTGGGAAGCATCAACTGTTTACTGTCTTGGGAAGAAAATGAGGAGTTAAATTACCCAATTATATTGGAATATATGAGAGTGTGCGCGCGCGCTCCTGGGACTCTGCCTCTACTTTACCAAGATGGCGATCATCCTGGCGCGCGATGATGACGCAAATGCGCCGCGTGGTGATGACGCTGCTGTCTGGGACCCCGTGGGAAGATGGCTGCTCGAGTCGGGAGGCCTGAGCACCGGGCGCCGCCTGAAGTGGTAAAGCCGTGCGGTGAACGTGGGAGTGTGGAGCCGGGGGAACGAGGGGAGGGGGTGACGGAGCCGGGGGAACGAGGGGAGGGGGTGACAGCCCCGGGGCTCCTGACCAGAGAGCATCAGTGTGAGGGTCCCCTTCGCCCACCCCCATCATCCCCCCCCTTCACCCACCCCCATCCCCCCCTTCACCCACCCCCATCCCCCCCTTCGCCCACCCCCATCCCCCCCTTCACCCACCCCCATCATCCCCCCCTTCACCCACCCCCATCATCCCCCCCTTCACCCACCCCCATCCCCCCCCTTCACCCACCCCCATCATCCCCCCCCTTCACCCACCCCCATCCCCCCCTTCACCCACCCCCATCAACCCCCCCCTTCACCCACCCCATCCCCCCCTTCACCCACCCCCATTCCCCCCTTCATCCACCCCCATCATCCCCTCCTTCACCCACCCCCATTCCCCCCTTCACCCACCCCTTCGCCTACCCCCATCCTCCTCCCCCCGCCCCTTCACCCCCCACCCTCAAACCTCCGAATGCTGATGCCATCTCATTTGTAGGAAACCTTTATTTTCATTAACTGACCTTGAGTAGTTTGCTGCTTTGAGTAAGTACCATTGTGTGCAGCAGGTACAGTACCGGTGTGGTACTTATGCTGTGTTGTGTTTCCCTCCTAGAGCCATTTACAGTGACATTGCGTTCTGTTTTATGTGCAGGTCTGGAGACTGATTTAGTCTTGTGAAAAAAATCACACAAATGAACTAATCAAACCCTGGGGGTTTTAGATGTTGTATAATTTACAATGAGGCTTAAACTCTAGGAACTGCTTTAAAGATTATTTTCTTTTCTTCAGTTTTACAATGAAGATGAAGCAAGGAAATATACGCAGAAGTAAGTATTCTCATCTTGGCGTCAGGTGTTGGTTTTTTTATTCTTGTTAGTTGAGGTTATGTGGCGACAAATGTTCTGTTAATTATTGTTCTGTAATAAGTTTAATGAGCAATGTGATTTCAGAAGACTATTTATTCCACTTGCTATAATTCATTAGCAAATTTTGAAAATGTTTTGCCAGATTGTGATTAAACAAATATTTTACTGAGCCATACAGGTTAGGTAAATCCGACAGTTTCATTCCTAGCCTGTATTGAGCTAGCTGATTGCAGAAGATAGTCGCTTGGGTCTCTGTGCCCTGATTTGAGAGGAGGGGACATCAGCCAGCTGAGAGATGTGGATGCGTGACAAAGGTTTAGGAGCCGATCAGGTTTCACTGCAATATTCCTGCTTCCCCAGGCCAGGCACCTTGCTGTCCCTCACTGTTGCCCTTGAGTCAAAATGGAAAGTCGCTAGTACCTGCCAGAGTTGATATTTTCAGGAAGGAGGTTTTGGGGAGTAATTATGAAATGTTTGGAGGATGGGAAGTTTTTCTACTTTGTTCAATGGATGTGAGCAATGTTATGAAGGTGCTGTGAATCTGCGTCTTGCATTTGGTAGCTTTGTGTTTATGGTATTGTAGTGAGCACTTAAGAGTTCACACACAAGCAAATTACTGTGGTACTGGAAATCTGAAATAATCTGACATGCTCAGCATGTCAGGCAGCATCAGTGGAGAAAAATAGAGTTAACACTTCAGGTCGAGATGACCTTTCCTTCAGATCTCAGCCTAAAACGTTAACTCTGTTTCTCTCCACAGATGCTGCTTGACCCGTTGAGTATTTCCAGCACTTGTTGTTTTTATTACTTGGAGCTCACGTCTGGCCTTGCCATCTGATAGCCTGTAGGCTAGTGCCTGAAAGTTGTCAGAATTATTGTTAAAAACCAACTTGTTCATTAATGCCAATCAGAGGAGCAAGCCTATCAACCCTGCCATGTGACTCCAGTCTCTCAATTCCCTCAGGGCAACTAGAGACAGGCAATAAATGCTGTTTTGTCAGCTCAAGAATAAATAGGGCAGGAGGGAGGAACTCAGCCATCAACTGATGGAAACAAGCCAGTTATGTGAATAAAATGTGGTCTCTTCCCTTTGCAGCTCTCGTATGATCGAAATCCAGACTCAGATGTCAGAAAGAGCTGTCGAACTACTCAATTTACCCGAGGATCAACCTTGCTTCCTGTTAGATGTTGGGTAGGGCTCTCCTTTAATCTTTAAAATCTTGCAGAGGATTTTCAGAGAAGGCCAACTTCAAGGTGAGGCTGTGTCATCCCTCCTGCTCTCTTTTTGTTCCTTCTGCTCCACGCACTGTTCCCCAGACTGGACTCTGAATCTGCTCCCGGGCCACTACTGAAGCTGTTCTTCACTGGACTCTGGACGTGTGAGAGCTGTCCCGTTTGAGTTGCTTGATATATCGTACCACCTTTTATATAAACCTTCAATGTGCAAGAATAGGCTTTTTGTGCTGACGGAAGGAAGTGGAAGTTATCATATTTAAGGAAGCAGCTATAGTGAGTTTCATTGTGAGGGCTGGGAGGGGGGGAATTAAAAAATTTCAATGGAACTGGATTTTACAGCAGGTCAGGTACTGGCCTTTCACCTCTAGAAGCAGAATTTAATTCCAGCCCAAACTGATGGGATGATAGTCTCTTCCTTTGGCTGTAAGGGTCTTCTGTGATAAGTGTACGGTCTTAATCCAGTTCTTAGTAGGGTTGGGATGAACCGGCTCTTATTCAGCACGGACCAGCATCCTCAAGATGACTGGTGCAGGGAAGCAAGAAAAAAGTGACACCAAAGGGTTTCTCCTGAATTGAGGGTTGAAGCACAGTGTTATGGCCCATGTGTTGGTAGCTTTACTCTGCGTCTGTATGCTCTCTCTGAAGTCGGAGTGTATGCTGCCGTTGGGTTCTTAAAATGGTAGGTTTTCTGTCCTACAGCACTGCTGCTAAGGTGGTGCCTCACCTTGCTGGTCAAAACAAGATTCAAGGCTTTGCCCAACCCCTTCCAAACAGTAAAATAAGATGTCCGCACTTGCAAACCAGCTGTTGGAAACAAGTGGAATTGAATCAATTTTAGGGCAGTCTTGTAAATAATGACTGTCTTAATTTTTGCCAGCCTGTTTTTCCTTTTTGAGGCATTGACTGAGCAACCATTCACACAAACATCTCTTAGATGCTGCATATCTGATTGACCTCACTGAGTTACACAACTGCTGCATGACTTGATACATTTTCATGTCAGAGGCGCACTTGGGCTTGTTATCTTTTGATGGGATTGGTGTGACTTTGTTTCTGTTTGTGTTCCAGGTGTGGATCGGGTCTCAGTGGGGATTACCTCTCTGAAGAAGGACATCACTGGGTTGGTGTGGATATCAGTGCAGCCATGCTTGGTAGGTGGCAAGATAATTTTTTTATTCTTTCACTGGATGTGGACTTCACTGGCTAGCCAGCATTTATTGCCCATCCCTAATTGTCATTGAGAAGGTGGTGGTGAGCCACCTTCTTGAACTGCTGCAGTCCATGTGGTTCATGGACACCCACAGTGCTGTTGGAGAGGGAGTTCCAGGATTTTGACCTTGTGACAGCGAAGGAATGGCAATATAGTTCCAAGTGAGGTTGGTGTGTGGTATGGAGGGGAGCTCATAAGTGGTGGTGTTCCCATGCATCTGCTGCCCTTGACCTTCTAGGTGGTAAAGGTCATGAGGTGCTGCCGAAGGAGTCTTGGTGAGTTGCTGCAGCGCATCTTGTAGATGGTACACACTGCCGCCACTGTGCATCGGTGGTGAAGGGAATGAATGTTGAAGATTGTGGATGGGGTGCCAATCAAGCAATCTGTTTTGTCCTTTTGTAGCAATGCAATTAGACTGGATGGCATCAAGCTTCTTGAGTGTTGGAGCTGTGCTCATCCAGGCAAGTGGAGAGTATTTTATCACACTCCTGACTTGCGCCTTGTGGATGGTGGACAGGCTTTGGGGAGTCAGGAGGTGAGTTATTCACCACAGAATTCCCAACCTCTGACCTGCTCTTATAACCACAATATTTATATGGCTGGTGCAGTTCAGTTTCTGGTCAATGGTAACCCCCAGGATGTTGATAGTGGGCAATTCAGCGATGGTAATGCCATTGAATGTCATGGGGAGATTGTTGGATTCTCTCTTGTTGGAAATGGTCATTGCCTGGCACTTGTGTGGCGTGAATGTTGACTTGCCACCTATTGGCCCAAGTCTGTTTGTTGTCCAGGTCTTGCTGCATGTGGACACAGACTGTTTCAGTATCTGAGGAGTCACAATTATTACACACATTGCACATTCCTGTTGCAAGCAGATTCAACAACATGGTGTTCTACAGCTCACTACCTAGCCCTCCCTATGTCACACTCACATTTTTATATTTGAACTCTGCCACTGAGACTACAATTCTGGCAGCCAGGTAAGACTCCCAGGAAAGGGCCTCTGTGGAAGAGGATGGGGTAAGGTGATTTTTAGTTGGGATCCCTTTGACTGTGGAAGACTTGTGCACCAAGAGTTGACAACAGCAACGGGATAAAAGTCCCTGTAGTAGAGACTTAGTTCCCACGTGCTGCCTCTGTGGGGATGAGATTTTTTTAAACTGCATAGATCTGAAGCTTGTTAGCTTTGCTGAGTATAATAGTGCTGTCGGTCCTTGTGCCATATTGTTCGTTGCTCACTGGGTCAGAGGAAAAGAGCCTTGGGTGGCCTTGTTTGAAGAAATCCTGTTTCCATTTGGGTTTGGGTAGTTTAGTTCCATTTAGGATGGAAGGGTATGCATCCTTAAACTGGCTTCTTTCTGTTTGAGGAGTCAGGTGAAGAGCTGTTACAGAGCTGGAGTTTTAAGCAGACGCATGTGCTTGCAGAGCACCAGACTGTCACATATCTGATTCCCTGAGCACTGGACCCTGCTTTCTCCTCTAAATTTTAGAAACTTAAGATCAGCATTCAGGGTTTGATTCAGTTTGCCTATCTCACCGATGAGGGAATGTTGGTGCTTGCTTAAGATATCACAGCAACTTCTCACCAAGCCCCTGACTCATGACTGTGCCACCCTAGCAGCTGAGAGAGCTCAGTGAGGCATTGGGCTACTGAGATATAAGAATGAGCAAATAAAATTGGCTTCTAACCATCCTCAAAATGATTGTTTCCCGAGCAGATCTCTCATGGCGTTGGTCAAAGTGGATCAGAGTTTACGCTGCTTTAAGACAATAGGGGGTTATCAACAAAGTGTCACGGGAAGTATATGATGCCAGATATGTGCGATAATGATTAAATAAATATCCATCATGGTTTGGTTGTGGATGTAGATATAAAGGAACATTTTATACATTTACTTGAAAAAGAAGCATATTAAAGGGGATGGGGAGCGAGCATACAGGTGGGTTTAGATCGGGTTTCATGTTAGGGCAGTGAGAACAAGCACACTAGTGGAAGTAGACTAGGTAGAACGTTAAAGCATGTGGGGCATGAGCAGGCGTCAGATTAAACTGGGTGGCTTATGAAGAAAAACACATGCACAAATTCGATGGGCCAAATGGCTTATTTAAGTGTTGCTTGGATAAAGATTCATTAGAGCAATGGATATTGTAAGTGAGGAAATCTTGTTGCATTTCACCTTGTGCACTTTTCACCAGAGAAAGAAGCGTTTGAGAGAACAGAAGGAGACTGTAAAACAACAAAATCTTAACTCCAAAACAACAAAAATGTTATCTTTGTTCATGCTTGTGTTCATCACATGCTTGTAAAATCTCCTGTATTTGAATACCATGGAAGAACAGGGCATTCTCCCACACCATTAAAGCCATTTTGTCCCACTGTTTCTATACACCATGACCCTGAATTTGTTTTGTTTCCTTTTCCTGATAGATGTTGCGTTGGAGAGAGAGGTAGAAGGCGACCTCATTTTGGGAGATGTGGGTGCTGGTATTCCATTCCGGCCTGGTACCTTTGACGGCTGCATCAGGTAAACGAGAAACGAGACCTGGTATTGCCTTCTACATAAACACTTACACCTTGCAGCAACGGCAATTGTGTTTGATGAAAAGATAGATTTTGTTTTGTCCCAGCCGCAGATTAATGAAGGAATTGATATGAAGAGTCCACACAGTCTGTGCAGGTCCTGTTTCAATTAGATCATCACTTTTGTCCCAAAAACAACAACAAATTGCACTTATATAACACCTTTTTAATGTTGTAAAGTGTCCCAAGGAGCTTCACAGGAATGTTATCAGATAAAATTTGTCACTGAGCCCCAGAAAGAGATATTGGAGCAGGTAATCAAAAGCTTGATTGAAGTGGTAGTTTTTAAAAGAGCGAATTAAAGGAAGGAGAGCGGGATGAGTTGTAGAGAGGTATATGGAGGAATTCCAGAGCTTAGGGCCAAGTCTCTGATGGTGCGGCAGCCAATGGTGGAGCAGCAGAAAATTGGTGCTGTGCAAGAGGCCAGAATTTGAGGAAGGCAGAGCGCTCGGATGATGGTATGGCTGGAACAGTTTGCAGGTATAGAGATCGGCGAGGCCATGGAGAGATTCGAAAACAAGGATGTGAATTTTAAAATTGAGGTGTTGCTAGACTGAGGGCTAGTGCAGGTCAGCAAGCATGAAGGTGATGGGTGAATGGGACTTGGCGTGCTACACGCTTCCCCTGCTTCTGGCTGATGAGCTGAGTTTCGTGTGCCCACACTCTCATTGTGCTGTTCTGTGGCACAGCTTTAATGTGGTGCCTAGTCAGTAACCTGGGTGCCAATTGGGTAAGTATCTGAGCAGTTGCTGCACGTTGCTGTGTCCTTCACTCAGTGGAGCAGCTGCTAAAGGACTGAACTCGGATTTTCACAAAGTGAGGAAATAACATTTCTGATATCTGCTGCAGGATGGAGGTTAAAATGTACCATTTCTGAAAACCACAATACAAACAGGGAATGGTTTATATTGAAAGTGATCCCCTCAAAATAAAGCTTTTTTGTTTAAACTCCCCTCTGTCCTCCCTTTAATATGCATGACCTATTCAACCTTTGTGGTCTGCCCCAGGAATGTGTCGTGGAGTAGCACCACACAATATGAGGAAAAGTGTGCAGTGATGCAAAGCATTATTAAAATATCTACACTGCTGAGTTGATTTAACTCCAGATACTGGAGCCCTAACACACCAGTGCCATACCAAGGGAGTGCTGCATTATCAGAGGTGCTGTCTTTCCAGTGATCTGTTAAATTAAGGCCCCACTTGCTGTCTCAAGTGGACATTAAGAGCCCCACGGTGCTGAGCAAGGGAGGTTTCCCCAGTGTCCTGGCTAACACTTACCCTCCCACCACCAGCACCAAAGACATGATCTGGTGAATCATCACACTGCTGTTTGTGGCACCTCCATATGTCAAAATGGCTGCCATATTTGCCTACATTACAACTCCTGACTACATTTCAGAAGTAATTCATTGGCTGCGAAGCACTTTAGACTGTCTTAAGGATGTGAAAGTTACTATATAAATGTAAGTTATTTCTATCAAACCATGATCTGATTTTGTTTCTCTGCTGTCATGGTTTTAAAATCAGAAAACCATAATGCAGTTTGTTTAAAGTTGATTAATGTTCAAAACTAGCTTCCCACATGTTATACAGTTACAATGTAATTCTATTGATTACATGTAGAATATACAAGGTACACTGGTCTTGACAAACACTGCCATTTATGGGTGAAGATAGACCCCTTTCCATTGACAGGTACTTGCACACTGCAAAATTAGTGTGTTGTTGCCTCGTATTTCCTGCCGAGGTTTTTTTCATTTAAATTTAGTTACTGGTTCAGTATAGAACTTTCAAATAAAACTCTGATGTGAAATCTTTTATAGTCTTCATTCAAGTTCACTTCCCAAAATAAGTCTTATTCTTGTTCTGATCTCTGATGGGATAAGCTTCAGCCCACTGGTGCCAAGGCGACCAGGAACTGATTGTGTGGTCTTTGCACTTAAGTCTCAGTTCCCTCTTTAGTTGCTCCGTATTTCTGTCTTTCTAAACTCATATTACTGATGCTGTGAGGGTGAGCGAATGGCTTTGCCCACCCAACCTGTGCCAATGTTACAACACGTTGTCCAAGTGAGCCAGGCAAGATATAATCTTGTACATTGCTCTGTTTTTTGGTGATGTGTTCTATCCGACTGGTTCCAAAAATAAATGCTACTTATTGCCGACTCCATCAGATTTTGCACACTTTCTCCCTTTCTGTCCAGTCCATTCCACGTGTAAAGTTACATCTAAACTGTGCCTTCTCTTTTTTTTTATCTTGTCTATAGGTTGTGGAGCTTGTGACAAACTCAAACATTATCAGAGTGCAGTTACATTCCCTTAGGAATCCAGAATGCTTGAATAATCTCCCCCATGAACCTTCTCTCCTCCAGACTAAAGAATTCCAGATTCTTCTGCCTCTCTTCACAGCCCAGACATTTTAAACTGGGTATAAGTTTGGTACCAGCATTTTATTTAAAAGCCCAGAGTGCTATTTATAATCACTCCCCATTCTTTGGTTTCCACCAGGATGACATGTTTGAACAAGGCTCTTAACTGTGTCATGAGAGAGTGTTTTTAAAGCTAACCCAGTAATTTTGATTGATCTTCCTTCTCTCTTGTCATACTCACCTCCCCTGCCCACCCCCATTCCAAACCATCCCAAATATTGGAAAGTTGAAATCCTTTCCACAAAATAACTAAACAAGGGCGTTGCCTGAGTGCTGGGCTAAACATCAGTTAATCAGAAGCAAAGCATCTGGCCTTCAAATACTTGGCAGGCTGGCACACCATAAAGAGAGCCAAAATGGAAGCACTGAATTTAATGGTATGTTTTTCCTTTCTGTCCTCAGTATTTCCGCCCTGCAGTGGCTTTGTAATGCGGATAAGAAGAGTCACAGCCCCCCGAAGCGACTCTACAAATTCTTCAGCTCCCTGTATGCCAGTCTGGTAAGCTTCGAGACTGGGGAACTTCAATATCCAGGCACCCATTGTTCAGATATGTGTGGTTTTGTATGCAGGTTGCTTGGTTTGTTTCTAGAATATCACTTTAAGTGTTCCACTGTAACTAGGTTGTAAGCTATTAGCAGAATGGGTCTGGGTATTCAGGTCATGCAAGAAAGCAGGAAGAAAGAAATATAGTGTACACTCAGATACTTTAATTTCTCTGCTTTTCCTCCGCTGCACTCAACCAAAGCAATCCACCCCCTCTCCCCCATTTTACTCAGATGCATCATACCCCTCACAAAGACTCAGAGATTGCACCCTACTAAACTATGATCCTCTAGTTGTGAACCATTGAGGGTTTGGAGTGAGAGTCTCACGGAGAATGCTTGCCATGTGAACTCCTAGAGGAGCTTCAGATATTTACTCTAATCAAACTGGGATTTAGAATTTTTGTTTTGACCAGAATGGCTGTTTGCTATATTCATCTGTTTGTTTTACAGGTGCGAGGAGCTAGAGCTGTGTTTCAGTTATATCCTGAGAACTCTGAGCAGGTTGGTTGTTACAATATTAAAATAGTGGAACTTAATACCCAGCCCAACATATGGGGGATGTGTGTGTTGTGTGTCTTTCCACCAGTGGTCTGACTTGTTCAGGGTGCAATAAATTGTGACTACTTTCATGTGACAAATTCAGCACACTCACTGAAATCTTAGTCCACTCAAAGCTTGTGGCCAGCATCTTAAATGATCATTCGATAAGGTGACAGTGTGTGAGTTCCTCAGGGTTTAATCATGACAGCAGGTGCCTGCCTTGGTACCTGACATTGACCCTACTAGACTGTGCTAGGGAAGAGAGCCAGCGAGGTTCAATGCTGGTTGAGTTTTCTCCGTTGAATGGCAGTGACTCTTGCTAGTTATTGCTTCGTAGGCGTTAGCACTCCAGCACTTCATCCAAGTGGCCATTCTTCACTCAAGCTTAAACCACCAGTATAATTGAGCTATTGGTTCAAGGAGAGCATGTTATCAAGCTGAATTACCTTGTCATCTGACCTCCAGCTAGGTCACTGGGCAGCAAACAGCAGTAAGATAGAGCAGAGAAAGTTAAAGGGGAGTTCAGAGTTACAAAGGATTTCAATATTGTAAATAAGGAGAAACCGTTGCCACAGACAGAAGAGACCATAACTAGAAGACAGTTTTAATTATTGGTAAAGGAACCAAAGACTAGATGAGAATTCTTTTACACAGTGAGTTATGATGATCCGGCATGCACTGCCTGAAAGGCTGGTGGAAGCAGATTCATTAGTAACTTTCAAAAAGGAATTGGATATTTTCTTGAAAAGCAAACATTTGCAGGGCCCTGGGGAAAGAGCAAGGGAGCGGGGATAGTTGAGTAGTTCTTTCAGAGAGGTGACACTGGCACAATGGGTTAAATGTCCTCTGCCTGTATTGGAAAATAAGGAATTGGCAGTTGAATTGAACTGATTATTTTGTGCCCCTCTTCACTGTAGAGGGTAGAAGTAACATCCCAGAAGTAATTGTGACTCAGGAGGTGAAAGGGAGGGAGGAACTAAAAACAATTCCAATCACCAGGGAAAGGGCACTGAAAGAATTATTAGAACTAAAGGCTGACAAGTCCCCAGGTTCTGATGAACTTCATCCTAGGGTCTTGAAAGAAATGGCTGCTGGGATAGAAGATGAATTGGTTTTGATTTTCCAAAGTTCCCTTGATTCTGGAAAGGCCCCAGTCAGATTGGAAAATAGGGAATGTGACTCCTCTATTCAAGATGGCAGGGAGACAGAAACCAGGAAACTACAGGCCAGTTAGCTTAATATCTGTCATAGGGAAAGTGCTAGAATCTGTTGTTAAGGAGGTTATAGTGGGGCACTTAAAATTTCAATGCAATCAGGCAGATTCAACATGGATTTGAGAAAGGGAAATCATGTTTACCTATTTTATTGGAGTTTTTTGAGGAACTAACAAACAATGTGGATAAAGGGGACTCTGTGAATGTGCTGTACTTAGATTTCCAGAAGGCATTTGACAAGGTGCCACACCAAAGGTTACTATGCAAACTAAGAGCTCGTGTAGGGGGTGGTGTGTTAGCATAGAATAAGGATTCGTTAGCCAATAGGAAACAGTAGGCATAATTGGGTCATTTTCCGGTTGACAAGGCGTGACAAGTGGAGTGCCACAGGGATCAGTGCTGGGGCCTCAACTATTTGCAATTTGTATAAATGACTTGGATGAAGGGACTGAAGGTATGGTTGCTAAACATGCTGATGACACAAAGATAAGTGGATAAATAAGTTGTGAAGAGAACAAGGAATCTGCAAAGGGATATAGATAGGTTAAGTGAGTAGGCAAAGATTTGGCAGATGGAGTACAATGTGGGGAAAATGTGAACTTGTCCACTCTGGCAGCAAGAATAGAAAAGCAGCATATTATTTAAATGGATAGAGATTACAGAACTCTGAGGTTCAGATGGATCTGGGTGTCCTGGTCATAAAAGTAGGGATGTTTTGCTACAGTTGTGTGGGGTGTTGGTGAGACCACATCTGGAGTACGGTGTACAGTTTTGGTCTCCTTATTTAAGAAAGGATATAAATCTGTTAGAAGCAGTTCAGAGAAGGTTCATTTGACTGATAGCCGGCATGGAGGGGTTAGCTTATGAGGAAAGCCTGGGCCTGTATTCATTGGAGTTTAGAAGAATGAGAGGTGACCTTGTTGAAACATAAGATCCTGAGGGGCCTTGACAGAGTGGAAGTTAAAAGGATGTTTTCCCCTAGCGGGGGAGATCAGAACTAGGGGACATAGTTTAAAGACAATGAGTGTCCTTAAGACAGATGAGAAGTTTTTTTCTGAGGGTTGTGTCTCTTTGGAACTCTTCCCCAGAGAGCGGTGGAGGCAGGGTCATTGAATATTTTAAGGGCAGAGGTAGATAGACTCTTGATTGACAAGGGAGCCAGGTTATCAGGGGTGGATGGGAATGTGGAATTGAGGTCACAATCAAATCAGCCATGACCTTATTGAATGGCGGAGCAGGCTCAAGGAGCCAAATGGCTTACTGCTCCTAACTTGTATGTTCATATGTAAAATTCTAGGCTATCTAGTTGCCTTTTTTCTGCCCTCCCGTTCTGTAGCACAAGGTGCTAGCGTTCATTGTTGGCATCCAGGTTTAACTTGGTGCAGACAAGGGACTGAACCTGTGATCCTCTGCTCAGAATGATGCTACGTTAGATGTTGTCCACATCTGCCTGGCCATTAGAGGAGCGTGGTGGCCCAGTGTTAAGTTTTTGGAGTCCTGTGAGCCTTGGATGGATTCTTAACATGCTATCGTCACAATGTAATTGTAATTAGATAAGTCACTGTGCCTGCCTGTGTCCTCCATATAGCCTCCATAGGTATTAACTGATAAAACAAACAGCAGTTGCTACTATTCCCACAGATGCTGTAGGTGTAGTTGATCAGTGTAGAATCTGTTACCTTTAATTTGAATGGTTTTGGCAGTTACTGAGAGCGTCCAATGACTCATTCAATTGATGCAGCAAGCAGCTGAGCCTTATAAAAAAAAATAGCCAAGATTCCCACTTCAAACTGCCATGCAGTAACCCCCTGCTACAAATATGCAAGTGTGGGAGTTGGGCAAAAATAGAATTGGACTCAGATGTGATACCCCTGCAGTTGAATTGCCCACTGATACTGTTTAGCCTCACAAAGCACTGCTTTTTTTCAGAAAAAAAACATTGTGGTACCTTATTACCTCTCAAATGTCTCAAAACACAGTGCACAGCCTGAATCGCCTGGAACTGTGTTAGTTGCATAGCCAGTAGCACAGCTTGTTATTATCCAATAGCGTGATGGGATCTTTAACATGCACCCCAAGAAACAGAACAGGTAGATATTAGTGCCTTGGTTCAATATCTCAGCCAAAGGAAGGCCTCTGTAACAATGCAGTAATCAGTGCAGTCTCAGTACTACAATGTGGGGATGGGCTGGATTATATGCTGAAGTCTCAGAGTGGGGTTTTAACCTGCAACCACCTGACTCAAACAAGAGCCTTACCACAATGCCAGTGGGCAAGGTACCAAAAGGTGCCCACAAAACTATATACCAGTGAAGAGTCATGCCTTGAGGGGAGGGGAAGATTTACTGAAGGGAAGAGGGAATGAATGATTGAGAACAATTAAAATCAGTATGAATTGTTTTGTCCTCAGCTGGAGTTGATCACAGCACAGGCGATGAAGGCTGGTTTCACAGGTGGGATGGTGGTGGATTACCCCAACAGCAGCAAAGCAAAAAAGTGAGCATTGAATAATCCTGTTTTCTTGTGGAACGCAGTCAGTATTAAGAAAAGAAGAAGCACTGCTTTAACTGATTCTATTCCTCAGTTCTGAAGTAATTTCTGTCTGCTGAAGTATCGGGCCCTGAGCTCTCAGCTGTGTCAGAAGATTGTGGGTTCAAGTCTCGCTCCAGAGACTTGAGCACATAATCTCTAAGCTGACATTTCAGTGTAGCGCTGAAGGAGTGCTGCAGTGGTGGAGGTGCCATCTTTTTAGTGTAATATTAAACCGAGACCCTGACTACCCTCAGATTAAAATACCAACGGCACTATTCAAGGAGCAGGGTAAATTCTGCTAGTGTTCCTCAACCAACACCTAAAAACGGATGACCTGGTCAATATCTTGGTGCTGTTTTTGGGATCTTGCTGTGCATAAAATTAGGGGTTGCCCTTTTAGGACAGATGAGGAGAAATTTTTTGAGAGTTGTGCGACTTTGGAACACTCTGCCTCAGAAGGCGGTGGAGGCGGGGTCATTGAATATTTTTAAGGTGGACGTAGATAGATTCTTGTTAGGCAAGGGAATCAAAGGTTATCGGGGTAGATGGGAATATCGAATTCAAAACGCAAACAGGTCAGCCATGATCATATTGAATGGTGGAGCAGGCTCGAGGGGCCAAATGGCCTACTTCTGTTCCTATTTTGTATGCTTGTGTAAATTAGCTGTCACATTATCCCGTAAAACAGCAATGACTACAATTCAAAAGTAATTCATTGGCTGTGATGAGCACCCTGAAAACGTGAAAAACACCATATCATTTTTTTTTGCTATCAGAACAAGTTGCAACTAGCACCAGTACCTTTTCCAAATAATTGAAAGGAGTTGAATGGACCAGCCTAAATTTTCACCTTGGCATTAGATAGACTATTGTGGGACAGTTAAATTATTTATTTATCCTGCGTGCCGCTTTCTCACTTGCAGGCTATATATAAACCTGGTAAAGACTTGCTTATTGTCTAAGCAGATGATCCTCCTGATGTATTCACTGTCCATCTGTCCCCAGGTTGAGTGCAAATTTTGAGAGTTCTCGAGATTTACTTTTGCCTCTTTCCTTTGCCCTGCTCTGCCCGTCTGAATCAGCAGATGCTTTGTTCTGTAGATTGGTTGGTGAGATTTTGTAGATCTGATAACCCATCACAATGCATTTATTTCACTGTAATGGTTGGCCGTGCGGTAAAGTTTATGAGCATTCTGTCCCCGGACCTTGTCACCTTTGTCTAAGGTTAGGAATAGGAATGCAGCTGATGTTCTGGGATGAGGGAAGCTGCCCCTCCCCACCCCTCCACACCTCCCTTTACTGGGTACTCAATAGATTCCTATTCCTGAAGTAATTCACTGGGTGGGGGCAGAAGATAAGTAATACTTGGAGTAAAGATAGTAGTGACACAGGTGTAATACAAGGGTAGATTGACAATAGAGCAAGGTGCTTGGAGGTACAGTAGCCTCGTGTTTATTCTGTAACTGCGTTTCAAGAAGCAATTAATTGCTTCTGGTGGGGGTGGAGGGAGACTTTGGTAATGTCACCGGACTAGTAATTCAGAGACCCAGGCTAATGCTCTGGGGACAGGGGTTCAAATCCCACCGTGGCAATTGGTGGAATTTAAATTCAATCAGTAAAACCTGGAATTAAAAAAGCTAGTCTCAGTATTACTGACCGTGAAACCATTGTCGATTGTCATAAAAACCCACTAATAGAATTCCTTCCTAAGGGAAGCCTACGTGTGACTCCAGACCCACAGCAATGTGGTTGTCTCTGCCCACTGAAAGGGGTGAGCAAGCCGCTCAGTTCAGGGGCAGTTAGGGATGGGCAACAAATGCAGGCCTTGCGTTTGGACACCTGCATTCCACGAAAGAATAAATTAATTAATTGGCTATAAAACACTATGGGACATTCCAAGGGTTATAATAAAATACTGTGCATAACTGCAAGTTCTTACTGTAGATTGCCCATGTGAGTTCTATTTATTAATTCATTCTTTCTTCCTTAGATTCTTCTTGTGTTTATTTGTTGGAGTCTCTGGAAAGCTGCCAATGGTAACTCCTCCTATTTTATTTTCACTTTACTGTTGGAGGCCGCTCCCTGTTCCTGTGTTGTGCTTGTGCCGGCTCCATAGTGAGCAGTGTTTTTATTTTCAGCTGAATCTGACTATGTTGTACACATCCTCTGTAGACTCTTGAGCTCCTCCCAGGGCTGCCTGAACAATTAATGGACCTGAAGTGTGATCATCTAGAAATTGTGCCTTAAGATTTTGTGTTGAATTTTTGAAAACGTCCACATTGGCAGCAAAGTTGGCACTTAAAAAATATTATAGTGACAGTAACATTTTCTTTTATAACAAGGGGAGAGTAGGGAAAGTACTTTGAACAAAAAGCTCTCCCCTGCCCTAGACCAGGGACTTTCAGCCTGTGAACCATCACCTCCAATCCCTGACAATCCAGCCCTTGGGGCCCAGAGGACTCACCCCTATTTTCACATCTGGTTCTTGCTAGTTTTGTATGGGCTGGAGGCCTGTCCTTCATGTTGTAACTTCAGCGGCAGATTAATTCTAAATCAGAGCAGCCAGATCTGTTCGTAGCAGCAGCTTGAGACCGTTGCAAATTAACAGGGGCATTATTAAACTTTATATGGGATCCTGGGCCTTCATGGTGCAAAGCAATGTAACCAGTGAAAACGCAACCTTAAACGTCCTGCCCTAGAATTTCACTTCTTTTTACTATTGTGTTAGAACTAAAAATCTTTGTGTGATGCTTTGTGTTGCAAGGCTATCCTTTGTCTTATGAGCTGGTTTCAAATTTCTGCAGGCAGGGGAACGAAGGTCCTCAGTTAAATGAATTGTGGACGTTCTTATTCCAGCTCTTCCCGGTGGCTGCAATTCCATAGCTCCAATCTACCCTCAAACAGCACATGAATCCAACATCATTTCCAATGGTGAAGTTACCTCTGCTGAAGCCATAGATTCTCAGCCAAGCCATGGTTCCATGGGAACTGGTTACAGGTGCATGAATATCAATAAGCTCTTCTACCATGAGGAGCATTGCTGATGACTTCCCCGATATCTGTGTACCTTCCGCTCGGAGCTGCTAATATCTTGATTCCCCTTCGTAATCCCGGAGGCACTGAACTCTTTCGTACCCATTCCACCCCCCCCCCCCCCCAAACAAAAGACCTCTGCTGAGATCAGCTTCTTAAGCATGGGAGTGGAAATATGATCTGAGACCTTTGAGTTTGTTACTGCAGTGACCTTAACTGAGTAGGGCTTTGAGACAACACCAGTTCAGATAATGCCTGGTGCATTTAAATTTAATTTCCTCGTCTTGTTTCAGATACCCTTCCCCAGTTGTCCAAACCCAAGCAGCTGCTTAATCTTGTGCTTAGATGCCAGGTTGTGTTTTCTGATCCACGTTGCTTGCGCTCAAAGGTGTCCTGCAGCCAGTGCCTGAACTGATGCACCCCTGCTGATGCAAAAATATGCCACCGTAAGGCGAAGCTGAGAAGGTCAAAGTCTCATATTTGATCAAAATTAACTTGCATTCAGCATCTGCTGGCTCTGTAAACAAGTTATATATTCTGAGCTGACAGAGTAAGGTAGTCAGAGTTTCATGAATGAAATTAAAGGAACAAAGGCTCTCATTAACATGCAGTATTTAGCGACTGACCTGTCTGATAGAAGGTAAGTTCTACCAGACAAGGCCAATATTAACCAGCATACCTTCTACCGAAGATGGGCAGTCAGTAAATAGCATACCTTCCACTGGACACTGTAGAGGTTGGGGGGAACTGCTGGGGCAAATTTTCTGTCAATCCAACTGCTTCTTATTGGGCAGGTGGATCTGAAGATGGTATAGAAGAGCCTAATTCCAGGAATACATGTCAGTGCATTTTAAGCTGACCACAAAGTGTTTGCCACTTCATCCAATAGCCTTATTGTTTCCACTCCTCACAGTATGCAGACTCACACTCTGTCCTTTCACCTATGAGAATCTAGCCCAGACTGATGAATGTTTTTGACGAGAGTGTTTCTCTGATGCCTGTATGGAGTCCTGTGTGTATTGAGTTTGGGTAGCCTGCACCCAGAACAAACTGCCCATTAATTAGCTACAGATTGATGCAAGGTTGTCAGTGACACTAGACAAGGACATGTCACACTGGTACTGAAATAAGCTTTTGGAGGTACATTTCTTGAGGCAGAGTATTGGGACCTGGGCTGTTCTGTACCTGAGAATTGTTTTATCATCCACTGACGACATTCCTTAAATGGAGCATTAATAAAACACACAGGTAAAGAGTAACTGTGAGAGTAAGTGCCTTGGGGTGCTTTATTACATTAAGGACACTTTGTAAATATAAGTTGTTGAGTATTCATATTTTTTTCTGATTGAAGCTCAGGGTTGAAATGTGGAGCTTCCTTGGGGGAAAATGTTTAATTCAATGGGATATAACTAATGTTTCTGACAGCTTTTCTCCCGCTATGTGTACCATGTCTCCAAACCCACCCCGCATCTCAGTATTCATCTGTCTCTGACTTATTCCTAACCTTCACCTCCCTTCCTTCTTCATCTGTTCTCATTCTTCCGAGTCCACTTCCCCAAAAGGTGTGTATCAAAGTCACTGTCAAGCTCTATAACCATGCAGTTACCTCCTCCTTACCATGGGAATAATATCAGGGTAAAGTTACTGGAGCTGGGTTTATGCCAGTCTGTCCTGTGGTACGATGCTGGGCTGCTCATTCAGTGCTGCAGAGTTTGAACTATGGCCTTTACGAACATACGAAATAGGAGCAGAAGTGGGCCATTTGGTCCCGAGAGCCTGCTCTGCCATTTAATAAGATCATGGCTGATCTGTTTGTATTTCTAATTCCACATTCCCATCTACCCCCGATAACCTTTAACTCCTTTGACTAACAAGGGTATACCTACCTCTGCCTTAAAGATATTCAATGACCTCCACCTCCACTGTTTTCTGAGGCAGACTTCCAAAGCCGTACAACCCTCTCTGTCCTAAAAGGCACCCCCCCAATTTTAAAACAGTGCCCCCTAGTTCAGGACTCACCCACAACAGGGAATATCATTTCTGCATCCACCTTGTCAAGCCCGTTCAGGATCTTATATACTTCAATCAGGTCACCCCTCAAACTCCAGTGGAAACAAGCTCAGCATGTCCAACCTTTCCTCATAAGAAAACCCCCTCATTCCAGGTATCAATCTAGTAAACCACCTCTGAACCATCCCCAATGCATTTATATTGTTTCTTAAATAAGGAGGCCAAAACTGCACACAATATTGGAGATGTGTTCTCACCAATGCCCTGTTTAACTGAAGCATAACATCCTTTTATGTTCGATTCCTCTCGTAATAAAGGATAGCATTCCATTAGCCTTAATTACTTGCTGTCCCTGCATACTAACTTTTTGTGACTCATGCAGTAGAACATCTAGATCCTTCTGCAGCTCGGAATTCTGTAGTCCTTCTCCATTTAAGTAATACTGATTTTTTTATTCTTTCTGCAAAAGTGGACAACCTCACATTTTCCCACATTTATACTCCATCTGCCAGGTTTTTGTCCACTCACTCAACCTATCTATATCTGTCTGCAACCTCCGTATGTCCTCTTCGCAGCATATTTTCCTGCCTATCTTTGTGTCATCTGCAAATTTAGCTCCAATGGCTTCGCTCCCCTCATCTAAGTCATTGATATAAATTGAAAAATTGAGGCCCCAACACAGACCCCTTGCGGGGCTCCACTTGTTACATCCTGCTAATCAGAAAATGACCCATCTATGCATACACTGTTTTCTGCCAGCCAATCTTCTATTATGTTGTCCCCTACACAATGAGCTTTTATTTTCCATAATAACCTTTGATGTGGCACCTTATCAAATGCCTTCTGGAAATCCAAGTACAGAACGTCTACAGGCTCCCCTCCCATGGCACAAGTTACTCCTTCGAAGAACTCTGAAAAATTGGTTAAACATGGTTTCCCTTTCACAAAACCATACTGACTCTTCCCAATTACATTGAGTTTTTCCTAAGTGCCCAGCTATAACCTCCTTAATGATTGATTCTAGTACCTTCCCCACGATAGACCTCAGGCTAACTGGCCTATAGTTTCCTGTTTTCTGCCTCCCTCCCACCTTGAATAGAGGGGTTTATTTGCTAGTTTCCAGTCTGATGGAACCTTTCTAGAGTCTAGTGAATTTTGGAAAATTGACACTAACACGTCTACTTCATTAGCCACCTCCTTTTAATACCCTAAGGCCTATGACTCAACCAGTCTGCCCCACCAAGTCCAACGGACTTCATCCTGTTTAAGATTGTGTATTGGGAGATTTATAAAAGGCTGTTCCCAACATAACCACATCAGCATCAAATTCTAAATTATAACTGTGATCTGTTTTATCCACAAAGGCAGGTTAAGGGGAACATTGAGCTGAATGTTTGACATGTAGCCCTTGTATTGCATGTCAAGCAGCTAAATGACCCACTAGGCAAAAAGCTTAGGCACTGCTACAGAGAGCAGATGTAGAGATGCAAATATTTAAAGTAGAACAGCATAGGTGGTTGGATTAGAGATTGCAACACGCATCAGAGGGACCCTTGGGATACTCAGAGTTTGATTGTATTGCAAATTGAACAAAAGAAAACACTTCCAGGTTCACAGATGATTGAGCTGTAAGTTCTAAACAAATAAGTAATCTAAATTATGGTGAAGTAATAGTGACCTCTTCAATCATACTGTTTAGCAGTATTGTTCTGACATGCAGCCTCTTTTAAAAATTAATATTTTTTAATAAAATGGCGTATTCAAAAGAGAAAAACAAATGGAAATCTGAAATAAGATCACAAACTATTGGAACTACATGGTAGGTTAATCAGTATTTCTAGATAGGGTGGGATGTTTTGGTTATAGACACTGTCATACCCAACATGTCAGCCCATCTGTTCAGGTGCTGTCAGGCACTGCTGTGTATTTCCATTCCCTGAAAGTTACTCTAAACTTGCTGCTGCAGATAGCTTGGTGCTATTTAATGGATGTTCTGCTGTTTACGTGTTTGTGGCTTTGAGTAATCTCCAGCTGTCTGTGGTGCAGTTTATTTTTGGGTAGGGGCTGTTTTTAGAAACCTGAGTTCCAAAGTTGGTAAGCTGTGTTTTTATAGGACAGGCAGGATCACAAAGCCAAGGGTAGATGCAGAACTTTGGATTCACTGTAAATCCCAGAATCTTAGAATTGTTACAGTGCAGGAGGCGGCCATTCGGCCCATCGTGTCTGCACCAGCTCTCCAAATGAGCAATTCACCGAGTGCCCTTCTGCAACCTTCTCCTTGTAACCTTGCACGTTCTTCCTTTTCAGGTCACAGTCTAATTCTCTTTTGAATGCTTTGACTGAACCTGCCTCCACCACACTCCCAGGCAGTGCATTCCAGACCTTAACCATTCGCTGCATGAAAGTTTTTTGGCATGTCACTTTTTTGCGTCTTTTGCCAATTACTTAAATCTGTGCCCCTCGTTCTCGATCATGAATTTAAACCATGTTAAGGGCTGGAATAGACTAGATGTTAGTTCTTCTTTTGCCAGAGAATAGTGAGTCTCTGGGATGCTTGTGACTGGTGTGGTGGGTGCTGATTCTCTGCACGCCTTCAAGAGGGTGCTGGTCTAGTTCTTGACTGGGGCAGAGATCACACCATATTCCCAGAGGTATTATTAAAAACATGATTGCAGCCGTCTACTTATTTTTTCCCTCCCACCTTTTCTCTCCTGAAGAATTTAACTCACATAGATTCCATGGATGCTAGCTAACCTTCAGTACTGTTTATTATTTATATGTGAATACTGGCAGGCTATTTGATCACAAACAAGACCAAAATTTCCCTTATCAAGCATACACAGATTAGCACTTCCCACAAGAGTCATTGGATAAGGAGCATGATGTCAAGCCAAATGGCCCATGACATTGTAGGTGCCGCACCAAAGCTTGGCTGATCTCAGTGAATTCTAAATTTTAGTGAAAACCTACGTCTGTGTGAGTTCTCTGAAGATGCTTTTTCAGCTGACGTTTTATGCTCTTGTATCCAAATTAAAGGTATGAACAAAATGGAGAAGCTAGAGAATAAACTTCAAAATCTTTATTCTAGTGAAATGTATATTGTGTACTTTGTTAAACATAAACAGTTGATTTCCTACTTATAAACTGATGGGCTGAGTGGACTTTCTTCCATGTCCCCCCCTCCTGCCCTTGTTCTGCCAAATGCCCCTTCCCACTCCCCCACCACTTCGATTTGTGCAGATCTATGTGTTCACTGGCATCTGTGCTTCCTCTGTCTTGAGATCTCGGTTTGAAATACAATTTGAATTTCAGTGGGCGCAGTGTTGAATGTTATATTTTGTGCTCTCCCCCTGTTTAGGGTCTCGGAGCACAGGTGGAAGAAACAATGAGCCAAGTACAGTTCACAAATGCCAGGTAAGGTGTTCATGTGTGGGGAGTCTAAAACTGAAGGTCATAAATACATGTTAGCCACTAATAAATCCAATAATTATTCGGGTGAAACTCCTTTTACTTCTAAAGGGTGGTGAGAATGTGGAACTGGCTCCCTCCTGGAGTATTTGAGATGAATAACATATATGGTATGTAAGCGGAAGCTGGATAAATATAAGGAAGGAAATAATAGCAGGATGTGGTGAGAGGGTTTGCGTGGAACCATAAACACTGGCATCGACTTGTTGGGATGCATGGTCTATTTCTGCTCTGTAGAATGGTTTCTAACTCTCGCCTGAAATCGGGTAACGTTCACATTGGCTGGGGATTCTGTTCCACCCCAGTTCTCCGTCCAGTTAAAGCCTCAGAGGTTGACTTAATAATGGCAGTGCCACTGATGTGTTAGAAGCCGGAGGTGAGAAAAACCTCGCTGTGTTTATGGAAGAGCTCACCTTTTAATTTGAACAAGTAGGCATGTGTACAGAATTCCAGATATTCAGTTTTGAAAATATTTCTTGGGCGTGGGACCAGCCCCCAACCAATCGTTCAACTGACTGGAAATGCAGAACTTGTTTATCGATGAAAAATGTCTGTCCCTGACAGGCACCCACATCGTGACTCTTACACTGATTTCTTGATCCCATTCTTGTTCTGAAATTGTATGTTTTGAACACTGCAGATATCCATATTTTTAAAAAATATATATTTTCTTATTTAGTTTGTTCCCAATTATTTCCTGCTCTTGCAGCTTAACAAAGCCAAAAAAAAATGTGAATATTCTCAAAATGATGGACAGTTTAATCCATGGCTGCCCATCTTTCAAGCTGCACATAGCAGAGAATACAGGGCTCCCATAACAGCCTCTGTGGTTCGTTGTATGCCCAGTGTGACATAGAGTAAAGAGATCCCAACCTCAGCTCCTTGTTCATGTTGAGTAAACCCATCAGTAACCTGTGGTATGGGGGGGCGAAAATGATCTTAAAAGTTTTAACTCCTCAATATCTGGCAACTGTGTGTGTGTGTGCATGCATCCTGACCCGTGATTAATAAGTTCAAACAATAGAACAGGAGCTTATGTAAACTCTACATTCAGAGACTAGAGAGGATTGTGCGCAATATTTTAATCTTTATAGATGTTAATACAGAGGCTTAGTGATTGTTGTCCAGGTCCCTCAGAAAAAAGCAGGGAAGGTTACAGTCTCCTTCTGCCTGTCACTGAGAGACCTATAGTAATTGAGGAACATCGATGTGACAGCCCTGAAGTACTGGTTGCCATATTTTCCTGCCTCTTACAGTTTGTGAGCTTGATGCTATAGGGGTAAAATAAATGTGAAGGTGCCCCTTGATGGTTCAGTTGGAATTTCCTGGCTGACCATTGTGGGTGTACATCAGGAGGGGTTCAAAGAAGATCCACCACCTCAAGGCAACTAAATGCCAGCATCACCCCCAACCTGAGAGCAAACTTTAGACACTGGCCACCTGTCCTGAAGCCATACAGAAGGGCCCAGGTTCAGTTGCAGAGTAGAATTAATTGGTATTAGTGGGGCTGAGATAGGGCTTGCTACGGTGGTCCCGAGCTCTCCCCAGTTAGAGGGACAAAAATCACTTGGGCTGCTTCCTCTTGATCACTGTGATCCCTGCCTGAAGTGCTTAGATGGATATGGCTTTGGGACAGGATCAGCCTTGTTTCTGACACTTGCAGCCTATTTTACATCATGCCTGACTCCTAATGAAATCATGAAATTTGGGCATGGTGTAAAGGGCTCCTGATTTGCAGTCTGTCCGTTTCATGTTTTTGCTGAAGATCGGTTTCAGTCCTCGATCTCTAGGCTTGCACTTGAGAGGCCACATGTACAAATCACCAGAAAGGGGAACTAAACTAGGATGAGTCCTTGCCTTCCTGGAACAAAATAGGGGCGGTGGGGGGAGGAGAGCAAACTGTGAAATAAGTAATTGCACTTATAGGTTGTGTGTGCTTCTAAGTTAATGAGGCCCTGAGTCAAGATTAGCTGATCTCAGCCAGGAGACAGTAAGGGAATGATAATTAGGCACACCGTCCCTGGATCGAGAAGTGGGTGGGAGAATAGCCAGATTTTTCTCACCCAGTCACTGAACAGTGATCTGTACTGGGAAAGTGGATGCCACATGGGGATAGAATTGGACTGCGATATGATCTGCTGCAGTGGTTAAATGTCCTGCAGACATGGCTCATGTAAGTGGTGGATTCATGGTTGGTGAGAAGTCTGGGTGGTGCAGTGATGGAGGGCCATATGTACCCGTGGAACATGCCTCACACCCACCCCTCAGGCGTGGTTCTGTGCTTTCAGCTTAGGAGGGGAGTTAAAAACAAGTTTGGGATCCAATGGGAGCATTGTGAAAGATACGCTCCTGGACTAGATCTGAATCAGGATGGTGGTTGTACCTAATAGTATCCCGAGGCTCAATAAATCTGGGAAGGTTCCTACGACTGATGACCATCCATCAATCCCTATGTGAAATGTGCATATGCAGATGTTAACTGAGGAGAGGATCGGGTTTACCTGTAACACACTGGTGCTCAAATTGGCTGTCACCATCTTAAGTTAGCAGGAACAGTGCATGTCGAGCCTGTGGGACATTGCCTCTAGGCCTCTGCTACTAGGGAACATGGAGGAGGATCGGGGGTGGTGAAGGATTAGTCACCTTTCCATTTTCTGCACTCCAGTGGGGAATTCTATTCCAATTCCTGCTCCCAGCAAAAATCGTGATGTAGCACGTTGGAGAAACAAAAGCTCATTGCCAGGGAGATCAAAGAGGCTTTAAAGTAGAACAAATAAGTAACAAAGCTTTTAAAAACCAAACCCCTGAAGCGTTGGCTGGATAAGACTAGTACTAATTATCTGAACAAACTCTTCCATTTCCTGCCTGCAGGTTGAGGTTTAAAAACTTGAAGGGGAAACCTGCAAAGAGAAGCAGGGACTGGATTCTGGAGAAGAAGGAGCGTCGAAGGCGTCAGGGCAGGTGAGGTGATGGGTCATTGTGCTTATCATATGTAACAAGAAACCTCAGCGTGGTGAATGTGTTATCTCCCTGCTCTTCTCTTGACCCGTTCAGTGTGAACTCCTTGGATCATTAGGTAGAAACTGTTTGCAGCATGGTTCTTACATGAAATGAGACTTGGGATGCGCCTGCCCTTACAATATACATTATTCTGTTCCTCATTAGTGCAAGCAGGCCCTGCCATCCCGAGATGATGGCATTGCCTCTTCCTTTGGAATACGGAGTGAAAACAGTAAAAGCAATGCTTGGATTTCTGTTTACTTCAAGTATTTAAAGAATCCACTTGGAAGTAAATTGGAGAGAGGTTACAAATAGGTTTTGTAGATGTGATGCAGTTTAAAGATGATGCACACAACTGGTGTATGTTCAGATTTTAAACAATTCTGTTCTCCCTTTCCCTCCCCAGGACTGTTCGAAATGACACAAAGTACACCGGCAGGAAGAGGAAGACCCGTTTTTAGAGTGGAAATGGCAGGGGACATCTTGTTCTCAGCTCGGAGAGTTTCGTTTGATTTTGTGCCTTCCTTCAATCTGCTGAAATATCTGCAAAATGGCCCCGATATCGTCAGCAACGCTACACAATGTTAAATTCACAACTCCGGCTGGACCGCCTTTGGTTGTTGGCTATGCCAATCCATTACCAGCACTGAACTTTCCATTTCTGACAATCTTCACAAGTGACTTGTTGGTTTTGTGAATAGTAAACAGTATAAATGGAATTTCTTCCTCCTGTGTTTTCATCTTTACTTCCTTTTATGACTTTTCAGAATTCTGAGTACCCTACATTGTCCAATCCTTGACCGCAGCTTGAAAACTGAGTGCTGTGTAACCTGCATAATATCACATTGTTTCATGAACTTGGTACAAAAGGACCCGTGCTTTTGAATCCCATTGTTTTTAAATAACGAGTGCAGAAGACAATTCCTAGATGACTGACCAAATCCGCGGCTGCTATAAGCAATTGACAGATGAACTACCGTCATTGTACAGAAAGGACATTTATACTGACTGCCCTGCTGTTGCAAGTTTGACATTCAATTAGGCAGTTGAACAATTTAATCTATTGTGTGAAGTATCTGAGGGGAATTTTGATAACTTATTTTTCTCTGTTCTCAAGTGAAAAGCAGTCCCTGATTCTCTGATCAGTTCTTTTTCAATCCTGATCCAGTCTTCCTGTTAATCTGTTTGAAAGGGTCAATTACTGATTAAGCTGTGGAGTGCTGATTTCTTTATGGGGAATTTACTGGGCCAGGTTTACTAAAGGTGTGTTAAATAGGAGGAGCCATTTAGCCTTTCAGGTCTGCTCTATCACTCAGATCATTGTGGATCTACCTCCGCTCCACCTTCCTGCACTTTCCCCATGTCCCTCAATTCCCTTAGTATCCAAAAATCTATCAGTGAGCATCCGCAGCCCTCGAATTGAGAATTCTCAAGATTCACAATCCTTTGAAGAAACTCTCTTCCTCATATTGGTTCTAGTTCTCAAGCTCCCTGATAGCTACCTTGTCAAGGCCCTTAAGAATTTTGTATGTTTCAATGAGATCACTTTTCGTTCTTTTAAACACTGGGGAATATGGGCCTAGTCTACTTAATCTCCCCTCATCCTAAGAATCAGTCTAGTAAACCTTTATTGCACTCTCAGTATTTGCTTCCTTAGGCAAGGAGAACAAAACTATACACAGTACTCCAGCCATATTCTCATCAAGGGCCTATGTAATTGCAGTAAAATGTCCTTATGCTCCAATTAATTCATAAGAGGCCAACGTACCATTTGTTTATGATTCAGGTACAAGGACATCTATATGTCACTTAATACCAACATTTTCCAGTCTCTGACCATTGAAAAATATTGTTTCTTCTGCATTTCAAAGTGGACAACTTCACACTTCTCTGCATTATATTCCATCAGCCTTGTTCTTGTCCATTCACCTAACCCATCTTTTGTAGCCTTTTTCCCACCTAGCTTTGTATTGTAAACAATCTTGACTATGTTACTCTGACCCTTTTATCTAAGTCATCAGTACAGATTGTATATAGCTAGGTCCCAAGCATTGATCCTTGCACCACTAGTTACAGCCTGCCTGAAAAGGACCTATTTAGTCCTACAGTTTTGTCTGCTAAATAATCCTCAATTACCCCCAATCCCATGAGCTCTTAATGTTGTGTAGTAGTGTGGAAGATGAAAACCCAGTGGTGAAGGTGCAGGATTACTGAAACATTAGTGATGTCATTAATTACTCCTGCATTTTGATCCTCTATGCTCATTCAGAAATCTGCAATGTATGACATTTTATTATTCATCAGCTTCTCAAGTTTGAATTACTGTGGAGAACAGTTAGTGGAGAATTATGGCATTTTCTATTGTGAAGAGTGGGATTAGCCAACTGTCCTCAATTGCAGGTGGATCAGCTATGAAGTGATGGTCTGCTCTCCTGTCAACTATACCTATTATCTTGTCCCAGCTTTCCCTTCCCTCCTGTTTAAGCATGTAGGCAACACATCTTAATCTACATGATGGTAAGTGATGGATTGCTGTTATCAAAGCCAAATTGTTTAGTGAGCTCAATATATATTTGATGTGTGCTGCTTTCACAAGAGCCCTGCAACTGCCTTAGATTGTACAGGGCATCTCACTGAAGAGTTCACAGAAACCTGTATAAATGGATACTTGTCTAAAAAAAAGACACTCAAAATAACTTGCAATGTGAAATATACAAGCTATGCTCTGGAATTACAACCTTCAGTGCATCGAACCCTTTTACAGTTCAACACAGCACAGTCTATTGCAAAGCTACTCTATCTGGAACTCGCACTGAATTAGGCAATTCTCCTTTCAGCTCATTTCATGACTGCCTCCAAATTCACAGCAAGTTTCTCCATAGCAGCAGTGATTGGTAGCATAAGCTCTTTATCGATCCATTCAAAGTGCCAGAGAAAGAGCTCTCAATGCCAGTGAGAGTTCTTGCACTGCCATTATGGGTGCTGACTAAAGAACTCCCTGAAAATTTTTGTTTTAAACACTATATGCAATAAAAAATTTGTAGGAAGACAGCTGGCGGCAGTCTCTTACATGTTTGATATCCAGGTTTTGCCGTACAAGTCTTAATTGTTCACATGGTGCATTTATTTATTGCCCTTCCCTATTGCTGTGCCAGATGCTGGAGAGGATTTCTGCTCCGTCACACCCCTTGCATCTTTTTAAAACCTCTCTCTTTGGACTTAACTTTTTGATGCATATCCTTCCCAATCTCAAATTTCATGTTAAAGGCAAGTTCTTGATGGAGGAATTGTGAGATCACCCACCTCTAATGACCAATTTAAAATGTACTCAGTTTTATTTTAAAAGAACTCTATTTATTGAATTACAAATTCACAATATTTCAATGTAATGTTACACAAGTCAGAAGAAAAAAAAGCCTCTATTTAGAAACTGCAATATCATGATTTTACCTGAGCCACAACCTGTGTTACCGAGCTTGATTTAATTATTCATTAGAAAGGTTAATTGGAAGCTTTAAAACCATCTTTAATAGTAAAACAATCACCGTGGTGATGGGTGATTCCAGCTCGTGAGACTAAGGTAGGTACACAAACAAGCACTGCTTTCAAATAATAAAACCCAGGAGGGAGAGAAGGTTCACATTGACCAAAACACACCACCAGCACGTGAGACATCCTCTTCTGGTGAAGAGCACAGAGGTCAATTGAATTGTGTCTCATCTGGTGGGGGCATATGCCCACTAACTGCCAATAAGAGGAAGCTCCAGGTATAATGACCGAGCACTTCCCTACAGCTGAGGAAATGACTGAGTCGGAGGAAGAGGAACTAAGCAAGCACAAATTACTAAAGCTTTAAGATGAAAACTTGGCTGCATTCTTGTCCTATTCACTGATGAAACAGTTTCTTTGGTTTCCTGACTTCAAGTACCAGTACCATTATATTGAAGTGTGTTGCGCAACACCAAATACCATGATAAACATGATGACTATTTAATACACAGGTTAACTTACCCACATAATAAGGCAAGCCTATTTAAAATGAGAGATAAAGCTTACTTTATCTGGGCAGAAATAAGCTATAAAATCTATTAAAATATTTCACTAAGTAATTCCACACACAGGAAATGGTGATAAAAGGACATTAAATGCTAGAAAATCACCTGAGCCACATGTACTTGCCCTCTTAGCAAGTTGGCTGACCCACTATGCATTGCTAACACACTTCCCTCAATATTAAAATTTGGCACTGCGCCCAAACTGACAGCTCATACTCGTGTCCTTAGTATCTCACACACAAATGTATTGTGCTCTCCAGTGAACCTGCAGCACAGGACACCACTGTAATTGCCATCTTCTCTCTCAGTACAGGTGTTCGATTGGAGGGTAATAGATTTGCCGGTTACGGTTACACACAGATAAGTCCAAATAGGTAGCGTGCTGTCTGCCATTCTCGGAGACGAACGTACTAGGTGCAGTTTTTGTGCAGTTCAGCAGCTGAAAGTCTTTAGTGTAACAGAATTCAATCTGGCCCAGTAGTTGCGCTGAGCCTCCCTGTGGTTGGGGAAGTGGAGGAAACAGAAACAAAAACAAAAAAATCACAAACACAGTTCCAAGCGATTCTGTTTTCTGAAGCAAAAACAGCAGAATATGTCTGAAATGTGTTTAAGTCACAACATTTCAATTTATAATCAAGCAAAGTCTTTTCAAGTAGACCGGCAAGCAATTGCAGACCCAAATCTCCAAATTTTAAAATCACTATTTAACCTTAATTCCCAGACCTGAGGAGATTAAAACTTGCTGCAGACACCAAATGATTCATGTGTAATCTCCCCTGCAATCCCATCAACATGAGCTATTGCTCCTGGTTCTGGGATAATCTCTCAACACTAATCAGTCTTCATATTGCATCAGTCTACACAGTTAGGCTGGGCGAAACAAGATATTCGGATTTGGATTCTCTTAAACAGCAGCAAGGCAAATCATGTGAAAAATATACTCAAAAATTAAGGTTTTATAATTTACTTGAAGTCAGATTTTGATCAGAACTATACAAATAACAAACAAAAAGCATAAATTACCCCAGTTGGAGACAGGCACTGAATCTTCGGTATTACCTCATAGAACGATACAAGTGCATTTTCAATGTTCTCAATCTAAGTGTGAGAATGTTACCATAAGAATTAGAGCAAAGTGTGCAAAGCAGAAAAATGAGGTGCTCAAAAGGACGAACGCTAGTGGGTACTTACCATATAATACTTGGATGGCAAAATATCAAACTTCTTCAGAGCACTGAATAAAAATGTAAAAGGACGGTCAATCTCATTAACAAATTGCTGATTTAAAATAAATATCCTCAAGTTGTGCAGTATAACGTTAGGACCGTGACTGATTTCAGAATTATTCTGATTATTAATAGAAGGATTGAGCACATGGAACTCTTTTTCAATTATGCATTCAGAGCATGAGCAAGGAGGGGGATTGGGGTGACTGAGAAATAGGTGAAGAGGGCCCAGATGCTCTGGTTTTGGTGGTAACAAGAAAGCACACAAACAGAACAAATGAAGTGTTAACCTATCTGGTTATACCCCTTGCTGATTTTCCCTCAGCTTCAAACATGTCTGACGATTTGGGAGGAAAATATAGCCAAAATTCCAGTCGGGGCTGTTTCAGTGAGAAGGGTTTGGGTAGAGTCCAAAATCTATTAACAAGAGGGGAGGCGGGTTACCTGTTCAGGTCGATCTTTTGGTACAGTTCCAGTGCTTTGCTGAAATACTTCTCCTGTGTGTTTAAGGATTCCAGCATAGCTGCACACGTTCCATGTTTCAGCCATTCATGTTTCCTGTACAGAGAGACCCATAGTGTCAGGTAGAGGTGGTGAGTGGGAGCAGCTTGTTGTCCATGTCTACATGCTGCCAGACACCCAGGTTTTACCCCATGTTGCCGAGAGGTTTCCTTACTCTTCCAATGTTTTTCAGCTTGTACCAAGGTCCGACTCCACAGCTACCTATATCTTTAAGACCCTCCTTAAAACCTCTTTGACCCGACTTCTAGTCACCCCTCCTAACATCTCCTCCTTTGACTTGGCATCCACTCCCGTCTGATAAGAGCTCTGTGAAGAGCCTGGAGGGAGAGGGGGGAGGGGTTTATTTTTGTTACAGGTGCTATATAAATGCAAGTAGACAGTTACCAAGCCCAGAGGGACTTCCTTCATATGTGAGCCTGAACAGTAATAGCTGCCAGTGTGTTCAACCTTGTGGGGAGGCAGCAAACTGAATTCTCTCCTGACTTGAGCTGCAACAGTGACCAGGTGCAGGAACTCTGGCCGATTTCCCCTATTAATGCCCCCTTCCCCATTGCTGCTCTGGTAGAGTAGAGCCAACTCTAGGAATCAACTCTAGGGCCCTCGAATTGGCGTAATTTCTGTCTTGGAGAACAGAGATCATTTTCATAATCTTTGAGTATGCACTCTACTTACTCAGCTTTAGTCAGAACTAATTACACCCTGCTCTGGGTGACCCACCAATACGAAATGACAGCCCCTATGATGGGCTTAACACGGGACAAAGGATGTCAGGGCTGTAAATGGAGGCGCCTATGGGGAGGTTACAAAGGATGAAGTTTTCAGTTAGGACAAAATGAGAAGCTAGGGTCTTTCTTGTGGAGCTGAGAAGATTAAGCGGAGGCTGGATGGAAGGGATTACGAAAAGGTAAAATAGTGAGAGATTGTTCCCATGGCTCAAGACAGTAATGAGTGTGCACAGATTTAATATGATTTCAAATAGAATTAGGGATTAGAATATGGGATTCTCAGTCTGAATCTGTCGTTGAGTCCAGAAATCCTTTTAAAAGGGAATTAGTCACTTGTAAATAAAAGAATATTAAAAGGTATTATAATCCCTGTAGAAACCATTAACCAAAAGAAGCTCAAACTTTCAGTGACTGACTGAAAGGATGACGCGACAAGATTTCTAGTTTTTAGATGTGTACTGTAACAAACAAACTAAAAGCAACATTGATTAAACACCATCTCAGTAGGCAACTTATACACTAAACTACAGAAAAGATCCCAGATTTAAAACTTAAACGACCAAAATTCTCCCTCCGTGGTTATACTTTATCCCTTAAGTGGACATTTTATTCTCTGGGAACTAGTCCAAAGTGATTCTTAGCTCCTTTTTCTTTTCCAGTCAGATGACTTCTAGATTTCGAACTGGCTTTCATGGTGAGGAACGAATTGGGCATCCCTCCCTCTAGCCAAAGCTAGGTGAATTTCCCAGCCTCGTTTAAACCATCACAAACTCGGTCTCTTCAATCTGAGTGTGAGCTCCCACCCACATCCTGCATGGTGAGCATTAAAGACTTGGTGCCTCTCTCTCTGATCTCTCAGATTCCTGCAGATTGCCCTGTGAGGTTCAGTGAGATTTTTAGGAGATCCTACCACAGTTTCCTACTCAAAGCCCATCTCCAACGGCAGTGTGAATTACATGGGCCTTGTATTCAGGTAGAATTGATAATTAGCCATCCTTTAGATCTTAACTTCCATTCTATCTTGAAGTTAAACAGTTTAAAATATAACTGCTTATAAAACTCAACATTCCTAGTACCTCTCTGGGACTTGGGGACTAACAGTTTTTCCACTGTCAGCACAACTGCTCTGCTCATTGCTGACAGGCATGAATATCTTGCACCTTCTTCCCAGTAAAACAACCTGCACCCACTCCCACTCTCCCTCCCCCCCCACCGTCTCCGCCCCCTTTAACCACAAAATCACCCAAGGTTGTCGTTTGCAGAATTCAGAACAGGTCTCAAGGTCCCCCTTCATTACCCCATTTCATTCTAATTTAGAGAGACAGACCCAAAACATATACTTACATACTTTGCATTGGTAACAAAAGGTGCAAGCATCAAACTGGGGATTAGGGCCAGGCAATGAGTAAACGGCCAGCATAGACCAGATGAGCAGAACAACTTGTTTCTGTTCTCCACATTTCGAGGGGAAGTGATATGGTACACCTTTACTTCTGGTTCTCCTCTGACGCAGAAGACCTGGCCTTCCTCCCATCTGCAGCAGCAGTGGTGGCCTCACATTCACTTGCCGTCAAATGGAGGAGGTCACACTGACCGGGCCCTGCATTTGGAGTTTGATTTTGAGGAACTCCACACGGGCACTTGCCTAGGGCTCACTGCTAAATGCATTGCAGGGAACCCATGAGCCACAGACGCCCCTCCGAAACACTTGTGCTCCCCGTATCTGTTGGATGGGCAAAATTGTTTGTGGAGGGGTCTTTGCTTAACTGCTCATCAGGAAGCCGGCACCTCTGACAGTGCAGCACTCCTTCAGTACTGCACTGGGGCGTCAGTGGATTGCATGCTCAAGTCCTGAAGTGGCATTTGTGCACAGAACAGAAGACAACTGTGGGCAGCTGGTGTTAAATGTCCACTTGCGACTATTTCATGTGTGTGTTGAATAACAGAATGTTACCAAAAAGACATACCAGAGCTCAGTACTGTTGAGATGGAGCACATCAGGCCACCAGTGCTCTAATTCAGATAAAATACCCTGCAGATAAAGAGAGACATCAGAACCCAAAACCATCAGCATCACCCTTCTGTCTGAAAGTGTACCGAGAGCTGCAATGAAACTGACTCGGACACAGAATGCTAACAGTGGGATTTTAATCTTGCGTAATACACCCTTCACCAATCTGCACTGGATCCTTTATTTTAAACTCACTCAGCACTCCCTGGGTCCAAGGCCGAATTGCCACAGTTCAGAGGTCACAGCATGGTCACCCTGCCCTGTAGAGACCCAGTCTAACCAACTGAAGTTTCTTGTCTTTATTCAGAGAAACCTGAACTTTCACCTTACTGAGCACACTCAGAAATCCAAAAATCAACATTTGCATGCCAAGAACGGGGCTGTCACAAGGTGTGAAATCAAACTATCATTCACACTTACAATAGTCAGTCCCAATCAATAATACATTTACACCTCATGGTTTAGCCTCAATGAGAAGTGATTTCACTTGGAGTGTAAAGTCAGGTGTCAAGGAGTGAACTGGCCCTGAAGGGAAACAGAGTGAGACTGACTCCGCCAGAGACTCTCTCTCTGCTACCAGTTTAGACCTAGAGTCCAGATTCAGGCTATGCTTAATCACATAACCATAGCATCAATGAAAGCAAAGCCACTTCTCACCAACACTCAAGCTGAATATGAATTCAACCTCAAAATTAAGAAGTTCCTTTTAACGTTATAGCTTCATGCCTCATTCCCCCATTTCTAACATTAAAGTGCTAGTACTTAATTAGAATCAAGTACATGCAAATATAACAACTTAAGTATTCCATGTGAATGATAAAGTGATAAGGTTAGCCCTCGTTAAACGTTGTTTCGCTTTAACGTCAGTAAGTTAATGGGGTCCATAATCTCAGAGCATCATGAGATTAATTTTAAAGTCGTTTCCTGTGTGATCCAATTTTTTTTTATTCATTCACAGGTTGTGGGCATCGCTGGCTGGGCCAGCATTTATTGCCCATCCCTATTGGCCCTTGGGAAGGTGGTGGTGAGCTGCCTTCTTGAACTGCTGCAGTCCCTGTGGTGTAGGTACACCCACAGTGCTGTTAGGGAGGCAGTTCCAGGGTTATGACCCAGTGACAGTGAAGGAACGGCGATATATTTCCAAGTCAGGATAGTGAGTGACTTGGAGGGGAACTTCCAGGTGGTGGTGTTCCCATCTACCTGCTGCCCTTGTCCTTCTAATGGTAGTGGGTTTGGAAAGTGCTGTCGAAGGAGCCTTGGTGAGTTCCTGAAGTGCCATTTTGCAGCGGCCTCTCCTGCTCTCTAACAATCCCACTTCCGGCCTCACCACATGCCCAACTCCCATCCCTACCACCCAACATACAGTCTCTCACTCTCCCCGACCTTCTGACTTTCAGCCTCCCTGCAAACTCCCTGACTCACCTCTCACCGATTCCTTCTCCTGCACCTGCGCTCCTTCCCATTGAAGATCCAGATCCGATCCGATGCCGGATCCCCGGGCTTGTGAAAGTGCAAGTACCACTGGTGCAGAAGTGCCGAGCTGGGGAATATCATAACCTAATTTGTATTTTAAATGACAGTCGAAGCTGTTCCTCCGGCCCCGCCACTCATACTTAGAGCCCTTGCTCACAGCGGCGGCTCAGGAGAGGGGAACAGCAAGCGAGAGCGATTAAAAACAAATATTGGTTATAAGAGCCCCAGCTCAGCACTACTGGGATTCGCACTTTCACAACCCCAGAATTCCAGCTTTGGATCGTGAACAGGAACGCAGGTTCAGGAGAGGGAAGCGGTGAAAGGTTGAGTCAGGGGTCAGGAGGTTCAGTGAGAGGCTGCAGGTCAGAGGGTCATTGGGGAGGTGGGGTAGGGAGCGGCCGCAGGTCAGAGGGTCGTGATGGGGGGGTCGTGGTTGGGAGAGGCCCCAAGTCAGGGGATGGAGGGGCTGGGGCGGGGTGTGGGGGGTAGAAAGAGAGAGAGAGAGGCCGCAGGTCAGAGGGTTGGGGAGGGGAAAGATCTGCAGCAAGGAGGAGGATCAGGGAGGAGAGTTAGGAAACAGGAACAGCAGTGAGCAGGAGGTCCTGTAAGGAGGTTACATTTTTCTTTGATATTTTTAAATTCTATTTTGTTTATAAAGTTATTTCATTTACCAATGTTGGAATTTAGCAATGTAAAGTATTTCAACTTGCAGGTATGATATTTTAATTTTTCTGATAAGGGAGGCCTTACAGAACCTAACTCTAGTTTTAACATTGGTTCCTACAGGAATCAATGTTTCACTTAAAGCTGCGGTTTTCAGGAATGCAATCACAACTTTAAGTGAGGACGTACTGTACAGGTTACGTTAAATGTACTTCAACAAAAGGATAACCACCTAGCTTATTATTTCAAATTGCACATCATGTTGGTTCAAAGTAGTATATGCCATCTTGCTTGACCAAGAGCCCCCACAGCACCAATGTAAACATAGTAAGTCCTCACTTAAAGTTGTGGTTGCGTTCCTGCACATTCCCAGCTGAAATAACTTGCAAAATAAAATACATCACTAAATATAAAAGAAACGTAACATACAATGCGATGGAAAGTGTTGAAGAAAATTACAATACACTCACCCACAGTACAGTACTTTTACTGAACCAGGCTCCATCTAGTGGCAGACATTGGTTGTTACGGGTAGCAGCTGAAGTCCTTGGACAACTTTCGCCGACCAACCGCTTTTGCCATTAGATGGAGCCCAGGACTTCGGTGCAAGTCCAGCAGCAGGAGCCAGGAGCAGAAGCGAAGCCAGCAGGGGAGTGAGGAGTGGGGCAGCAAGAACAAACCCCAGGGACTGAGGTGGGAACAGAGCGGAGGTGAGGCGAACGGTGCTGGGAGGTCAGGCCATCAGCAGGAGGGGAAAGGGGAAACTAACAAGTGCGGAAACGCTGCAGGAAAGGTCTTGTGACCAGGCAGGCCACAGAAGAAACATTTGCGGCAAAACAGGTTACGGTGAAACTGGCAACGTTACACGGATATACTGAAACTACTTTATTAAAGACGATAAAGTGAAACAGCGTTAAGCGGGAACTTACTTAAAGTTAAATACCCACCTCGACATTTTCGATTTTGAAATGCCAGGAGTTGTTGCACATCTGGGCTTTTTTGGGCCTATTTAAAAAAAAAAACAATGGTTTCACGCGATCAGGACCTGCTTTATTCTGAGCAAGTCATTTTTTTTCTTATATCAATATAGTTCTGGAGTAAAAGCAGGAAATTTAGGCAAGGAAAGGTGGGTAACTCTTCACCTTCAAAGGACTTTTTAATGAGAATTGGATTTCTAACACTTGCAGTCATATTCTACCCTCCCAAGTTAAGGAAGGATAGTGGGAAACACAGGGGAAAAGTTGGGGGGGCGGTGGAGGAAAAAAAAACCAGGGCGAGCAAATGCATTGGGTGGGGTGGGATGACCACGAGTGACAGAAAAAAATGGAAGGAATAAAATTAAAATTAAAATTGCATTCCATCACATCTGAAAAATGCCCTAAAATGTCAGAGACAATAAGTTACTCTCAGTTGTTGCTATTTAGTTAAACAGGGCAAAGTCAGCCGCTGTTCCCAAAGGAAAAGGCCATCTTAAGGACAGTAACCCTACTCGCAACTTCCACTTTACACACTAATCCGTCTCTCCCATCTGGATCAAAGTTGCTATTAATTGAAAAACTGGCACATTTTCATGTTAAAGGGACATGTGGAATTGCTCATACCCAAATTGCTATTGTTACAGGGAGGAAATATTACTTTGATTTCCACTGCAATCCTACAAAGTGTCAACCTCTTTCTCAGCTGGGCTTTGTTGCAATTGAGTAGACCATTGTGCAAGCTGTTGCTTGCAATGTCAACGATCTTCTCTAAAGAATGGCGCTGACCACAGAGCGATGAACAAGTGCCATTTGGTGCAGTTAGCAAATCAAGAGTCCAATGTACGTCAAAAGCTGCATAGGATGTGGGTAATGTATTGCTCATCTTTAGTTGATCAAGTGACTTGTGCAATTAAACGGTTTGCGAGGCCTCTTCAGAACGTTAAGCAGATAACATGGAATTGGAGTCACATGTAGTCCCAGACAAATGACAGCAGATTTCCTTCCCTCAAGGACATTAGTGAACCAGTTGGGGCTTTCATGACAATCTGCTGGGTTTTTTTTGGTCTTTCCCCTATGGTGGTAATGTCACTGGACCAGTAGTCCAGAGGCCCAAGCTAAGGCTCTGGGGACATGGGTTCAAATCCCACCACAGCAGTTTGTGGAATTTGCATTAAATTAATAAATCTGGAATAGACAGCTAGTTTCGGTAATGGTGACCACGACAGCTATCATCGATTGTTGCAAAAACCCATCTGGTTCCCTAATGTCCCTTTAGGGAAGGAAATCTGCCATTCTTAGCCGGTCTGGCCTACACGTGACTCCAGATCCACAACCATGTGATTTATTCTTAATTGCCTCTGAAATGGCTGAGCAAGCCACTCAGTTCAAGGTGAATTAGGGATGGGTAACAAATGCTGGCCTTGCCAGTGACTCCTACATCCCATGAAAGAACAAACTAAAAAAAAAAAACACTTGCTTGACCTGGGTACTGGGAAAGTACAGCTGCACACTGTCTCCAATTCACAGCATTAACGGAACATCAAGGTATTAGAAGTAGTCCGGCTTCATTCTGACCTCAAAGTTAGTACCTTCATACCACACCATTGGGCAAAGGATTGGAGATTTAAAGTGAATTCTAAAATAGTCTGCTCCTCAAGTCCTTCCTTCCTCTACGTTAACATCTCAGGCCAGGCTTTACAGAGGTGCCAACAAACATGGAAAAATGCAGACCAGTATTTAACCATTATCAATGTCAGCTTGGCTCTATTGGTACCAATCTTACTTTGAAGTCAGACGGTCATGGCTTCAGCCCCATTCCAGGATTTGAGCTCTGAATCCAGGCTGGCACTAGCAGCTTTTTGAGAGAGTGCTCTGCACTGCGGGAGCTGCCACATTTCGGGTGAAACATTCAGCAGGGGGCCTCAGCGGCCCAGTCAGGTGGGTGTAAAAGATCCCATGGCATTATTCAAAGGAGAGCAGGTGAGCTTTCCCAGAGCACTTATCAACATTCCTCTCTCAAACACCACCAGCAAACCACAGGTTTTCTGGTAATTCATTGCATTTGCTGTTTGTGGGATCTTGCTGTGTGAAAATTGGCCAACAAATCAACAGTGACTGCATTTCATTGGCTGTGCATTGCTTTGAGTGCTTTAATAATGCACTACATGACGTGAACAAGGAATTGCACACATTATAAAATTTACAACAGACCATGAATCAGTGCATCTGCTTACCAGAGTCCATGAACTGTCCAGTAGTTAATATTAGGAGGAACTTTACAAGTCTCATTCACCATCTGAGAGAGGTAAAAGATATAAAGATTTTTCACAAAGTTTACAGCAATTTTAAAATCTGCTCTAAGGTAGAGTTCCATTTCTGGAAGACTGACATCATGCACTAGAGATCCATTTATAAATAAAATCACAAGTACTGCAACCCACAATTATGCTGGAATTTCTCAAAAAAACCCAAAAAAGAGCAACAGAGAACTACTTAGTTTGGGCATCGGTCTGTTGGCACTTAGGCTGCCTGCATTCCAAGCAGTGATCTTGCCATGGGATAAGGCTCTCCTCATTCTGGGGAAAGACAACGCGAGCGGAAATGATGTCAGGATGCGGCACCTTAAATCTGCCCGAGGTCACTGAGGGCTTCAAACATTGGGAGACAACAGCCCCTCATTGGGTGCATTGCCTGGGTCCCATCTGAAGGCCAGAAGGACAGGTGGAACCACCCAAACAAAGTGCCCTTTGCAACTCCCTTTCCAAAGTCACTCTGTCTAGCCACTTGACTCCCTCCCTAGGGACCAGCCTTGGACCATGATTTCTCCTCTCCCACCCAGTATTTGTTTCTCCCTCGCTTCCCAGCTTTTTCCTTCCCTTCACTCTGTAAATCAGTCTCTTCAACGTTTGCCACGAGGTCACCGGAACCTATAAAAAAAAAATGGCCGCAAAGGAAACCTCAAAGAGCATTTTGTGAGGGAAGGGAGCCTTATCATCATCCTTTATTAAAAATCAATTGTACTTGGCATGGCTTTCTGTTCCATTCGCTAATAAAAGAGTTCACCCTCAGCAATTTTCTCTGCTGTTCTTTTCCCTTCCTCCCCTGGCAGTTCCTTCCTTTGGCTCCAAGTGCCGAGCACCTCAAAAAAAAAAGTGCCCAGGCCGGTCAATAGTCGGATGTGAATGTGGACAGCGAGTGGCAGAAAGCTACTCGAACACACAGGAGCAATTGCGAGCTGCCTGCACCCAGATCTCCCGCCCACTTCAGGCAGGAGTCACTGGTTCACGACCTGGAGCGTGAACCCATGCGAGTTCTCCCTCCCCCAATCCAGGGACACCAAGGCCAACTGCAGCATTGCCCCTCGCCCGATCCAAAACGGTGACTGAGCCCTTGGGCACTCTTGGCACGTCGGCCTCGGCTGGTCACTGAGGTGGAGCAGCGTCCATTTTGCTCCCGATGTTTTCATTCAAGCAGCAAACACAGTGGGGCCGGCTTACAGTCAGTCACAAGCCCCAGTACGAGGAAGCAAACGATTCAAACTGTAGTCGATAATTCAGCTGATTCGTGCGTAAACAACTTTTGCAACCCGCTCACTCAAACCCAGAAACACACCCAACCACTAAAAACAAAAATGGACAAAATAAAACAAAATCAAATAAACAATCAAACTTTGCGCATTTGATTTTTTAGGACACTTTAAAATTCCAGTCCAAGTACGTAACAGGCAAAAGTAAAAACAGCCAACTCCACAAATATTACAACAGTTGCATACTCACCAAACACACAGTCTGAGGCCAGTGCTGGGACAAAATGAGGAGGTGCCATGGGTGAGTTTTGCTACAGTAGAAGAGACTATAATTAGCAAATGTTTTCACTATTTCATGTGACACATTTCAATATTGTCAGTGGTTTGAACCCTCCCTTGAATTTCATAAGCTTGCAAGAGTCAGATCCTCATTTGCTTAGTGGGTTACACTGCTAGTTTAGTAGTGGGCTGTATGGATAAGCTTCAATCCCTAGTCTACATTGAACTGTCCAATCTTAGCCTGACGCAGAGATTTGAGGTGAAACTCAGGATGCTCAACCGATCGGCCAGGGATAGGAGCAGAGGAAGAGGGGAGCGGGGAGCAATCAGCTGGGGTTTCTGTTTCTCAGCATTCAGCAACATATGCTGGAAGGACATATGGACAAGGGTCAGGTTCAAATGCAATGCTCCCACAGCTGAACAGCTGGTTACCACTCACCAACTGGGATCACAACTCGAGGATGGCCCACCAGAGAGATGTTAACATTCAAAGAATCACAACCCAACAGAGTTCCTGTCTTCAGAAAAAGGGAGAAGAAATGAGAAGGGGAGGCTGACGGGAATAGGAAGAACGACTTTTTAAGTCAAAACTTTTTACAGCGTCACACAATACACATTCTAACACATTGGCCATCATTGATTACATAGGAACCACATGACAGTAGTTTCTGGCCATTCCGCCCAGTCTGTGATGGTGTTGGAAGAGAACATTTTTCCATACAGCTGACTGTAACATGACCAAATTTTAAAATTGACCAAATTTTAAAATTGACCAAATTTTAAAATTGACCAAATTTTAAAATTGACCAAATTTTAAAATTGACCAAATTTTAAGCACCAGCATGCTTCACAGGCCAAAGGAAAATTAAAAACTACAAAATGCTGCAAGCAGTTTACACAGATAAGAGAGGTCATGGGCAGGAATGTCTCCTGTTGGAATGAAAAAAAGAACATCTCTAGGTTCAGTCTCGAGGCCCACGGATGATTTAAGGAACTATTGATGAGGGTTGGAATAAAATAACTCTCGTTGGAATGTGAATATTAATGGAAGATGGATAACAAAAGGGTGGGTTTTTACCCCTTGGTTTAGACAAAGCGCTCAACATACTGTTGGGCATTTTGTATGAAGGCGGGGGGGAACATTTATAGGACAATATGGTCCTGTTAATATAATGCCCAGATCAACAATCTGAAAAAGGGTATAAAAGATGTTTTACAAAGACACTCGAGGCTGCAATTAAGGACAACCTGGTCAGTTGCCAATTAAAGAGCTATGTCGAATCACTGCTGAACTGACCACTTGCTGGTGTTTGTAAGTAACAGGTTTTGCTACAGTCACTTGAGCTTAAAGTAAAGGGGTAGGTCTGTGCATGCATTTAAGTAATCTGGGATCCCTGTGTGACAGTACTATCGAATGTTTACTGATATAGCAAACAAAAATCAGCAAGAGACGACAAGTAAAAAGGAACTTATTCCAGAAATCTTTGGCTGAACTCAGCAGACCGACAAAGGGAAGGAACATCCTTCACACGAACAGTGACACTAATCCCACGTCATTCCCATTTTTTATTTTAAATTTCCCCGTTCTCCTCCATCGACCTAACCCATTCCTTAAATGCTGCTAATGGTTTCTGTTTCAATCACTAACACTATTGGTGAGGTCTAAAGCCTCAGAATCCTCTGTGCAAAAACGTTTCTCCTGCTGTCTGTCCCGAATCTCTTACATTTAATCGTATGCCTACACGTGACCTGATTTAAATGCTTCATCAGCAAAGCAGCCCAGTTACTGCACTGAAACTTTATAGCCGTTGGCAAGCCCCACGATTGATTTATTACTGCTGAAATAAGTGTTACAGGGCAGAATATTCTGCCTGTCGGGCGGGCGGAGCAGGGGAAGACCCAATCGCCGCCCGCGATCGGATCCATGCCACCACTTTACCCGTGGGGGTGGGGGGGGGCAATTAAGGCTCGCCCAGCGTGAATCGCGGCTCCCGAGGACAGTGGGAGTGGGCGGGCGGCAGTGGGACTGCCGGGTCCAATGGTGACCTAGCGGACTGTTTAAGAAAGCTGTTGCAGCCTTTCAGAGGCTGTCCAACATGGCCAGTGGAAGGGCTCCCCAGAGCGCTGCTGGTGAGCAGGCCAGGCAGGAGGGTAGGGCAGGGGGGCACTGTGCCCCTCGTTTCTCGGATGATTGCCTTGTTGCCCTCCTCGAGGAGGTGGCAGCGCAGAGGGAGGTCCTTGTACCCCAGGACAGGAGGAGGCCCCCCCCCACATGACCAAACGTGCCTGGGAGGTGGTGGTGAGCTCCTGCGACGTGGTGCAGCGCACCTGGATCCAGTGTCGCAAGTGCTTCAATGACCTCTTGCGCTCGGGAAGGGTGAGTACCATGTTGGCATTGGTCACTTAACCCAGCAGGTAGGCTTCCCCCCCCCCCAGCGCCCCATCCCACCCCAAGTCTGAGTTTAGTGACTGAATTGAATCATTGATGGCATGTGTCCTTCGCTGGGTGGGCCAGCAGATATTGCCCATGCCTAGGTCACCCCTGAGAGGGTGGCGAAGAGATGGGTTCTGCCCTCGCAGCATGTGGTACACTGAGACCCACATGACTGTTTTGGGGACAACCTGGAGGAGCTGCACCCAGGGGCAGTGCTGGAACTGCAGGACATGTCCAAGTCAGGGTGATGACATGCTGGGAGGGGAGCTTCAAGCACTGATCCATCTGCTGTCCTCTGCACTCGACGTGCTTGCGCCTCCTTGCTATGGGAGATTAGACCGTGGTGCCACATGTGACATAGGCAGCATTTGGCCAAGGGTGGGGACAGGCCTAGCATTTTTGAGAGAGTGTTCAGTAGCAGTGGGGTGAGGAGGCACTGGAACCCCTGATATGTCCCACTCTGGCTGGGGTGGGCTGTCTGCAAAGAGAATCCAGGTACAAGTAGCACTAATCAATGTCCTTCTCTCTTTTTCAAGAGAAGAATGCACATAATGCCGCCGAGTGGGTGAGGACTGGCAGAGGGCCGGCCCAGGTGGCGATGCTTACCCAGTTCCAGTAGGAGGTCCTAGATCTGGAGAGGCACCATGCGCCCAGGTCCACCGGTGTCGGTGAGGCTGGGGTGCCATGGACAGGTATGTCTGCCCAGCAGTGAGGTCACCATTGTTCTCCCAACAGCCATGGCAGTGCTGAATGTTCAGTGATTGAAGTTTGCAACATGGCTTGATCATTGTTTATTGTTGAAGGATGAGCACATAATGATCCGGGGGACAGGGATGTACATTGACACTGTCTCCACGTTAACTGATCCAATGTCCTTGTTCTTCCTTTCAGCATCAGCGAAGCAGGGCCGAGAGGAGGAGCAGCAGAGGCTCCCTCTCACACCTGAGGGCCCTGAAATCTCAGACTCACCAGCATCACACCATCTCTGCCAGGCAGGCACCAGCGGAGATACTAGCACCTCGGTGGGAATTAGATCATCGGCTAGTGTCCCAGGGCACAGCGGTGAGGGCACTTCACAGTCGCTGGAGGAGCTGGCGGAGACAGAGTGCCCATGGTGCCAGCAGTCGGAGGATGCAAGGGACCAGGCACATGCTCAATCGGTGACTGATGTTGTGGCTCTGGAGTCGTCCGCGACGCAGCAAACGCAAGAAATGTAGCCGGGTGTGCGGGAGCATCTGGTGGAGATACATGAGGCTTTGCTTGGCTTGGTGTCCGTGGTGGAGGAGTCTACGCAGACCATCGCTGAAGCAATGAGCCTCGTGGCTAAGCGCTTTGCCTCCTCCAAGGAGAGAGTGGCAACTCTCGTGGAGAGGCTCCTCCAGGAGACCCATTAGGGCTTCCTGGGGATGAGCTCTGACCAGCAAGCCCTCACATCGGCATTGACCTCAGCTGGTCACTGCCAGTGTGGGAGATGGTCTGGGCACCAAGTTTCCCAGCTCGGTGCCCATCCATCCATGGTGAGCAGGGAGGTCCGAACCGACCTCACGTCGGTGCAGCAGCTGCCTGGTGTCTCTTTGGGCTCCTCTCAGGACGCTCCGGATGAGGGCGGCAGCTCCTCCGCCCCTCTCCCAGTGACCATAGCATCCGGTGAGGCCGTGACGACCGGGGAGATGCCAGCTGTGGAACTGGCAGCTCCCTCCCAGGCGGGGTCAGCACAGGTTCCACGGGCCAGAGGTCGGCCGCCAAGGTCATCGAGGCCTACAGGACAGCAGAGTCAGCAGTCTGTCTCAGGTGCCACCCCGATCGATGGGGCAGCACCAAGACGTAGCACCCGAAAGCGTAAACATAAGGCACCTTAGGCACACCACAGGTTTATCACTGGTGCTTTTGTGTTGGCCGCAATTAGGTCTGTATGAGTTGTTGTGATGTTTAACCTCTGTCATTTTGTTTTCTTAAGTTCCTTTTGTTATACCATTAAATTCAGACACGTCACCATGGCTGAGGGTGCCTCTTTTCTTCTCCAGGTGGATGGTTACCTATAATGTTATGAGTGATTTGTGTGACATTCAGCTTTATTTACAAGGCCCTTAGTTAATGTTGCTACCCAGGCAGATTTAGCACTCAGGTATCGAGTGTGGAGCCCGCAGCCCAGACTTGTCCTGGAGGTCCATCTGTGGTTTGCTAGCTGAAGGTTCGTTGGATTAAAGCCTCCCGGGTGTCCCTACCTCCCTGCAGTATGCCCGGGTCAGCGTCTACCCCCTCAGCATTTCACTGTGCATGCTCATCCTTGGACTCACTGCTGGACTCATTGTGTGCAGCCACAGCCACTGCATCTACATCGTTGTCCACGGCGTCGTCCCTTTCCAGTGCCGCACTCTCAGCATGCAACCACTATCAGCGACACACGATCTTGGGGGTACTGGAGTGCACCCCCTGAACGGTCCAGGCATTGGAAGCGCATTTTGAGAAGACCGATGGTTCTCTCCACCACAGCCCTTGTGGTGCCATGGCTCCTGTTATACCGCTGCTCAGCTTGATCTTAGATGACGGAGCGATGTCATGAGCCACCTTCTGAGGGGATAGCCCTCGTCACCCAGCAGCTATCCATCCAGCCGGGCTGGAGCACTGAACAGCCCCGGCACCTGGGAGTGTCTGAGGATGTAGGCGTTGTGGGAGCTGCCTGGGTACCTTGCACAGACTTGTAGAATCTGCATCCTGTGATCACACACTATCTGCACGTTCATGGAGTGGAAGCCCTTCCTGTTGACGAAGGCACCGAGCTCACCTGCTGGTGCTTTGATGTCCACATGTGTACAGTCTATTGTACCCTGGACACAGGGGAAGCCAGCAATGGCCATGAAGCCTCTGGCTCGGTGTGTCTGGCTTGCCTGGTCCCAACAGCAGTGGGTGAAGGTCAATGCACGTCTGAACAGAGCGTCTGTAACCTGCCTGACACAAGTGTGGACAGCTGATTGGGAGACACCGCAAAGATCACCCACCGACCCCTGGAAGGAGCCAGAGGCATAGAAGTTAAGGATAGCTGTGACCTTTAGCACCACTGGCATGGGGTGTCCACCCACACAGTTAGGGGAGGTCTCAGGCCCAATCATCTCACAGATATAGTTGACCGTCTCCCTTGAGAGATGGAGCCTCCTTCGGCACTGCTCCTCAGACATATTGAGGTAGCTGCTTCGCCGCCTGTATAACCTGGCAGCAGGATAGTGGCATTTTTTGCGGCCCCTTCCGCCTTGGACAACCTCTTGGCCCTGCACCCCTCCTCCCAAAGTTGGCTCCCTTGGAGGCTGAATTTGCACTCCTGGCCTCCTCCTCCTTCTAGCCCTCCCTTCCTCCTCAGAGGAGGTGTCTCCAGTGGAGAGTTCAACTCCCATTCCCAGGCTAAGAGAAGGCTTCCTGAAACCTGCAGGCCCCAAAACGTTTCTTCACTGCAGAGTGCTGACCTGAAGGTTGAGAGTCCAGACCAGGCAGCTGGTGTGAGTTTTGAAGTATTTCAGCTCACACAGGCAAGTATCAGTTACTTTCCAAATTAAATATTTGACAGAGCACACTCGTGACCCCACTGAGCCCTCTTATCCCACCCGTGGATGAGGTTTATACAAATGTCTCCTACCCGCCTGCCCGTTGCGCCCATGCGCCGACCCGAAGATCGCACGGGCCCCAAAAAAATCGCAGCCAGTTGGTGCCTCAAGGGCCTTAAGTGGCCCGTTACTTAATGGCAGGCGCACATCAGAGATCATCACGTGCCTGCCCAACGAAATATCACGATGGCGCGTGGTGACATCGGGATGCTCGCCTGATGTCACCGTGCAGGTCCCGCTCTCGCATGCCAACCGGAAAATTCTGCCCACAAGAATCGCAAGGTGAATTTTCTAGCCTCTGCACACAGCTGCCGAGGTGAAGGAACAGACTCATTTACAAAGCGAGTCGTTCAGCTTAAAAGCACCCACCAGCTCGGACAGTGAGAAATCACTTTGTGACTCAAACCACATGCAAAGAACATCGAGTTCAGCTCCGAGGGTGTGCTTTCAAAATACAACTTACGAAACTACAGAAACAAAACAACTGGAGCAAAGCGAATGGTAGGATGGGGGCGAAGAAGTAATTCATAGAATTGTACACCCACCCCCCCACCGAACCATTCGTCTTAGTGTGTCTGTGCCAGCTCTTTGAAAAGAGTAATACTCACTCTGTCCCCGTAACCCTGCAAATTCTTCCATTTCAAGTATTTTTTTTTGTCTGAAAGGGACTCTTGAAACTGCTTCCACCACCCATGGGCAGTGAATTCCTGATCCTTACAACGCATTGTGTAAAAAAATGTTTCCTCATCTTGCCCATTGTCTAACTGGTATTTATACAAAGCTGTAGTGTAACATCCTTATTCTTGTACTCTATGCCCTCATAAAGAAAGTCAAGGATCCTGCGTGTTTTGTTTTAACCAGCCCACCAACCTCGTCTGACACCTTCCAACCCCCACCTGGCCCAGAGTTTCTCTGGTCCCGCACCTCCTGAATGATTGTGACACCTAATTCATGTCACAAAGCTAATTCTAGCAGACACCTCGAATTCCACTCCTAAAGATGCAACGTGACCAGTAATTTCAGGGGACGTCAGCAGTGTAACTTTTGGCAAAGTTTACCCACATTCTGTTTCACACTTACCAATCAGAAATTTCAGGAAGAGTTAAGGCAACAAGCAGAGGCAGGAAAGCCCAGGCAAACATCCACTTCCTCTTGTTTCCTTTGCCTTTCCGATAAGCCATTTCACATTAACTTGTCCTGTGAGCAAACAGATAACGATTGAGGGGTTAACGCTGTTCAGTGCTTCTATGTCCTTGCAGCCAAATGTCAGAGCTCCAGGCCCAAGTTAAACAGAAAGATCTTAAATCACTTTCCAACGTTCTCTGCTCCTTGTTGGGATTTGGATCCACTGGGAACTTTAGTGTAGTGCCCAAATGGCCATTACAAGGGTATATTAACTTAACGGTCCTGATCCTGGACAAGCAACCCAGAGGCTGCAAGTACAAATCCCATCAGGACAAGCTGTGACAGTGAAGTCATTAAATCTGGTCACTCGTGGACTGTTGCCAGAAAAAAGTCACAATGAAAACTCCAATGTTACGTAGGGCGCTCCTTCCTCAAATAGTCCAAATTCAGACATGTGGAACAAACAATTCGAGACAAAGATTTCTGGAATAAGTTATATTTACTTAAAACATTAGCAAGAGAATTCAAGTAAGCACCTGATAGTGTTGTTACACAGTAATCCCAGTTTACACACGGACCTGTACATATTTAACACTTTGCTTTAAGCTCAAGTGACTATAAGCGAAACTTCACATGTACGGACAGCAGCAAGTGGTAGCTCAACGCAGCTCTAAGTGGCAACTAACCAAATTGCCCTGGACTGCAGCTCCGATATCTTTTCCCCTTTTTTCAGGGGTGGGCCTGGGCTTTATACTGACAGTCCCTTATTGTTCTATAAAAAGGTTTCCCCTATTATAAAATGCCCAATAATTTGTCGAACTCTATCTTAACTATGGGGTTAAAACCCCACCCTTACGTTAGCCGCCTCCCATTAATTTTCACATTCCAGACAGTTTTTTTTCCCCGGATCCTTCATAGTTCCTTAAATCATCCGTAGGCCTCAAAGCCAGAACGGGTAATGTTCTTCATCTTTATCGTAACAATTGGATATGTTCCTGCCCATTGACTTTTCTCTCTGTGAAAGTCAGCTTGCAGCATACAGGAGTTTTATTTTAATTTGAAAAAGTGCTTTGGCCCTTGCAAAGGTTGCTGGTACATAAACTCTGGTCCATTGTCAAGTTTCGTCAGCAGCAACTGTACCAGGAAATATCTGTAATTTTACAGTTGTGAAATCCCAACTGATTTGTCGATATCCTTCAGGGAAGGGAACTGGCTGTACTTGCCCAGTCTGTGACTCCAGTACAACATTAAGTCAAAGACTTAGTGCTGCTCTGGAGCCTGGGTTGTAAATAGTGGAAAATTCAGCAAGTACAGGCTGTCTAACTACAATACTGATCCTACAATTAGGAACAGAAATCCTGACTGAATCCTCTCCCCAACCAGAGACCAGCCACAAGCAATAATGGCACCTGACCCTGGAGCCCCACCTCATCCACGTCAAACCCTCTCCTCACTTGACACACACTTCCCATCGGGCAGTTTTGGGGGGGGGGGGGGTGTCAACGTATAGAGATTGGGAGCCAACTCCTGGGAGACCTGCCCTGCACAGACACGATGGGCAGAATGGCCTCCTTCTGTGCAGTAGCCATCCTATGATTCTGTTACTTCTGCCCACTGCCTACTTCTGCCCAACTACGGGAAACAGACATTAAAAAAGGGATGTAAAATTTAATTGTCCACGAGATTTTTCTCATTAAACATAAAATGCAAACTTAATTGTATTGTACAGAGGTTCCTGTTTGAACGGGAAAAAAAAATGTCAATCGAGTGCCATCGAGAGGGTCCAGGGCTCTTCATAAAAATGAAGTTCTCCTCAATGTGTAGTCATTGATATACAGACAAACAGAGCAGTCATTTTGTACACAGCAAGATCCCACAAACAGCACGGAGGTAAATGTGCAGGTGTGTTTTGCTGGTTGACAGAAGAAAAATGCTGGCACAGGACAACAATGACTGACCACTAGAGAAACTGGATTGTCCGCTAACCGCGCCCCCCAAACCGTGTATCAATTTGCTGACCACCCCCCTCCCCTTCTTCCCCCTCCCCTCCTTCCCCCTCTTCCCTTCAGTGCACTTTCACGCAGCTTTGCTGAGTTACAGCTGACTCGGGAAATAAGTCAAGCTCATGTGACGCCTGTTGGGTGTTGCTGCAACTGGGCACATCGATGCAAGTCTAGACACGGGCATTTGTTCCTCGGGCCAGTCTCAAAGCAGTCCCCAACCTCACAAAATACCTAGTCACGTTCCTGTTCCACAAACATCTAAAACGGCACAAACTTAAGCTTGCCATGAACTCACAAGAATATAACTGAAAATTACAATCTAGCAGCAGGGTTTGTACTGAAGACTTCATTTCAGAACCAACATATTCCCTCCTGTGTCGCCGAGGGTGCTGACTCGGGTTGGGGTGTCGGTGAGGTTTGCCATCCCAGTCCGGTTGAGAGCCTGGACCGCCCCGTCAGCTGTTTGACTGGGGAGGCTGCGCCCAGCACAGGAGCCCCATCGACTCCCAGACTCAGCCCCTCCGAGTACAAGTCTGGAACTCCGCCGTCTCACCTGCAGGCGGTGCTTACCCTCTGACTCTCCCCTCCTCTCACCTCCCCGGATTAACCAGAGGAACGGGGAGAGCGGGTCTACCAGCCGCCCCATGTTCCCCCAGCTGCAGCCCCGCTTCCCCCCACCCCCCAAACTCTCAGCCTTTGTGGAGCCTCACACGTTGCACCCTTCATATTACAGCCCATCTAGTGGACCCTACACAATTTGTCAGCGATCCGCGGACACATCACTCACCCGCTGCCACTCTCCAACAACAAAGACACGGTCTCCTCCGGTCACATGGGACAGGTTGTTGCAATTTAACAGTGGGCGGGGCCCAGATTAACACTCCCCCGTGCGAGAGGCAGCGGGCGTTCCGGGTTCGTGGAAGCGGTTGAGGTTATCACTGGTTGCTGCTGTAACTAATAGAGATGGCATGGAGTTATACCTGGTTAGTGGAAGTGAATGGACTGGTATTTATACAGAGCCAAGCAACTACTTTTGAAGCGTAACCAGTTCTGTTAACAACCCTTTGCGCCACATTTCATCCCGAGATCCTATTTCCACCTCCATAATATTGCTCGACATCACCCCTGTCTCAGTTTATCTGCTGCTGTAACCCTCATTCATGCCTTCGTTACCTCTAGACTTGATTATTTCAATGCATGCTAGCCCCCCCCAACCCCCAACTTTTTTTTATATATAAAAGCAAAATACTGCGGATGCTGGAAATCTGAAACAAAAATAGAAAATGCTGGAAAAACTCAGCAGGTCTGACAGCATCTGTGGAGAGAAAAACAGAGTTAACGTTTCGAGTCGGTATGACTCTTCTTCGGAGCCGGACTGAAAGCTCTGTTTTTCTCTCCACAGATGCTGTTAGACCTGCTGAGTGCTCCCACTTTTTTTTTTATTCATTCATGGGATGTGGGCTTTGCTGGCTGAGCCAGCATTTATTGCCCATCCCTAGTTGCCCTTGAGAAGGTGGTGGTGATCCCTGTGGTGTAGGTACACCCACAGTGCTGTTAGTAAGGGAGTTCCAGGATTTTTAACCAGTGACAGTGAAGGAATGGCGATACATTTCCAAGTCAGAATGGTGAGTGGCTTGGAGGGGAATTTCCAGGTGGTGGTGTTCCCATTTATCTGCTGCCCTTGTCCTTCTAGATAGTAGCGGTCGTGGGTCTGGAAGGTGCTGCCTAAGTGAGTTTCTGCAGTGCATCTTGTAAATGGTACACACTGCTACCATTGTGCATCGGTGGTGGAGGGAGTGAATGTTTGTGAATGTGGTGCCAATCAAGCGGGCTGCTTTGTCCTGGATGGTGTCCAGCTTCTTCAGTGTTGTAGGAGCTGCACTCATCCAGGCAAGTAGGGAGTAGTCCATCACATTCCTGACTTGTGCCTTGTAGATGGTGGACAGGTTTTGGGGAGTCAAGAGGTGAGTTACTCATTGCAGGATTCCTAGCCTCTGACCTGCTCTTGTAGCCACAATATTTATATGGCTAGTCCAGTTCAGTTTCTGGTCAATGGTAATCCCCAGGATGTTGATAGTGGGGGAATTCAGTGATGGTTATGCCATTGAATGTCAAGGGGCGATGGTTAGATTCTCTCTTGTTGGAGGTGGTCATTGCCTGGCACTTATGTGGTGCCAATGTTACTTGCTACTTGTCAGCCCAAGCCTGGATATTGTCCAGGTCTTGCTGCATTTGGACATGAACTGCTTCAGTATCTGAGGAGTCATGAATGGTGCTGAACATTGTACAATCATCAGCAAACATCCCCACTTCTGACCTTATTGTGGAAAGAAGGTCATTGATGAAGCAGCTGAAGGTGGTTGGGCCTAGGACACTACCCTGACGAACTCCTGTAGTGATGTCCTGGAACTGAGATGATTGACCTCCAACAACAACCATCTTCCTTTGTGCTAGGTATGACTCCAGCCAGTGGAGAGTTTTCCCCCTGATTCCCATTGACTCCAGTTTTGCTAGAGCTCCTTGATGCCATACTCAGTCAAATGCGGCCTTGATGTCAAGGGCAGTCACTCCCTCCTCACCTCGGGAGTTCAGCTCTTTTACCCATGTTTGAACCAAGGCTGTAATGAGGTCAGGAGCTGAGTGGCCATGGTGAAACCCAAACTGGGTGTCAGTGGGCAGGTTATTGCTGAGCAAGTGCTGCTTGATAGCACTGTCGATGACCCCTTCCATTACTTAACTGATGACCGAGAGTAGACTGATGGGGTTGTAATTGGCTGGATTGGATTTGTCCTGCTTTTTGTGTACAGGACATAACTGGGCAATTTTCCATATAGCTGGGTAGATGCCATTGTTGTAGCTGTACTGGAACAGCTTGGCTAGGGACACAGCAAGTTCTGGAGCACAAGTCTTCCGTACTATTTCCGGAATATTGTCAGGGCCCATAGCCTTTTCAGAACCCAGTGTCTTCAGCCATTTCTTGATATCACGTGGAGTGAATTGAATTGGCTGAAGACTGGCATCTGTGATGCTGGGGACCTCCGGAGGAGGCCGAGATGGATCATCCACTCAGCACTTCTGACTGAAGATTGTTGTAAATGCTTCAGCATTATCTTTTGCACTGATGTGCTGGGCTCCCCCATCATTGAGGATGGGGATATTTGTGGAGCCTTCTCCTACAGTGAGTTATTTAATTGTCCACTACTATTCATGGCTGGATATGGCAGGACTGCATAGCCTAGATCTGACCTATTGGTTGTGGGGTCGCTTAGCTCTGCCTATCACTTGCTGCTTATGCTGTTTGACATGCAAGTAGTCCTTTGTTAGACCTTCACCAGGTTGATACCTCATTTTGAGGTATGCCTGGTGCTGTTCCTGACATGCCCTCCCGCACTCTTCATTGAACCAAGGAGGGCTGGATAAAGAGCAGGAGTGGAGCGGCTGTATATGACATGAAAATTGATGGTGTCGCAAATAGTGAGGAGGAAAGCCTTAGAATACAGGACAATATAGATGGGCTGGTAAGATGGGCAGAGCAGTGTCAAATGGAATTTAATCTTGAGAAGTGTGAGGTCCTGCATTTTGGGAGGACTAACATGGCAAAGGAATACACAATGAATGGTGGGACCCTAGAAAGTACAGAGGATCAGAGGGACCTTGGTGTACATGTCCATAGATCCCTGAAGGCAGCAGCACAGGTAGATAAGGTGGTTAAGAAGGCATATGGGATACTTGCCTATATTAGCTGATGCATAGAATATAAAACCAGGGAGGTTATGTTGGAGCTGTATAAAAGACGAGTTAGGCCACAGGTAGAGTGCCGTGTGCAGTTCTGGTTGCCACAATATAGGAAGGATGTGATTGCATTGGAGAGGAGATTCACCAGGATGTTGCCTGGGCTGGAGCATTTCAGCTGTAAAGAGAGACTGGATAGGCTAGGGTTGTTTTCCTTACAGCAGCGAAGGCTGAGGGGGGACCTGATAGAGGTACACAAAATTATGATGGGCATAGGTAGGGTAGATAGGAAGAAACTTTTCCCCTTAGCGGAGGTGTCAATAACCAGGTGGCATAGATTTAAGGTAAGGGGCAGGAGGTTTAGAGGGTGGTTGGAATCTGGAACACACTGCCTGAGGGGTTGGTAGAGGCAGGAACCCTCACAACATTTAAGAAGTATTTAGAGGAGCACTTGAAACGCCATAGCATACATGGCTACGGGCCAAGTGCTGGAAAATGGGATTAGAGTAGATAGGTGCTTGATGGCCAGCATGGACACGATGGGCCGAAGGGCCTGTTTCTGTGCTGTATAACTCTATGACTCCCTGGCTTGTTAGTAATGGTAGAGTGGGGGATGTGCTGGGCCATGAGATCACAGATTGTGTTCAAGTACAATTCTGCTACTGCTGATGGCCCACAACACCTCATGGATGCCCAATCTTGAGTTGCTAGATCTGCTATATCCTCTAGGACTCAGCCAGATCGGTCAGTAGTGGTGCTACCAAGCCACTCTTGGTGATGGATGGAAGAACACTGATTCATCAGCTGAGGGAGGGCAGTACGTGGTAATCAGAAGGAGGTTTCTTTGCCCATGTTTGACCTGATGCCATGAGACTTCATGGGATCCAGAGTCAATATTGAGGACTCCCAGGGCAACTCCCTCCTGATTGTATACCACAGTGCCACCACCTCTGCTGGGTCTGTCCTGCCAGTGGGAGGACAGGGCATACCCAGGGATGGTGATGGTGGTGTCTGGGACATTATCTGTAAGATGTGATTTCGTGAGAACGACTATGTCAGGCTGCTGCTTGACTAGTCTGTTAGACAGCTCTCCAATTTTGGCACTAGCCCCCAGAATTTAGAAAGGAGGACTTTGCAGGGTCAACAGGGCTGAGCTGCCGTTGTTGTTTGCAGTGCCTAGGTCGATGCCGGGTGGTCTGTCCATAAACTTTAGGTCGTCCAAAACTTATTTCTCAATTACCCTGTGCTCGCTGACCTGAGTGGCTCCCTGTCAAACAATATCTTTACTTTAAAATTCTCATCTTTGTTTTCAAGTCCCACTATGGTCTCGTCCCTCCCTATCTCCACCAGCTCCTCATTTGAATACATTGATTGTAGGGAAATGGGGAACGGGAGTTCCGTGAAGCCTTTGGGACACTGTATGCTCTCAGTGTAAATGTGAGAATGAATAATGCACAGTGATGATTTGTTTCATACAGAAATACATAGAAGTTACAATTAGGAAACAGGACATTCATCCCAATCACTCCATGCTGCCATTTACCTTCCACCCAAGTAAAGAGTTCAAATCGCATTTCATAGAATTGCGAATAATGCTGCACAGAAGGCGGCTGTTTGTCCTATTGTGCATGTGCCATGTCTTCGAAAGACCTATCGGATGAGTTCCAATGCCCGCTTCTTTCCCATTGCCCTACTCTTTTTTTACTACTGCAAGTAATTATCCAATTTCCTGTTGGGAGTTATTACCGAATCTGCTTCCACTGCCTTTGCTGCTTTCCCATCCTTTCCTATTTAAATACTTCTATCAAATCACTCCCATAATCTGCATTATTCTAATGAAAAAAAATTAAATTTTTCAAGTCCCCTTATTTATATTTCCTCATACCAGGCAATACCCTAGTGAATCTATGATTAATTGCTCTCTCCATTTATTGGCTAGTGGATGCATTATAACTCGTACGAGGGGTTTTATTACTCAATTAAATAAGGCCACACAGATAAATACAGATGAGATAGCCATTTGGCCCATCTAGTTCATCCTTCCACTGAAACCTGCAGATGCTCCATAACAACAACAAACAACATCATCACCTTGCGTTTATATAGAATCTTTATTGTAGAAAACTGTCCCAAGGGCTTCACAGAACTGTAATCAGGCAAAAGTAATTGGCAAATCAAAGGAGGAAATATTAGGTTCATTGGATCCAAATTAAGTCATTGGAAATAAAGATCAAAACAGCGTAAAACCTGCTGCCGACTTGCCAGCATCCATTTCCACTATTACATATCAGCAAACTGATGGAGCTGCCGGCTGACAAGTCTCCGGGTTCTGATGGACTTCATCCTAGGGTCTTCAAAGAGGTGACTATGAGGTAGTAGATGCGTTGGTGTTAATTTTCCAAAATTCCCTAGATTCTGGAAAGGTTCCATTGGGCTGGCAAGTAGCAAATATAATCCCTCTATTCAAGAAGGGAGTGAGGCAAAAAACAGAAAATTATAGTTGTTAGCTTGACCTCTGTCGTGGGGAAGGTGTTAGAACTGCTCATTAAGGAGGTTATAGCTGTGCACTTAGAAAAACTCAAGGTAATCGGGAAGAGTCAGCATAGTTTTGCGAAAGGGAAATCATGTTTAACCAATTTATTGCAGTTCTTTGAAGGACAAACATGTGCTGTGGATAAAGGGGAGCCTGTAGATGTGCTGTACTTGGATTTCCAGAAAGCATTTGAGAAGGTGCTACATGAAAAGTTATTGTGGAAAATAAAAGCTTATGGTGTAGGGGGTAACGTATTAGCATGGATAGAAAATTGGCTGTCAGGCAAAAAACAGAGAGTTATGCATAAATGAGTCTTTTTCTGATTGGCAGGGAGTGATGAATGGTGTCCCGCAGGGTCTGTGCTGGGGCCTCAACTTTTTACAATTTATATCAATGACTTAGATGAGGGGAGCGAACTCATGGTAGCTAAATTTGCAGATGATAGGTAGGAAAGTAAGTATGTTGTGAGGAGGACATGAGGTTGCAGACGGATATGGATAGGTTGAGTGAGTGGGCAAAGATCTGGCAAATGGAGTTTAATGTGGGAAAATGTGAAGTTGCTCACTTTGGCAGGAAGAACAAAAAAACAGAGTATTACTTAAATGGAGAACAGCTGCATAATTCTGAGGTGTAATGGGATCTAGGTGTTCTAGTGCATGAGTCACAAAAAGTTGGTATGCAGGTACAGCAAGTAATTAAGAAGGCTAATGGAATGCTGTCCTTTATTACGAGAGGAACTGAACATAAAAGCAAGGATGTTATGCTTCAGTTATACAACATCTCGAATATTGTGTGCAGTTTTGGCCTCCTTACTTAACTAAGGATATAAATGCATTGGAAGCGGTTCAGTGGAGGTTACTAGATTGAAACCTGCAATGAGTGGGTTATCTGATGAGGAAAAGTTAGACAGACTGGTCTTGCTTTCACTGGCATTTAGGAGAGTGAGGGGTGACTTGATTGAAGCATATAAAATTCTGAACGCAATTGACAGGGTGGATGTGGAAAGGATGTTTCCTCTTGTGGGAGAGTCCAGAACTAGGGTGCGCTGTTTTAAAATTAGGGACTGCCCTTTTAGGACAGGAAATGGGGAGAATTTCTTTCTCTCAGAGGGTTGTGTGACTTTGGAACTCTCTGCTTCAGAAGGCAGTGGAGTCGGGGGTCATTGAATATTTTAAAAGCGGAGGTAGACAGATTCTTGTTAGGCAAGGGAATCAAAGGTTACCGGGGGTAGATGGGAATGTGGAATTAGAAAATTACAAACAGATCAGCCATGATCTTATTGAATGGCAGCGCAGGCTTAAGGGGCCAAATGGCCTCCTTCAGCTCCTGTTTCATATGTTCATATAAAGTCAAAATGTAAGCCATCAATATTTAACCTTCAGCAGCCCTTGACATTCACTGTAACCAGATTTCACCTGTATAAAAATGCCACGGTGGGGGGGGGGGGGGGGTGCCCAGAGAGTGTGATTTGCCCCAGGCCTCACCCCCCGAGGGAAGACCCAGATGGCAACTGCTGGAATTTAAATTCAATTAATAAATCTGAAATTGAAAGTTAGTCGCAGTAATGGTGACCATGAATTATCATCAATTGGTGTAAAAACCCATCTGGTTCACTAGTGCCCTTTAGGGAAGGAAATCTGCTGTCCTTACCTGGTCTGGCCTACCGTGTCTCCAGATCCACAGCAATGTGGTTGACTCTTAAGCGCCCTCTGAAATGGCCTAGCAAGCTATTCAATTAAAGGGTAATCAGGGATGGGCAACAAATGCTGGACTTGCCAGTGAGCCCATATTCCATGAAAGGATAAATTAAAAAAAAAGACCCCACAACACCAATATGATAATCAATCTTGGGACCAGGTTTAGACACGATTAAGCCAAACATGGCCCAGTAGACTCTACAAAGGCCTCTTCATTAACCGCTGGGGACTTGTGTCTAAATTGGGAGAGCTGCCCCACAGACTAGTCAAGCATCAGCCTGGCATAGTCATACTCAGCAAATCATACCTTACAGCCAATATCCCAGGCTCCTCTGCCACCATCCCTTAGTATGTCCTATCCCATTGGCGGGACAGATGCACCATAGGTTGTGGCACAGTGGTGTACAGTCAGTAGGAAGTGGCCTTGGGGGTGCTCAACATTGACTCCGGACCCTGTGAAGTGATGTTGGCATCAGGTCAAACATGGGTAAGGAAAGCACCAGGCATATCTAAAAATGAAGTGCCAACATGGTGAAGCTATAACAGAGGATTACATGCATACTAAAGATGGAAGCAGCATGCAATAGACAAAAAGTGGTCTCACAATCAACTGATCCAGATCAAACTGTTTCAGTCCTGTCACAACCAATAATGAATGGCGGTGGACAATTAAACAACTCACTGTTGGAGGCTCCACAAATATCCCCATCCTTAATGATGGGGGTGCTCAGCACATTAATGCAAAAGATAAGGTTGATGCATTTGCAACCATCTTCAGTCAGAAGTGCTGATTGGATGATCCATCCTGGCCTCCTCCTGAGGTCCCCAGCATCACAGATGCCAGTCTTCAGCCAATTCAATTCACTCCACGTGATACCAAGAAACAGCTGAAGGCACTGAATATTGCAAATGCTATGGGCCCTGACAACATTCCAGCCATTGTACTGAAGACTTATGCTCCAGAAGTTGTCGCGCCCCTAGCCAAGCTGTTCCGTTACAGCTGCAACACTGGCATCTATCTGGCAATGTGGAAAATTGCCCAGGTATGTCCTCTGCACAAAAAGCATGGCAAATCCAACCCAGCCAATTGCCACCCTGTCAGTCTATTCTCGATCAACAGTAAAGTGATGGAAGGGGTCATCAACAGTGCTACCAAGTGGCATTTACAAATCAATAACCTGCTTACTGACTCTCAGTTTGGGTTCCGCCAGGGCCACTCAGCTCCTGACCTCATTACAGTCTTGGTTCAAACTTGGACAAAAGAGCTGAACTCCCGAAGTGGGGTGAAAGCGACTGTCCTTGACATTAAGGCAGCATTTGACCAAGTTTAGCCTGAGCTAAACTAGAGTCAATGGGAATCAGAGGGAAAACTCTCCACTGGCTGGAGTCATACTTAGCACAAAGGAAGATGATTGTGGTGTCATCCCATCCTCAGGACATCACTGCAGGAGTTCGTCAGGGTAGTGTCCTTGGCCCAGCCATTTTCAGCTGCTTCATCAATGACCTTCCTTCCATCAGCAGTGGGGATTTTGCTAATGATTGTACAGTGTTAAGTAACATTTGCAGCTTCTCAGACACTAAAGCAGTCTGTGACAATGTACAGCAAACCCGGACAATATTCAGACTTGGGCTGATAAGTGACAAATAACATTCATGCCAAGTGATGATCACCTCCAAGAAGAGAAAGTTTAACCACCTTCCCAGGCATTCAATTGCATTACCATGGTCGAATCCCCAATCATCAACTTTGAGAGAGCTGTCCCACAGACTAGTCAAGCCACAGCCTGGCATGTTCATACTCAGCAAATCATACCTTATAGCTAGTATCCCAGACTCCTCCATCACTGTCCCTTATTATGTCCTATCCCATTGGCAGGACAGATACACCATTAGTGGGTTGGGGGGGGGGTCACCATTAATCAAACTGAACAGGACCAGCCACAAAAGTACTGTGGCTACAAGAGCAGGTCAGGGGCTTGGAATTCTGCAAGTGAGTAAGTCACTTCCTGATTCCTCAAAACCTCTCCACCATTTAGGGATGTGGGGAGTGGGCGTTGGAGTGGCAGTATGCGAATTGCTCCTTAGGAGAGACAGCACAGATATGATGGGCTGAATGGCCTTTTTCTGTACTGTAACGATTCTATGATTCACAAGGTATAAGTCAGGAGTGTGATGGAATACTCTCCGCTTGCCTGGATGAGCACAACTCTAATAACACTCAAGGAGCTCAACACCATCCAGAACAACATAGCCATCTTTATTGGCACCCCATCCACCACCTTAAACATTTTGTCCCTCTACCACCGCACACCGTGCCTGCCGTGTGTACCATCTCCAACATGCACTGCAGCAACTCACCAAGCATCTCCCATGATCCCTTAGACGTAGAAGGACAAGGGAAGTAGGCACATGGGAACACCACCAGCTCCAAGCTCCCTCCTAAGTCACACACCATCCTGACTTGGAAATAGATCTCAGTTCTTTGTCACCATTGCTGGATCGATATTCTAACAGTGATGTAGGAGCACTTTCACCAAGAGGGCCACAGCAGTTCATGAAGGCAGCTCATCAACACCTTCGCTAGAAAAACTGGAAATGGGCAAAAAATGCTGGTCTTACCTGCGATGCCACAACCAGTGAAGGAAAAAAATTCTGCTTTTATCAATATTGCTTTAGGGATAAATATTGGCCTGGAGACAGGAGAGAACTCGGCAGCTGTTTCTTCAATTGTGCAGCGTGAGAGCAGAGGTATAATGGCTCAGTTGAGAAAAATCCATTTCAACTGTGCAGCACTCCCTTGGTACTGACCCTCTGACAGTGCAGCACTCCCTCGGTACTGACCCTCCGACAGTCCAGCACTCCCTCAATGCTGACCTCACAACAATGCGGCACTCCCTCAATGCTGACCTTCTGAGAGTTCAGCACTCCCTCAGCACGATCCTCTGACAACACTCCCACAGTGCTGACCATCCGACAGTGTGACACTCCCTCAGTACTGATGCTCAGACAATGCAGCACTCCCTCAGTACTGACCATCCAACGGCACACCACTCCCTCAGTACTGACCCTCTGACAGTGCAGCGCTCCCTTAATGCTGACCCTACAACAGTTCAGCACTTCCTTGATACTGATCTTAAAACAGTTCATCGCTCCCTCAGTACTGACTGTCCAACAGTGTGGTGCTCCCTCTGTACTGGTTGGTTGCTGGAGGAATTCCGGCTTAGAATTGATGAGCTGGAGTCTGAACACATCCGGGAGAGGGAGAGTTACCTGGGCACTTTGTTTCAGGAGGCGGTCACACCCGGTAGATTAAGTACCTCAAATTCGGTCAGGGTCAGCAGGATGTGACTGCAAGTGAGGCAGGTAGAGGGATCCTGTGTTCAGGAACAGAGGAGCCTCAGCTCTTGACCTTGTCCAACATCCCTGTGTGGATGAGGAACAGGGCTGTAGGGAGGATGAGCCAGCTGACCACGGCACCATGGAAAAGGTGGCCATTCAAGAGGGGGGAGCAAAAAGACAAGTGGTAGTTGTGGGGGATTCTATAATTAGGGGAATTGATAGCTTCCTTTGTAAGCAGGATCGAGAGTCCCACATGGTATGGTGCCAGGGTGAGGGACATCTCTGACCAGCTTGAAAGGATATTGGAAGAGGGAGGGGGAGGATCCAGTTGTTGTGATCCACGTTGGGACAAATAACATAGGTAAGGCTAGGAAAGAGGACCTGTCTGGGGATTATCAGGAACTAGGAACTAAATTAAAGAACAGGTCCTCAAGGGTCATAATCTCTGGATTACTACCCGAGCCACGTGCAAATTAGCATAAGGACGCGAGAATAAGGGAAATAAACACGTGGCTAAAGGAGTGGTGCGGGAAAGAGGGGTTCCATTTCGTGGGGCAGTGGCATCAGTATTGGAACAGGAGGGATCTGTACCGTTGGGATGGTCTCCACCTGAACCGATCTGGGACCAATGTTCTAGCGAAAAGGGTAAATAGGGTGGTCAACAGGACTTTAAACTAGAAAGTTGTGGGGGAGGGAAGGATAAAACTCCAAGAAGTATGACTAATGGGAAACAAAGCAGCAGGTTAGAGTGTGGGGGGGTGGATTCAACTTCATGGAAAATTATGAAAAAACTGAAAAGAGAGCCCAGGAGATGCTATTAAAGTCCCCAGAACACAAAATAGGACAGAGTGTTTGGAAAGGGCTAGGAATCTAACTTCAAGCACATCAGATAAAGGGACGACAATGAGAAAGGGGACGGGAAATACAGGACTGAAGGTGTTGTATCTGAATGCACGCAGTATATGAAATAAGGTAAATGAGCTTGTGGCGCAGATTGAAATTGGCAGGTATGATGTGGTGGGCATCACGGAGACATGGCTACAAGGGGATCAGGACTGGGAGCTAAATATCCAAGGATATACATCCTATCGAAAAGATAGGCAGGTTGGCAGAGGGGGTGGGGTTGCTTTGTTAGTAAGAAATGAAATTAAATCGATAGCAAGAAATGACGTAGGGTCAGATGATGTAGAATCTGTGTGGGTAGAGTTGAGGAACCGCAAAGGTAAAAAACTGGTGGAGTTCCGCAGGAGTCAGTATTGAGACCACAACTTTTCACTTTATACATTAATGATCTAGCTGAAGGAACTGAGGGCATCCTGGCTAGGTTTGCAGATGATACGAAGATAGGTGGAGGGACAGGTAGTATTGAGGAGGCAGGGAGGCTGCAGAAGGATTTGGACAGGTTAGGAGAATGGGCAAAGAAGTGGCAGATGGAATACAACGTGGGGAAGTGTGAGGTCATGCACTTTGATAGGAAGAATAGAGGCATAGACTATTTTCTAAATGGGGAGAGAATTCAGAAATCTGAAGTGCAAAGGGACTTGGGAGTCCTAGTCCAGGATTCTCTTAAGGTTAACTTGCAGGTTGAGTCAGTAGTTAGGAAGGCAAATGCAATGTTGGCATTTATTTCGAGAGGACTAGAATATAAAAGCAGGGATGTGCTGCTGAGGCTTTATAAGGCTCTGGTCAGACCACATTTAGAATATTGTGAGCAATTTTGGGCCCCGTATCTCAGGAAGGATGTGCTGGCCCTGGAGAGGGTCCAGAGGAGGTTCATGAGAACGATCCCAGAAATGAAAGGCTTAACATATGAGGAACGTTTGAGGACTCTGGGTCTGTACTCGATGGAGTTTAGAAGGATGAGGGGAGATCTGATTGAAACTTACAGAATACTGAAAGGCCTGAAGAGAGTGGACATGGGGAAGATGTTTCCATTAGTAGGAGAGACTAGGACCCGAGGGCACAGCCTCAGAGTAAAGGGAAGACCTTTTAGAACAGAGATGAAGAGAAACTTCTTTAGCCAGAGAGTGGTGAATCTATGGAATTCATTGCCACAGAAGGCTGTGGAGGCCAGGTCATTGAGTGTATTTAAGACCGAGATAGGTTCTTGATTGGTAAGGGGATCAAAGGTTACGGGGGGAAGGGGGGAGAATGGGGTTGAGAAACTTATCAGACATGATTGAATGGCGCAGCAGACTCGATGGGCCAAATGGCCTAATTTCTGCTCCTATGTCTATGGTCCGACAGTGCAACAATCCCTCAGAACTGACCGTCCGACGGAGTGGCGCTCCCTCAGTACTGATGCTCAGACAGTGCAGCACTCACTCAGTACTGATTCTCAGACAGTGCAGCACTCCCTCAGTACTGACCGTTTAAAGGCGCACCACTCCCTCAGTACTGACCATCTGACAATGCAGCGCTCTCTCAATGCTGACCCTACAACAGTTCAGTGTAGTGCTCCCGCAGTGCTGATGCTCAGACAGTGTGACACTCCTTCAATACTGATGCTCAGACAGTGCAGCACTCCCTCAGTACTGACCGTTCAACGGGGCAGCACTCCCTCAGTACTGACCTTCTGACAGTGCAGCGCTCCCTCAGTACTGACCTTCTGACAGTGCAGCGCTCCCTCAGTACTGACCTTCTGACAGTCAAGCGCTCCCTCAGTACTGACCTTCTGACAGTGCAGCACTCCCTCAGTACTGACCCTCTGACAGTGCAGCACTTCCTCAGTACTGACCTTCTGACAGTGCAGCACTTCCTCAGTACTGACCTTCTGACAGTGCAGCACTCCCTCAGTACTGACCTTCTGACAGTGCATCACTCCCTCACTGCTGACCCTCTGACAGTGCAGCACTCCCTCAGTGCTGACCCTCTGACAGTGCAGCACTCCCTCACTACTGACCTTCTGACAGTGCAGCACTCCCTCAGTACTGACCTTCTGACAGTGCAGCACTCCCTCAGTACTGACCTTCTGACAGTGCAGCACTCCCTCAGTACTGACCTTCTGACAGTGCAGCGCTCCCTCAGTACTGACCCTCTGACAGTGCAGCGCTCCCTCAGGGCTGACCCTCTGACAGTGCATCACTCCCTCAGTGCTGACCCTCTGACAGTGCATCACTCCCTCAGTGCTGACCCTCTGACAGTGCAGCACTCCCTCAGTACTGACCCTCTGACAGTGCATCACTCCCTCAGTGTTGACCCTCTGACAGTGCAGCGCTCCCTCAGTACTGACCCTCTGATAGTGCAGCACTCCCTCAGTGCTGACCCTCTGACAGTGCAGCGCTCCCTCAGTACTGACCCTCCGACAGTGCAGCACTCCCTCAGTACTGACCTTCTGACAGTGCAGCACTCCCTCAGTACTGACCTTCTGACAGTGCAGCACTCCCTCACTACTGACCCTTTGACAGTGCAGCAATCCCTCAGTACTGACCTTCTGACAGTGCAGCACTCCCTCACTACTGACCCTTTGACAGTGCAGCACTCCCTCACTACTGACCCTCTGACAGTGCGGCACTCCCTCAATGCTGACCCTCTGACAGTGCATCACTCCCTCAGTACTGACCCTCTGACAGTGCATCACTCCCTCAGTACTGACCCTCTGACAGTGCAGCGCTCCCTCAGTACTGACCCTCTGACAGTGCAGCCCTCCCTGAGTACTGACCTTCTGACAGTGCGGCACTCCCTCAATGCTGACCCTCTGACAGTGCATCACTCCCTCAGTACTGACCCTCTGACAGTGCAGCGCTCCCTCAGTACTGACCCTCTGACAGTGCAGCGCTCCCTCAGTACTGACCTTCTGACAGTGCAGCACTCCCTCAGTACTGACCCTCTGACAGTGCAGCACTCCCTCAGTGCTGACCCTCTGACAGTGCAGCACTCCCTCAGTACTGATCCTCCGATAGTGCAGCTCTCCCTCAGTACTGACCCTCTGACAGTGCAGCACTCCCTCAGTACTGACCCTCTGACAGTGCGGCACTCCCTCAGAACTGACCCTCTGACAGTGCAGCCCTCCCTGAGTACTGACCTTCTGACAGTGCGGCACTCCCTCAATGCTGACCCTCTGACAGTGCATCACTCCCTCAGTACTGACCCTCTGACAGTGCAGCGCTCCCTCAGTACTGACCCTCTGACAGTGCAGCACTCCCTCAGTGCTGACCCTCTGACAGTGCAGCACTCCCTCAGTGCTGACCCTCTGACAGTGCAGCACTCCCTCAGTGCTGACCCTCTGACAGTGCAGCACTCCCTCAGTGCTGACCCTCTGACAGTGCAGCACTCCCTCAGTGCTGACCCTCTGACAGTGCAGCACTCCCTCAGTGCTGACCCTCTGACAGTGCATCACTCCCTCAGTACTGACCCTCTGACAGTGCATCACTCCCTCAGTACTGACCCTCTGACAGTGCAGCGCTCCCTCAGTACTGACCCTCTGACAGTGCAGCCCTCCCTGAGTACTGACCTTCTGACAGTGCGGCACTCCCTCAATGCTGACCCTCTGACAGTGCATCACTCCCTCAGTACTGACCCTCTGACAGTGCAGCGCTCCCTCAGTACTGACCCTCTGACAGTGCAGCGCTCCCTCAGTACTGACCTTCTGACAGTGCAGCACTCCCTCAGTACTGACCCTCTGACAGTGCAGCACTCCCTCAGTGCTGACCCTCTGACAGTGCAGCACTCCCTCAGTACTGATCCTCCGATAGTGCAGCACTCCCTCACTACTGACCTTCTGACAGTGCAGCACTCCCTCACTACTGACCCTCTGACAGTGCAGCACTCCCTCAGTACTGACCTTCTGACAGTGCAGCACTCCCTCAGTACTGACCCTCTGACAGTGCAGCACTCCCTCAGTACTGACCTTCCGACAGTGCAGCACTCCCTCAGTACTGACCTTCTGACAGTGCAGCACTCCCTCAGTACTGACCTTCTGACAGTGCAGCACTCCCTCAGTACTGACCTTCTGACAGTGCAGCACTCCCTCAGTACTGACCCTCTGACAGTGCAGTGCTCCCTCAGTGCTGACCCTCTGACAGTGCATCACTCCCTCAGTGCTGACCCTCTGACAGTGCATCACTCCCTCAGTGCTGACCCTCTGACAGTGCAGCACTCCCTCAGTACTGACCCTCTGACAGTGCATCACTCCCTCAGTGTTGACCCTCTGACAGTGCAGCGCTCCCTCAGTACTGACCCTCTGATAGTGCAGCACTCCCTCAGTGCTGACCCTCTGACAGTGCAGCGCTCCCTCAGTACTGACCCTCCGACAGTGCAGCACTCCCTCAGTACTGACCTTCTGACAGTGCAGCACTCCCTCAGTACTGACCTTCTGACAGTGCAGCACTCCCTCACTACTGACCCTTTGACAGTGCAGCAATCCCTCAGTACTGACCTTCTGACAGTGCAGCACTCCCTCACTACTGACCCTTTGACAGTGCAGCACTCCCTCACTACTGACCCTCTGACAGTGCGGCACTCCCTCAATGCTGACCCTCTGACAGTGCATCACTCCCTCAGTACTGACCCTCTGACAGTGCATCACTCCCTCAGTACTGACCCTCTGACAGTGCAGCGCTCCCTCAGTACTGACCCTCTGACAGTGCAGCCCTCCCTGAGTACTGACCTTCTGACAGTGCGGCACTCCCTCAATGCTGACCCTCTGACAGTGCATCACTCCCTCAGTACTGACCCTCTGACAGTGCAGCGCTCCCTCAGTACTGACCCTCTGACAGTGCAGCGCTCCCTCAGTACTGACCTTCTGACAGTGCAGCACTCCCTCAGTACTGACCCTCTGACAGTGCAGCACTCCCTCAGTGCTGACCCTCTGACAGTGCAGCACTCCCTCAGTACTGATCCTCCGATAGTGCAGCTCTCCCTCAGTACTGACCCTCTGACAGTGCAGCACTCCCTCAGTACTGACCCTCTGACAGTGCGGCACTCCCTCAGAACTGACCCTCTGACAGTGCAGCCCTCCCTCAGTACTGACCCTCTGACAGTGCAGCACTCCCTCAGTGCTGACCCTCTGACAGTGCAGCACTCCCTCAGTGCTGACCCTCTGACAGTGCAGCACTCCCTCAGTGCTGACCCTCTGACAGTGCAGCACTCCCTCAGTGCTGACCCTCTGACAGTGCAGCACTCCCTCAGTGCTGACCCTCTGACAGTGCATCACTCCCTCAGTACTGACCCTCTGACAGTGCATCACTCCCTCAGTACTGACCCTCTGACAGTGCAGCGCTCCCTCAGTACTGACCCTCTGACAGTGCAGCCCTCCCTGAGTACTGACCTTCTGACAGTGCGGCACTCCCTCAATGCTGACCCTCTGACAGTGCATCACTCCCTCAGTACTGACCCTCTGACAGTGCAGCGCTCCCTCAGTACTGACCCTCTGACAGTGCAGCGCTCCCTCAGTACTGACCCTCTGACAGTGCAGCACTCCCTCAGTGCTGACCCTCTGACAGTGCAGCACTCCCTCAGTGCTGACCCTCTGACAGTGCAGCACTCCCTCAGTGCTGACCCTCTGACAGTGCAGCACTCCCTCAGTGCTGACCCTCTGACAGTGCAGCACTCCCTCAGTGCTGACCCTCTGACAGTGCAGCACTCCCTCAGTGCTGACCCTCTGACAGTGCAGCACTCCCTCAGTGCTGACCCTCTGACAGTGCAGCACTCCCTCAGTGCTGACCCTCTGACAGTGCAGCACTCCCTCAGTGCTGACCCTCTGACAGTGCAGCACTCCCTCAGTGCTGACCCTCTGACAGTGCAGCACTCCCTCAGTGCTGACCCTCTGACAGTGCAGCACTCCCTCAGTACTGACCCTCTGACAGTGCAGCACTCCCTCAGTGCTGACCCTCTGACAGTGCAGCACTCCCTCACTACTGACCCTCTGACAGTGCAGCACTCCCTCAGTACTGACCCTCTGACATTGCAGCACTCCCTCACTACTGACCCTCTGACAGTGCAGCACTCCCTCACTGCTGACCCTCTGACAGTGCAGCACTCCCTCACTGCTGACCCTCTGACAGTGCAGCACTCCCTCACTACTGACCTTCTGACAGTGCAGCACTCCCTCACTGCTGACCCTCTGACAGTGCAACAAACCCTCAGCACTGATCCTCCGACAGTGCGGCACTCCCTCAGTACTGCAGTGCGGGCCTGTCTTTGGTGTCCAGCTTTTCGGAATAGGTGATGACCCACAAGTTTCTGACTCAGAGTTGAGAGTGTTCCCCTCTGAGGCCACGGAGACGGGCTTCGCAGTGATTTTTTTTCGGGGCAGTTGAAGCCCTTTCGGGCGCTCGGACTGTCGCCGGGGTCACGTGCAGCTGGCGGCCCGCCCAGTAGCGTCATAAGTGACGCTGCGGCTCGGCCATGGTGGGGGGGGGGTGGTAGCGTCTAGGACCACGTGGGTCTGCGACCCCGCCTCCGCCCCCGCCCAACACGACCGCAAGAACCCGCGTGTGACGTCACCGAAGCTTCCGGTCACGTGTTTCACACCCGGTAGAGGCGGTGCATTGTCGTCCGGCGTTTGTCCTTGTGGGAAGTTGGAGCGACATGAGCGGCCTGGGAGTGCGCGGCCTGCGGGTGAGGGGGATGTGAGACCCGCTGGGGAGGGTGGGTGGGGGAGGTAAGAAGGGAGACACCCCGTTTGTGGTTTTGGGGGGTGGGGAAGAGAAGGAAGATGCTGCCCGGCTTCCATCCCTTGGCCTTGGCCTCTGGTCCTGTCCAAGAGGCTGGATCCCCAGGGAGGCTGCTGGAGGTGGGGTGAGGCCGGGCAATAGCGGCCGCTGCCTCCTTCCCCTCCCTCCCCCATTGCCGAGGGGCAGCTTTAGGCCGAAAGTAAGTGATAGAAGCTGGGACGCAGCCTGTAAATATAGACTGAGATCAGATGATAGATAAATATTCCGGAGGGAGAGGCTCATCAATAATTTATATATCGATGCGGCACCAAGTTAGGCCATTCGGCCCTTTATGCCCGTGCGTGCTCTTTGGAAGAGCAGCCCCATTATTTCCTGATGTTTCCCCATAGCCCTGGGTATGTTTCCTTTTCAAGCATTTAGCCAACACGCCTCTTGAACGTCATCATTGAATCTACTTCCTTTCCGACACTGCATTCCATGTCCAAACAATTTGCAGTGTTTTTGCAAAAGTAGCCTTGACTCTTCGTCAGTTGCCAATCGCCTTTAATCTGTGCCCTTTGGTTTATAAGCCTCTTTTAACTGGAAGTTTATTGTAGCACAGCTTTTCATGATTTTGAACACATTTAGCAAGTCTCCTTTCCTGTGCTTGAAGGGCAACAATCCCAGCTTGTCTAGTGTACCAATGTAACCAAAGGTCGGTGTACCAATGTAACTGAAGACCTGCGCCCCAGCACCTCTCTTTTGCACAAATCTTGCACCCTCCCTAAGGCTTTGACATCCTTGAAATGTGGTGCCCAGAGCTGAACACGCTGTCCCAGCTGAGTCTGGACCACTAATTTGTAAAAAATTTAGCGTGACATCTTTGGCTGTGTAGAAAACCGAGGATCCTGTCTGCTTTTTTAACAGCCTGTCAAAAATTTATGTATGTATACTCGCGGGTATCTCTGCTCCTGCATCCGCTTTTAAGTTGTACCATTTCACTTATCTTGCCTCTCGTTTCTACTTCATGTTTTGCCTTATTATATTTTATCTGCCATGTGTCTGTCCATTTCACCACTCTGCCTGTGTCCGACACATGACATCTGTTACTATCCTTCGTTCTGTTTACTACATTTGGGTTTTGATTTATCTGCAGGATTTGAAATTGTGCCCAAGCCCAGATTATATATCAGATTACATCTGTATATTTGACATAGCTCTATAGGTGTTAGTGCATCTATATACCTGGATGTATATCTCCAGTATAAGTAAATGCTGACATATGATATCAAAGCACCAGATAATATAACTGATCTCCATTGCCACGGAATGATATACATACATCGGAAGCAGTTCAGAGAAGGTTCACTAGGCTGATTCCTAGGATGAAGGGGTTGTCTTATGAGGAAAGGTTGAGTCTATACCCATTGGAGTTTAGAAGAATGAGAAGTTAGATGCTGAGAGGATATTTCTCTTTGTGGGGGAATCTAGAACTAGGGGAACACAGTTTCAAAATAAGGGGTCTTTTGAGATGAGGAGGAATTTCTTCTCTGAGGGTTGTTAATCTTTGGAATTCTCTGCCAGAGAGCAGCAGTGGAGCCTGGGTGATTGAATATACTCAAGACTGAGTTAGACAGATTTTTGATCAACAAGGGAGTAGAGGTTTATGGGAGACAGGTAGGAAAGTGAGGTCAAGACCACAATCCTATCAGCCATGACCTTATTGACCGGCAAAGCTGACTTGAGGGGCCGAATGGCCTACTCCCGCTACTTACCTTAGGGACTTATAACTAATCTTATAATTATGATCTGATATTAATTTTCATATATCTATGCATTTGATTATGTTCCATTAGTTAATATCTTGGTATTAAGATAACATCTATGCACATAGATATCGAAAATATTTATCATTTCGATAACTGGAATGTGGAAATGTGAACTTGAGAAGTGCTTTCACTTTATTTCCTCTTTTTTTTCTGAGCTTTTGGGTTTGGGAATATGAGCCTGTGGGCTGATGGAATGTTTGTGGCTGGTCAGTCAGCGTTGGGAAGAAGGGCCCGGGCCCAGAGTGTTGCCATTTCCATTTTCCTGACCCGATGTTGTCTAACTCAGTGTGTTTCCAATTCTTTCCTCTTCCTGTTTCAGATTTCCAGTGCCTGCAGCTTTTTAATTTTCTTTTTATCGGTTTGGTCATCATAGCTGGACTTGGCCATGTCTCCAAATAACCATGTCTGGCATGCTCTGTGGCCCTTGCTGAAGCTAAGTATATGTGTGCTGCTGAAAGCCCTTTTTCTGTGGTCCAGTGTGGACTCTTCTGGGTATCTGTCTTGGAGCCATTCAGCTAACCATGTGTGCTGGAATTTTGGAGATTAATTTTCAAACTTGCCTTTGATACATCACTCAATAAAATGCACAAATAGCTTCATTAATTTGCCACTCGCCTCACTTGCTGTTTATTGGACTTTATTAGGGCTTGTTACCCACATGACCGACTGCAGTCCAAAAGTAATCAGTTGGTAGTGAAGTGCTCTGAGATGCACCAAGGAGTGCAATAGTGACAATTAAATGCCAGGTCATCATTCGTGTGTCGAATGGTGCTTTCCTTCACACTCAGCTAGTTATATATTGTCCATTTGGGAAGTTATATTTCAATGTTCCTTTGTTTCTCTCCTTCGCACCCCCTTGACCCCCCCCCCCGCCCCCAGGCTTTTCAGCAGCTTTCACAGCGAACCTTCAGCACTGCAGTCCGCAGACGAGTGGAGAATAGGGTTCCTAAGAACCAGAAGATATTCCAGGTGAGTGACCTGTATGTCCCCGGGTGGGCTACTTCAGGCATCTGAGCTCTGCATAGAGCTTTTTGACACTCATTGCTGCTGCTGATATCTTGCATTTTAAATGCGTTCACAGAGAACACGGTGCAGTTAATGCAGGTCATCTGAGTGCAACTGAAACAGCGAGCATTTAATCATTTTTCCGATTATTTTGTATGCTAAATGTGGAAACTGAAGCTGGTTCCTGCTTCAAGTGCTATTAAATAGGAATTGCTAAACAAGAAAAGTCAAAACATCTAGTTTGCCTTCTGCCATCCTGGTAGCCACAAGACAACAGTAAGTGTTATTAACTAATCTTGGTAATCAATATCTATCAATTAGTCCAAAACAGGCCCAGGCGTGAGGTCAGGAAAACCCAAAAGGTGTAGAGCTTTGAGACTTTTGTCCAAAGTCCTGCCAAGCATGCTGAACTTACCACATCATGCCTTGTTACTGACATACTGTATCTCAAAATGTGAGTAAATACTCAATTCTTGCCAATAACTGCAGTACAGTTTCAGACAGCTGTGATGGGGAATGTGACCTCCCTTTGCTGTACATCAACTGCAGGTCTTAGATTTCTTTGCCCCATGTTCAAACAGAATGAGTGCCACAGTAAGATCTGTAGATTTGGACATGATTTTAGTCATTTCATAGTCAGGACTTGTGAACGGGGGCTAATAAGACTGTTCATCAGATCTGCAGGTTTCAAACGGTGGACACTATTGTGCTTCAAGTTAACAATTCTGAAACTTAGAAATATTTGCCTTTCATTTAAAAAATACTAGAGGGCAACCTTCAAAAAAAGGGTGAAATTGACTTTGAGATAGTTAAAACATTCTATAATAGAGCTAAACCATCCCTTACTGTATATACAGGCTCATCCAACATGGGAAGTAGATTGGATTCAGGCTGGGTTAACTGAACTTCCATAAGGATTAATGTAAATTGGCAAATTCACTGGATAAACTTTATCAATCTTTACTGACAGTGTTGCACTCAAATACTATTGAACTTTAATCTGAATAATTTTAACATGTATATGTGCTCTTTAAAATTTTAGCTTTATTTTCAAGGCATCTGTACTTTTTCCAAAGTGAACTCTTGATTATTTTTTTCCCTTTTTGAAGAAATGAGTTGAAGTTTTGAGCTCCCAACAGACAAATTGTTGGCTGCAGATATGGTCAGTAGTTACCTTGCGAATTCGTTTTGTGTTCAAGCTTTGCTTACAGGCTGCATGCCAATAGATAGCATTGTTGGCTGACTAAGCGAATCACCATCAAGGTGCACGTCAAACATAACCAAGTCAACTGCTCATATTCTTCAGCTAAAGAGTGCTAGCCAAAGTCTCCTAGGGTGTTGCTTGAGCTAGTCTTTTGTGAACAATGCACTACCAGCAAATAATTGAGTTGCCCTCGTGCTCTGTATTTTTAATGACTAGAATATCTCGTGTGGTTAATTCTGAGCGTTGACCGACCCATCCTTGCGTATTTCTGCGGACTCTTAGGCAGTAGTTTGCACGTTTCTACATTGCAGCCCCCTCACGGGTCGATAACATTGTATGTACTTAACCCTCCCTGCACGGTTTTCCCGATTGTTGTCTCTGCTGGGAGAATGTGTGTGTGTGTGTGTGTTGGATAAGAGTAGGGTCAGCTTTGTCTCTGATGAATGAAGCAGCTTGCTGATCTTCACCCAGAATAGGCATCTGCTTGAGCCATTGACTCTCAATGGCAGTGTACCTGAGTATGAGCTGCTGCTTTCTGCAGAGCAATAACACCCTTTATTTATATAGTGCCTTTAACACAGCAAAACTCCCCAAAGTGTTTCACAGGAACGGAGAGAATTGGCATTGAGCCACAAAGGGGGATATTAGGGCAGCTGACTGAAAACTTGATTTAAAAAGCAGCAGTTTACCATATCCAGCTGAGTTTCTTGGATGGTTCCTGGGCTGTAGATCGGTACAAGGCAGCTTGTAGGACATGGTAGGGGAGGATCTTGTAGTATAGATGGGGGCTGCTCGTCCCAATGTGATAACCTGGTGGAGTGGGTCATCATCCTTTATAGATCCTACTTTTTGGAGTAGAAACAATGGGATGAAAATCAGGCCAGCTCTATCATGGCTAGATGATCTGTTCTTCCAGGGTAATACCCAGACAGCGAAGTTGAAAATCTGCCCCACCCCACCCTCCATTATCTTTTTAGTTCTGCATTTGCGATTTTTGCCTCCGCTGCCCTAAAGGTTTGAAAGCAGCCCAAGACTGTTTCCTCTTTGGATTTTACAGCTGAAGGATTTTCTGCAATTCTTTCCATACCATCTAAGTCACGTCAAGTTCAACTGGGAAATCAGTGGCTAGCGGGAACTAACAGTCACTTGAACAACACTTGTGGGAAGTTGTGTAATGTCAGTGACACAATGATTGCCGTGTTTGTGTTTCTCAATAAGCAGAGGAGCTTCTCAGTCACTGCTTGAACTGAGGGCTCAAATCTTGCAAAATGGGCTAGAAAATGTCTGTCCTCTGACTGAGCTTGTATGCAAAAGTTTTAAAACTATGCTGAGAGGTGACCCCAGAGAGTGGAAAAATGGATGATTCCTCATCCACAAACTTCTTAATTATTCATTCCTGGGATGTGGGCATCTCTGGCAAACCCACCACTTATTGTGCCGTGGGATGAAGCCTCATTAATTGGATTGTAAAAGTGGCCCTTGCCCTCAGACTTTCCTGATTCTGGGGTACCTTGAGTTTGCGAACCCAGTAAACCCAGCTCACAAAACCCTGTATAACATAAGTGCAGATTACTTTTCCCTTCCATAGTTTCTCCCCACACTGGTTCTTGTATATATACCCTAGCCTTTCCCCAGTCCGTATCAGCTGCTCTTAATCATAACCAGAGCATGCACTCAATTGTCGCAGCATTGACATGGATGAAGGGGAGGACCGACAAGTCAGTGTACTGACAGCTCAGGAGAATCGAGGAAGCAGAGTCACCGTTCTCTGGAGCCTTATCACATGGCAGCTTGAAAAGCCAAGGTTGCCATCTATTCTATGGCCTGTGTTATGGAGTGAATGGAAGCTGTTCACCCAGAGAAGGATCTGAGCGAGCGGTAGTTTGCCAGATGCTCTATGGTTTGGACAGTGCATTGCTGGTTGCATCAGCCTAGTCTTCACCTTCCGGTTAGGTGCAGCGACACCACTCTCCAAGGCAGTGGGAGGATATAAGCAATGTGATTGCAGAATTTAAGGGGAAGTGAGAAAACTCCTTTACTCAGTTGGGTTAGAATGTTGAATTCTGTTCTACAGAGCAGAGTCCAGGGATTCTTTCTAAAAGGGAATCAGTTACTGGAGGCTGAGGTGTTAAAGGCTATGGGGAGTGGGCAGAGAGTGGAATTAGACAGGGCGGGATAGTAAAAGGCTAATACGAAAGCAAAGTACTGCAGATGCTGGAAATCTGAAATTAAAAACAGGATGCTGGAACTAGCTGATCAGGCAGCATCTGTGGAACGGGAAACAGAGTTAGCATTTCAGGACAGGGTGACCTTTGATCAGAACACACTTTGCTGTTCACCGTTCTGATAAAAGGTCATCTTGACCTGAAATGTTAACTCTCTCTCTCTCTCCGCAGATGCTGCCCGACCAACTGAGCATTTCCAGCATTTTTTGTTTTCATTTGTGATGTTGAAGGGTATGAGAAGCGATCCAGGAGTTTGGGATTAGACTTGAGTAACTTGTGGAGAAAAAAAATCACTGCTGCAAGCTGGAGGGGCTGAGTGGCCTGTTCCAGCCCTGCAACATGTTGACTCTATTGATTTTATGTAGGAGTTTGAGGTGAGAGATGAGAACATGATGGTCTTGTCAGGTAATGCGCTTTGTCTTGCACTCTGGCCAGGAGAAATACAAGGGAGCGTTATTCAACTCCAGGGTGAACTTTGGTTTTATTGAGTCGAGGGTTTAAAGGAAGCATTAGCGGTGCCTGTTCAGCTTCAGGTTTCAAAGCTCATGCAGCTCACACACCTTGTTTTAAGAATGAGTGGTTTTTAGGCTGTTTTATGGCTGTGAGTTGGCCTTTATAGTGCTAGACTTCAGGAGTAAAGGGCAACGGATATCTTTTGAGAGACGAGTCTTTGAAAATGCAGTGAGTGTAGTGTTTTAGAGTGCACCACTAAAGTAGCTTGCAGAGACACATGGCATGCTACCACATTTGTTGCACACTACCATGCTGAGCTGAGTTGCCTGACAACTTGCAGAAACAGACCACACTTAGTGTAATATCTTAGGTGATCCTTTGATTGTAGCCAGCACAATGCCTTGGTGTCGCTCTGAGGGACAGGAGGTCATTCAGCCCCCTGAGCTTGTTCCACTTTTCAATCAGATGGTGGCTGATCTGTATCTCAACTCCACTTGCCAATCATTACGCTTTATCCCTTACCCATCAAAAATATATCAGTCTCGTCCTTGAAATCCCCTGTTGTCTGGCCCACCACCAGTGTCGACAGCCTTTTAGGGGGCAGAGTTCCAGACTTTCACCACTCTGTGTGAAATAGTGCTTCCAAGTTTCACCCCTAAATGGCCTAGCTCAAAATTCAAAGTTATGCCCTCCTTGATAAGGTACCAGGACCAAATGAGATGCATCCAAGGGTATGGAGGGAATCGGGAGTGGAAATTGCAGGGGCACGAGTGATAATCTTCCCGTCTTCCTTAGACACGGGAGGTGCCAGACGACTGGAGAACTGTGAATGTTACATCCCTGTTCAAAAAGGGGTGCAAGGATAAAGCTGGCAACTACAGGCCAGTCAGTCTGACTTCAGTGGTAGGGAAACTTCTGGAAACTATAATATGGGATAAAATCAATAATCACTTAGACAAGTGCAGGATAATTAAGGAAAGCCAGCATGGATTCATCAAGGGAAAATCATGTTTAACTAACTTGCTGGAGTTTTTTGAGGAAGTAACAGAAGGTTGATTAAAGGAAATGCTGTTGATGAAGTGTATATGGAGTTTCAAAAGGCTTTGATAAAGTGCCACACAACAGACTTGTGAGCAAAATTCTAGGTCATGGAATAAAAGGGAGAGTAAGCATTTGGATAAGAAAAAAGCAAAATACTGCGGATGCTGGAAATCTGAAACAAAAGTAAAAATAGCTGGAAAAACTCAGCAGGCCTGACAGCATCTGCGGAGAGGAACACAGTTAATGTTTCGCATTCTGTTGAAGAGTCATACAGACTCGAAACGTTAACTGTGTTCCTCTCCGCAGGCGCTGTCAGACCTGCTGAGTTTTTCCAGCTATTTTTATTTTTGTTTCACTTGGATAAGAAATTGGCTGAGTGACAGGAAACAGAGAGTAGTGATAAATGGCTGTTTTTCAGATTAGAGGAAGGTTTGTAGTGGAGTTGCCAGGGGTCAGTGTTGGGGCTCTTGCTCTTCATGATATATATTAATGACCAAGACTGGTGTGCAGGGCATGATTTCAAAATTTGCAGATGATACGAAGATTGGAAATGTCAACTGTGATGGGGATAGTCTTGAATTTCGAAAGGACATAGACATGGTAGGCAGACAAGTGGCAGATGAAGTTCAATGCAGAGAACTAAGGTGATTTGTTTTGGCAGGAAAGTATGGTGAGACAGTATAAAATAAAGGGAGAAACTCTAAAGGAGGTGCAGAAACAGAGGGACCTCGGTGTATACGTACTTAGGTCATTGAAGATGACAGAGCATTTTGAGAGAGCAGTTAATAAAGCATATAGTATCTTAGGCTTTATTAATGGGGCATTGAGTACAAGAGTAAGGAGGTCATCTTGAACTTGTATAAGACCCTAGTTAGACCTCATCTGGAATACTGTGACCAGTTCTAGGTGCCATACTTGAGGAAGGATGTGAAGGTATTGGAGAGAGCACAGAGGAGATTCACAAGAATGATTCCAGAGATAAAGAACTGTAACTATGAGGAAAGATTGGAGAGGTTGGGACTGTTTTCCTTGGAGAAAAGAAGGCTGAGAGGAGACTTGCTAGAGGTATTCAGGATCCTGAGGGGTATGGACAGGGTAAATAGTGAGAAACTGTTCCCACTCAAGAGAACATCAAGAACTAGAAGGCACAGATTCAAAATAACTGGCAAAAAGAGTAAATGTGATGTGAGGAAAACATTTTTCACCCAGAGGGTGGTTGGACTCTGGAACGAACTTCCTGAGAGGGTGGTGGAGGCAGGTTATATCGAGGTATTCAAAAGGGAATTGGATTGCTACCTGTAAAGAGAATGCAAGGTTACAGGGATAAGGTGGGGGGAGGCTAGGTGAGAGCCAGTGCAGACTCAATGGGCTGGATGGCCTCCTGCACTGTTAAGATACTGTGATCCCTATTCCCCACCCCCACCCCCGTCAGAAGAAAGTTTTTCCAAATCTACCCTGTCAAATCCCTTTTGATTTTAAGCACATTGATCAGATCATCCTTCTAAACTCAAGGGGATACAAACCAAGTTTATGCAACCTGTCCTCTGAATTTAACCCTTAAAGCCTTGGTATTACTCTAATGAATCTGCATGGCACAACCTCCAAGGTCAACGTACCCTTCCTGCATTGCAGGGCCCAAAACTGAATGCAGTGCTCCAGATGTGCTCTAACCAGAGCTCTATACAACTGTAACTTATCAACCATCCCTTTGTATACCAGCCCTCTTGAAATGAAGTCCCATTAGCTTTTTTTATTGCTTTATATATCCGTGCTTTTTGTAATTTCTGTATGGACACATCCTCCACAGCTCCTTGTTTCTCCCCATTACAAAGAAACATGACTTTGGTTCCTTGCCTGAGTGTTTGCTCAGCTATGCTGATGGTTTGAGCAGAGACTGGACCTCACTCCACACTCCTCCTCCTCTTGGGAAATGGAGCTGCAGAGCTCTCCTCGCCACACCCAGTGGCTCGGTCCCAATAGCAAACGTCTGAGAGTGAGATATGGGTTTCTTTGTCTCAGTGGGGTAATACAGATCAGGCAGCTTTAAATCTAGTTTTCTGTGCACTGTGACGTTAATTGCATTACCCGACTGACAGTCTCAGAAATATGTAGTCATGGGATCTCTACAACAGCGAATGGTACTGAAAATATAACCTGCCTGACTCAGGATGTAAGTGACTCGTGTGCTCTGAAGTGTGTGTGAAACAGAAGAAGCCTTGTGATTTGGAAGGGATGTCGCCCTGGAGATTGGAATTAGTCGCTGATATGATTCATGTGCCTTTTGCCCCATATTCCCCCACTCCTCCAAACCTGCCGTCACTGCTCCACCTTGCCCTGAACTTGGCCCCACTGTGACTTCTCCTGCCCTTCCCACCCCGCTCTGCTACGCAGCGTGGGCAGGTGGTCCCTTCTCCTGTCCCGTTTACACAAACAGCTGGTTTGCCACCTTATTCTCTCTGAACTCTGGTGTACCTGCCGTACCGTGGAAACCTGTGTGTCGGGAATTTGGGTCGGTATCTCGATCACACACGGCAGCTGTAGGTTTGGCTTGTTCAGGCTGTTTTCCTAATGCCGATATTGGCAAAGCACAGCTGGGACTGCACTTTCAGTGACTCCATCTTTGTTTTAGGAGGACAATGGGATGCCGGTCCACTTAAAAGGCGGTGTGATGGATGCTGTGCTCTACAGGCTAACCATGGCCCTCACTGTTGCGGGTAAGGGGTACTTGGTACTCATTTTGAAACATACTGATCTCCCTCAGCATGTCCTAGTCGGTAAAGGCATTGGCTCCTATCCAGTGGCCCACCCTGGGATTTGAAAGGACGTAGGCATCAGGTAAGAACAGCAATGGGCATGACTGTGAACTCCCAACTCCTCCTCCTTGCCCCCAAGGGCCGAATGACCAGCCAGCTCTCATTATCTCAGTTCAAGCATGAAGAATAACCCACTCTCTAAGGTACGAGAGGAATCCCAAAACCCTCGTGGCCCGGTGATAGTCGGCATTAGGAGAGGAGGGGATTCCATTTGTGGAGAGATTTAAGTCTGTGTAAAAATACAAACTCTGCATAAGTTAGCCTCTGCAACGTGAGAGGAAGCAAAAGACTCGGGTCCCTGCTAACCAGGACCTGGTGAGCTCATCCAAGGTGTGTAGAACCTAGTATAGAGTCTATTCCCAGTGCAGCTGCAGGTTAACACACGGGCAGATGACGGGGAAAGCTTGCTGGTTAGAATTGCTTCTGGAACCAGTGTGTCAGAAAACAGATGTAGGGGGATAAAATAAAGCACATGGTGCATTGGAGCCCCACTAAGTGTGAGGGTGGAAATCGTTCGCGCCAGGAGCCCCTACGCCATCGACCTTTCGGATTGTAGCCCCCAACTCATGGGAACCACAATTTGCTTCACAGGAGAGGTGGGAGTGGGGGGGGTGGTAGCGGAATGCTGTTCCGTGTGCTGCTCTTGTGTAGAATCCAGTGCTCGAACTGGGAGCAGGACTGGTAGTGACATGAGATCATTGGTCGGGTTTGATGGGTGGAAGAGAAATTGGGGGTTGGGAAAGAAGGGGAAATGTCAACAATACCCAACATAAAAGCAGAGATGGAGGAAAACGTTCTATGCATTTGGTAAATTGACTTGTGTATGTGCTAGAAAAGCCCACGGTATTGCTGATTTTTTTTTTTAAGTGCTCGAATGTGACCGCAGAATTTTTTCTCTCGTTTTTAGGTACAGCCTATGTTATGTACGAACTCGTCACAATTTCCCTGCCCAAGAAGAAGTAGCGTCGGCTCTTGGACATGCCTAAACTCTTCGTTTTATTCCACAACCCTGTCCAACTGTTCAACTGTAAATTATCAGGGACCCACCCTTTCGAATGACAGTTCACGCTTATGGGAACAGTCGTTTATTTGATGATAAGGCTTACATAACTAAAATAAAATGATTTATCACATGCTTGTGCCTCCTGTCACGTGGTTTTGTTTGAGCTTTTTGGGGTGATCTGGGTGTTTGGCAGCTAATTGACAGCGACAAGGGTTCACCTTGCCTTATGTACACAAAGGCTCCTGGCTCACTTTCTAATGTAAATTGCACATATATAAATAAGTCAAATTTTATGGCTGCCTGCAATTTGCATGAGATATGTGGCTAGAACTGGGCCCATGAGCTGTTGCAGTGGGCATTTTGATCAACTGCTCAAAACTTGCTTAGCTTTGTGAACAGCTGCCTTGGACAAGTGGTGGGAGGCTGTATAAAGGGTGACAGGTGAAGTCAGCCAACCTCCGGAGGTCCCCAGCATCACAGATGCCAGTCTTCAGCCAATTCGATTCATTCCACATGATATCAAGAAATGGCTGAAGGCACTGGATACTGCAAAGGCTATGGGCCCTGACAATATTCTGGCAATAGTACTGAAGATTTGTGCCCTAGAACTTGCTGCGCCCCTAGCCAAGCTGTTCCAGTACAGCTACAACACTGGCATCTACCCGGCAATGTGGAAAATTGCCCAGGTATGTCCTGTACACATAAATCAGGACCAATCCAACCCAGTAAATTACTGCCCCATCTGTCCACTCTCGATTATCAGTAAAATGATGGAAGGGGTCATCAACAGTGCTATCAAGCAGCGTTTGCTTAGCAATAACCTGCTCGCTTTGGGTTCCACCAGGGCCACTCAGCTCCTGACTTCATTGCAGCCTTGGTTCAAACATGGACAAAAGACCTGAACCCCAGAGGTGAAGTGAAAGTGACTGGCCTTGACATCACGGCATTTGACCAGGTGTGGTGTCAAAGAACCTTAGAAAAATGAGTCAATGAGAATTGGGGAAAACTCTCCACTGGTTGGAGTCATACCTAGTACAAAGGAAAATGGTTGTTGTTGGAGGTCAATCATTTCAGTTTGAGGACATCACTGCAGGAGTTCCTCAGGGTAGTGTCCTAGGCCCACCCATCTTCAGCTGCTTCATCAATGACCTTCCCTCCACCATAAGGTCTGAAGTGGGGATTTTTGCTGATGATTGCACAATGTTCAACATTAGCGACTCCTCAGATAATGAAGCACTCCTTTTCAAAATGCAACATTTATTGCCCAACTCTAATTGCCCTTGAGAAGGTGGTGGTGAGCTGCCTTCTTGAACCGCTGCAGTCCATGTGGTGTAGGTACACCCACAGTGCTGTTAGAAAGGGAGTTTAGGCTGACAAGTGGCAAGTAACATTCGTGCCACACGAGTGCAGGGCAACGACCATCTCCAACAAGAGAGAATCTAACCATTGCTCCATTCAAAGGTATTACCATCACTGAATCCCCCACTATCAACATCCTGGGGGTTACCATTGACCAGAAACTGAACTGGACTAGCCATATAAATACTGTGGCTACAAGAGAGGTCAGAGGCTAGGAATCCTGCAGCAAGTAACTCACCTCCTGACTCCCCAAAGCCTCTTCACCATCTACAAGTCACAAGTCTGGAGTATGATGGAATACTCCCTGCTTGCCTGGATGAGTGCAGCTTAAAGAACACTGAAGAAGCTTGACACCATCCAGGACAAAGCAGCCCGCTTGATTGGCACCACATCCACAAACATTCACTCCACCACTGACGCAGAGTAGCAGCAGTGTGTACCAGCTGTAGGATGCATCACAGGAACTCAAACAAGGCTCTTTAGCATCTTCCAAACCCATGGCCACTACCATCTGGAAGGACTAGGGCAGCAGATACATGGGAACACCACCACCTGGAAGTTCCCCACCAAGCCACTCACCATCCTGACTTGGAAATATATCGCCGTCCCTTCATCGTTGCTGGTCAAAATCCTGGAACTCCCTCCCTAACAGCACTGTGGGTGTACCTACACCACATGGACTGCAGCGGTTCGAGAAGGCAGCTCACCACCACCTTCTCAAGGGCAATTAGAGATGGGCAATAAATGCTGGCCCAGCCAGTGACACCCACATCCCATGGAGGAATAAAAAAAAAATTGCTGAGACCCAAGTTAATTCTCAGCCTGTTACCCACAGAATGAACATCAAACCCCACTGATCTGTTTCACTGCACTTACTGGATTTTAAACATGACAGCAGGAGAGTGTGCACTGCACATCCTGCCTGGAAACAAAACACCCGTTGCCAACGATCACTAACATCAGGGCGGGAATGTTACCTTTTTATTACTTCTCTGCCGTCCTGCACACCCCCAGCATAGAGAGAAGCATAACTTCATGAAAGGTGCTTCCACTGAATGCCAGGAGGAACTGCGGCAGAATTATTACTGCATAAGGGGGGATTTTTAAAAACCATTTCATCCTGGAAAGAAGCTGATCTGGCCAACCTCTTGAAACATCCTTGTGGACCCCTGGTTGGGAATCCCTGTGGTAGATGATGGGATGAAGGAAGGTAGAAACAGCAATCAGTTGTTGGGTTCCTTATGCCAGCTTAGATCACGGCTGATTTGAATCTTAACTCCAACTACCTGCCTCCACCATAGCTCCATGACCCTGTGCCTAACAAAAATTCTTTAATCTGTGTTTGGATATTCCTCAGTTGAGCTGCTGAGGCTTGTGGTAAAGTGAAGTGCCATGTACCTTTAAGAGAATGTAGTTAATGAATCATGGGACTGTATTGACCAGTCACGACACAGCACGGGCTCCTTGGGTAACTGGGAAGCCTAGAGCTGGAGGTGATTGAAGAAGCACACATGGTGTTAGTGCTCTGTTCTTAGTTCCAATAAACCACCAGTGTTTGTTCAGTTAATCAGTCTCACTGCCTATATTGTTTCAAGCACCAACTAATGTGTTAACATCAAGGGCACAGTTAGCGTTCGCCAGACAAAGTGAACGTGATAAGCAAGGACATAAAAAGGCTGATATGGGTTTGTGCTCCTTGGTCTGGCCTTGCCTGAAGGGAAGATGGATGGCTGCAGATTGGACAACTTGGGGAGAGGTCAGTGCTACAGGCCCAATTTGCAGTTCCCCACCCCTCACCCTTATTCCTAAATCATTAAAGTGAATAATTAGAAAATTAGGAGTCCTCACCTTCAGGCCCCATCTCCTGTCCCACTGAGTGAGACTCCATGCCTCAACCAATGGACTTCTAAAAGAGCCACATAACAGGAATGCCAGCAAAGCTGAAGTCGATAGAATGAAAGGGCCAGTGATAGCCTGAATGTGAGGTTGGCTGAGTGACAGGAAATAGAGTAATGGTGAATGGCTGTGTTCCTGACTGAAGGAAGGTAAACAATGCTATTCTCCAAGGCGGTTAAAAGGGCCATTGGCTTTCTTGATCTACGTGAATGACTTAGACCTGGTTTGCGCAGGGCACAATTTCAAAATTTGCAGATGACAAAACTTGTAACTATAGTGAAGGAGGACAGGGATAGGCTGGTGATTGGGCAGAGGCAATGGCAGATTAGATTCAATGCAGAGAACGGCAAAGTGATACATTTCGGTAGGAAGAACGGTGGGGGGGGGTAATGCAAAATAAAGGATACAATTCTAAAGTGGGTGGCAGGAATAGTGATCAGGGGTGTACACATGCAAATCGTCGAAGGTGGCAGAGCAGGTTGAGAAGGCAGCTAAACAGGGGACATGGGATTCCGGGCTTTATAAATAGTGACAAGAGTACAAAAACAAGGAAATTATGGTGAACCTTTGTTTTACTAGCGAGTGGTTAGGTCCTGGAATGGACTGCCTGAAAGGGTTGGGGAGGCAGATTCAATCTTAGCTTTCAAAAGGGAATTGGATAGGCACCCGAAGGGGGAAAGAAAAGATTGCAGGGTTACGGGGAAAGGGCGTAGGACTAGCTGAATTCCTCTTGCACAGAGTCGGCATAGGCTGAATGATCTCCTTCCGTGCTGTGACCATTCTATGATTCTATAATTGCAACCTCTGCTTCCCCATTGAAAGTAATTTCCTCTTGCCTTCTGAAAAGGGAAACCTCGGTCAAATGTTCCCCTTTTTCTCAGTTTATTGAGGCTAAAGTATTACTTCATGCAATCTGGACTAAAAAGCTATCAATAAACCTATATACAAACATTTCTGAGCAGACAAACACTCCAATATATTTACTGTCAATAAATCATTGGTCCTGTCCACTCTGAGGAATGGTTGTACCATTAATCATTCTTATCTCGTGTACTGAATAGCTGATAAGCTTTCTTGCCAAATAAAATATTTGTATGTGGAGTTTACCCTGTAGTGGCAGGCTGCCTCCCACTGCACAAGAAACTTTGCTCCTCTTCACGAAAATCTGATTGAATAGATACGGGGACGTAGAAATACTCTCAAAACGCTTTAAGTGTTAGCCTTGGCTTAGTGGTGGGCAGCCTTGCCTCTGAGACAGAGGGTTTTGGGTGCAGACTGAGATCCGAGTCCCTAGCTCTGCGCGAGACTGAGGGAATGTTGGAGGTTTGGCTCACTGAGGTAGACGGAAATGATTCCACAACATTGCAAAAAACCCCCCCCCAGAACATCTGGTCATTTTCTCATTGCCGATCGTGGGACCTTGCTGTGTGCAATTTGGCTGCTGTGTTTCTGATGTTACGAGTTGAATGGCAACTTCATTTAAAAAAGCATTTAATGGGCTGTGAAATGCCCTGGGGTGTCTTTCTTTGTTGAATTATGTACAGGCACTCTAATGGTAGCTAGACTTTCATGGCAAAAGGTGTAATATTAAATGAAAATACTTCCTGAATCAGGGGTTATTTTTAATCTCAATCATGAAGTTGCTGCAGAACTAACCTTTGGAACTGAGAAATTTCACCAGTGCGTGCCCAGAAGGTGTAGTTCAAGTGTAGTACCTGCAGATGGCAGTACTTGTACACAGTTGCCTCCTGTTATAATGGCTTTACTGGCTGACATGGACTGGTGTACTTAAACTGACGAGTTGAGTATTATTGTACTGGGATAGAACATCAGCATGCTTCTCTACATACTGGGTGACATTCCTCATGCTGGGAATGTATGCGACAATTGACTGTGAACATAGGATCATAGAACACAGAGGGAGGTAATTCCGCCCACCATACCAGTGCCAACTCTCTGAAAGAGCCTTCCAATTCATCCCACTGCTCTGGTCTCTCCCCATAGGCTGGTAAATGTTTCCCTTCCAACCACACATTTGAAAGTTAGTATTGAATTTCAGGCGGTCCATTCCAGATCACAAAAACTTACTGCAGAGAAAAAAGTCATAATTTCCAATCTTACTGGGCAAAGGGTACCTAGGGATATGGAGAAAGGGGACTAAAGGGCGTTGAGATACAGATCACCCACAATCTAATAGTACAGGCTCTCGAGGCTGAATGGCCTAATTACGTTCCTATGAATCCCAGGATAATTTGACCCCTTTAAGGGGCATTGGGAGGTTATCAGTTTTTGGGGACAGTTTTGTCATTTTTATTTTGACCTCCCCATAGAGTTAATACTGGGACAAAATACTGGGAGAAATGTTGCAGTTGGTGAAGCCTGGTATTAAATTCTGGTTAACGTAGACTCCACCCATACAGAAGCCATCTTGGTAAAATATGTGCCCATTTGAGAAGGGTTGTCCTCCTCTCTGCTTCAGGGCCATCAATCGGGACAGGGATCAGTTGACAGGGATGATGATGATTTGCAGCCATCAGCTCCTCATCTCACCCTCCGTCTCTCTCCCCCAATGTCCTGCCCTTTGTTTCACAGCCAACCAGCCCCAGGCTTTTACCCCACTTCCTGGGCTTTACCCTCTCCCTGGGGCATTAACCCCTCTCCCTCAGGCATTAACCCCACTCCCTGGGGCATTAACCCCTCTCCCTCAGGCATTAACCCCTCTCCTTGGGGCATTAACCCCTCTCCCTCAGGCATTAACCCCTCTCCTTGGGGCATTAGCCCCTCTCCCTCAGGCATTAACCCCACTCCCTCAGGCATTAACCCCTCTCCCTCAGGCATTAACCCCTCTCTCTGGGGCATTAACCCCTCTCCCTGGCGCATTAACCCCTCCCTGGGGCATTAACCCCTCTCCCTCAGGCATTAACCCCTCTCCCTGGCGCATTAACCCCTCTCCCTGGGGCATTAACCCCTCTCCTTGGGGCATTAACCCCTCTCCCTGGCGCATTAACCCCTCTCCCTCGGGCATTAACCCCTCTCCCTGGGGCATTAACCCCTCTCCTTGGGGCATTAACCCCTCTCCCTGGGGCATTAACCCCTCTCCTTGGGGCATTAACCCCTCTCCCTGGCGCATTAACCCCTCTCCCTGGGGCATTAACCCCTCTCCCTGGCGCATTAACCCCTCTCCCTGGGGCATTAACCCCTCTCCCTGGGGCATTAACCCCTCTCCCTCAGGCATTAACCCCTCTCCTTGGGGCATTAACCCCTCTCCCTGGCGCATTAACCCCTCTCCCTGGCGCATTAACCCCTCTCCCTGGGGCATTAACCCCTCTCCTTGGGGCATTAACCCCTCTCCCTGGGGCATTAACCCCTCTCCCTGGGGCATTAACCCCTCTCCTTGGGGCATTAACCCCTCTCCCTGGCGCATTAACCCCTCTCCCTGGGACATTAACCCCTCTCCCTGGCGCATTAACCCCTCTCCCTGGCGCATTAACCCCTCTCCCTGGCGCATTAACCCCTCTCCCTGGCGCATTAACCCCTCTCCCTGGCGCATTAACCCCTCTCCCTGGGGCATTAACCCCTCTCCTTGGGGCATTAACCCCTCTCCCTGGGGCATTAACCCCTCTCCCTGGGGCATTAACCCCTCTCCTTGGGGCATTAACCCCTCTCCCTGGCGCATTAACCCCTCTCCCTGGGACATTAACCCCTCTCCCTGGCGCATTAACCCCTCTCCCTGGCGCATTAACCCCTCTCCCTGGCGCATTAACCCCTCTCCTTGGGGCATTAACCCCTCTCCTTGGGGCATTAACCCCTCTCCCTGGCGCATTAACCCCTCTCCCTCGGGCATTAACCCCTCTCCCTGGGGCATTAACCCCTCTCCCGCCTCTTGGGGCTTTACCTCTCCTCTCTCCCAGGGGTTTCAACCCCTGACCCGTTAATACCTCCTCTGCCTCTTGGGGAGGAGATGGAGGAAACAAACAATCAAACCAGGCAAATAAGGCGTGCAGGGCGGGCAACTGGACAAGAGCATGCGCGTTGTCAGGCAGCAGCTTGTTGCAATTGGTAACCTGGTAACCAGGGAGTATCGACTCTGGAGAGTAGAGGCTGTAGGAAATATCGGCGGCCGCGGTGCGGAGCCGCGCTCTGTGGCTCAGGTACCTGAGGTAAGGGCACCGCTACTGGCCGCTCTCAGCCTTTCTCGGGCCAGTCGTTCACTTTATCCCCTCCCACATCTGGCTGCTGTGTCTCTGCAGCACATCTGGTTATACCCAGTGTCCCACACAGCTGGTTATACCCAGTGCCCCACATATCTGGTTATACCCAGTGTCCCACACATCTGGTTAAACCCAGTGTCCCACACATCTGGTTATACCTGATGTCCCACACATCTGGTTATACCCAGTGTCCCACACATCTGGTTAAACCCAGTGTCCCACACATCTGGTTAAACCCAGTGTCCCACACATCTGGTTATACCCAGTGTCCCACGCATCTGGTTATACCCAGTGTCCCACACAGCTGGTTATACCCAGTGTCCCACACATCTGCTTATACCTAGTGTCCCACACATCTGGTTATAACTACTGCCCCACATATCTGGTTATACCTAGTGTCCCACACAGCTGGTTATACCCAGTGTCCCACACATCTGCTTATACCTAGTGCCCCACACAGCTGGTTATACCTACTTGCCCCACATATCTGGTTATACCTAGTGTCCCACACATCTGGTTATACCTAGTGCCCCACACATCTAGTTATACCTAGTGCCCCACATATCTGGTTATACCGGTGTCCCACACATCTGGTTATACCTAGTGTCCCACACATCTGGTTATACCTAGTGTCCCACACATCTGGTTATACCCAGTGTCCCACACATCTGGTTATACCTAGTGTCCCACACAGCTGGTTATACCCAGTGTCCCACACATCTGGTTATACCTAGTGTCCCACACATCTGGTTATACCTAGTGCTCTACACATCTGGTTATACCTACTTGCCCCACATATCCGGTTATACCTAGTGTCCCACACATCTGGTTATACCTAGTGCCCTACAATTCTGGTTGTACCTAGTGTCCCACACATCTAGTTATACCTAGTGTCCCACACATCTGGTTATACCTACTGCCCCACACATCTGGTTATACCTACTGTCCCACACATCTGGTTATACCTACTGCCCCACACATCTGGTTATACCTAGTGTCCCACACATCTGGTTATACCTAGTGTCCCACACATCTGGTTATACCTACTGCCCCACACATCTGGTTATACCTAGTGTCCCACACATCTGGTTATACCTACTGCCCCACACATCTGGTTATACCTAGTGTCCCACACATCTGGTTATACCTAGTGTCCCACACATCTGGTTATACCTAGTGCCCTACATATCTGGTTATACCTGGTGTCCCACACATCTGGTTATACCTAGTGCCCTACATATCTGGTTATACCTAGTGTCCCACACATCTGGTTATACCTAGTGCCCCACATATCTGGTTATACCTAGTGTCCCACACATCTGGTTATACCTAGTGCCCTACATATCTGGTTATACCTAGTGTCCCACACATCTGGTTATACCTGGTGTCCCACACATCTGGTTATACCTAGTGCCCTACATATCTGGTTATTCAGTGCACCACACATCTAGTTATTCAGTGCACCGCACATTTGGTTACCTGACGCTCTACACACCTGGTTACCCAGTGCCCCACACATCTTGGTGTCCTTGTACTCCACACGTCAGCAAGCTGTGAAATGATAGAGGGCACCAGGTTTGTCAGAAATAATGATAATTAGGGGCAGGCTGAGGAAATCAGTTACCTTGATAAGCCAGGCACCACTCAGTGCACTAACTAGGTTTTTTCCCCCAAAATATCCTTCATTCATAAAACTTTAAAAAATACATAACACTTCAACATTGACATAATAAAGTGCAAAACAGAGCAGCTTTTTTTACAAGAGAGTGTGTGGCACCTTGAGATGCCTGACTACACTTACAATCACAGGTTATATTTACAATATTCATTTCACATCAAGCATCCAGCCTGGGGGGTTTTACAGTTTTTTCCCCGAAAAATATACTTTATTCATAAAAATTGGTAAAATTAGATTCCACAATTGTTCAAATTGGAGATTGCCGAAAGTGCAATAGTGTTCAAGTTCTTTCCACACAGCTCTGAATATCCTCGATACAATTGCAATTACATGTGATTACACGACAAATATACCACCCGAGGGGGTTTAACACAGTTTCCAGCCCCTCGGTGTCCTATGGCAGGTGGACCTTAGACCATTGCCTTTCCCGCATTTGTGACTTCTGCCCCAAGCTTTAGTGCGTCTTTCAGCACGTACTCTTGGATCTTGGAATGTGCCAGTCTGCAACACTCGGTCATGGACAGCTCTTTGCACTGGTTGACCAACAGGTTTCGGGCAGACTAAAGACTGTTTTCGACCCAACCGATGGTCCTCCAGCAACAGTTGATGTTTGTCTTGGAGTGTGTCCCTAGCAACAGCCCGTAGAGCACAGAGTTGGAGCTGCTTGGGATGAACCTCAAAAAAGACTGCTGCATCTCTTTCCAGATCTTCTTTGCAACGGCACATTCCAGAAGGAGGTGGACAATGGTTTCTTCCCCATCACAGCCTGCTCGAAGGCAATGTGCAGAGCGGGGTGAGACTCTGAGTGTGCAGGAAGGATCTGATGGGGACAGCCCTTCTCACCATCAGCCAATTTACATCATGGTGCTTAATTAAAAGTTCTGGTGATGTGGCGTTCTGCCGAATGACTTTGACCATCTGGTCAGGGAACCACTAGACAATATCCATCAGCTCCTTTTCCCGCAGGGCCTTGAGGTCATTAATTGTGGACCACTGCCTGATGGACTTGTGGTCAAAGGTACTTTTCTGCATAAACTTTTCCACGAGGGATACGTGGTGTAGCACAGTCCAACGTAATGGAGCCCTCTGCGGCAATGTTGCTGGACCCATCCTTCGCAACTCCGGGGACAGTTAGAACCTCAGCATGTGGTGACACTTGGTGTTTGCGTACCAAGGGTCTACACATAGCTTGATGCAGCTGTACACAAAGGTGGCCATCAGGATGAAGACGACTTTGGGTATGTTCTCCCCCACACCCCGCCGTCCCCTGCCGCCCTTGTCCGGAGCCTTGTACATCGTGACCCTGTGGACAAGGTCCATTTTCTATTTCCAGATAAAGCGGAACATGTTGTGGGTTTTAAAAAATTCATTCATTGGATGTGAGCGTCGCTGGCAAGGCCAGCATTTATTACCCATCCCTAATTGCCCATGACAAGATGGTAGTGAGCCATTTTCGTGAACCGCTGCAGTCAATGTGGTGTAGGTACACCCACAGAGCTGTTAGGGAAGGAGTTCCAGGATTTTGACCCAGTGACAGTGAAGGAACGGCGATATATTTCCAAGTCTGGATGGTGAGTGACTTGGAGGGGAACTTCCAGATGGTGATGTTCCCATCTATCTGCTGCCCTTGTCCTTTCAGATGATAATGGTCATGGGTTTGGAAGTTGCTGTCTAAGGAGCCTTGGTGGGTTCTTGCAGTGCATCTTGTAGATGGTACACACTGCTGTCACTGTGCGTCAGTGGTGGGGGGAGTGAATGTGGATGTGGTGCCAATTAAGTGGGCTGCTTTGTCCTGGATGGTATCCAGCTTCTTGAGTGTTGTGGGAGCTGCACTCATCCAGACAAGTGGAGAGTATTCCATCACACTCCTGACTTGTGCCTTATAGATGATGGGCTGGCTTTGGGGAGTCAGGAGGTGAGTTACTCACTGCAGGATTCCTAGCCTCTGACCTGCTCTTGCAGCCACAGTATTTATATGGCTAGTCCAGTTCAGTTTCTGGTCGATGGTAACCCCCAGGATGTTGATAATGGGGGATTAAGTAATGGTAATGCCATTGAATGTCAAAGGGCGATGTTTAGATTCTCTCTTGTTGGAGATGGTCATTGCCTCGCACTTGTGTGACATGAATGTTACTTGCCACTTGTCAGCCCAAACCTGGATATTGTCCAGGTCCTGCTGCATTTGGACATGGACTGCTTCAGGATCTGAGGAGTCGCGAATGGTGCTGAACATTGTGCAATCATCAGCAAACATCCCCACTTCTCACCTTATGATGGAGGGAAGGTCGTTGATGAAGCAGCTGAAGATGGTTAGGCCTAGGACACTATCCTGAAGAACTCCTGCAGTGAGGCCCTGGAACTGAGATGATTGACCAGGTGACCACCACAGTGCATGGATAGGGTATGGGCCAGACCTGCACCACATACAGCAACACCGAGAGCACTTTGCACCTGATGACCAGGTTCATTCTCACATGCATTACACAGTTTCCTGTGTATTTTTCACTGCAGTTTGGTGTTTTACCAGGCTCGTCAACTGAGATAGGAGCCAGCTGACAGACACGGGTAGATCAAGGTGTTTGGGTGGCTGAGGGTTGCCAACTCTGGATGGGCTTATTCCTGGCCTTTAAGTTTCCCAGCCTTAAGCAGGGATTCAGGGCTCAAGGAGGAGCAGCTGAAGTTAGCTAATTAAGGAAAGCAGCTTAAACCAGTTTTTCTGTAACTGGGGTCCGTTAACTCCTTAGTTTCAGAAGGATATATAAACAGACATTTCCGTGCAACTTACCACTGAGTGTGCCTTTGAACTGAGCACTGCAATTGGTGATGAAGGGAGTTCTGTGAGGAGAGGAAGCAGATGCTCCTTTGCTTTTGCCTTTTATAACTTTTTCACCCTACAGGAATTGGTTCTTGCTCCACTGCAGGGATAGAAGTTGTCCGTCTGGTGAGTACCTGGAAAGTGATTAAGGTCTGTTCTTTCCCTGAGGTTTAAAAAGAATACAAAATGGTGGTAAGTTCATAAAATATATTAAAAAGGAAAATAATTAATTGAATAAAGTAATTTGAGAAGTTAATGAAGACACATTAAGGATGGCAGTACAGGTGATGTGTCACAGCTGCAGCATGTGGGAGCTCCTGGATGCCAGTGTGATCCAGGGCAAACATTTCTGCAGTAAGTGTTTGCGGCTCAAGGAGCTTCGGCTCAGAGTCATTGAGCTGGAGGCCGAGCTGCAGACACTGCGACATCAGGGAGGGGGCAAGTTACCTGGTTACTTTGTACCAGGAGGCAGTAACACCTCTTAGGACAGGGTCTTCTGATTTGGTCAGTGGTCAGGGCCAGGAGAGTGTGACTGTGAGTGAGGCAGGTAAGGAGAACCAGAGGGCAGGAGCCTCAGCCTTTGCTTTGTCCACAGGTTTGAGGTTCTCTCAGCTTGTTTGGATGAGAGTGGGGGCTGCAGTATGGATGAGCAAACTGACCATGGCACCATGGTACAGGAAGACATTCAAGTGGGGGAAGCAAAAGGAAAGTAGTGGTATTAGGGAATAGTATAGTGAGGGGGATTGATACTGTTCTCTGCAGCAAAGAGCAAGAATCCAGATGGCTGTGTTGCTTGCCCGGTGCCAGGGTTTGGGACATCTGCTCAGGGCTGGAGAGGAAATTGCAGTCTGAGGGGGAGGATCCAATTGTCATGATTCATGTAGGTACCAATGACAAGGGTAGAACTAGGAAATAGGTACTGCATATTCAGCCTGAGGGGGTGGGCACCAAATTAAGAAGCAGAACCTCAAAGGCAACAATCTCTGGATTATTACCTGAGCCATGTGCAAATTGACATATGGCAAATAAGATTAGAGAAATTAATGCATGGCTCAAAGTCTGGTGTGGAAGAAGAGGGTTCTGGTTCATTGGGGAATGGCACTGGTATTGGGGAAAGTGGAATCTGCACTGTTGGGACGGTCTACACCTGAACTGTGCTGGGACTGGTGTTCTAGTGGGCCACATAACTAGGGAAGTAGAGAGTGTTCAAAACTAAACAATGGGGGGCAAGGGGGCAAATTTGGGGAGATGTGGTAAATCAAAGAGTAGAGACAAGGCAAGAGAGACAGGTATTATTATGGGAAATGATAAACAGACCATGACAGGAAGGGACAGAGTATGAAGCTAAGAGTACATCAGCAGGTAAGGCTAGAGGTTACAAATATAATAAAAGGACAAAACTAAAGGCTCTGTATCTGAATGCACATAGCATTTGTAACAAAACAGATGAACTGAGAGGGCAAATAGAAATAAATAGGTATGATCTGACAGCCATTACAAAGACATGACTGCAGGATGACATAGATTGGGACCTGAATATTGAAGGGTACATAACATTTAGGAAGGACAGGAAGGCAGGAAAAGGTGGAGGGGTGGTTCTGCTAATTAATGATGATACTAGCGCATTAGAGAGGGATGACCTAACCCAGGATATAAAAACGGTTTGGGTAGAGGTGAGAAATGATAAAGGCAGAAGTCACTTGTGCGAGTAGTGTACAGGCCCCCTAACAGTAACCACATGGTAGGGTAGAGTACAAAGGAAGAAATAAAGGGAGCTTCTCAGAAAGGTATGGCGGTAATCATGGGGGTTTTAATCCAGATATAGACCGGATAAATCAGATGGGAAAAGGCAACCTAGATGAGGAGTTCATAGAGCGTTTTAGAGAGAGTTTCTTAGAACAGCATGTTCTGGAGCTAAACAGAGAACTGGCTATACTAGACCTGGCAGAGTGCAACGAGACAGGATTAATTAATGATCTCATAATGAAAGCACCCCTAGATAGCAGTGATCATAATATGATTGAATTTTACATTCAGCTTGAGAGAGAGCAGAGTGGTTCCAAGACTAGTATTTTAAACTTAAGTAAGGGCAATTATGAGGGCATGAAATCAGAACTAGCTAAAGTGAACTTGCAAATGAGGTTAAAGGATAAGTCAATAGAGATGCAGTGGCAGAATTTAAGGGGATATTTCAGAATACTCAGAATAGATACATTCCAACAAGAAAGGAAAAATCCAAGGGGCGGATCCACCATCTGTGGTTATAAAAGTTAAAGATAGTATCAAACTTGAAGTAAAAGCACTTAGTTATGCAACGATGGGTGACAAGTCAGAAGACAGGATAGAATATAAACAACAGCAAAGAAAGACTAAAAGATTAATAAGGAGGGAAAATAATTAGAGTACAAGAGAAGGCTAGCTAGAAATATAAAAACAGATAGTAAGAGTTTCTATAGATATTTAAATAAGAAAAAAGTTAAAGTGAGCATTGGTTCTGTAGAAAGTGAGTCTGGAGAATTAATAATGGAAAATAAGGAGATGGCAAATGAATTGAACAGGTTTTTTGCATTGGTCTTCACTATAGAGGATACAAGTAACAATGCAGAAATGGCTGTAAATCAGGAACTGGAAGGGAGCTAGGAGCTCAGGAATATTACAGTCATCAGGGAAGTAGTTGGAGCTGTGAGCTGACAAATCCCCGGGTTCTGATGGACTTCACCCTGGGGTCTTAAAAGAAGTGGCGAGTGAGATAGTTGATGCATTGGTTTTAATTTTCCAAAACTCCATAGATTTGGGGAAGGTTTCATTAGATTGGAAAATAGCAAATGTAACTCCTTTATTCAAGAAGGGAGGGAGACAGAAAGCAGGAGAGAGAACTCACAGTTGCATTGAGAGAGGGACGATGTGGTGCAGGATCCTCACATGGGTGTTTGTCGCCGACCTCACCGTTGCTACAGGCACAGTCCATGTCCTCACCAATCAGCGCAATGGCAAGATCCTCAAAGTGAGTGAGAGGCCTAATGTGGGCCACTCCACCCCACGGTCTGGGACCTCTCCCTGCTGTTGTGAGCCAGCTTCTCCTGCATAAAAACAGATGGAGAGTGTGAGCAGGACACATGGCACTGCGTGGAATGTTTGTGTGGTGAACGGAACTATGGATGGGATGGAGCTGCGAGCTCCAGAGGATATGAGCCTGAAGGAGATGTGAGGGTGTGTGTGAGAGTTAGTGGCGTTGTCCCTTGAGCTGTGAGATCCCTGTGGGTGTGTGATGGGTTTGTAAGTAGGAGTTGAGTTTGATGAGGTGGTTGACCTACTCTAGCGGAGTGGATGAGAGCATTCACCCTCTTCCTGCATTGGATGGCTGACCTCCTCTGTGCTCTGGTGACACTGACCACCACTACCACCGCCTCCCAGGCTGGATTGGTGACTGTGGTGGACCTCCTGCAACCAGACTGGGGGTAGAGGACATCGCGATGGCCTTTCACTGCGTCCAGCAGGCGCCCCAGAGAGGCATCACTAAATGTGGGGGCTGCCACCTCAATTGCTTTTGGGGCCATCTGTCGCCTGGAGCAGTCCTGGTCTGAAGACATGACGTAGGCTGCGCTCTAGTGTGCTTTAAACATGGCGCCTGGAGCGAGGAAGCACTGAGGTCACGGCATGGTGGGCAAATCCAAGCCCACCCACCAGCGATCCGGAGTGCTCCCCGTGAATGCATTATTAATGAGGCAGGATGCGGAAGAATGGGGACGATATGGCGTGAAAGACCCCCATTGCGGCCGGTGGGTAAAACAACTTTTTTCACGCCCGCTACCGCACTTAGCGCAAATCTGGGGCGATTCAGCCCTTTGACAGGTAATGAATCTTGTAAATGCTAACTGTAATTGTAAAGATATTAAGGAACACGCAATATTGATAGAAACTGATCTGTTTTGCGCTTTCTGTAATGCCAACTTTGGTCACATAATGTATTTTTATAAATTTTATGAATAAAGTATATTTTTGGGGAAAAAGAAGATGGAGTTAATGTGCAGGTCTGATTGAATAGAGGAGCAGGCTCGAGGAGCTGAATGGCCTCCTTCTGTTCCTCTGTCCCTGGATTTTCTTTTGGAAAAATATACTTTATTCATAAAATGTCTGAAAGAACATTGCAAAACATTTCTAAATGGCCATCACAAAAAGTGCAATCATATTCAACTTTTACACATGGATCACGAGTTGCTTCAATACAATCAATGAATATTACAGTCATTTCAATGTGGTCATTACAGACAGTCAGACAGTGCAATGGGATTGGAGTTATTGACACAAATCATGTTGCACTCTGAGGTGCTTCAATACAAACAGGCAGTGGTTGGCAGGTAATGTCCTAAAGGCCCTGCGGGAAAAGGAGAGGGTGGATCCTGTGGGATGGTTCCCCGAGCAGACTGTCAAAGTCATTTGGCAGAATGCCTTATCACCAGAACTTTCCAACAAGCACCAAGATGTAGCTTGGCTGGTGGTGAGAAAGGCCCTCCCCGTCAGATCCTTCCAGCACGCCAGGAGTCTCACCCCCTCGGCACATTGCCCTCGAGGTGGCTGTGGTGGGGAAGTGACCGTTGTTCACCTCCTTATGGAATGTGCCTTTGCAAAGGAGGTTTGGTGCGAGATGCAGTGGTTTCTGTTGAGGTTCAACCCGAGCAGTTCTGTGACACAGGACTCTGTTCTCCACAGGCTGTTCCCAGGGACACGCACCGAGGCAAACATCAACTGCAGCTGGAGGATCATCAACTCGGTGAAAGACGCTCTCTGGTCTGCCCGACACTTGTTGGTCTTCCAGTGCAAAGAGTTGTCCCCGGCCAAATGTTGCAGACTGGCACATTCCAAGGTCCAGGACTACGTGCTGAGGGACGCACTAAAGCTTGGGGCAGCCGCCGCAAAGGCGCAATGGGGAAAGGTCGCTGTCTAAGACCTTTCTGCCATAGAGCACCGAGGGGCTGGGAATTGTATCGACCCCTCGGGCTCTGTTCCTAGGTGGTGGTTATCACTGGAGGAACAAAAAGGGAAGTCAGACAAAATGTTTTTATGCAGAGGCTTATTAGGACATTTGCTTTACCACAAGCGGCTGTTGTGGTGGAGAGACTACAGTTGCACATTTCAAATTATCTTAAAACTGATTTTTTTTTTAGTGCTAAATTTTGAATTAACTGGGATTACTTATGCTCTTTAATTCAAATGATCGGATAATATGTTTATTTGAAAGACTTGCACTGATATAGCACATTATGCAAACTCAGGACGTCCCAATGCGTTTTACAGCTAATGAAGTACTTTTGAAGTGCACTCACCGCTGTAATGTAGGGAAATGCAGCAGACCATTTGTGGATAGCAAGCTCCCACAAACAGCAATGAAATGACAACCAGTTTCAGTGGTGGCTCAGTTGGCAGCACTCTGACCTCTGCCTCACAAGAACTGGGTTTATTTCCCACTCTAGGACTTGAGTGCATAAACCAAAGCTGACACTCCAGTGCAGTACTGAGGAGGTGCTGCACTGTCGGAGATGCCATCTTTTGGACGAGACATTAAATGGAGACCCCATCTGCCTGCTCGGGCGGATGTAAAAGATCTCATGGCACTATTTCGAAGAAGAGCAGGTGGCCTGCCTAATGTTTATCAACCGATTAATAGCGCAAAAGCAGTTCATCTGGTCATTATCACATTGCAGGGAGTTTGCTAAGTACATATTGGCTGCTGTGTTTTCTACATTGCAACAGTGACTACACTTTAAAAAGTACTTCATTGACTCTAAAGCACTTTGAGACGCCTGGTGGTCATGAAAAGCACTATATAAATGCAAGTTTTTTTTTTCTATTTTTATGTCAACTGTTTCTTTTAAATTTTATTGTTTGAGGTATAAATGTTGGCCACCAGTGAGAGAACCCTGCTCTTTTTCAAATAGTGCCTTGTATGTCCCACCTGAGAAGGTAGATGAGGCTTCAGTTTAATGTCTCATCCGAAAGACTGTACTTCTGACAGTGCAGCACTCCCTCAATACTGCATAGAAGTTTCAGCCTAAATTTTGTGCTTTGGTCCCTGGAGTAGGGGTTGAATCTCCAACTCAGAATCTACCACCAGAGCCAGCACCTAATAAACCTTAAATCTGTTTCTTTTTAATCCACTTTTCACATCCGATGGCCAGCTGAGCTTCAGAAATTACAAACCAAACTCACCTCAGATGAATGGTATAGAGCAAATTCAAGCATTATCTTTAAGGACCAGGAGACTCAAATGCTAAATGGAAGTTGGCAGTATTGTGATAGAATGCAAGTTCTCCCTGCATTACTCCAGTGCCTGATCTTAGTCAGGTTGTAGAGGAACTAGTGGGGGATGGGGTGGGGGAGGGGGGACATTGTAGGGATTGTGGCGGAAGTAGAGGGAAGCAAGAAGTTCTTAGAAATGGTAAAGGCCTCTCCTGAAGGCAGTGGAAACTCATCCGTGGAGTAGTGCGGCATGCTTAAGACCATTGGGTAGGCACCAATACATTAATGCTAGGCACTATTGCATTGCTGTACTGTGACTCTGCCTATTCAGTAGGGTGAGGTTATTGTAGGTGAAGTATTTCATTGTCCTCTGTGCCCTCGTGGCTCAGTTTTAATGGAAAATAGAAAGCTTCACAAAAAAGTGATTGACATCAGTCGAGGGCCAAACTTCATTGTGCCAATTTGGCTTTGAAGCTCTAAATGATTTTGAAACTTTTTTGAGTCAGGCTTAAGTGAATGGGGTTGGTCTTCACTTTGTGTAATGGGTCCATCCTTTCCATCTCACTCAGGGTTATTGTCAGTGGTGGGTGGCGAGGAAACTTGAGGGTTTATCAGCCTTTGAGGGTTAGGGGCTGGTCCACTGCAATCACACAGGCTGATGAGTAGCCGGTTAGGTTGATTTCCCCAGCGAGTTGTGGTTTAGAGAGTTGGTCAATAGCTGTTGAATGTGATAGTTCCGCTGTCATGTGCCTTGTTTAGGAGTCCTTTGCTGAACATATTAATGCGACGGGCAGAAAAAGACCAGCAGGCTTATCAAGCCTACCCAGGATGACGGGAGGATCATGACTTGAAACTTTCTGTCAGCCATGACATCCCCTGGGGCAGACAAACAAAACAAAAAAAAAACAGGACCAATGAGGCAAAAAATACGCTGGAAAATTCTTTACTGACCCTTTCAGGTGATTGGAACCACCACATTGGAATCACATGGACCAAGTGTTCTCAGGAAAGACACTTACCTCCTACAGGATATGATCTCTGCCCCAGTCAGGAACTAGCCTAACTTCCCCTTGAAGGTATACCGAGAGTCAGCACCCATCCCACCAGGAGGCAACGTTCCAGAGGCTCACTAATCTCTGGGAAAAGACTAAATGCCATTATATTCCTGTTCTAGAGTGGTTTGAACAGCAGAATTTTAAAGTGTGAGCTCTTCCCCAATAAATGCGTAGTGCAGGGGGCCCATCAAACAAGGGGACACCTTGTCACCCCATCCACTGCTCTCTTTAACACTGAATCAGTCAGTGGGTTGTGACAAGTGTTTCCTCCTTGAAGCCATCAACTGGGGCCATAAACCGGGGCTCTATGTTGGAAGTGGAGGGGGAGGGGGATTTTCTCGTTGGGATTTGATGGGCTGAAAATGAGGAATGTTGGTTGCGGGGGGACGTGGGGGCAGCTGGAAATGGATCGGTGGACTGGGGTCCAGCGCCCAGACTTAGCAACAGGAGTCAGCTCCCTCCTCTCCTCCTTCGGAGGCTGGAGCTGGACCCCTGTACCATTGGGAGGCTGTTGGGCACTGGGTCTGAAGCTTTATCCTGGATCAGGAGTGGGGGTTGGAAGAGTGGGTGATGAACATTTGCTTTCACAGATGTTGGTGGGGGGTGTGAACTCATTTTTTTCTTCTTCAGATGCTCCATTTGCATGTTAAGATGGAACTGTGCCGTTCTGACAAGGACAGTAGTTGAGACTTAGTTTAAAATTTGTGTCTGGTTGCACAGCCAATGCCTCACCTGGATCACAATCCTATTAGACCTTTCCTGAACACCACCAACAACTCGCATTTATATAGCACCTTTAACAGAATAAACCATCTCCAGGCACTTCACAAGTGCTATTAAACAAAATGCTGACGCCGAGCCGACATACAAGCATTCGGTCAAATGACCAAAAGCTTGGTCAAAGGGGTAGGTTTTAGGGAGTGCCTTAAAGGTGGAAACTAGGTAGAGAGGTGGATGGGCTTAGGGAAGGAATTCCAGAGCTTAGACCTTGGCTAATGAAGATGTGACCACCAATGGTTGAGCAAATAAAATCGTGAATGCTTAAGAGGCCAGAATTAGTCGAGCACAGGTGTTTCAGGGGACTATGAGGCTGGAGGAGATTCGAGGGAGGGGTGAGGCCATGAAATGATCTGCAATTAAGGATGAAAATTTTAAAATCAAGGCGTTGCTTAACTGGGAGCCAATTTGGGTCAGCAAGCACAGGGGAGATGGATGAACGATGTTGGTATGAGTTAGGACACGGCAGTAGAGTTTTTGAATGATCTCAAGTGTGTAGAGGCTTGAATGTTGGAAACCAGCCAGGAGTGCATTAGAACAGTCGGGCCTAGAGGTACTGAAAGCATAGATGAGAGTTTCAGTAGCAGATGAGCTGACCCAAAGATAAAGTTAAGCCAATATTTGTGAGGTGGAAATGGGCGATCTTAATGATGATGTAGATATGTGGTTGGAAACTCATCTCTGAGTGAAATATAACACCAAGGCTGTGAACAATCTGGTCCAGATGGTTTCCAGGATGAAATCAGTGACAAGATTTGTAACGGGGACAAAAGACAATGGGTTAAATTTCACGCTCCCCCGCCTGCGGGCTTTTAGGAACAGCATGTTCTGGAACCAACCAGAGAGCCAGTTATATTAGACTTGGTATGCAGCATGACCTGGAACCAACCAGAGAGCAGGTTATATTAGACTTGGTATTTTGTAATATGACAGGATTAATTAATGACCTCAGAGTAAAGGCACCGCTAGGTAGCAGCGGCCACAATATGATTGAATTTTACATCCAGTTTGAAAGGGAGAAGAGTGGGTCTAAGACTAGTATCTTAAACTTAAATAAGGGCAACAATGTGGGGATGAAAGCTGAGCTAGCTGAAGTGAACTGGGATGCTAGGCTAGAGGGTAGATCAATAGAGAAGCAGTGGCAGACATTTAAGGGGATATTTCAGAGTATTCAGAATGAGTACATTCCTATTATATAAAGAAAAATCCAAGGGGAGGAGCCACCATCCCTGGTTAACTAAGGAAGTTAAGGAAAGTATCAAACTTGAGGAAAAAACATACAACTCTGCAAAGATGAGTGGCAGGACAGATGATTGGCCAGAATATAAAGAATGGCAGAGAATGATTAAAAAGTTAACCAGGAGAAAGAAATTAGAGTACGGGAGAAAGTTAACTAAAAATGTAAAAACAGATAGCAAGAGTTTCTACAGGTATTTAAAAAGGAAAAGAGTAGGTAAAGTGAGTGTTGGTCCTCTAGAGAGTGACAGTGGGGAGTTAATAGTAAATAATAAAGAAATGGTGGAAGAAATGAACAAATATTTTGCCTCTGTGTTCACTAGAGGATACAAAAAATATTCCAGTAATAGCTACAAATCAAGAGGTGAACGGGAGAAAGGAACTTGGTGAAATTGAAATCAATAGGGAAACAGTACTGAGCAAATTGATGGAGCTGCAGACTGGCAAGTCTCCGGGTCCCGATGGACTACATCCGAGGGTCTTAGAAAAGGTGGCTAATGAGGTGGTCGATGTGCTGGTGTTAATTTTCAAAAATTCGCTAGATTCTGGAAAGGTCCCATCAGATTGGAAAGTAATAAATATAATCCCTCTATTCAAGAAGGGAGGGAGGCAGAAAACTGGAAATTACAGGCCAGTTAGCTTGACATCTGTCATGGGGAAGTTGTTAGAATTGATCATTAAGGAGATTATAGCTGGGCACTTAGAAGAGCTCAAGGCAATTGGGAAGAGTCAGTATGGTTTTGTGAAAGGAAAATAATGTTTAACCAATTTATTCGAGTTTTTTGAAGGAGTAACATGCACTGTGGATAAAGGGGAGCCTGTACACATACTGTACTTGGATTTCCAGAAGGCATTTGATAAGATGCCACATCAAAGATTATTACAGAAAATAAAAGTGCATGGTGTAGGGGGTAACATATTAGCATGGATAGAAGATTGGCTGGCTGGCAGAAAGCAGAGAGTATGCATAAATGGGTTTTTTGGATTGGCAGGATGTGACGAGTAGAGTCCCACAGGGGTCTGTGCTGGGGCCTCAACATTTTACAGTTTACATCAATGACTTAGATGAGGGGGGCGAACTCATGGTGGCTAAATTTGCAGGTGACACAAAGATAGGTAGAAAAGTAAGTATGTTGTAAGGAGGACATGAGAAGGTTGCAGATGGATATAGATAGGTTGAGTGAGTGGGCAAAGATCTGGCAAATGGAGTTTAATATGGGAAAATGTAAATGTTGTTCACTTTGGCAGGAAGAACAAAAAAGCAGAGTATTACATAAATGGAGAACGGCTGCATTATTCTGAGGTGCAGTGGGATCTAGGTGTTCTAGTACATGAGTCACAAAAAGTTAGTATGCGGGTACAGCAAGTAATTAAGAAGGCTAATGGAATGCTGTCCTTTATTACGAGAGGGATTGAACATAAAAGTAAGGATGTTATGCTTCAGTTATACAGGGCACTGGTAAGACTGCACCTTGAATATTGTGTGCAGTTTTGGCCTCCTTGTTTAAGGAAGGATGTAAATGCATTGGAGGCAGTTCAAAGGAGGTTTACTAGATTGATACCTGGATGAGTGGGTTGTCTTATGAGGAAAGGTTGGACAGACTGGGCTTGTTTCCACTGGAGTATAGAAGAGTGAGTTGTGATTTGATTGAAGTATACAAGATTCTGAATGACCTTGACAAGGTGGATGTGGAAAGGATGTTTCCTCTTGTGGGTGAGTCCAAAACTAAGGGGCACTGTTTTAAAATTATGGGTCGTCCTTTTAGGACAGAGATGAGGAGAATTTTTTCTGAGGGTTGTGTGACTTTGGAACTGTCTGCCCCTGAAGGTGGTGGGGGCAGCGTCATTGAATATTTTTAAGGCACAGGTAGATAGATTCTTGTTAGGCAAGGAAATCAAAGGTTATCAGGATTAGATGGGAATGTGGAAATTGAAACACAAGAAGATCAGCCATGATCTTATTGAATGGTGGAGTAGGCTTGAAGGGCCGAATGGTCTATTCTTGTTTCCATTTCTTATGTACCAGATGGGCTTTTTTTAAACAGCAATTGATGGTAGTTTCATGGTTGCAATTCCAGACTTTTTAACTAATTAATTATTTAATTCCACCAGCTGCTATGGTGAGATTTGAACCCTTGTCTCCAGAGCATTAGCCTGGGCCCCTGGATTACTAATCCAGTGACATTACCACTATGCTACCATCTCCTCATGAGTTCTCATTTTCTGATGGACTATGCTCTCTGCTGCCCATATCTTAATTTACACCAAGTCCTCTTCTCCCACGACTCCTGTCCTCAGTGACCTGTTGTGGTTCCTGCTCTGCCAATACCACATTTTAATATTCTCGTCCATGTTTTTGAATCCCTCTGTATTCTTGCCACTCCCTCTCTGTGTAACCTCCAAACCTATGACCCTCCGAGATCTCTGTGCTCCTCCAATTCTGTTCTCTTCCCCCATTCCTGAATTTAATCGCCTGAACATTGGCAGCTGTGCCTTCAACTACTTAGACCCTAAGCTCTGGAATTCCCTTCCTTAAACCTGCCCACTTGTCTACCTTGGCCACCTCCATGATGCTCCTTAAAACCTACCTCTTTGCTTTGGTCACTTGTCCCAATTGATGTCTCCTTATGTGGCTCTGTGTCAAATTTTGCCTGGTATCTGGGCCTTGTTACTATGCTGTATAAATGTTGAACAGGTCTTTTCATGAGATTTGTAACCCGCTCCATTGTTTTTTGAATACCCCAGCCACATTTCTCTCCACTTTAAGCCCTAATTGTGTTTATTCCCCTATCTTAAGGTCATTTATAGTGAGTTGGCTATGATGAATTGGGAATCGTTACTTAAAGGGATGATGGTGGATAGGCAATGACAAACATTCAAAGAGAACTTGGGTGAACTGCAACAATTGTTTATTCCTGTCTGGCGCAAAAGTAAAACAGGACAGGTGGCCAAACCATGGCTTACAAGGGACATTAGAGATAGTATTAGATCCAAGGAAGAGGCATACAGATTGGCTAAAAAAAACAACAGACCTGAGGATTGGGAGCAGTTTAGAATTCAGCAAAGGAGGACCAAGGGATTGATTAAGAAGGGGAAAACAGAGTACGAGAGTAAGTTTGTGGGGAACATAAAAACTGACTGTGAAAGTTTCTGTAGGTATGTGAAGAGAAAAAGACAAATGTAGGTCCCTTACAGTCAGAAACAGGGGAATTTATTATGAGGAACAAAGAAATGGCTGACCAACTAAATACATACTTTGGTTCTGCCTTTACAAAGGAGGACACAAATAACATACCAGAAATATTGGGGAACACAGGGTTTAGTGAGGGGGAGGAACTGAAAGAAATCAGTATTAGTAGGGAAATGGTGTTGGGGAAATTGATGGGATTGAAGGCCGATAAATTCCCAGGGCCTGATAATCTACATCCCAGAGTACTTAAGGAAGTGGCCCTAGAAATAGTGGATGCACTGGTGGTCACTTTCCGAGATTCTATAGACTCTGGAACAGTTCCTACAGATTGGAGGGTAGCTAATATAACCCCACTATTTAAAAAGGGAGGTAGAGAGAAAACAGGGAATTATAGACCAGTCAGCCTGACGTCGGGAGTAGGGAAAATTCTAGAGTCCATTATAAAAGATTTAATAGCTGAGCACTTGAAAAACAGTGGCAGAATCGGACAGAGTCAGCATGGATTTATGAAAGGGAAATCATGCTTGACAAATCTACTGGAATTTTTCGAGGATGTAACTAGTAGAGATGATGAGGGGGAGCCAGTGGATGTGGTTTATTTGGACTTTCAGGAGGCTTTCGACAATGTCCCGCATAAGAGATTAGCGTGCAAAATTAAAGCGCATGGGATTGGGGGTAGTGTATTGAGGTGGATAGAAAACTGGTTGGCAGACAGGAAACAAAGAGCAGGAATAAATGGGTCTTTTTCGGAATGGCAGGCAGTGACTAGTGGGGTACCGCAGGGATCGGTGCTGGGACCCCAGCTACTCACAATATATATTAATGATTTAAATGAGGGAAGTAAATGTAATATCTCCAAATTTGCAGATGACACAAAGCTGGATGGGAGGGTGAGGAGGATGCAGAGATGCTTCACTGTGATTTGGACAAGCTGAGTGAGTGGGCAAATGTACAGCAGATGCAGTATAATGTAGATAAATGTGAGGTTACCTGCTTTGGTAGCAAAAACAGGAAGGCAGATTATTATCTGAGTGGCTATAAATTGAGAGAGGGGGATGTGCAATGCAACCTTGGTGTCCTCGTACACCAGTCGCTAAAGGTAAGCATGCAGGTGCAGCAGGCTGTAAAGAAGGCAAATGGTATGTTGGCCTTCATAGCGAGAGGGTCCAAGTACAGGAGCAGAGATGTCTTGCTGCAATTATACAGGCCTTGGTGAGACCACACCTGGAATATTGTGTGCAGTTTTGGTCTCCTTATCTGAGGAAGGATGTTCTCGCTATAGAGTGAGTGCAGCAAAGGTTTACCAGACTGATTCCTGGGATGGCGGGACTGACATATGAGGAGAGATTGAGTCAGTTAGGATTATATTCGCTGGAATTCAGAAGAATGAGGGGGGATCTCATAGAAACCTATACAATTCTAACAGGACTAGACAGGGTAGATGCAGGAAGGATGTTCCCAATGGTTGGGGGAGGCCAGAACCAAGGGTCACAGTCTGAGGATACGGGGTAGACCATTTAGGACTGAGATGAGGAGAAATTTCTTCACCCAGAGAGTGGTGAGCCTGTGGAATTCACTACTGCAGAAAGTAGTTGAGGCCAAAACATTGTATGTTTTCAAGAAGGAGTTGGATATAGCTCTTGGGGCCAAAGGGATCAAAGGATAGGGGGAGAAAGCGGGAGCAGGCTACTGAGTTGGATGATCAGCCATGATCATGATGAATGGCAGAGCAGGCTCGAAGGGCCGAATGGCCTACTCCTACTCCTATTTTCTATGTTTCTATTTAAAACCTTGGTCAGGTCAGTTCGGGGAAACCAGCTGACCAACTGATGTTTTGAGTGAGCAACAGGTTTCCTGAATGTACTTTTCTCCTCTCTGCTGGCTCTGATACCTGTCCCTGCACCTTTAACGCTTGCTGCTGCCTTAATAGTGCAGAGCTTTGCGATTTGTGTGTGTGTGTCTGTGTGTGTGTGGAGCATGTCCTTATTGACCTGTCATTGGATAATCAGCCAGCGCAGCTCTAAACCCTCTTAAAGAAAGGGGGAAGATTTGACATTAAACCCTGCCGTCTCCTTTCAGGGAGCTGAGGTCATTTGCAAAGCCACCCTCCCTCCAGAAAGGAAGTTCGAGCTCATCTGTGTGTGTTCCTGGGAGGGGATCAGGGCTCTCATTGGGTGTCAGGCTGCAGTGACTCAGCCCAGCCCCTGCTCAATGCTGCAGGGGCTGCTCTTCAGCGATGCCGGGCTTGAGCTGAGCGACTCATGGGCAAAGGCGAGTAGACACACACACAGAGACACAGACAGACACAGAGACCACACACTCACTCCGCCGAGGCAAGGCTGGTGCTCGCTCTGAGTGTGGGGATGGCGACAGCGCCACAGTACCGGAGATCCCCCAGGGACATTGCCAATGTGATGCAGAAATTGCAAGGTAAAGGATCTGCTGTTAATCTACATCTGAAATAACATCCAACTGCCTGAATGTATTGAAGAGGGGTAGGTGGGTGGGGGGGGAGGATGTTTGTTTGTCACATCGTGTGTAGCAATTATTGCAGAATGGTCCTGTCTGCAAATTGTGTGTGTGTGTGTTTTTTTTTAAAAAAAGGCTGGGGTGATGTAAAGAATTTGAGCGCTGAATGACAAAAGTGACTTTTTGCTGCGCTTCTGGTACTTTACTTGCATCCTCTATCCTTCCGAAGCCGCGAGTTTAAAAATAAATGAAGGCGAGCCTTAGATTGACTCGGAGTTCCGGGGTTTTAACAGCGCTCGCCCGAAACTGCAGGTCGGTGATGCTGGCTCCAAGTTCAAGCCTCTCTGGATGGAGAGGCAGAGCGCTGGTGCAGTGTTAATCCACCCAGCAGGCAAGGGCACACGGTACAGCTAGCTGTTACAGGAGGTATTTACACCTCACCTTGAACCCTGGTTTGTCAGGACATGCCGAAGGAAGGCTAGACTCTTGAAATCAAGGTTGCGTTTGAAAAGGCATTTCTTCTTCCCCCCTCTCCCTCCTTCTCTTTAGTGTTTACTCTTGTTTCCAAGGGACCGGTCCTGCTTTATTTGAACGCAGAATGCGTCGTAGGAAAGCAGCAAAAGCCGCTGCGAATCCGAAATGAAAACAGAAAGTGCTGGAAATACTCAGCAGGTCTGGCAGCAACGGTGGAGAGAGAGAGAGAAGCGGAGTTGTTAACGGTGCAGGTCGATGACCTTTCGTGAAACCCAGGGCAGGTCGCAATAGCGGCAGAGCTGCCTTTTTTGACCCAGTTTAACCAAAAAAAAATGTGCTAGGTACAGGACCATGGGGAGAGGGATTAGTTTTGGATTGCTGGTGTATTAATCCAGAAAGCCAGGTGGTGAAGGATAGAACTGGAGCCAATCTTTACCTGGTTTTATTTACAGAGGTGTACACTGCAAACAAACACCTCCTCACCCAACAAGCACAGATTTGGTCTGTTCCTATTTATAGGAGCACAAGTGAATCCCCAGGCAATGCCCACCACCTGCATAGAATTAAACAATTAAAAAAACAATTAACGTACAGGGCTTTGGGGAAAGAGTGAAGCAATGGGATTAGTTTGAGATTGATGCAGAGCTACTGGGAGAGAGCAAGGCAGTGAGAGTAGTTTTGGAGTGATACAGAGCTACTGGGAGAGAGCAGGGCAGAGTAGTTTTGGAGTGACACGGCTACTGGGAGAGAGCAGGGCAGTAAGAGTAGTTTTGGAGTGACACAGCTACTGGGAGAGAGCAGGGCAGTGAGAGTAGTTTTGGAGTGATACAGAGCTACTGGGTGAGAGCAGGGCAGAGTAGTTTTGGAGTGACACAGCTACTGGGAGAGAGCAGGGCAGTGAGAGTAGTTTTGGAGTGACACAGCTACTGGGAGAGAGCAGGGCAGTGAGAGTAGTTTTGGAGTGATACAGAGCTACTGGGAGAGAGCAGGGCAGTGAGAGTAGTTTTGGAGTGATACAAAGGGCGGAATTTTGTGGTCCCATCGTGGTGGGACCTGTCACGGGTGATTTGGCAGCCCAGCCAAATGCCCATTGACTTTTGGTGGGACCGGATGATCCCAGTGGTGGGTGGGACTGGAAAATCCCACCCAGAGCTACTGGGAGAGAGCGGGGCAGTAGGATTCATTTTGGATTGATTCAGGACAATGGGGAGAGAGTGGGGCAGTGGAATAATTTGAGATTGATATGGGGCTCTGGGGAAATTATGGGATTAATTTTTGTTGATCAGGAACCAGACAGACACAATGGCTTGTACACTTCTGTATTGCAATAAATGATGGGTGGAATCAGTTGATTGTGGGAAAAATCCTCTAACTTGTACTTTTATTTAAATGTACCTCTGGAAGGTTAAAAATATATTCAGCTTTGTATCATATTTAAAAAGTTATCTGCAGGAATGTTCATTCCTCCTCTGCATTCTTGTTCTGAACAATCTTACTGATCTTCCCTCCTCCTCCCTCTTCTGAAGGAAGGCTCTTTGCTTGGGTAAATTTTCACAACTGTCAATATCTGGTATCTCAACCAACTGCTCCCATTATTGTGTAATACAGGACTGCAAGAATTAGTGAGCTATTATATTACATTACAACGGAACTACTCCTATTTTCAACTATCAGCGTGCATGCAACACACATCTGACACAACCACGCACACACTCACAGCCGCCACACACACCCGACATGCACATAGTGACATCTGACATGAGCATGCGCACTCACATCGACAGACGCACGCTCACACCTGATGCACACTCATAAGAACATAGGAAATAGGAACAGGAGTAGACCATTTGGCCCCTCGAGCCTGCTCCGCCATTCAATAAGATCATGGCTGATCTCCTTGTGTTTTGATTTCCACATTCCCATCTAACTCCAATAACCTTTGATCTCCTTGCCTAACAAGAATCTATCTACCGCTGCCTTAAAAATATTCAATGACCCCATCTCCACCACCTTCTGAGGCAGAGAATTCCAAAGTCGCACAGCCCCCTGAGGGAAAAAAATTCTCCTCATTTCTGTCCTAAAAGGGCGACCCCTAATTTTAAAACAGTGTCCCCTAGTTCTGGACTTACCCACAGGAGGAAACATCCTTTCCATGTCCACCTTGTCAAGGCTGTTCAGGATCTTGTACACTTCAATCAAAACATCCCTCACTCTTCTAAACCCCAGTGGAAACAAGCCCAGTCTGTCCAACCTTTCCTCATAAGACAACCCACTCATTCCAGGTATCAGTCTAGTAAATTCCTTCGAACCACCTCCAATGCATTTACACCCTTGCTTAAATAAGGAGACCAAAACTGCATATAGCATTCCAGATGCGGTTTCACCAATGCCCTGTACAACTGAAGCATAACATCCTTACTTTTATGTTCAATTCCTCTCATAATAAAGGATAGCATTCCATTAACCTTCTTAACCACTTGCTGTACTCACACTCACACCTGATGCACACACACTTGCGCCCGACACCCAACACAGACACACACAGTCACAACCAACACATGCATTCAACACACACCGCACATGCGCACAGACACAATAAGGGCAGTCAATTTCTGCCCTCCTTAACCTTGCACTAAATGCAGTTTCATTATTGCCCCTGTTGAAATCAGCTGACTCAACCAAGACCTAGGATTGAATGGTGTCATGTCCTGGCTCAGTTGCCCTGTTTTCTATGGAGCCAGGCTGCTGCTCTGAATGCTCCCTATGCTACCACACAATATTTACACGACCCTGTGTCCTTGCACACTTAATTTTCTTTTGAACTGATCAATATTTGATGCAGTGTACCACTAATTCTTAAATCTTCCACTCTGTAATTAAGCTTTCGCCCTCCCTTATGTTGTTAACACGAGGAAGAAGTGTCATGCTTTGAGGGCAGAGGTGCATAATTCAGATCTCACCCTGCCACACCAGGCAATCTAAAAGGGGAAACTTTGTGACCTTACAATATCTCACACTGCCCCCCTCTCTTCACCTCTTTCCGTTGTCTGCTGCTAAAGACAGTGGTTCACATTGGGCAACAGTTCCACAGCAGAACCTCAGCCAGGTTGCCAACCCTCAGGGCGGGGGTGGGGGTGGGGTGGGGCCAGTGTGTGCCGTGGACAGTGAGTGCAAGTAGGCTATTTGACTGCATGGGGTATCACCGCCAAGCTTGACATGTTTCTGTTCGGCAATGTCCACTTTCCAGGTTTTGCATGTGTGCTCACAAGACCCTGGCCACAACCTGCCCTTGTTTTATCACATTTTAAAGGAAGTGCTCTCAAAGTTGAGGCACAGCACTGTTCAATTCCAAGAACCTTTTGGCACAAAGTTTAACTTCAGTTGGCAACTGCCACCTTCACCAGCACTAATCATTTTTGGACTTGTCGGCCACCACAGTTGGGGGGCGTTAACTCTCTCTGACCCTCCTCTTAAAGCACATGAGGATTTGGACATCAAACTCAGAGCCATGACCAGAGGAATTTGCTAAAACTCCCGCTCCGACCCAAAATAAAAATCAGTGCAAATTCAAAATGATCTCCCGACTTCTTCCTCCCTCCCTGCTGTGCCAAGGACCCAGAGGTTGTCAGCCTTTGTGACCACTCCTCAGCCCCTTTCATTTAATATTTATTTGGACACACATCCCAAACTCTGTGCAGCTTATTAAAGCAACTAACTGCACAGCTGAATCCTTGAGATAGGTGCAGGTGTCTGGGGTTTGCGGAAGTGGCCTGTGCCTGCTGCTATGATTCAATCATTACTCAATATCCAGTTTGTCAGTTGCTTGTTCCTTCTCCTTTTGAGATGAATAGATTAATGAGCTCTTTGGTAAGAAGCTTTCCCCGCCCTTATCCAGTCCACATACAGTCCGTTTAAGCTCATTCTCAAATAGATGACAACCCACAGAGAACTGTGTCTGTCGGTGCTTGGCTATGGAACCACGTGACTTTGTTTTCATGGAATGTACAAAGTCTGTGGCTATTGATCAGTTCAATGCTGATGGATAGAACGAGTGAGCCTGCACCATAACCAATATCTATAATTAGTCGGCATTCTGAGTGAGAGCCCTTAGAGTACAGTTTAGAAAAGAGTAGGGCAGCAGTGGAACAAATGAGTTAATCTTATAGTAGAGAACGAAAGAATGGCAGACATCTACTAAATTAACTCATCTCTGTGCTTAAAGAAGAACTTCAGGGACACCAGAGGAGGGGGTCATAGAGGAACAACTAATTTGGATATTATAAATATCAAAAAAGGGAAGAGGCATTAAAAGCAGTTGAAGGGAAAGAAAGTTGTTCAATCGCCAAGCCCAGCAGCCTGGAATCGAGAGGGAGATCAGTGATGAAATAGCAGACACTCTGCTATGCACAGGCTGGGTCTCGTTTCTCTTGCAGAAAGAAGGCTGAGGGGTGGATCATGGAATCATAGACGACTGGTTACCGCACAGAAGGAGGCCAATCAGCCTATCATTATGTCAGTGCTGGCTCTGGGGGGTTGGTGGGGGGGTGGAGGAATCATGTTACGTGACTCCCAGCTCTCCATTTTGACCTTGAAAAAGGGTCTGTATCCCTTTTGCTTGGGTCCTTTGTCCTAGCAGGCAAATTGGCACCGGTTGGCCAGGCCTGGCTTGTAAGATGTAGATGGTCTGATAATTCCCTTTGAATTTGGTCTCTGCAGCCCTCTCAGGGGTCATCCGGGCCTCTTCAGAGATATCGAGGTGCAAATTTCTTCAATACTGCCAAATAACTTGTATTGTTTGAGGGTCACAGACAGGCACTGCTATAGAATGTGAGATCTTAGTTCCGTTACAAATTCTTTAGTGTTACTCTTTGAATGGGGGTGGCACTGACAAAACCAAGTTTATTGCCTATCCCTAAGTTGTTCAAAGACCATTAAGAGTCAACTACATAGTCTAGCACCAGAGTAGCCCAGGGTGGGTGGATGGTGACATGTTCCCTTTGCTGAGGGCTGTCAGTGAATTGGCTGGGTTTTTACAACAACCTGGCAATTTTTTCAGGGTGACTCTGTGGTGAATACTCAGATTACCAAATTTATTGTAGTCTGGTTTTTGCCCTGGTAGGATTTGACCTCTGGCTCAGTAGCCTAGCTCCGGACCCTAATCGGAGGCTGGTAAATTTTATACTCATGTTCGGGAAAAGAAAATATTGGATAGCTGGAGACCAATTAAACTCACGCTTGTAGTAGGAAAATGATAGGAAACCATAAGGGACCATATTAATGACCACTTAGAAAGGCATTGGCGAACTGCAGAGTCAGCATAGATGTGTAAACAGTGGAGTCACGGTTCACTTAATTTAAATAAACTTCCTAAAGGGAATTACTGAATGTACAGACTAAAGGGATGCGATGGATTTAGTGTATTTGCTGTTCAAAAACTTTTCATTTATTGCCACATAAGAGCTTTGTGACAACAAGGCTGTGTAGATTAAAGATAAGGGGGCTTAATTATTTTTGTACTGGAGCTGGGATCGGTGATGGGCAGCTGCTAAATTCCCTGGCTCCATCCTGCCCCCTGGACCATTTTGGTGGAGGTGGGATGGTGGGGGAAGAAGGCTGCAGGGTTACCCACCCGCATGCAGAATGTAGCCACCGTGGCTCGTTAAGGCCTGTTAAAGGAGGCTGAATTGGGATTTTCCAGTCGGCCTCCAAGTACCACAGGCAGTGGGGACTGGCTTAACTACTTGGCTATGGTGGCCTCCCGACGGTAGGCCGGGGGCCCAGTGCTTCAGGGCAGGCCTTCAGGCCCTCCCCGTGTCTGCCTGGGTGCCCCCAGGCCACCCTGTAGAGAAGCAGCCAACCCCCCACCCCACCTCAAACACCCATCCCCTCCACCTCTCCCACAGCAGTGGCCTGCCATTTTCTAACTTAAATTTAAAGAAGTTGGAGAGAAGGCATCTCCATTTTGAAGCCCCTTCTCTCTTACTTTGCAGCCTGCTGCTCCTTTCAAGCTGGGAGGCCTCTGATCGGCCCTTCAGGTTCAAGAGTCAGCCCGCCAACCTTAATTGGATTGCCAACCCGCCCCCTGGCCGTTAACCAACTGTTCTGAGGAAAATCACATTGCGTGACTGTTTCCCACACAGTGCGGGCTTCCAAACTGCGTTAGAGCTTGATGGCAGGGTTCAGAAGCACACAGGGAATATCCTGCCCAAGATGTCAACATGGATTGAGGGATAGCTGGAAAACAGAAATTGGAGAGTAGGAGGAAATGCAGGTGTTGTTTGGCAAGGCCTAGCTCATGGCGTTCCCGAGGGAACCTCTCTATTCTCTGTAGACGTAAGTGATCTTAGCGGGCATGGGTGGATCACTGTGGGAGTAGCTTGTGGCTTATTCCAGGAAAGATAAACGAGAGATGGAAAAGGTACATCATAGGTTTAACTGGGGTATCAGGTCACAGTTGTGATTCCTACTACCTAGTGTGAGACCTGAAAATCAATGGCAGCGTTTACTAAAGCGGAGATTAACAGGGATCTAATAGAAGCGTTCAAAACTTTGAGAGGGCTTGAAAAGCTAAATAGTGACAGATTGCTTCCACTGGAACAGTGGAAATAGGATTGGGCCATTTAACCCTTTGCTCACCTCCTACGGTCGTGGCTGGTTGGTGAATCAATAACAAAGGGACACAGACTTGGGTCCAATGCTAAATAAATGGAAGAATGAGATCAGTAGATCCTTTTCAAGCCAGCTATCATTGTAGAAGCAACACCACCATGCAGTGGTTTAGAAAATTGATAGGGAGTCTTAAGGGACCATGTTAATGGCTGCTCAGAAAGGCATTGGCGAACTGGAGAGAGTCGGCATGAATTTGTAAACAGAGGAGTCACGGTTAACTAATTTCCATAAACTTCCTAAAGGGAATTACTGAATGTTTAGACTAAAGGGATGCAATGGATTTGATGCATTTAGTCAAAAATATTTCATTAATTGTCACAAAAGAGCTTTGTGATGCTAAGGCTGTGTATATTAAAGACAAGGGGCTTAATTTTTTTCAGCCCTGTGGTGGACAGGCGCTAAAAGTTCCCTGGCCCCAACCCGCCTCTTGGATCAGCTTTGCGGAGGTGGGAAGGCCCCACCAATGCCTTCTCAAAATGAGTGTGGGCAATAAATGCCAGCCTTGCCACCATTACCCACATCCTGGGAATGAATTAAAGAAAAAACAAACAGCTGTTGAAATATGGAATGCATTACTCCAGTTAGCAATTGAAACTGGAGCAATCACTCTGAAAGAGTTAGGTAAATATTTGAGGAGGAAAAATCATTAAATGATCCAGAGATAGAGAAAGAAATGGGGTTAGAACAGAAACTTTATATTGCAGTAACAGGCTGGATAGGTAGGGAACTGGAACTAATAATAGGAACTTAGGACTGAGGAGCAGGAGTAAGGCATTCAGCCCTTGGTGCCTGCTCTGCCATTCAATAAGATCATGGCTAATCTGATTGTGGTAAACCCCATTTTGTCGTCTCCCCCTCCATAACCCTTGACTCCCATGTCTATCAAAAATCTGTCTAACTCAGCCTTGAATAAATTCAATGACCCTGCCTGCACTGCTTTCTGGGGAAGACAATTCCACAGACTAATGACCCTTTGAAAGAAAAAAATTCTCCTCATCGGCAGAGCTAGGCAGATACAAGTTCTATGGGCTTGCTGGCTTCTTCCTTTCCTTCTATACAGCCAGGAATAATTTGGGGTAAAAATAGTTTCAACTACTTGTCTGAGGATTGAAATTGGGCGGGAAAGAGTAACAGCAAATAAAGATAAACTGCCTTTCAAACTGAACCGGCCTAACGTACTTGTGTTTTGCTTTAACTTCATCATTCACAGGGGTGGTACAGTAAAGGGAAAGTGGCCAGTTTAAGACACTCATTATGTAGAATCTCAGTCTGTAAAATATATTTAATGAAGTCTTAGTAATTTATCTATTTCTTGGCATCACGGATCAAATTCAAACAGACGCCTGAAGGCAGCTTTTGTAAGGCAAGGACCTTGGAGAGAACAGAAGCGCAGCACTTGGCCCATCATATCTGTGCTAGCGTCTTTCTCCACAAACAGCTACCCTTCCTAACTCAACTCTCCTGCACACTTGGCTTTAACGTTCCCCTTCTCCCAGCAACTATTTCATTCCCTTTCAAAGGAATTCTGCTGCACTAAGTTCGTGGCAGAGGATCCTGCCTTCCCGCTACCCTTGGCGTGCAGAAACTTTTATTTCCTATTGCCCCTTGATTTTTTAAAATGTTGACAGTTGCCACCTGACTGACCACTGGGAACGCCTTGCACAATTGACTGCTGGGAACACCTAGCACTGGCCTGCTCAGCAGTTAGTAGCTTAGAATTGTGATTTGGGGTAGTGGTTAAGTCAATAACTAGGTGAACCTTGGTTCAAATCCAGGCCTGAGTTATGCCATCTTACCTCAGTGGAGGGTGGAGGAGGGAGATAGTGGTTGGGTGCAAAAATGGTGGGCGTGGGAGATGCTATAGATGGTTTGTGTGCCCCTGATGTGCAAGTTCATTCTTTATATCCATTATTATGGTGGAGGTTTTATGGTGCAGTGGTATCGTCCCTACCTCTGGGCCTGAAGCTCCGGGCTTAAGTCGCATTTCAGGACTTGATGGCCATGTTCGTAATGGGGCCAAAAAGGTTGATTATCGGCCTATAAATTCTTCCAATATGCCAGATCGCAGGTGGTAAGAGCAGGAGAGTTTCCTGGTCAGCTATACTGTAGAAGGCAGTGGCAAACCATGGTCGTAATTTGCCAAGAATAATCATGGACCAATCCAATGGAAGTTCATGGTCGCCAATGCCCTCTTGAGTGCATGGTATCTGAAGGTGGGGGAGAATTACGCCTTCATGACCTCGGGACATCCCAAAGCACTTCACACCCAATGGAACCCATTTGGAATGTGGTCACTGTTGTAATGTAGGAAACAAGACAGCCAATTTAGGCACGGTAAGCTCCCACAAGCAGCAATGTAAATCTATTTCTGGGGATATTGGTTGAATTGGAGGAATGATTTTGGTCAGGGTACCTGGAGAATTCCCTGCTCTTCATCAGATAGCATTGTGGTATCTTTGACTGTCAAGGCAGTCTTTGCTTCAATATTTCATTCAAAAGCCACCTTCGACAGTGAGGCATTCCCTCGGTACCGCGTGGGAACATCAGCCTAGATTATGTGCTCAGGTCCCTGGACTTGATTCAGAGGTGAGTATGTTACTCACTGACGCTGAATCTTGTATTTCCCTTTCTTGCATTACCTTGTAACATTTACAAAACAGCAGAGACACAAGACTCAGGGATTTCATTCAAATGTGACCTTCTGACTCAGAGGCTAGAGTATTACCTTTCAACCAAATCTTTGCTGGATTATAAATATGGCTATTCGCTACAGGCATGGGCCTGGATGAGCTGAAGGCAGGTTGCAAAGAAGATTTGAGAATTTTGGCCGGTTTGGTGATAATTGGCCTCTCGTTCTTGATCAGTAGTGGGAGCAATTGAATACTTGAGCAAGTCCAAATGGATTACTGAACAAATCCTCGTTATTTAAAGCAATTATTGGAGGATGACAGGGTAGATTTAAAGTGTGACATTCAGATTTTAAATGTGACGCACAGATTTAAAAGTGCGACTGATATCAAGTACAATGTGACAGGCTGTATAAGCAGACTTTTAATTATGTAGGCAGTTAGACAGGCGAGCAACATTGGAGCCTATTCAATGTTCCACCCATTCACTGAGATAGAGTGAAAACTGGGCAGGCTTATTACAAGTGTGTAACCCTTTCCTCTCTGTGTTAGCCCAGATGGTTCCTACCCAGCACCTATAGATGTTCCAAAGGCTGACTGCATGTACCTTTTGGCCCAGGAAAACAAAACATGCGCACGCCTGCCACCATGTGTGTAAACAAAAACAGGCACTGTCCACTTGGAACTTGTTGTGGGGAATCTCCAACCCTCCCCTCAATTCGTGAGAGTGACAGTGAGCGACCTTCACAAGAAAGGTCTCGAATACACAGTTACAAACCCCGCGGAGTGCATGGTGATCAGTTTACAGGGGGCCTGGGCCTGGATTTTTGCCAGGATCACTGGGATGCCGCATCGGGCTCGATTCTGAGTCAGGAAGCCGCGTTTGTAAAATATAAAAAGTCAGCGTGGCCATGGCTGCTAAGTCATCAACCTGGAGGGGGAATCCTTCCAAGGGATGGCCTTCAGCCACAGCCGTAGTCCTCTGGTACCCACTGGGAGGGGTGGGCTTCAGGAGCACTTCCTGGCAGTGGCTGGGCTTCGACCTCAGTGGGGTGTTGGGGACGGGGAGAGCTCTCCCCACTTCGATCCCGGAGATCTGGTGGCATCACCAATTTGACCCCAAGTGGAGACTTAATTGAGCTGAATTCGCTGCCTGCCACAGCTGGAGAGTAGCCGGTGCTGGTGAGATGCTGCCTCCAGTAGGATTGCTTGGAGGTGCGATGGTGCAGGGGAGCCACCCCAGTGTGAGATTCTCCAGTTTTGTTCCTGCCTTTGCAGGACCCAGAAAATTCATCCACCTGGGGTCTCGAGGAACCCGGTTTGATTCAGATGTGTTGTTTGATGGAACCCAACTCAGTCAAAACCTATGGCACTCAGAGCCATAATTCAATCAGCCCCATCTCCCAGCATGGCAGATTTTAATGGATAGCAAACCAATTAAGGGGCAGCAACCAATCCAAATCCTTTGCTTGGTTCTCACGGAATTTCACTTGCCTACGTGATGCCCCAGGTTCCATCAATCCTTGAAGCAGGAAGTAGCACACTTCTTTAGGGCAAAGTCCAAAAAAAAACGTCTAAGTAGCAATTTTCAAAGGGGTTTGGGATTATTCTCGCCTTGAGTTATTTTCTCCTGTCTTTCAGGAGGCCTGTTCCTCATGCACACGTTAACTGACCATCACATATTACGATCAACTTTCAGAAGGAGCTTATCCACTAAGGCTAGAAACACAGTCAGGGCTTAGATACTCCACAATCCCCAAATGTCCCAGCGAGGTTAGTGCTCCCTGTGGGAGTGGGATCAAGTTAGAGTGAATATTGTTACATCCCTATCTCTAATCTGACCTTGTTTTGGACATAGATCACTGTTGGGTCAGTGAGTGATCAAAGTTACGTTCTGTTCTAGCCTTGGTGAATAAGCTTCTTCTAAAAGTTGATAGCAATATGTGATGGTCAGTTAATACATGCTAGAAAAAGAGGCCTCTTGAAAGACAGGAGAAAATAACTCCAGATGGGAATAATCCCTAATTCCTTTGAAAATTGCTACTCAGACATTCTTTTTTTGGATGTTGCACTAAGAAAGCATTTTATTTGCATTTCTATCGCATCTTTAACAGCCTCCGTACATCTGGAAGAACTTGCCAGCCAATTTTGAAGTGCGCTCACTGTTGTAATGTCAGAAAATGTGGTAGCCAATTCGTGCACAGCAAGCTCCCACAGACAGGAATGAGGTGAATGATCATATAATCTGTTATTAGTGATGTCGGTTGAGGGGATAAATGTTGGCCGAGTTGCTGGGACAGCACCTCCGTTCTTTAAAATGGTTGTTAGGCGACCTTTTAACTTAGAGGACAGAAGGGGCTCCAGATTAACGTCTCACCTGAAAGACGGTAATTCTGACAGTGCAGCACTCCCTCAGGGCTGTGCTGAAGACGCTGGAGTGGGGCTTGAAGCCACAACTGTCTGATTCGGAGGCAAGATTAGTACCCACACCTTATTGGAAGTGATTCTGTGCAGGTTCTTTGCTGCTGAGCCCACCCACTTCATAGGAACGGACTTGGTAACAACATATATGCGGTTGTTCAGAAATTATTAATGCGCATGCATCTTACATGTATGGGGATTGGGCAGCTGTCTGTGCCAGTCTGGCAGTGCAAGGCATTAAGATAACCTCCTCTGATAGGAAATTGTAAAGAGGCAGATGTATGTATGTATGTATGTATCAACTGATACATGCTCTTGAGGGGTAAGGCGTTGTTAGGTTAGGTCATTGTGGTGGTGTTGAGCCTCACCACCTGTGTTTTCCTTCACCTTCCTGATTATGGGTGGGATCATGAACAGGGGCAGCTGCAGAGAGTGAGCGAGACTCCATTCTAGAGTAAAAATGATCCCCATAGTCTAATTCTGGGAAGGTAAATTAGTGTAATAGCTTTGCAGAAAACATCCCTCTCCGCCTGTTGTAAAAGATTAGAGGTTCTGGCACTGAGCTGCCTCTCATTCTGATACTGTGCCCATAAATAAAAAAAGCACTGTTCAGGAAATAGAAACTGCCAGCCGGAAATGAGTTGGCAGCAGTGAGCCTTTTGAAAATCCTGTGAGCCTCTCTGGGAAGGTCTCAGTGGCCATTTATGTGCAGACTGGGAGCGCTTTGAGATTCCTGCCCTGTTAACATTGCACATAACTCAGAGCTTCCAGGTAGAACATTCAGGGTCTCTGAGTCAAGCTACCGAGAAGCCCCATACCTACCTGCCCAACGTTCGGCACGATTCTCTGCCCACAGAGACTTACCCACTTACTTCAGTCCAGGGAGTGCAGGCTGGCTGGGACTAGACTGACCATTAGGAATTTACTTCGCAGGAATATCTGGAGTCGAGCCGGAAGATTCCCAGCCCCTAGTAGCTTCCTGTGGGAAGGAAAGAACTTGCATTCATATAGCGCCTTTCACATTCTCAGGCTGTCCTAAAGCATTTTACAGTCAATGAAGTACTTTTGAAGCTCAGTCACTGCTGGCAGTACTGTAGGTAATGTGGCAGCCAATGTGTGCATAGCAAGCTCCCACAACCAGCAACGTGATAGTGACCTGATAATCTCTCTAAGGGATTTTGGTTGAGGGATAAACATTGGCCAGGGCTCTGGAGGAAACTCCCCTGCTCTTCTTCCAATCGAGTCATGGGATCCTAAATGTTGACCTGAGAGGGCCTCTGTTTAATATTTCATTCAAAGGAAGATTCCTCCAAAGGTACAACATCCCCCTCAGTACTGCAATGAAGTGTCAGCATGGGTGATGTGTTCAGGCCTCTGGAGTGGAGTTTCAACCCACAATTTTCTGACTCAGATGTAAACACACCACGACTAAGCCAAGGCCGTCTCATGATAGAACCCCCCCAACCCCACTCTTAAATGATTGCAAAGTTTTCACTGCCACTGCTCTATCTGCAAGGCTGTACCATGTAATAGTCACCTTATGTGAAGAGGTACTTAATGTAATTCCTAAATGTGCAGTGTATTAATTTGACCTGCGTCCCTTTTCTTCCGTGACTCTTCATAAGGTTGACCGATGGAGGTGGCCATCAGCGCCAATGCCTGGGACATCACAGCATTCGTGGCCGCAGTGGACTCCACCTTCAGAGCACCTTTTGCTGCTCCACAAGTACCCATTCAGTGTATGATCCCTGAAGTTCAGCATCTGTGCCCAATGAGCAGAGCTTGGAGTGTCCTGCACCCTCCGATGGGGACTCTCCACGTCTGCTGCTGCTCACATGTGATGTGCTCCTCACCATTAGCCACTCTTTCTCTCTGTGACGCTGAACCCACCGTGGTGTGTGTATCCACAGTGGCGGAGGGTGCGCATGTGTCATGCAGTGGTGTTTACTTAATGTTCTCCTCCTTTGAGGACTGCCTCCCCCCTGATCCAGCAGTATCCACAGGAAAGTTACGGTGCAGAAAGAGGCCATTCAGCCCATCATGTCTGCACCAGCCAAAAAAAAGAGAAGAAAAGACACTAGCCCCTCATTTTTAATCCCACTTTCCAGTGCCTGATCTGTAGCCTTGCAGGTTACAGCACTTCAGGTGCAGATCCAGATACTTTATAAATGAGTTGAATGTTTGAGTCTCAACCACAAATTCAGGCAGTGAATTCCAGACACTCACTATCCTCTGGGTGAAAAAGCTTTTTTCATGTCCCTTCCAATCCTTCTTCCAATCACCTTAAACCTATGCCCCCTGGTAATTGACCCCTCAGCTAGGGGAAACAGGTCTTTCCTATCTACGCCCCTCATAATTTTGTACAACTCAATTAGGTCACCCCTCAGCATCCTCTGTTCTAAAGAAAACAATCCTAGCCTATCCAATCTTTCTTCATAGCTGCAATTTTCCAGCCCTGGCAACATTCTTGTCAATCTCCCCTGTACTCTGGACAACTGAAAGATAACCCTAGCAGGCAGCATTGAAAATGCTTAGGACAGTGAGATGAGTGTGATGGATGAAGGTTGGTGAAACATTTACAGTGCTGGATCCACGTCCTCAGCACCACATTCCAGACGCTCAACTCCTCTGCAACCTCCAGCTGATCCTGTTTGGTGAGGCTGGCTGGCCCCCTCCTGTTGTCCCCTGGAAAGAGGACAGTGCCCTGGCTGCTCTCAGCATTCTCTCCAGGGAAGTGTCCGTGAACCAGGCTGGGGGTGGTAAGGGCAGACTTTGCATGCCTTTTATCCATTTTTCTCCTCTTTAGTTGTGTTAGCTGTGGCCCAATTGGTAGCACACTCACCCATGAATCACAAGGTTCTAGGTTCAAGTCCTGCTTGAGTGCAAAAATCAAGGCTGACAATGTAGTGAGGGAGTGCTGCATTGTTGGAAGTGTTATCCTTTGGAATAGGATGTTAAACTGAGGCACTGTCTGCCTGCTTGGGTGGATATAAAATATCTTATGCCACTATTTTGAAGGAGAGTAAGAGAATTATCCCCAGTGTCCTGGCCAATATTTATCCCTCAATGAACATCACAAAAACAGATTATTTGGTTATTATCACAATGTTGTCTGTGGGAGTTTGCTATGTGCAAATTAGCTGCTGCATTTCCTACATTAAAACAGTGACTAGGCTTTAAAAGTACTTCATTGCCATGGAGTGCTTTGAGACATCAGGTGGTTGTGAAAAGTGCTATATGAAGTGCAAGTGTTTCTTTTTTCTGTCTCACACTAAGTGACTCACACCACACGGTGCTGTCACTGTGAGTGCTGCCGGGGGTCTCTTTAAATGGAGGTCCTGCATTGCTGGTTTAGACTTGACATCCTGCCAGATCTCCCTAATTGGATGGTAACCCAGAAGTGGACTGTTAATTGGTTAGTTCTGAAAATGAGCGACCCGATAGCCCGCTAATTGGGAGTCAGGAATAGACTGGCCATTCCATTGCTCCAGAGGCTGAGGCAGTAAGATTCCACACACAATGTTTGTTTAACGTCTCTGACGTTTCCCTATTCCCCCATTATAATTTCTCCCGTCTCAACCTCAAAGGAACTCAAAGGATTTGGCTCATCTTTTCCTTTTTACATAACTCTTGCAATCTGTACTTTTATATTTCTTTCTAGTTTATGCTCGTATTTGATTTTCTCCCTCTTTCTCGATTTGGACAGTATCTAAAACTCTCCCAATCCTTAGGCTTACTACTCTTCTTGACAATGTTATAAGCCTTTTTTTAAAAACCTGACTTCTTTACTTATCCACAGGTGAATCACTTTTCCTTTCTCAATGGAATGTAGATTCGTTGAGAAGCATAAAATGTTCATGATTGCTAATCTACCATTATCCTTTTTAATCTAATTGCTCTACCTACCTTAAGCAGCTAGCCACTCCTACCCACTTGATTGGCTATAATTAAGTTCAAGACTCTGTTTCCAGACTTATGTACAGTACTCCCAAACTCAATGTGAAACTCTATCATATTATGATTGCCCTTTCCCAGAGGATCTCTTAGTATGAAATTACTAATTAACCCTGTCTCATTACACAAAGCAAGATCTAAAATAGCCTGTCCCCTGACTGGTTCCACAACATAATGCTCTAAGAAACTGTCTCGAATGCATTCTATGAACTCCTCCTCCAGACTACCTCTGCCAATTGGATTTGACCAGTCCACATGAAGATTAAAGTCTCACATGATTATTGCTTTGCCTTTGTTAAAAGCTCCTCTTATTTCTTCGTTAATACTCTGTCCAACAGTTTAGTTATTGTTGGGAGGCTTAAACTACTCCCACCATTTCCTGACCCTTGTTATTTCTTATATTCACCCACACTGATTCTTCTGAGTCAAGGTCCTTCCTCACTCCTGGTCTTATGCCATTCTCTATTATCAAGATAACTCTCAACTTTTCCATTTTCTCTGTCTTTTCAAGGCATCAAGTACCCTGGAATGTTTATTTCCCAACCTTGGTCTCCAAGCCATCACCTCTCTGTAATGGTTATTAGGCCATACCCTCCTCCAACTCCTTCAGGTACCGTGCCCTAAGAGGGCATTGGAGACCACAGACTCCTATTGGATTGGTCCATGATTATGCTTGGCAAAGTACTGCAGTGGTTTGCCGTTGCCTCAGCAGTATGGCTGACCAGGAAACTCTCCCGCTCTTGCCGCCTGCCATCAGGCGTATTGGAAGGGATTACAGGCTGATAATCAACCTGTCTGGGCATGTTATGGACGCACATTCCATGGTCATCAAGTCCTGAAGTGGGACTTGAACCCAGAGCTTCAGGCAGGCATGCTACCGTTGCACTGCAAGACCTCCTCATCGGTCATACCCATTTATCTCTCTTTTTGCCATTAATTTGTCTGTCCTGTCATGAATGTTTGGTGCATTCAGGTAAAGCACCTTTAATTTGAAATTTTTCCCTTTTTTTCTTGATTGGGCTTGATTCACTGCCTGTAAGCTGTGATTATTGCTGAAAAAGAGACATGCTACAGAAGCTTTTTGTCTCGCATTCATCAGGATAGACACAAGAATACCAAATTTCAAAGGGAGCAGCAATCTGTATTGCATCAGAAAAGAGTGCTGATTGGTTGGCAAGTCAATTCTGATTGTTCCAGTTGTTGCCGTGGAGAATGCATCAAACTTTTTGTCCCTTCCTGTCACAACCTGCATATCTGTATTCAAATTGTTACACTGCTCTGTGGCCTTAAAGTTTCTCTTTATAAATTGCTCTTCACTTGAATCTTCCCCTCACATTTTACTTTAAAGCTCTAACTACCATAGAACCATAGAAGAGTTACAGCACAGAAGGAGGCCATTCAGCCCATCTTGTCCATGCCAGCCCGAGGACACCCAGGTGCCCTTTCTAATCCCACCTTCCTGCACCCGGCCCATAGCCCTGCAGCTTACAGCACTTTAGGTGCAGATTCAGGTACTTTTTAAAAGGGTTTAGAGTTTCTGCCTCAATCACCAACTTGCGCAGCGAATTCCAGACACCCACTACCCTCTGCGTGAAAAAGTTCTTCCTCATGTCCCCCCTACACCTTCTGCCACTTATCTTGAATCTACGTCCCCTGGTCCTAGAATTCTCCATCGAGGGAAACAATTTTATCCTGTCCACTCTATCTATTTCCCTCATAATTTTGTACATCTCAATCAAGTCACCTCTCAGCCTTCTTTGTTCTAAGGAAAATAACCCCAACCTATCCAATCTCTCCTCGTAGCTACACTTTTCTAACCCTGGCAACATTCTTGTAAACCTCCTCTGCACTCTCTCCAGAGCTATTACGTCCTTCCTGTAATGCGGTGACCAGAACTGCACACAATACTCCAGTTGTGGCCTCATCAGTGTTTTATACAATTCCAACATTATATCTTTACTTTTATATTCTATACCTCTGCCAAAGTAGGAGAGCATTCTGTATGCCTTCTTTACAACCTTGTCTACATCTCTAGTTATTCATTTTTTCCAGGACACCAGCTGCCCAGTTTAAGTGGAGCCCATCCCAATGTAATAGCTCCCTCTTGCCCCTGTACTGGTGCCAGTATCCTATCAATTGAAGCCCATGTCTCCCATACCACTCTTTGAGACACGCAATCAATTCTCTGATCTTTTTGACCATATGTCAATTTGTGCGTAGCTTGGGTAGGAATTCAGATTATTACCTTTGAGGTCCTGCTTTTGAATCTGGACCTTGGCTTTGCAAATTCCCTCACCAGAACCTCGTTCCTCCTTCACTGATTCCTAAGTGGACCCCAACAACTAAATCCTCCTTTTTTCTACTCCAGCCATGAGGAGATGTCTTTAACCCCTGGCACTGGGCAGGCAATACAATCTTCCGAAATCTTGCCCACAGCTGCAGGGAACAGTATTTGTCCCCCTGACTATACTGCACCCTACCACTATCATATTCTTTCACACCCTTCCTACTTAAATAGCCTCCTGTGCCATGGTGCCGTGGTCAGTTTGCTCACCCAGCCCGCAGACTTTGCCCTCATCCACACAGATAGCAAGAACCTCGTACATCTTTTATAAGAGGAACTTCATCCAGTGGTAAAATCTCTAGGCACTCTGAGGACGCGGGTTGGACCTAAGTGTCAGATTCCTAAACGCTGTACCAAAATTTTGCAATTTGCGGCGTGTCTGCTGGTTGGCTTTTCTGCTTTCAACCCATCAGCTGGAGGTAGCCTGGGATTGACTAGGTCAAGGATGAAACTTGGGACCTCTTTGATCTTTATGGTTTTAAATTTCTGCTGCATACGATGACGAGTCCAGTACCTCTACCCACACTCGGATAGTTCATATGGTAACGATTGAGAGATGGGTGCTGCATGTACCATGATATATAGGGAGCTTATAAAGTCTTGGAGCAACTTTAATAACTTTGGATAGAAGCAAACTGTAAGTGGCATATGAAGGCATAATTCATAAAGGTTTTTTGAATGTGAATGCTGTTCGTTTTGATTATGGTATTCTGTTCTGCTAGTCGTAACACACAGTCACCTTTTCTTCTAATGTGGCATTTTTAGCCCATTTCAGCATCTGAGATAAAATTAAAACATCGACAAAACATTAACAATGGCATTGACGTTAAAAAATTTGAATGATGCTTTCATATGCCCTTTACAGTTTGCTTCTCTTTGTGTGCACATTTTATTTATTCATCCATGGGATGTGGGCGTCGCTGGCTAGGCCAACATTTATTGCCCATCCCTAATTGCCCTTGAGAAGGCGGTGGTGAGCTGCCTTCTCGAACCGCTGCCGTCCATGTGGGCATCGCGGAGCCCTGCTCCCAAACCAACCTACCTCATAAACTTAAGATAAAAGCAAAATACTGCGGATGCTGGAAATCTGAACTTAAAACAGAAAATGCTGGAATGACTCAACAGGTCTGGCAGCACCTGTGGAGAGAGAAACAGAGTTAACGTTTCGAGTCCGTAGATACGGGACTCGAAACGTTAACTCTGTTTCTCTCTCCACGGATGCTGCCACCTGCTGAGTTATTCCAGCATTTCCTGTTTTTACCTCATAAACAACCCTCGCTTTGCATCCCACTGGGGGAACCGCGTCAACTTTAATAAACATCCAAAGTTTATCAAGGTTGAAAGCTGCACAAGGACCTTATAAACGTCCTGTATATCTAAATGAAACTAAATGGGTGCGCTGACATAAATTGATGCCAAAGTTATCGACTGTTCTCTGCATTGCTCCCGGCAGATGTAGCTCTCTACAGTGACGTTTGGAGAGAGTTGCCTGTGCTTGTTGAATTGCTTGAACCCAGTGAATCTGAGTTGGGCAAATTCCTAGTTGGGCCTCGGCACCGACTTGCCGGGTTATCCGTTGTTTCCTGTGGGCCAGTGGATCAGGGCCCTGAGCAAAAATCTCTTCGAATAAGCTTGGGAATAGGGGTGAATCAGACGTCCCTTGCTCCATCCATTCATTTCAGCCACGTTGACATATGAATTTACAATGGTAAACGTTGACCAAAGGAATATAACCAAAAATTGTGACAATAGGAAGTGGGCAAACTGTGCAAGATGTTTTAATGTTTTGGATGTGGGAGGTGACATTAAATGGAATTGCCACAGAACCTTATGCACATGTGTTTTAAAAACTGCAGTGTTGGGGGATTTGGTGTCTGTGCCCTCTAGCGGGCAGGGGGAACCGTGCTTAAAGAGAGCAAAGGTCAGAAGTTCTCTGACCCTCTTGTTCCATGACATGGCTCCCCAATGGCACGTGAAGCAAGGGAAGCTCGTGAGGTAAGGGGTTTGGGAGCAGGGGTCTGCACTACCCACACGTGGAGGAGATGCATTGGGACTGCAGCCGCTTTCAGAATATTTTATTAACGCGATCAGACTTGGCACACCATAAGATTAACCACAGGGAGCACTTTATTTCCGTCCACGACCCCCTCCCCACCACACCTTGCAGTTCTCTTCAGTCACATTTTGCTAGGTCTCCCCCTCCCCTTCCCCCTCGACTGTAGGGAAATCCTGCACATTTGAACATTAGGTCGCCAACTCTGCTTGTGTGGATTCCTGGAGGTTTCATCACATGGCTGACCCCTCACACTCCCACCATTGGTTCCCCATCGTGGTAGTCTTCATAGTGCCCTGTCTTCCCACACCATTGCCACCGTGTTCAGACTCTGTTATCCAATTGGATGATTCCTGACTGTCAGTCAACAGCTTTTTCTTCCCAACTCCAATACTTTTATAAGGAAACTGTTTTTAAAAAAAAAAATGAAGAAAAATACAATGGGCTGAGATTTTAGGTCCAATGAGAGTGAGCAGGAAGGTGGGTGTGAATTTAAACTGCCGTGTGACGTGCCCATTTGCCAGCTCCATTCCATGTAAATCTCCCACCCCCAACGCCCCCCCGGCCATTTTCCCCGCGATAGGATGGAAGGACTGTGGCAGGGTTACCTGCCCACAAGTGGCCAGTAGCCAGTTGACCTTGTTAAAGTCAGCCCAGGAGACCAGTGCCCCAGGCAGGCATTGAGACCCTCCTGCCTGCCTGCCTGGCTTCAGCTGCAGCTGCAGAAGGCCCCTCACCAACCCCCCACCCCACCGTGGAAGAGATTGCCCCGCCACAATGGCGGCCCAGTAGCCGAGATCACTTTTCAATTTAAAGTTTCAAAAAGGTTGGAGAGAGGGCGCCTCCATTTTGGCACACCCCCTCTCTCTCACTTACCCAAAAAGGCAGCCTGCTGCTTCCTCAGTGCTGGAGACCGTACTGCTGGTCCTCCAGCTCCAAAAGCCCGCTCGCCCACTCCTTAATTGGATGGCAAGAGGCCCCCCCGCACCCTTCCCTGAACATGGTCACCAATTGGACAATCTGGTGAAAATGACAGCTGGGTGACCGTTCCCATCCCCCCCCAACAGTGCGGGGTTTCTGGCCCCATTTGACTCTGAAGCCCGAGGTGGAGAGGTTGGGGGGTGGTGGGGGGGAAGGAAAACCTTCCCGATATTTTCTCCTACCCTGCTTGTACCAGGTGTGCTGGAGACCCATCTTCAGCTGCTGGCCAATTCTGGAGGGTCAGCAACTCCACTGGACACGGAAGCTGTGAGAGTCAGTCATGTTGTTCCATTCGGTGACTCCCACCTGACCTACATCGTCCCCTACCCGTTATTGTGTGGTGGCACGGGCCAGCCGATTTCGCTGGGAACGTCAGGGGTGAAGATTGAAATGAGATCGGGCGCTGCCCTCCTCCTTGGCTCAGTCCCACACCAATTGTGTTAGGGCGAGGTTCCCGCTCACTGTGGCTCATTTAATTGCATTACAGCTGGCAGAAGTAAAGCCAGCCTAAAACAATATTAAACAGGATCCCGTTTAAAAGGGCATGTCCAGACAAGTTTATTTATCAAGACCTGCAAACACAATTACAATCAGTAGGAGACCCAAATAACTCTCTGTTACTGTTGGATAGAGCAAATATAAACACATTATTCCTTTTCTGTGCTGGCATTTTTTTTTTATTCTTTACTCTGCAGGCATCTGGATGGGACGTCGGGTGGGAACTTTTATGATTTGTGCCAAGCTTAGCTATGGTGGGAAGAAGCTGGGCAGAATTCATTTCTTTAAGCGGGCAGTGTTAGAGGCTGAGGGCTGAATTTTCACTTCAGCAGCAGGGAACAGGAGCCGAGGCTGATTCCCGATCTCGAACCCAACCCCCAGGTGATGGGGTGGGGTGGGGTAGTGGGGTTAAACGGTCACTCTTTGGGACGCCCCTTAATTGGCATGGAGACAGGTTTCCTGTGCAATTAAGGGTAGCAGGCGAGCGCTCAAAGCTGGAGGGCCAATCAGAGTTCTTCCAGTTTGAGAGGAGCAGCAACCTGCAGTAAAGGGTAAGTAACTGAGAGGCTGTTCCAAGATGAAGATGTCGTCTCACCAACTTCTTTAAAAACTCAAAAAAGAAATAGAAGAAGGAGCATGACCATCACTGTGGTTGGGGTGGGAGGGAATCAGGGAATCCCACACTCAGGCAGGCAGAGAGGGCCTGTAGGCCTGCCTGGAGCACTGTTGCCACCCCCCCCAAGCCTGCCGCTGACTACCCTCCTCCAGGCAATTAAACTGTCCCCCACCACTCCAGGAAACTGGAGGCTGACTGGAAAACCCTCGTCGTCTTCTTTTAACTGCCTCCAGCGAACCTAACTGCCTGCTTCCCCTAAAATGGCCAACACTGGGGATACTGACAGGCTGGCCGGCACCGCTCATTTTGGGCTTCATTCGTCTCATTTCCTGACCTTGGCGGGATCCAATAATTCTGCCCCAAGAGTTTGTAATTCTCTTTTTTTTTGTTGTTCATTAAGATCAATGCTGGAGAACTGGAATTCCTCACATTTCAGGCACCCAATGTCCGCACTGCACGCACCCATATCTCTAATACCGCATTGATGCTGTCAATGTCTTACTCGTTTTGGGGGAACCTTCTCATTCTACTGCTGGCAGAGAGGATGTAGGTGGCATTGTTTGCCCTGGAGAGAATGTCAGTCACCTGCTTGAACTGCAGATTCACTAATCTCATTGCTCCTACTGGGAGGTCTTGTGATGCAGTGGGGTAGCACCCCTGCCCCTGAACCAGAAGCTCTGGGTTTGAGCCCCACCCCAGGATTTAATGGTGAAACCAGTTTGCAATCATCCGTCTCACATGTCAATGCCGGGCCGCTTTTCCCACCGCCACAAGTCGGGAATGTCATTTTAATACATCTAATTATAAGCCCTGCTCACCGGAATCATCACCTCCCCCCCCAAAACGCTGGATCATCCAGGCACATTGGCGGGAAAATACACCGGCCCAGAATACATCTTGACAAGTGTGACACGCAGAAGTCGGGACTTACCATTCGGGCCTTGCTCATGTCATGGACACCCGAGGAGCAGGCGATACTGGAGCCTGGCAGCTACCGGGCTCTGGAGGAACACGTGCTTCGCGTGCTGGGTGGATTCTGATGGACATGGCTCCGCCCCGAAGCAGCCCAGGGAAGGTGGAAGGTCAACGTTGATGCTTCGAGACATCAGGGGCCTGGCCATGAGCTGCTATAGATGATCATCGAGAGGGTGGAGAGGAAGGTCTAGGTTTGACTGGGAGGGGAAGATGTATCAGGGAGGGTGGGAGTGGAAGGTCTAGGTTTGACTGGGAGGGGAAGGTGTATCAGGGAGGGTGGGAGAAGAAGGTCTAGGTTTGACTGGGAGGGGAAGGTGTACTGAGTGGGGGTGGGGGGGGTGAGGATGGGAGGGGTGGGAGTATGGGGGAGGATGTTGTAATGGGGGAGAATGCGGCAACTCGGAGGTAGGTGTAGGGGGTGGGGGAAGGTGTAAGGAAAGGAGTTTGGAGGGGGCAGGAGTCCAGGTGGAGGACGGAGTAAGATTGGGAGAAGAAGTAAGTGTGGAGGAAGGAGTAAGGGGTGGGGGGTGGTTAACCAGGTGAACATGCAAGGGAGGGTTCTGTGGAGTTGATGACTGTCTCCAGGGGAGCGAACTGAGGATGGGTGTGGTTGGAGGGAATGGTGAGTGAGAGAGGGCAGAGTGAGGCGGGAGACTGAGGGAGCAACGGTAGCGGTAGGAGGAACTGTGAAGATGGTTGGTGGGGACTCGAAGGCAGACATGGACCCTGGGCGTGGGAAGGAGGATGTTGGGGAGGATATTGCGGATGGGGGAAGATAGGGAACGTGCACATTCATCTGGGCATTCTGGAAGGAAAAGAGTCCTAGTTGGTAGGTGACGGTGGGGAGGCGGAAGGTGATGCCAGGGGGGGTCAGCAGGGGAAAGGACATGGGTGACTGGGGGAGGGGAAAGTATGGGTGAGCTGAAAACATATTTAAAAGCACCATGTTTCTGACTTCGAAAGTGAGTGGGCGGGCACAGGTGCTGTTGGGAGTGTGATCAGTGGGTAGGCGGAGATGCAGCTCAGATGGACACTGAAAGAGAACCCCAGCAGGCAGCATTGAAAATGCTCAGGACAGTGAGATGTGCATGATGGAGGAAGGCTACACGTGCATGAGAGACTGTTTGCACAAGGCTCCAAAAGGCCCTGCCCCCCACACACACCACACACACACGCACACGCACATGCACACACACACACACTTCCCTCCAGAATCACTTGTGGCCCGGTTGCGTGCAGCTGAACTGCTAATGGTGGGGCGGGGGGGAGGGGAATGCAGTGGGAGGACTTGCAAAGCCTGTAAATGAAACTGAAAGACAACATTACACATTATTCAGTGAAAGTGAATATATTTTCAGATTATCAAGTGACAAAATGTGTCCACTCGTGCAACCGCTTGTGATCAGAATTTCTTAACTTTTCTAGGCCTAACACTTCTTCTAGGTGCTGCCCTGACATCCGCAGCAGGGATTGAGACAGCCTGTGCAATGGTTGGCCCTGTTGCCTCTGATGACTTTGACGTGGGTCCTCTGGGGAGCCAATGCCTTTGGGCCCCAGCTTGCTTTGGTTGCCCTCCTGTGGGCCAGCTGCTCCCTCTGCGGTGACAGAGGACGAGGTTGAGGGGGGTCATAGGCCAGGGGGACTGGGAGGGAGAGGTCAGCCTCTGAGATTCCTGAGTGGATGACCCAGGGGTGTCCAGCTGCTGCTCCTCCTCCCTTTGGGTGCCCGGGGGCCCCGGCCTGACTCCTTGAGGGGAAGAAGCACCTGGGTGGATGTTGGGGTGCCCCATTTCCATCTCGCATTGCCAGTGCAGGAACTTGTCCATGGGGACTGCGATGGAGTGCAGGTCTGCATGCATCTCTGCGCTCTGCTGGAACAGGGTCTCCATGGCGCCCACCATCTTTCCCATGGAGACTCCATGTGCACACATGTGGGCACCACTTCATCAGAGAGCAGGCAGACGCACTCCTGCAACTCGCGTGCCACTCTATTGAGGGCTTCCAACAGCTCTGCATGATGTTCCCCACCTTCTGCTGACTCTCCACAATGAGTTGGAAGTCCGTCGGACCTCACAGATCTTTCTTCCCCAGCAGTCCCCCGAGTGTCGGGGAGCTCGGCTGAACCTGCCTCCTGCTGCGAACATGTGTCCATGTGGTGATCGCCAGATTGTGAACCTGAGCCTGCTCTAGATCTAGGTCCCACCGAGGTGTGTGTTTCCGCGCTGGTGGAGGGTGTGGGCAAGCGCTGTGATGGGTCTCCCAGGCTGCTTATTTCCAGCTCTTCAATGGAGGGGGTGTTGTCTTGGCTGGAGGTGAGGATGTGGATAGAGCTGAGGGACTGGCTGGCTGAGGGTGTCGGTCGCTTGGCAGAGCTCCCTGTGAACCAAAGTAGAGATAATTAGTGTATGGCAGCGGGATCAAAAGCAGGAGAGAGAGAGCAATCACATTTGCGTTCCGAGAGGGATGATGTGGTGCAGGATCCTCATGTGGGTGTTCACCATCGACCTCACCGTCGTTGCAGGTGTAGTCCACATCCTCACCAGTCAGCATGATGGCACACTCCTCAAAGTGAGTGAGGGTCTGGGACCTCTCCCTGCTGTTGTGAGCCAGCTTCTCCTGCATGAAAACAGATGGAGAGAGTGTGAGCAGGATGCATGGCACTGAGGGGAATGTTTGTGTGGTGAGCGGATCCATGGACAGGATGAGGATTGAGCTCCAGAGGATATGAGCCTGATGGAGATGTGAGGGTGTGTGTGACAGTTAGTGGTGTTGTCCCTTGAGCTGTGAGATCCCTGTGGATATGCGATGGGTTTGTGAGTGTGTGAGTTAAAGAGTGATGAGAAGAGTGGCTTACCCTGGGTGGAACGGTTGAGAGCATTCATCCTCTTCCTGAACTGGGTGGCTGTCCTCTTTTACAGGGCATTGGCACCGACTACCGCTGCCACCACCTCCCGTGCTGGATTGGTGACCTTGCTCGCTGGTCTTCACCCAGAGCGGGGGTACAATGTGTCTTGAGGGAGGCATCACTAAATCTGGGGACAGCCTGTTTGCTCCCTTTGGCAAAGCCCCCAGCAGCTCCCTATGACTTGAAGAGTGCTAGCTCTGTGCAGGGCCGGCCTTTAAATATGGCGACTGATTTACTGAAGGCCTGAGGTGACGGCGGGGCGGGCGAATCAGATGCTGCTCCCCCAGTGACCCGGTGCGTTCCCCAGGAATGCGTAATTACTGAGGTAAGAATGGGACGATACGGTGTGAAAAGCCGCCATTGTGGCCTGCCCACTACCGCACTTAGTGCAAACCTGGGATGATTCCGCCCTTGGTGAGTTACTGCAGTGCATCTTGTAAATGGTACACGTTGCTGCCACTGTGTGTTGGTGGTGGAGGGAGTGAATGGTGAAGGCGGTGATTGGAGTGCCCATCAAGCAGGCTGCTCGATGCCTAACAGCAGGCTGCTCCTGATACATTCAGACCCCTCTTCCAACACACTTTTCGCCTTCTTCACACCCTATTCCAATCCTCCTTTTAACTCCCTTCCTCATCCTCTAAAGAAAGAGATCCCCATTGGGAATGCAAAACTAGAATTGCAGCAACTAAAAATGTGGTAGCTGAAACTATTGGGCTGAAAACCTGCCAGTAAATCCTGACAAAATCAGCATTGAAAATAACACACAACTTAAGATGAACTCCATCTTCACGTGTTCTCCTTCAACTACCGGGTGTCCCCTTTAAATACTGACTGGCTGTCTGCTCAGAATGTGTCACCCAGCCCAGCCTGCATAGGAACACAGGACTTAGGAGCAGGAGTAGGCCATTCAGCCCTTTGAGCCTGATCCCACCATTCAGTAAGATCATGGCTGATCTGTTTGTCATCTCAATTCCATTTTCCAGCCTGACCTCTCCCATAACCCTCGACCCCCTTGTCTCCCTTGTCTATCAAAAATCTGGCAAACTCTGCCTTGAATAAATTCAATGGTCTGTTGTATATGATTAAGTTCACTGTGTTCCCAGTGTGAATTGTAGGAAATTGGCCACATTCTCATGAGGAGGTCATTATAATAGTTTAACGTAGAACTCTCAAGGCCCAAAGGCAAGGTCGTAAAGTGACCCTCTCCCTCGTGCATTTGTTCCATTTCCGTGTTCCTAGTGATGGAAAATCAGATAATCCACCCTGCCGTGGACTCTGTGTTCTGGTTTTGGGTGGGGATTTTCACTGATTAACTCTAATATGAAAGCCCGATAGGGGATGAGATGCTTTTACACAGGAAGTCATTGTAATCTGAAATGCATTGCCTGAAAGGGTTGGTGGAATGAGAATGAGATATATATCTGAAATGGGGGGAAAGAAACAATTGCAGGTCTGTGTGGGCAAAGCAGAGGAGTAGGACAAATTGGGTAGCTCTTTCAAAGAGTTGGCACGGACATATTGGGCCGAATGGCCTCCTACTGTGCTGTATGGTTCTATGGTAGCTGGGTTCAACAGTTGATGCTGTTTAGAACACTCAAAGCTTCCAGCAAAATCTGCGTCAGTGGAAGAAAGCAAATTAATCCCATGTAAGTATTGAATACCAAGGAGTGATGCACACACTCAGAGAACGCATTAGTCACTTTGGAGTTGCTCAGTAAAAAAAAATAAATCCTTCTTCGAATCTCAGGAGGCGGGTATTTCATTTTTCCACATTCAGTTTTCTTCTGTGTGAGACTTTTGGCCGTGTTTTATTGGCTCATTAAGGGGAGCGTTGCTGATGAGAGGTGCAACTCTTCCATCTCCCAGTGTTGGCCGTGAGCATCCTGATGTCAGGAATGCCACAAGCCAAAGTGTGGAATCCGGCTGAGGAAAGACATTCCATTCACAATCTCAGGACCGCTCAAAGCACTTCATAGCTGATGAAGCACTGTCGACATGTAGTCACCGTTGTCATGTAGAAAATATGCCTGCTAACCTGTGCACAAATCCCCACAAGGAGCAATGAGATAATGATCAAATAATCTGAGGAGCATTCGTTGAGGGATGAATACTCGCCAGAAGACCATGCATTTTTTCCCTGCTCACCTTTGGACTAGCACGATGTGATCGTTTGCGTCCTTCCTGGGAGGGCAGACTCGGTTTAATGTCTCATCCAAAATACTGCGCCTCCGACAGTACAGCACTCCCTCAGTACTGCACTGGAGTATCATAGAATCAAATAAAATTGCTGGACAGAAGGAGGCTGTTCAGCCCATTGTGCCTGTACTGTCTCTTTTTTAAATAAACCATGCTCACGTACCTGACCGATTCCCTTTTAAAATTATTTATGGAATCTGGTAGATCAATCCAGATCCTGACGACTCTCTGAATGAAAAGAATTGCTCCTCTACTTACCTTTTTGAACTTTTGTCAATTTATTTTTTTCTATGATCACTGGCTATAGACCCACTCACAAGAGGGGATAGTTTGTCTCTATCTCCTTCTTTCGGCTTCTCCCATTTCACTTAGCGTCACCACAATGCTGGTTGATCACCCTTGTCCACCTCCTCCTGTCAGTCACACATTCCTCATCCAATCCTGCTGCATTTGAGTCTCTCACCACCACATCTTTCCATTGGGTCTTAGGCCTTCCTGTTTCCTTCTCCCTGGCAGTCTCATCTTCATCACTCACTTCACCATGTTTCCCCTCTCTCTACAACAGACGACCATACCATTTTCAAAGTCTTGTCAGTTACTGTCTTTGATGCTCCCACAAGCTTCACTGAGCCCCTGATGTACTGGTTCCTGATTTTATCCTTTCTCATAACTCCATACATCCATCTCAGCATCTGCATCCCATCAGGATCCAGTCATTGCCCCTCTCATCTTGATGTTGCTCAAGTTTCTGCACGATACAACAAGGCCGGTCTCATAACTGTCTTGTAGATTCTTCCTTTCAGTTTTAGCGATACTTTTCTATCATGTAACACTCCACTGCACTTCTCCCAATTACTCCAACCAGAGCTAGTCCATTGCTTAACTTCCACCCCATACGTCCATCTTCTGCCACCCCTGACCCCAGGTACCACTCACTTTCTCCAAGTCTTCACCCGTATTCGCTACACCTTCACTCTGACCATCTTCTCTAGGTTCAAACTGACCCATATATTGGGTCTTTGATCTACTGGTCTTCATACCCCTGAATAGTTTTTCTCTCTCTCCTTGATCAAAACCTCTCATCATCTTGAAAACCTATATTAGGTTACCACCTAACTTTCTCTGTTCCGAGGAGAACAGTCCAAGCTTTTCCAACCTCTCTTCAAAATTTAAAGTCACTTATTATTGTAACATCCTCCTAAACTTCCTTTGTACCCTTTTTAATGTCTTGACACCGCACTTAAGCAAAGATGCACACAACAATCCAACTGAGGTCTAACCAGTGGTTTACAAAGTTAGCATAATCTCCTTGCTTTCATACTCTCTTCTCCTATTTATGAACCTAAGTAACCATATACTTTCTTAACTTCTACCAACTTGCCCTACTACCTTTAAGGATTTGGACGCCAAAGTCTCTGTTTTCAATTGTGCCAGTTGTAGTATGCTGTCTTTCTATGTTAGTCCTTCCAAAGTGCATCACTTCACACTTCTCCATGTTGAACTCCATCTGCCACACTTCTGCCCATTTCACCACCCTGAAGTCTACAACTATCCTCATCACTATTTACACTACCAAGTTTTGCACAATGCAGCTCCCCACACCTGAGTCTTAGGCCATTGATAAGAATTGAAAGGAGTCCCATGGACCCAAAACTGACCCTTGGTGAACACCACTGCAAACCACCTCCCAGTCTGAAAAACATTCATCTACCCCCACGCTCTTCCTCCTGTCACTGGGACAATTCCATATCCATACTGCCACTTCCCCCTTAATTCCATGTGGCACTATTTCAAAAGCATTCCGAAAGTCCATATATGCGACACCTTCTGCACTACCTTGATCAATCTTCTTATGAATGAGTTCATGGGGGAAATGGTGGCAAGATGGTAATGTCACTGGACTAGCCATCCAGGGTTCAAATCCCACCTTGGCAGCTGGTGGAATTTAAATTCAATTAACTAATTAAAATCAATAATAAAAAATCGAGAGCTTGTCTCAATAATGGTGCCATGAAATTATCATTGGTTGTTGTAAGGTCCTTTAGGAAAGGAAATCTGTCCTTACCTGGTCTGGCCTACGTGTGACTCTGCATTGACAGCACTGTGGTTGATTCTTAACTGCCTTTGGAAATCACCTAGCAAACCGCACCACTCACTAATACAGATCCAGATGGACTGCAGCAGTTCAAGAAGGTGCTGATCCACCACTTTCTCGAGGGCAATTAGGAATGGGCGACAAAAGAGTAAAAAGAAATAGGTTAGTCGGACATAATTTGCCTTTAGCCACTGCATGCTGGCTTACTTTGCTTAGCCCATGCTTTTCCAAATGAAAATTTATTTTGCCCCAAAGAAAGATTTCCAAAAACCTCCCCACCACTGACTAGGTTGACTAGCCTATAGTTTCCTGGTTTATCTCTCGCCCCTCTCTTGAAAAGTAGCATAACATTAACATCCCTCCAGCACTACTCCTGTATGCATGGAGGAATGAAAGATTGCAACCACTACCGCTGCTATTTTGACCTTTGCTTCCTTTGGCCTAGATTGGGTGCTCAAAATGGGGCTTGAGCTCCCAAGCGCCTCATCCAGAGATAAGTGTGCTACCTCCGAGCCATGGCTGACGCATTGAATTTGAACAGGTGGCCAGTGAAAAAAGTGGTCTGTTGCCTTGGAGCCTACATTGCTGGTCATTCTGTGGATGCCTAGTGTTATTCCTGCTCTTCCTACGCAGTGCCCTTTTATCTAATGCGCATAGGATTACACCAAATGAGACCAAAATACCAACAAATATCAGTAGTGAGAGCAATGTTCTATAATCGGCCTGTGGGACTGAGCCATATGCTGACTGGACAATCACTGCTTCGTGAAGTGAGACTGTGAATATTTTCACTGCACTCCAGGAAGTGTTTTTATTCAAACAAAAAGACTCCTTTCAATTTTTATCAATTCAGTGTCGTCCTCAGAAACCTCCTGTTAGAGATGTTCTGTTCCATCCCGATAGCCCAGCAGCGAATGGAGATATGGATAATTTGTGAGGCTCACTACGTTTCTCGACTGCTTAGAAACTCAGGGACAGGCCCAGGTGCTTTGGCCCTCTGCAGCCAGACTGAGTGCAGAGGTGTGTCTGTCACCAAGGCTGCTTTCTGCAAGGAAGCTAAAAATGGGCATGATCGACTAAGTGTTTAGTAAGCTGTTGCAACGTCAGCTTCCTTCCCCTCCCCCCCCTCCCCCCACCACCACCGTCACCGCCACCACCACAATGGACGAGCGTCTTTAATTCTTGGTAATGATGTGGAAGCCAAGCCAATTACTGCCTGCGGTTGGGAGGCATGCAATTTCTAACTGAGTTTTTAACTCAGGAAGTGAGACACTTGGTGGTAACATGGCCCCTCCTCTGGTACATGACAGCTTCAAAGTGCTAAGCTTCCACTTCTGGACCTGCTGCACATACTCAAGGCCTGGTGCACAAGTTCAGTTTGTTAAAAACCAGAGGTGGTTTTGCTCTGCGAGGATCAGAAGATGCCGGAAAACACTCCGCCAGTCAGGCAGCGCCTGCTGCGTAAGGGAACAGGTTAACGTTTTAAGGTCAACGATAATATCCTCAGGACTGGGAGATGCCTGAGATGAACAGCTTGTCAGCAAATGCTGACTCAGAGAAAAGGGGCGTGTGGAGAAAGAACAACGGGGAAGGTCTGTGATAGAATGGAGGGCGGGTGTGATTAAATGATGGAAGTGATGATGGTGTGAGGCAACAGGGGCTGGTAATGGGACAAATATAGAAGTGAAGATGGGTCCAGAGGAGGTGTAAATGATTATATTGGAAGCAATAATCTACTGCACACTTACTTGATTTGGAAGCTATTCAGAGTGGCAGAAGGCAGAAAATGTGGTTCGAACAACAACAACTTGTATTTTAAATAGCGCCTTTAATATAATAAAATGTCCAAGGTTTCACAGGAGTGTTACAAAGCAAAATTTGACACCGAACCACACAAAGCAATATTTTGGCAGATGATCAAAAACTTAGTCAAAGGTGCGGGCTTTAAGGAGTGTTTCGCTGGAGGAAAGAAAGGCAGAGAGGGGGAAAGAGGGTTAGGGGGGGAATTCCAGAGCTTGGGTCCTAGGCAGCTGAGAGCATGGAAGTCAGTGTTGGAGCTATTAAAACCAAGGATGCTCAAGAAGCCAGAATTAAATGAGAGCAGATATCTTGAAGGGTTGTAAGGCTGGGGGAGATTACACAGATGGGGAGGGCTGAGGCCATGGAGAGATTTGAAATTATGGATAAGAATTTTCGAATGAAGATTGACCAGGAGGCAATTTCAGTAAGTGACAGGGCTGATGGGTGAATGGGACGGCGTAAATTAGGACACAGGCAGCGGAGTTTTGGAGGACCTCAAGTTTATGGAGATAGAATGTGGGAGCCAAGAGTGTGTTGGAATGGCCAAGTTTAGAGGTGTCGAAGACCTGAATGAGACGAGGCGAATGAGCTGGGCCAGTGTGAACCTGGGTGATGTAACAAAGGTGGAAATAGGTAGTCTTAGTAGTAGTGTGAATATGTGGTCAGAAGATTAGGAAGAGAAGGCCGAGGCCATAGACAGATTTGAAATTAAGGATGAGAATTTTAAAGTCGAAGGTGTGGCTTAACTGGGAGCCAATGTAGGTCAGCGAGCATGGTAAGCAGGAATTAGTGTGGTTAAAGACACGGGCAGTGTGGATGACCTCAAGTTTACAAAGAATGAAAAGTGGGAGGCCAGTCAGAAGTGCATTGGAATAGTCAAGCCTAGAGGTAACAAAGGTATGGATGAGGGTGTCAGCAGCAGAAAACTAAGACAGACAGAGTCAGGCAATGTAAGAAAGGTGGAATTAGATGGTCTTGGTGTGGAAATAGTGCTCATCTGGGGGTCAAATATAACTTCACAGTTGTGGGTAGTCTGCCTGTTGCCAGGAAGGGGATGGAGTTGGTAGCTAGGGAACAGAGTTTGTAGCAGGGACCTAAGATGGCTTTGGCCTTCCCAATGTTTAATAATTGATCCCAGAACTGTGTGGTATCAGGGAAGGATGAACAGACTGAGTCTCTTTCTCTTGGAAAGAGAAGGCTGAGGTGTGACCTAATGGAGGTTTTTAAAATTATACCACAATTGTGTATTTATATAACGCCTTTAATAAAACATCCCACAGTGCTTCACAGGAGCATTAAAAAAAAGGTATCACACCGAGCCACATAAGGAGATATTAAGTCAAATGACCAAAAGCTTTGTCAAAGAGGTAAGTTTTAAGGAATGTCTTAAAGGAGGCAAGTGAGGTAGAGAGGTGAGAGACGGCTATTCCGGAGTTTGGGGCCTATATTATGTACATGTGGGTGCTGGTGTCAGCCATGGTTCAGTGGGTAGCACTGGGTCAGAAGATTATGGATTCAAGACCAGCTTCACAGATTTGAGCCCATACTCCAGAGTGACAGTCCAGTGCAGTGTGGAGGGAGTGCTGCACTGGACCAGACAATGAACCAAAATCCCACCCGCACTCTAAGATGGATGTGTCAGATTCTGTTGTACTAACAGAAGATGAGCAGGGAAGCTTTCCCTAGTGTTCTGGTCAATATTTATCCCATAATCAACATGACAAAAGCTGATAATCAGGTCATTATCATATTGCTGTTTCAGGGACCTTTCCATACACAAATTAGCTTCTACATTTCCATAAATTACAACAGTGACCGCACTTCAAAAGTAATTCAATGACCGTAAAGCACTTTGGGCATCCTGAGCGCTATATAAATACATTCCCTTTGCTTAAAGTCGGTGGGCATGTGACACAATGGCTGGACTCAAGACTCAGGTACAACTGGTCTTTGGGATGAGCAATGTAGGGCCCAGAGCAGGTTATGACCCAGGACGGTGTGAGAGTAAGCCCAGTGAGGGGGCGAACACAGAATGGGGCCCAGTGAGGGGGCGAGCCCAGAATGGGGCCCAGTGAGGGGGCGAACCCAGAATGGGGCCCAGTGAGGGGGCGAGCCCAGAATGGGGCCCAGTGTGGGAATGAGCCCAGAATGGGGCCCAGTGTGGGAATGAGCCCAGAATGGGGCCCAGTGAGGGGGCGAGCCCAGAATGGGGCCCAGTGAGGGGGCGAGCCCAGAATGGGGCCCAGTGTGGGAATGAGCCCAGAATGGGGCCCAGTGTGGGAATGAGCCCAGAATGGGGCCCAGTGTGGGAATGAGCCCAGAATGGGGCCCAGTGTGGGAATGAGCCCAGATGGGGCCCAGTGTGGGAATGAGCCCAGATGGGGCCCAGTACTGTGGCTCATCCCCTGGAAGAACTGAAAGTCAGATTTTTAAAAGTAATTGTTTAAGTGGCTCCATTCCAACAGGGCTTTTTTAAAAAAAAAATCGTTCATGGGATGTGGACATCACTGGCTAGTCCAGCGTTTATTGCCCATCCCTAATTGCCTTTGTTCAGGGGCATTTTGCTGTGGGTCTGGAGTCACATGTAGGCCTGACCAGGTAAGGACAGCAGATTTCCTTCCCTAAAGGAAGTTAGTGTCCCACTACAACAATGGTTTCGTGGTTATCATCAGACTTTTAATTCCAGATTTTTATTGAATTCAAATTTCACCATCTGCTATGGTGGGATTCAAACCCAGGAGCAATACCCTGGGCGTTTGGGATACCAGTCTGGTGACAATACTACTATGCCACTGCCTCCCCCTCTACACTTGTCTCAGCTCTAACTTGCAAGGGGGTTGCTGAGATTGATATAGTTGTGTCAGATTAGGATATCTAAGGTCATGGAGCAAGGCTGTGTGGATGGAGTTGAGGTACAGATCACCCATGAGTGGTTGAATGGTCTACTCCTGTTCCTTCCATCCTGGTCTGCAGAGCTGCAGTCTGCCTTGGACAAACCTGTTGTGGCATGGGAGGGGCGCTGCCCATCATCTGGTGATGAAGTCTGACAGGAGATGACGCTATTCCCTTCCACACCTTTGCAGCCGTGAATGAATTTACCCCGATGTTACTTAGCACAACCTTGAATCTGTGTGATGAGTAGGCGGGAGTGTTCGCTACTTCCCAGGCGAGATAATTGTAGCATGCTCTGAGTCAGATCTAACAGCTATTTTCAGAAGCCTTGCCTTGTGATGAGAGGACTTATTACGGAGCGTGAGGCCCTTGATTAACATGAGGATGTGTACAACGCACTCAGACTAAATCCCAGGAGGAATTTATTTACTGTCGGAGATTAATACTCCGTGGCCTAATATATTTTTCTCTGGATTATTGAGTGGATTTTCAGCAGTGCTAACTGGGTGTGCTGTCTTGTTTTGATTTAGGCTGGAGAGAAAGGCCATTTCAGTTCATCTGCTCAATGTCTCCTGGCCTGAGACGCTCTAGGTTCTTGAGTCAATCAGGAGAGGAGAGTAAGGGAGATGGTTTCCTGTTGCCTTCCTTAGAGTTTTTACCGTTGGAGTGCCTGGCGTACCTCAGCTGCACCCGAGGCTAAAGATTCTCAGCCACCCTTCACCATGTGGGGAGGGGATCTTACCCCCCCCCCCCCCTCCCCCAAACAAACGCTGCTGGGCACCAAGCCAGTGTTCGGAGATGCCACTCCGAGCTCTGCCTGTTGGGGCGGAACGCGAACCCAATCCTGAAAATCAGACAATGCTGGAAGCACTCAGCAGGCCAGGCAGCATCTGTAGGGAGAGAAAACAGGGTCTACAGGCTGAATTCGAAAACCCAAAAGCGCTTGGGTCAGGGTCAGGGTCAGGGTCAGGTCACATGATACAATTATGTAATTCTGAAACCTGACCCCAGCTTCCTTCCAACCCGCCCACCTCCAGGTTTGAAAGAGGCCGGAAATTGGGAGACAGACAGACAGCCAATCAGCTCCTAGGAAGCAGGTTGGCAATTTAAATATGTTAAGGAGGTTGGCAACCTCGGGGTTAACAGCTGCTAGCTGGCTTCTCCAGGCCGAGGGAAACCCGACAGCTGAAGGGAGACAAGGACAGCTTCAGGGTAAAGGTATCTTTACAGCACTGCTTGTGGGCCAGGAGGAGCAAGAGAGCTTCCCCCTGACCCCCTCCTCCCCCCGACAGCAGCTTTCCCACCTCCCATATAAAGAGCCTGGGGGTTGGGGGTCGGACTCCATCCCCCACACCCTGGGATCAAACCCAATCCGAGATCAGGCCCATCCCCCATCTCCCCCCCCCCCCACCCACCCCTCCCCCACTGGGGTCATGCGTAGGCCCTACTGATGGCTGTGGCCTGCTCCAGAGTCCTACTCACCCCACTGGAATCCAAGCCTGTTGATCAGGCTGAGTTCTGGGAGGGGAACCTGTCAAGTACAACAGGCACATGCTGTGAAGTTAAAACTCCACAATTCCTGTTTGAAACTCTGACCCTCCTACTACATATCCCACCCTTATTAATATCCAAACCAATGGCCGCAGAACCCCGACATTGAGACCGTTTGGGGGTCCCGAGCCTGCACTTGACAACAGCGAGACCGGCAAAGCAATCTTCCAGGAGGTGACCTCCTAATTGGCTGCCTATTAGGATGGTAGGTGGGCTTTCGATGCCCCTGGTCCAATCAGAGGGCCAGCAGCTATGTAGTTCCAACAGCCCCACTAGGAGGGGCGGGTGCTGCTGAGGCAGGTCAGTGATTGCGAGGGCGCGTCAACATGGAGGCACACTTGAAGGCATGGATCCAAATCAAAAATGATGAGGGCCAAAGCCAATATGTTCCTCAGAACAGAGGGAGGAGCTGTTTAGGCTATAGGTGTGGCCTTTCATGCTTGTGGCCCTGTCAATGGGGCATGGGGCCTCTGACACCCATAGCCCTCCAGGGAGCTCACCACCATTGAGTTGTAGCCTCCACACATGGTGGGGGTGAGCAGCCGACCCTATTCCCAGCCTGCCCCTGGAATGTTCCGTGATGGCAGCAATATGTTGGAGCGACATCCCGATGCGGCTACCCCACTATTTTCCCAAGCACCCAACTACCCCCATCTCCATGTCCACCACTACCAGGCAAGGAAAATCCAGCCCCATGTATCAGGCCGATGACCTTCGGATCAATCCCCCTGAGTCACTCTGTCCTTATACGCGTTCCCCATTGTCTTGTCAGCTCAGTATTTACAGACCCTACTCTGCTGTCCACCTGCCAAACCTGCTTGGAGTGAGACATGAGCTCTTCGCCATCTGCCCCTGAGGCAGGAATGCTACCATTAAGTCAAAGGCTCCCTCCTCCATTTATGTAACACAAGGGAAACCGGGTGCCCGTTGCTTGGAGCCGCGTGACCCTCCCTGTCTGATTTTCCTGTTAACGCTTCCTCCAAACAATGTCCAACACGCGGGAATGGAATCTATCCCACTGGGCGTCTGCCAACTCCTTGTGGTCCGATCTTCTCCGGGAGGGAATTCCAGAGACTTTCGGTCGATGGAGGCTCGTTTTCACGCTTATGGCTCTAGGACTGCCCCGGTTTTCCTCGCGATTGCACCGATTCCCTGGGTAATTGGGAATGTTGGGAATTGAGCAAACCCAACTGTGCCCCTACTGAGCGGAGGGTTTGCCAGTCCTGCAGGCCTGTCCTTACGGTTCCAGATTCTGAAGTCTGCTCGACACGTTTTAGCAATACCGTGCAGCCAACAGGGAGGAGCACGAGATTGTCAAACGCACACAGGAATGTTACCGCCCAGCACATGTGAACCACTTGCACTGAAAGGTTTCGATTTAAAACAGAGATGTACCAAGATCCTTTGCTGCTCTGAGAGGATTTGGATGGGACCTAAGCACCTGACAGAGATGAGGATATTTTTATGATTTCTTTTTCGTGCTTGGTGCTTTATATTTTTTTCTTGAATTATAATGGAGATTTCCCCCCCCACCCTTTCTCTTTCTTTTTAACCTCATTGCTACCAGCTTAGCTCCCTGCATTTCACTCTGCATTCTGACTGGTGTAAAATGGATCCATCTCAGCGTAACCATAGCAATGGTGGATTTCCAGCCTTCTCTCCATCTGTCACTTGCTGTGCTTTGAGCTGCACTGTGGGCATTCCAAGCCAGGGCTCCATTCCTTTGCTCCCCAGGCAGTTTGGCCTGGGTTTTTCATCTGTTTTCTTTTTTCTTCACCTTCCTCAGGAGGTTGTGTGTTTCTGGACCGGGTGAAGGAACATATATATGTACATATATACACATACATACACACAACGTATCGCAGTCCTTTGGGACTGGCTGGATGGGCCAGAGAATGTTTTCCTGTCCGTCCTTATGTCCGTGTAAGCTACCCGATGCCAAATATTGCAGGTTTCCGATGCTGCACTGTCTGCCTTGGCCAATCCGCAGGGTGTTTCATGCCAAGCAGCGACTCCCAGATTAGGAGCAGCTCCCAGCACCCGACAGATATGCCCACTCATTTTCAGTTTAACACTCGCACAGTTTTCCAGGTGGAATTCTGTGGCCACGAGTACAGCGCGGTGCCAGTGACTAAAGAAAAATCGCTCACCCCGTGCCGTGTGCCATTTCCACCTCACGCGGCGACTCTCAGGAGTCCAGCATCAGTACGACTGACTGTAGAAAACAATCCAGTCTAACGGCCCTCCAAAGAGGGAAGCCTGTTCCAGGGCTTGACCAGAAAATTCTGGCTGACACTCTAGTATAGTACCGAAGGAGTGCTGCTCTGCCAGAGGTGCCATCTTTCGGATGAGATGTTAAACCCAGGCCACATCTGCCTGCTCGAGTGGATGTAAGAGATCCTGTGACACTACTTCGAAAAAGAGCCGGGGAGTTATCTCTGCTGTTGTAGCCAATGTTTACCCCTCAATCAACCTCACAAAGACAGGATACCTGGTCATTATCACATTGTTGTTTCTTCCCCTCCTCTCCTGCAAGTGCAGACTCATGTTAGGACACTGCTTCAAGTGGTTTTTCTCCTTGTGCGCCAGCACTGACTTTCAACCATGGAGGAATTGCCAGTGCCCACGCTCTTTTTCCCATTTACCTGGACTGATATGGATCACTGGATGGTGAGCAGGAAGCGTGATGGATTTCTCCGTCACCTCTCCACCCCCAGCTCAGGGCACTGAATTGCACTGACTTGGGTCAATTTACTCAGCACAGTTGTGAACTTGCTGCAATCTCATCTGTCTCCCGCTAACCTCAGTGGGAGCCACAATTTGCTCATCAGTCTCTGTAAGTCAAGTTGCTATCTCCTTGTAGCCAGTGCAGAATGCTGGGGTGGGAAGGTAAATTAAAGGCATCTAAACCGACACGCACATGGAATCAGTTAGCAGCCTAGCTTAACGATCGATAGAGGTAGCTGCCCCTGGTTGGGGATTAAGGAGGGTAGAGTGGTACAGTTGGCTGTATTCTTGGCCCTCAAACATCACAATAGAAAGAAAGACTTCCATTTCGATAGCACTTTCATGACCTCAGGATGTCTCAAACATTTTGCAGCCAATGAAATAATTCCGAGACGTAGTCACCTTTTGTAACGTAGGAAACACAGCAGCCGATTTGGGCACAGAAAGATCCCACAAACAGCACTGCGATAATAATCAGATATTTTGAGTGACTTTGGTTAAGGGATAAATATTGGTCAGGACACCGATTCTTTGAATAGTGCAATGAAATCTTTTACTTCCACCTGAGAAGACCTTGGCTTAAAGTCTCATGGAAAGATGGCACCTCTGACATGAACTGAGAGCCAAAATAGAAATAAATAAGTACAATCTGATAGCCATCACAGAGCCATGGCTGCAGGATGACATAGATTGGGACCTGAATATTGAAGGGTACATGACATTTAGGAAAGATGTCAGCCTAGCATTAGGAGCTCATGTCTTAGTGTGGAACCTAAACCAACAACCTTCTGACTCAGAGGTGAGAGTGGTACCAACTGAGCCATGGCTGACTCCGTTAAGTTGAAATTTAAAGTGTGCCTTCTTACTTCTTCGTGCTTCTGAATAAAAGGGATGCGTTGCTTTGAGAAGTGTCTATTCCTGAGTTAGCTGATGTCAGCTGTTAGGAGGATAAGTCCAGTCCTGTGCCTATGGGTCAGAGAGTGTCCAGGCAGGTTGCTGATGATCATTGTCCAGTGATCCCTGGGGGAGGTGTGTTTTAACATTGGGGAAGACTGGATCAGTCATGGCTTCAATGCACCTAGGTTCCTTTGACAGCACCTTCCAAACCCACAACCGCTACCATCTAGAAAGACAAGGGCAGCAAACACATGGGAACACCACCACCTGGAAGTTCCCCTCCAAGACAATCACCAACCCGACTTGGAAATATATCGCCATTCCTTCACTGTCGCTGGGTCAAGATCCTGGATCTCCCTCCCTAACTGCACAGTGGGTGTACCTACATCACATGGACTGCAGCGGTTCAAGAAGGCAGCTCACCACCTCCTTCCCAAGGGCAATTAGGGATGGGCAATAAATGCTGGCCCAGCCAGCGACCCCCACATCCCATGAATGAATAAAAAAAGCCCATAGTCAAACAACCTGATGACAAGTGTCACAATTAAAAAATGATCCCCGGTGTGAGGCGTAGGACATAGATCAGCCGCTGCAGAGGGGAGAAAATTATGAAGGAAAAATATAGGAACCAACTTCTTCCATCTAAAATTAAAGCTAAATGCTGCAGATGCTGGAGATTTGAAGTAAAAACAGAAAGTGCTGGCAAAACTCAGGTCTGGCAGCATCTGTAGAGAGAGAAGTGGAGTGAATGTTTCGAGTCCAAATGACTCCTCTTTGGAACTAGAGAGAGGTAGGAATGTAATGGGTTTTCTGCTGTTGAGAAAGGTGGGATGGTCAGGTGGAACGAAAAGGAAAGGTCAGTGATAGGCTCAAGAGCAGGGGAGATTAAATTACAAAGATGTCATGGTACAAAAGGCAAAGAGAGTGGGAATTGTAGTAGTAAAGGAACAAAGCATTGGTTCAGAGTAGGTGTTAATAGCAGAATAGAGCAAAATAGCTGAATGTGTTAATGGCAGAATAATAATTCCATCTAAACCCAAGCCACCGACTTTGGATATGAACCAATGATTATAAATGGAGAATGGTGTCAGGATTGATTGAGTTGGGGCCTGAGGTTCACAGCCTCAATGTCTAGACTTGACCATTCCAACACTCCCCTGGCCACTTTGTGCCGTTCGTAAACTTGAGATCATCCAAAACTCTGCTGCCCGTACCCTAACTCGCACCAAATCTGATACACCCATTGCCCCTGTTCTCACTGACCTACATTGACTCCCGGTCAAGCAACGCTTTGATTTTCAAATGCTCAGGCTTGTTTTCAAATCCTTCCATGGCCTCACAACCCCACCCCCTTATCCTCCTTTGGCCTTCCAATAATTGTGCACTTCTCTAATTCTGGCCTCTTTCCCGTCCTCGATTCATCATCGGCAGCTATGCCTTCAGCTGTCTAGGTTCTTAAGCTCTGGAACTGCATCTCTAAACCTTTGTGCCTTCCAGCCTTTCTCTTTCCTGCTTTAAGATGTTTCTTGAAACCTATAACTCACCTGCCCTAATGCCTCCTCCTTTCGTTTGGTGCCAAATTCTGTTTGATTCCACTCTGGTGAAGGATGTAATACTACTTTAAAAAGACTTGCATTTATAAAGCACCTTTCATGACCTATGGATGTCCCAAGGCACTTTGCAGCCAATTAAGTATTTTTAAATTGTAGTCACTGTCGTAATGTTGGAAACACGGCAGCCAGTTTTGCGCAGAGCAAGATCCAATAAGCAACAATGTGATAATGACCCGATAACCTTGTTTCTGTGACGTTGATTGAAGGCGAAATCTTGGACCGGACATGGGGGGGATAAGTCCCCTGCTGTTGCTCGAAATCTTTTATGGATCTTTCATGCCCACCTGGGAGGGCATATGGGGGTCTCAGTTTAACTTCTCAACCGAAAGACGGCACCTCCAACAGTGCCGAATCCCTTCAGCACCGAACTGGAGCGTCAGCCTTGATTTTTGCGCACAAGTCCCGAGAGTGGGACCTCATCACAGGCGCTATGCAAAAGCAAGTTGTTGTTGTAGTCTGTTCACCTGCCAATTCTACACACACCAGTCGATCTCCTTTGGAGTTGCTTATGGGAGTTAAGAGCAACTGTAGTCTTCAGATAGAGCACTGGTTGAGGGCTGGGAGATCAAGGTGCAGATGTAATTTAGTCTTCATTTTAAAATCTAACATTCTGCCCATATTTTTATGGCCTGAATTTTTCGATCGGCGTGCGGGGGTGGGCCTGACACGCCGACGTGTAAAATGATGCGTGATGACGTCGGGTGTGTGTCCTGACGTCATTGCGCTGTCTCGCGATGTTTTGTTCGGCAGGCGCGCACCGGAATCGGCTGCGTGCCCACCGATATCTAAACAGCCTATCAAGGCCATTAAGGAAGTAATTAATGTAATTGTTAACTCTGCCCGTCCAATGTTAAGGTTGGTGGGCAGGCAAAAAGGCCAAGCGGTCTTTGCGTTTTTTTAGGAAACCTCATCCACGAGTGGGATGAGATTTCCTAAAGCTTTTATTGACTAAATGAAAAAAAATTTCCGAAATATAAAAACATGTGACACAGTCACATGAGGGGACATGTTTAAATAAATTTTTAATCCATCTATTTCATCATTTCAATAGCGATACAATCTCCCTGAGGCAACTCCATGCCTCAGTGAGATTGAAGTACTCTCTTGCGCGCATGCCTCAAAGAGCGCTGGCCCCAACTCTCTCTCTTCCCTCCGCCCGCACAAGTAGCGCCAAGCGCTACGGCTCGCGTCTTACGCCCCCCCCGCGTAAAATGGCGGCGCGGAGCCGATCGCGGGCGGTGCGACCACCCCCGCCCACTCCCACAGAGCCCGCCCACCGACTGAAAAATTCAGGCCGAAATTTTCATTATAAACCCCCCTACCCACAATGCAAATTGTCACATTGTAATTACACTCTCCTACCAGAGGTAACACAGCAGCACCCCCGTTGGCGGGAGGATGTAATTACAGCGTGACCAGTTTACATCGGCGGTTTCCATTATAACATGAGGATAGGAACTTAGAAGGGGAAGAAATTGTCAGAAAATGTCTGTAGAGGTAAGATATTTGACCTGTTGTATAGCTGGACATATGTGAGTGTTAAAAAGATCAAAAGTTCGATTTGGAGCGGAGAGCCTTACAATGTATTTGCATTTTGTTTCAATGCACAAACCCACTGAAAACACTGGTCACGGCTGAAGCTGAGAAGTCTAAAATCATCACTTTGGGATTGGGAAGATGTCATCTTAACCCCCCCCTAGTTACCCCTATGCATTTTTAAATTAGGTTTTTCACTGGTTTTCTGGAACCTTCTTCATGTGCACTTGGCATTGCTCATAACACTTGGCACAGGTAATAATTTCAACTGAGTTGTTCCACTCAGTTCATTCTGTTACCGTGTCAGCAAAAACTGATTCTTCCCAGTGGCATTGAGGGTTTCAGATGGAAATGAATGTTAAGAATAGGGACAGGAAGAATCGAGTCGTTAGGAGACCAGTTGCCATGGCGATGAGTTGACGGATAATGCAGCTTGGCTGGGAGTTTCCTTGACGAAACAGTGTTTGTTGTGGGCATACAGCTTGTGAGAAGCTATGGTTACTACATGAAGGCAGCCGAGGTGCTGGGAAGCCAATCCAAGTGGCCTTGGAAGGATCAGGGAAAACACACGAATTATACACACATCTGATCTGTCTTCCAGAATTGCTAGAAAATTACAGGTTCCAAACACTTAGCATCAATCAAAACAGCACGATAGTTTCAGGAAAGCTCGGGGCTGAACACTTACTGATACAGAGGGTTGAAGCTTCCCCCAAAAGTGCCTGTTAACCGGAGCAAGGATAACCTCCTCCGTTCCTTTGGACTGGCTGGTTTGGAGTGATCACCTTGTTCGCACAGTGTACTCCTGACTGGCTGTTTCTGAAGTTAGAGGATTTTGCAAAATTGCCTGTTATGGAAAATCTCAGCTCCCCGCTCCCCCCTCTCTCCCTCCCCCCCCGCCTCTCTCCCCCCTCCTCCCTCTCCCCCTATCCCCCCTCCCTCCTCCCGCCACCCCCTTCCCCCCCCCTCCCCCTCCTCTCCTGCCGCTGCGATGATCACAGAGATCAGGTGGTTAAAATTCATCTCTCTCACACACTGGTTAGCATCAGATTCCTCTACGTTATTTTAACGAAACTATTAAGCCTTAAAAATCAACTAGAATTAGCCAGCAGTGAAATTTTAAACCCCCAAATTACCACAGGAGGCGATTCTCATCTTCCTGTTAAACCATGAGCGAAAGGACAGAATTGAAAAGCAGGGAAGTTCTGTTAACTTTGCATCAAACTTTGGCCGGCCCACACTAAGAATACCGTGCACAATTCTGACCTTATGAAACAGACATATAGACAGTGGAGAAAGTGCCAAAATGGTTTACAAGGAGGATACTAGAACTACGAGGTTGTGCCTACTCAGACTGGAACAGGCTAGGGCTCTTATCCCTCGAAGAGAGAAGGCTGAAAAAGTTTTGATAGGGTGGACATAGAGAATGTATTCCCATTTGTGGGGGCTATAAGTATGTAATCATGAAAAAAATGCAATAGGGAATTTAGGAAAAGCACCTTTACTCAAGAGCGTGGTGAGAAATTGGAACTTGCTGTCCCATGGAGAGTGGTAAAGGCAAATAGCCTGGATGCATTTAAGGTCATCTTAGGTAAACACATGAGGAAGAACAGAATAGAGGATGGGGTTAGATGAAGTGCGTTGGGATGAGGCTTGCATAGAGCATATGCACACCAGCATGAACAATTTGGGCCAAATGGGCTCTACATTCTATGTAATACAGCATCAGGAGGGTATTAGCTGGGAGGGTTTCCTGAATCTGAGTTTCTAAAGGAGTTGAGTTAATACGGTCGTGAGCCCCCGAGCACCATGAGCACTCTCCTAAGATGAGGCTTTACTCAAAGTTGCTCTTTAAAAGTCAACCTCAGGGATGTATAAAGTTAGTTGTCCTTTGTTGTTAGTCTTTAATGTGATTCTGGTAGCAAGACCCCCTCTTCAATAGACCTTCTTGCACAGAGATTGAAACAGCAGTCACCAGTTTAACATGCCACACAATCGCTTGTGGTTTGCTCAAGTTCTAAACTGAACTTTAGTGCTGAATGATATCAGTGTAACATGAACAAAAGGCTATTGAAATGGCTGTAACGTCTTAATATACTACAGCAAGTAGAAAGGGCTTGTTGTTCACTAACAGTATGGAAAAAGTGACACTTAATCTCCTGCCATTTATTCTTAGTTTCCTGTTGCTTTACCTACTGAAATCATTGTTGCACTCAGGGAGTGTTTAAGTTGTGTTCGTACAGATATATTTACTTTGGAACAAAGTATTAAATGAAGGGCGCGATAAACAAACTGTTTCAGACCCCCAAGTTCTTGTTCAGGGTTGGAAATGCCTCTCCCTTTTCCATAATAATTTGGGAGGGGCGGCAGGCTGGGAGGAGTAGAGAAAGTGATGATGGGAGCAGTGCCTCTTGTGCACATACAGAAAAATAACGCCCACAGGAATAGCTCCCTGCCTACGGCTCGGTGTCAGGGTTCATTCACTCGCAGATGAAACGTTAACTGAAGCTTCGCCTGCCCTCCTACAGCACTATGTCGAAGAAGAACAGGGGTGATACCTCCAGTGCCCTGGCCAATTTGTAGCCCACAATCAACATCACAAAAACGATCTGGTTATTTTGGCATTGCTGTTTGGGGGACCTTGCGTGAAGTGGTTTCCCTAAATTACAACAGTGACTTTGAGAGTACTTCATTAGTTGTGTATAACATTGGGATGTCTTAATGTTCTGAAAGGCGCTATATGAATGCCAGTTTTTCTTTTATTCGGTGTATGAGTACAGAGTACTCCCAGGAGCAGAGTAGCTGTCAGTGATATACAAGGCTATTCTCCTCACTGTTCAGTGTTTCTTGTTCCCCTGTCCTTCTGTTGCCGCTAGCTAATGAGCCAAATTTAAAACCTCCCAGCTTCTACCTGAAGCTCTAGATCCCTCACCCTTCCCACCCGAGAACCTTGTTCTTCCACCCTTCCTCCTTTAGGAATCCCATCCCCCTCCCACCCAAGGACCTTGCTCCCCACCCGTAGTCTGCCGTGAAATGTGTGATGCCACACCCTGTGCTTCTCCCATAGTGAAGCTACAACCGGTGTGAGCAATGATGGGTGTGAGCAGTGATGGGTGTGAGCAGTGATGGGTGTGAGCAGTGATGGGTGTGAGCAGTGATAGGTGTGAGCAGTGATGGGTGTGAGCAGTGATGGGTGTGAGCAGTGATGGGTGTGAGCAGTCATATGTGTGAGCAGTGATGGGTGTGAGCAGTGATGGGTGTGAGCAGTGATGGGTGTGAGCAGTCATATGTGTGAGCAGTGATGGATGTGAGCAGTGATGGGTGTGAGCAGTGATGGGTGTGAGCAGTGATGGGTGTGAGCAGTGATAGGCGTGAGCAGTGATGGGTGTGAGCAGTGATGGGTGTGAGCAGTCATATGTGTGAGCAGTGATGGATGTGAGCAGTGATGGGTGTGAGCAGTGATGGATGTGAGCAGTGATGGGTGTGAGCAGTGATGGGTGTGAGCAGTGATAGGTGTGCGTGTTTGGCATCCTGGACTTCATCCCCACTTTGGGACCTCACAAGACGACTCATGCCAAAATTCGTCATTTCCTCGACCCGACCCAAAGACTGCTCCAAGCTGCCCTCTCCTCACCTGCCAATATTCCCTATTTATCCGTCTGGGTGTTCCCGAAGGTGAAAGGTGAGAGTCCAGTGGCCGAACATTCCTTCCACTTCCCCTCCCCCTCCATCATTGTAAACTTTACAATGAACTGGGGAGAAGTTAATTATCTAGAAAAGCACAATCAATAAACCAAAGGCAGTATGGGGATGGTGCATGGATGGAATGAAGAGCTGGGAGAAAGAAGCTGCAATCAAAATGAACCTAATTTATCAACACTTTTACAGGAGAGAAGAGCTTGAGGCAGAAATATGTTGACCGCGAGTCACCATGTGATATTTTTGTCTTGATCTGTCAGGTTGAGGTAGGGAAAAAGCAGGCCGATTGGGACTAGTTGGTTAGCTCTTTGAAAGAGCCAGTATAGGCTCAATGAGCTGAATGGCCTCCTTTTTCTTTGCTGTAAGATTTTATGCACGGCCTGTGACTGTAAACCCCCCCACCTTGGAATTGTCGGGTGCTCCTCATTCTGTTAATGGCTTCTTTCACTGTGGCCCTACTCCCTGTTTCCAGCACTTTCTATGAGGAAGTTGGTGGTTTCACTGAGGGGATGTTGGGGTTGGGTAAACCGAGGAGCCTTGGCTTCCTCCCACCGCCGCAAAACAGGCCTGTGAGAAAGGCCGGAGCTCCTCAGTAACTTGTTGGAAAGGAGCTTGCCTTTGTGCGTCTCCTGTAATTTTTTCACAGGCCATTAATATAACAGGTAGGGGGGTGGTTTGAGGATTCATGTTGGGGGCTCCTCACACCGAAGTGCTCAGTAAGGAGATGACGATCCAGGCCTCCGGATGAGGGTGGGAATTTTTTTTTTTTACACACGGGATCTGACCCTTCCCCATCTGAGTGGAAGTCTGGCCTCCCACCACCCCACTTCCCTCCACCCCCCAGCCACCCCTTAACTAACAAGCCAGTAGACATCCACTCGGCTTTCTGGCCTTCAACAACCAGCGGTGTGATACAGCTGCCCCCGTCTCCATTACCCTCAACCCCAAGGAGAGTCTCTGAGAGCTCCTGCAATGTTCCAATGAGGCAGGACAGAGCGTCCAATTTCTACCCGTGCTTAGGCCTCAGGCTTTCCAGCAGCCAGAAGGCCTCAGCACTAGTTACCAGGAGTTGGTCCAGCCAGCCTTGGGGGGGGGGAGGAAGGGCCTTGTGCAGAGAGTGTGTCTGGGCCATGCTAGTGACCTGGGACGGTGGGCACCCCACCCCTCTGGTACGCTGGGACACTCAAACTTAAAATCGGCCCCATTACATCTCAGTGTAGATACTAACTCGGAGACAGGGAGGGCAAGCTAGCTGTCAGGTCAGGTCGGGAAATCTGGGAGAATGGATGCTCTGCAGGTCCTGCTGAATTTAGTGGCAGGACCAGATTGAGAGGCTAACTGGTAGTCAGCCAGCAACAGGAGGCAGTTGGCAAGCGGAGAGGAGGGAGAGAGTAATCGGAAGCTTTGGTGGTGATGGTAAGGGGTGGGGGCGGTGGGGTGATGGGGAGCAGTGGAGGGAGCGATTGGAAGATTTGGGGGGGAGGGAGACATAAAGGTTGGAAGGGAAACAAAATACCTGGAAAAACTCAGCAGGTCTGGCAGCATCGGCGGAGAAGAGCACAGTTGACGTTCTGAGTCCTCATGACCCTTCAACAGAACTAAGTAAAAATAGGAAAGGGGTGAAATAAGAGTTCTGTTGAAGGGTCATGAGAACTCGAAACGTCAACTGTGCTCTTCTCCGCCGATGCTGCCAGACCTGCTGAGTTTTTCCAGGTATTTCTGTTTCTGTTTTTGTTTTGGATTTCCAGCATCCGCAGTTTTTTGTTTTTATCTCATGGTTGGAAGGGAGTTTGGAGGCCTCAAGAGGAGAGTGGGGGTGGGGGGGTGGGGGTGGGGGGGGAGTGGCGGTTGCTGCCTGACACAATCTTCCACTCTGAAGTGGGGACAGTTGGGGAATTGCGAGTGGTTCCCGCTGGGGCTGGGGACGGGATGGCTGAACACGCGCGATCTCGCACTGTTCAGCCCATTTACTTAAGCGTCCGAATCTTGTGGCGGGGCGGACAGGAAGTTACCGTCTGCGCTGTTACCTCACGGGCTCGAGGGTCCGGGCGCCACATTTAAAGGACAACTGGACAGCCTTCCTCCTGCCATCCCCCCCCACCCCTCCCCCACTCAGCCTGTCTCCCAGGTCCAGCCACTGTTCTGCCCTTCCACCCCACCCAACCCCGCCATTGCAGCCTTCGCGTTGTTTGTGCTATTGACACCTGGTAAGAGTCAAGTCGTGAGCAATCCCCAAGAAGGCGAAAGCAGCATCTCCGGACCTCACAGTCCATGGAAGAGGTAAAGCTGACCCGGTGCACCCCACTTTTTTACAATTGTAAGAGTGGACGTTCCTAATTTCTCACTGACGGCTACTTAATTACTTAAACTGGAGGGGGATCTTAATCCTGGTGAGGTGACCTCGTAATGAACGTGCATGACTTGCTAATGCCTTGTCAAAGGGCATCCCGACACTGTTCCTCAGGAAGCTCGATCCCCCTTTAAAGTCCCGGGAGCAAAATTCCAGAAGTTCACCCTGAAGTCGGGACGCTGGTTTTTGGCCTCACGCCAAATCAAGCTCCCTCGTTCGCCAAGCTTCCCGCTGCTGACGGGATTGGAAGGCGCCGCCCAAGGTGTGGGTGAAACACACAGTCCTCGCCTCCCTTTAGCTGCCGGCCCAGGTAATTCAGCCGGCCAGGGTTCAACTTAAAATGCTGGCCCAAACTCACCCATCTTGCAGGAGTTAAAACCTGCCTCTACCCACCACCCCCCTTCCCCCCCCCTCACTATTTCTGTATATTTGTTTTGTGAAATGCTGCAAACATACCCTGTACCACTCACCTCTGGCACAGCGACTCGAAAGTTTAAATAATCGATCACAAGCTTTCTCGTTTTATTCAATGCAGGCAGGGCAAATGGATTTGGACTACAGTTCATCATGATCTAATTGAATGACAGGACAGGCTCGAGGGGCTGAATGGCCTCCTGTCCTCAGTCTATAAGAGCATTACAAACGTGAGGTAGAATCGCGAGCGCGCAGTGAAGACAGGCTGCAGATGGCTCCTCTGATCACTACTTTCATCAGATCATTTTCTTTTAATGCGTGCTGAAGGGAAAGTGGACGGTTTGCATTCCAGTCAGTTCTAACTGTTTCTGGATTATAAGCACTAACCAATACAGGGGCCCCAGTTTAAATTCCTAGTCTGTGAGCTGAATTCAAGCCTTGTGTTTGTACCATGCTGGATTTGGATTTTTAAAAAAAAATTGGATGACAGTGCTGCATCATTTATCTTGTGTGTGTGTGTGTATGTGTGTGTGTATGTGTGTGTGTGGAAATGCATTCAGCACTCACTCTGCATTCCTGTAGCAGGAGGAGCACAGTGGAAGCTACGTGAGGGGTGAATTCTGTAGCTAATCTTCTCTGAGATGCTCTGTATGCTTGAGCGCAACTATTACTGCAGCAGGAAACCAGTTTGCTGTCAGCCTGTGCTTAGGCTGTACGCCTGCATGTGTCTCTGTACAATGTCTGCTGAGAGGCCATCTGCTGCTGTGTTTGATCGCTGGAGCTCTTCACTCTGACTGTCACGGTTACAAGGGCAGCACTTCTTCCTGAAAGCTGGATCGGCGCCTGTTGCCCTGCCAAACTAGCCCTCCAGGCGGGGGAAACTGCAGCAAGGTTGTGTCGGTGGAAGACCCCCGGCCCCGGCCTGATTGGCAAGCGGTTAGCTTCACAGGGCGCACGCCGTTGACAGGAGGAGGGAGCGAGAAGGAGTTGTGCTCTGGTCACGCACCCTGGGGAGACTCTGCATGCTCATCCAGAGCCACACCGCCCTTTCGGCAGTGGAGGGTATTCCCGCAGAATCAGACGCCCTCAGGGATCAGCAGGACCCGCATAAAAACTGGTTCATTCCAAGATGCGTCACACATAATGGCCAGCTGCAAGGGAGTCTCTGGGAAGCAGGTGACATCGCTGAACCTAGTGACTGGATTCTTTCAGTACCCCCACAGTAAGTTGTCAATAAAGCACAGACCCCTTTCGATGTCGGCGAACGAGCGACTTGTTTGAAGGTGGTGTCCTGTCAGCTGGAGCACTGAGAGCACAGGGCAGAAATTCCCTGTTAACTGAGCACACACACACTGGCTCTCGCAGTTCAGTGTTGCACAGTGTTCACTAACCAGCTGGCCTGCACCGTGAGTGCTCCAGCAGAATTGTGTTTTTGCAGTCTTAATCCGTGTCCTGGAAAATACAATACCCCATTATGGGCTGTAGGTTGGGAATGATTTGGTAGTTAACGCGGTAGCTTTGATTTATTTTATAACAGCCCCCGTCAACAGCCCGATTCCTTCTGATTGAAAGAAAAGTGCAAATTGAAACAGAAATCAGTTGTTGAAATCAGGTGGTAGAAATGAACCAGTGGGTATTTTACTTCTGGGTATGGCAATTACAGTCATAGCTTCATGTTTGATTATAACAGAAACCTCACTAACACGGGGTGAAGGCTTTTGTGTTTGTGTTTAATTTTCAGTAATTCGTTGTGGTATCAGTGCAGTCTCAGAATAATCTCTGCCAAGGTGTACTGGGTCACAGAGCAGCTATAAGGTCACCTTGCTGTGTGTCTTGTAGTCACTTGTGCTATTTATATGGCGCCCCTGGACCAGGAGGATGCACTGTTTCGTTGCAGCGATAAAGTATTTCTCATGTTTTAAATGAAGGGTCGGCCAGAAACCAGACTCCTTTCCAATCTCACCCAAAACTCTGCTGTCCGTATCCTAACTTGCACCAAGCCCCGTTTGCCCATCACCCCCTGCGTTCGCTGACTTACATTGGCTCCTGGTCTGACTGCGCATCGATTTTAGAATTCTCATCCTTGTTTTCAAGTCCCTCCCTGCCCTGTCCTCTCCCTATCTCTGGAATCTGCTCCAGCCCTGCAACATTCCGACAAATCTGCACTCATCTAATTCTGGCCTCTTGAGTTTCCATCATTTTAATTGTTCCACCAAGGATGGCCCCTAGCTGTGGAATTCCCTCCCTTAGCCTCTCCGACTGTCTGTCTCTCTCTTCTTTCAGATGCTCCTGCACTAAAGTCTCCCTATGTGGCTCAGTGACTAACCTTGTCTGATTTTAAACTCCTGTGAAGCACCTTGGGATGATTTACAATGTTAAAGGTGCTTTATGAATATAAGTTGTTGAACCTACACAGTGATGGAGCCAGGAAGGGCTGGTCATGACCCCTCCAGTAATTTTGAAGTTGACCAAATGGGTTTTTGAGGACCCCCCTCCCTCACTGCATCCTGCTCCCAGGAACCCTTGATACTCACTTGTAGAAGTCTCGAAATGGCTGTGAGGAAAAAACATGTTGCTTGCTGCAGTCAAAGCTCTCTGTAACAGGAATTAATTCTTGGCCTGTTATTAATATCTCCTGCTATCTTGCTGCCTTATTATCAAGGGACCCACCGGCACTTTTATTTTTTGCTTACTACCTGTGTCCAAAAGGAAATCTTTTCACCGCTCCCGGTGTCTCTTGTAATATATTTTTCTAATGTCGCTTTTGATCACGCATCAGACTTTGGTAGCCGTTTAGATTTAAAATGTTTTTTTTATTTAAACCTTCGCCGTTTCCTTAGCCTTTAATAAGCGAAAGGGAGCCAGCTCGAAACTGATCGCTGAGCAAGTGGTCAGTCTATGGATCAGGCTGCCTTGGGAGACAGGAGAAGCTGATGGTGTTGATTCATTAAAATGCTAATTAGGTAAATTTCTCTCAGAAAATAGTACTTTGGGCTACAGAACATGAGCAATTTCAGACATGACTGAGAAATAAAGAAAGAAAGGCTTCCGTTTATGTAGCACCTTTCGCAACCTCAGGGCACCCCAAAGTACTTTACAGCTAATGTAGTACTCTTGAAGTGCAATCACTTGTAATGTAGGGAAACAAGGCAGCCAATTTGCACACAGCAAGGTCCCACAACCAGCAGTGAAATAAATGACCTTTTTTTAGGTGTTCTTTGAGGAAGTAATATTGAACTGGACATTATTGCTCACTTTCGAAGAGTGGCGTGGGGTCTTTACCGTCCATCTTAGTTGGGGGGACTGCGGCTTGGTTTCACATCTCGGCGGAAGGACAGCATCTCCGACAGTGCAGCCGTCCCTCAATACAGCACAGGAGTGTCAACCTAGATTGTGGGCTCATTGCTTTCGACTAGGGTTTGAACCCACGACTTTCCGACTCAATGGCGAGACTGAGCCAAAGCTAACAATCTGAAGAAAAAATGCTTTTGGGTATTCATATGGTGAGCGTAGCATGGCTTGAGAGGAGCAGGTGAGTTTGGACCTATGGTTCTCAAAGCTCTCCACCAATGGGGCTTTCCTCACTGGCATGTCCGTATGTCTTGTAGACTAATTGATAGTGATCAATCGCCGTGATGAGTCAACAACTCCAGAATGGAAGAATGTGAGCTAGATGGATCTTAGTCTTTTTCACCTAGCAATTCCTATGTTCATTAGTTCCTGTTGCTTGATCAGATTGTGTTGGAGTTATCTAGAGGTGGTTATATAGAGCATATCAGATTATTATATGCATTAATTGTATTGCTCTTCTGTTATTATTTTTGTTTTTCTTTTTGGTAGAAGTGTATAGAAATTCTAGCCCATAACAATGGGCAGGATTTTGACCGTCAAGGGGGGTGTGTGTGTGTGTGTGTGTGTGTGTGTGTGTCGGGGGGGGGGGGGGGGGGGGGGGGGGGTGTAGCCGTGTGGTGGGGGGTTGGTGTTGAGTCCAGGTGGGAAAGCCCCATGAAGCTGCCGGGTAATGTGCATAAGTGCAGCTCCAACAACACCCGAGGCTTGACACCATCCAGGACAAAGCAGTCCACTTGATTGGCACCCCATCCACAAACATTCACTCCCTCCACTACCGACGCACAGTGACAGCAGTCTGTACCATCTACAAGATGCACTGCAGAAACTCACCAAGCCTCCTTAGGCAGCACCTTCCAAACTCACGAGCACTACTATCTAGAAGGACAAGGGCAGCAGACATATGGGAACACCACCACCTTGGAAGCTCCCCACAAAGCCATTCACCATCCTGACTTGGAAATATATCTCCCTTCCTTCACTATCGCTGAGTCAAAATCCTGGAACTCCCTCCCTAACAGCACTGTGGTTGTACCTACAAGAAGGCAGCTCACCACCACCTTCTCAAGGGCAATTAAGGATGGCCAATAAATGCAGGCCTAGCCAGTGACGCCCACATCCCATGAATGAATAAAAAAAAAAGTAATTTCAATATTGAAATAGCCAATTAATTGTGAATTTAACCCAGCATTTTGCTTTAACATCCAGCTCATGAGTTTATGAGCTGTGTGGAATTCACCTGGGTGGACAAGATGAGACCAAGGAGGTTGAGGGGATGGGGGTGGAGTGTGATGAACCATTGATCACTGAAACCGACAGGCTAGAAAGCCTTTAAACAGTGAAACTGCGTAGCTGCTGCCCTGCCTGTGTGAAAGACTCGTACTCAAAGCACTTATTCAGACAGCCAGATTTCACTGCTTCACAGGTGATTCCCACCTTTATGGCAGTCATTTCAGCTGCCTTGGGTTTTACTGACCTTCCCTGTTGCCAGCCCATGGGATCAGCTTCTGCCTCTGAGCTTCAGTGTCTCAGGTTTTCACAGCAGGTCATTGCTGACATCTGTAGCCTCCTGGAGTAAGGCTTTCTTCACTGTGGACCAGCTGGGTATGCATTACTAATGGCTGTGAAGATGGCTATCACTGCAAGGCCTCCCACAGTTCTGTCTCTCTCACTCTGGAGTCTTGCACTCTCTTCCACGGAGAGAGAAGCAGGGAGCTATGAGTGTGAGAAATGGATTGCAGGGAAGGGAAGGAATTGCAGCAATGGTGAAAGGTGACTGTGAGGAATGGGTGTGATGCGATGTCAATAAGATGAGGATGAGTGTGAGTGTTGGCTGTTCACAGGGGGATGTGAGGAGGTGCCGGGAGAGAGGGAGAGATGAGTGGAGCTGCAAAGTGTGTTGGTCTGAGTGTTGCGCAGGAGGATTCTGGGGAAGCCAGACCGTGGGGGCTAGTACCTGACAGTGGGATGCCACTTACTTTTGCTGCCCTCATGAGGTCCTTGAACCTCTTGTGGCACTCTCTCTGAGAGACCACATGCCTGCTGCTCACTCCCTTGGCCACTTGCATCCTCGCTTGCTTGGTTGGAGAGGCTAGCCTCTCCCTCTCATCTGCGGGAGACAATGTCTCACTTGGGTCCCTCAGATCCCGCAGCAAGATCTCCAGGGAAGAGTTGAGACTCCAGGAGGTAGCCTTTCCTCGTTTCCATCCCATATCTGTGTTTGCTGAAGCCTCAGGAATCAATGTACTGTTCGACCATTCTGAGCTCTACTGGGGCTCCGTTAAGAACAAATTGACAGATGCAGGTCGGTCAACATGCACGGCCATTATTATTGCTTGGAAATCTGAAAGTGGATCGCTAATGCCGTGGTTTGTCTAAACAGCCAAGGCAAAGGCATCTTCAATGATAAACAGGTTCTCGACCTGTTACCCGTCTCCTCACTGTGAGCGGGTCTGTTATGTCAAAGTTCCGCCCAGCGTCCCTAATTTTCTGTTTCATACATTACTGCACCAACAGACGTTTTGATCTGTGTTGATCTGCGTGGCTAATTTAACATGGAACCTGTAGTGTTAACTGTTCACACGCGAACGACAGATGTAGTTTATAATATGTCTCGAGAGGGAGGGGGGGAAAAAATGCGGTGAAACAAGATTGGCGATTAAAACAGAAAATGCCAGAAATCCATGACAGGTTCAGCAGCATGAGTGAATAGAGAAGAGCAGATTGAAGATGCATTTTAATAGGGGCCTCTGCCTAAAGCAATTAATAAACTCCCTTCTCCTTTCTCAGTACCTGTTGTGTATTTGCAGTTTATATTTTTGTTAATGCAAATTAGTTTGCTGAATTTAACTTTCCCTGCATGAATTCTTTGTTTGAATTCTCTGAATATGAATGCGTGCTAACCAGTCAGTAGCTTAAATTTACAAACGGCTGTAATGTTGAGTTGTGTGTTCTGATTTTAATTTTAATTCTGATCCATTCAGAGTGGGTGAGGAAAGGATGATTCCTCTTGTGGGAGAATCTAGAACTAAGTGGGGGGGTGGTCACTGTTTAAAAATAAGGGGCTGCCAATTTAAGACAGAGATGAGGAGAATTTTTTTTTCTCTCAGAGGGTCATGAGCCTTTGAAACTCTCTTCCTCAAAAGCCAGTGGAAACAGAATCTTTCAATATTTTTAAGGCAGAGGTAAATAAATCCTCGCTAAGCAAGGGGGCGAAAGGTTATCGGGGTAGGCGGGAATGTGGAGTTGAGGTTATAATCAGATCAGTCATATGTTAGTGAATGGCGGAGCAGGCTCAAGGGGCCAAGTGGCCTACTGCTGCTCCTAATTCATATGTTTGTATGTTCATTCGAACAAGGATGAAAGATACGCCTGTGTACTTCACATTCTGTGAAGATAGAAAGCAAAATGGTTCTTATTTAAACAGCACTTTGACACTTTCTCAGGAGGCTCTGTAATCCTTCTTACATACTAGTTACCTCCAAAGTGTAGTCACTGTTAATTTGCAGGTGAACACAACAGCACAGCAAGATCCCACAAATTAGATGAATGAACAATTAAGTTGGTGGGTGAAGGATAAATATTGGCCAGAATATCAGGGATAACTCTGCTACTGTTCTTCGAAATAGTGCCATGGGATCTTTCTCATCCAGTTGAGAGGGCAGGTGGGGCCTCGGTTTAACATCTCATCTGGAAGATGGCACTTCTGCCTGTGTAGCAGACCCTCAGCATTGTACTGGGAGTGTCAGTGGATTATGAGCTCCAGTTCTGCAACTGATACCTCTTGGTATATTTCCAACTCGTCACCATGGCAACGTGCATTCACTGCCCATTAGAGAAAGTGTCTGATTCTCGTTCCCATTGGGTGACCATTCAGCAAACTTTCCCATATCTGTGGTGGCGGATGATGGAAAAATAACTCTGGATGGTGGGGACTGGGAAGAGAGACCCCACGATTAACCTCGTTGGGAGCCCCAAAATCCTAAGTCAGGCTGTCGTGGGGAGCAGTTGCCATGAAGCTTTCCTCTACGTTTTCCACCAGAGGTGAAGCTCCATTGCAGCTCCTGCTCCCTCTTTTGTCCACCTTGATTTGCTTTGTGTGAACACTCGCTGTTTTGAAACCTTGCAGACAAGTGTCGGCATAACAGTGCTTCCTTGCTTCTGTGTAAATCTTATCGATTCCCTCCTGCATTTCTCACATCTGTTCCATCAATGTTTTGCAGATGAGCAGGAAGCTGTACAGAAGAGAACTTTCACTAAATGGATCAATTCTCATTTGGCCAAGGTAAGGAGCTTTTAATTGCCATGATATATTCTAGGGCACTCTACGCACCGTAAGGGTTGTTTTCCCATGACATTGGGGTGCTGGAGAGGGAAGTGTGCCTCGGTAACAACCTGCAGGCTTCAAGCATCCCCAAACCCTGCCAAACATTCCCTCAAAGTTTGGGTAACTTAACCCTGTCTGTGCTTGTATTTCCCGCTTGCTGGTTTGTCCTGGTAGAAGTTCCTGGCCTGGAAGGTTGGTTTTGGTGCTGTTGCCTCATTGATGGATAAATCCCAAATCAGAACACCATGATCACTTTGTATCAGCAATCAGCCATATCCGCAAGTTAATAAGAATAGGAGTTTAACCCGTGTGTGTGTCCCCTGAGGATCCATGGTGCGTGCAAAGCCCACGCACACCAAGAGGTTGGACACTCCTACCTTAAGGTAATTGCAGGTTGTGCAGGCGGAATCTGTCTGGAAACAAATAATGTCCAGCTTCATAAACCTACAGCAGAACCATGCTCGCCTCCTTCTGAGCACCATTGGCCTCATGAGTGTAGTGTTTGCTAAGCTTCTGTTTGGAGTGAGGGGAAAATGTTACGTGCTCGTCTTGTTACAATGCCGTCCCACTCAAGTGATGCATTGTTTTACAATACGGTTTATTCATAGAATGGTACGGCACAGGAGGCTATTCAGTCCATTATGCCTGTGTTGGCACCTTAAAAGAGTTGTCCAATTAATCCTATTCCCCCTGCTCTTTCCCCACAGCCCCCCAAATTTCCCCCCCACCACCCTTTTAAGTATTTATTCAATTCACTTTTGTAAATTACTATTGAATGCAATAATCCTGGAGGATTTAAATCTGCATATAGATTGGACAAGTCCAATTGGCAAAGGTAGTCTGGAGGATGAGTTCATAGAATGCATTGAGACAGTTTCCTAGAACAATGACCGTGGAACTAACCAAGGAAGAAGCTATTTTAGATCTTGTTTTGTGTAGTGTGATAGGATTAATTAGTGATCTCATAGTGATGAACTTAAAGCAATTAATATCAGCACGTGAAAAGAACTGGAGAGTCTAATGGCACGAAAAGCTGACAGATCCCCTGGGCCTTATGGTCCACGTCCTGGGGTTCTAAAAGAGGTAGCTACAGAGACAGTGAATACATTGGTTGTGGTCTTCCAAAATCCTCTCAATTCTAGATCTAGGTGGATTGGGAGGCAGCAACTGTAACACCGCTGTTCAAGAAAAAAGGATAGTGAAAACAAGAGACCACAGGCCAATTAGCCTGACAACTGTCATCAGGAAATGCTAGAACCTATAATTAAGGAAGTGTTAACTAGGCACTTTGAAACCATAGTATGGTTAAGCAGAGTCAACGTGATTTTATGAAAGGAAAATCATGTCTGACAATTTTTTTGAGTGTTTTGAGGATGTAACTAGCAGAGTAGATGAAAGTGGAATGAGTGGGTGTAGTAAATTTGTATTTTCAAAAGGCATTCAGCAAGGTGCCACCTAAAAGGTTATTAAACAAGCTAAGGGCTCATGGGGTTGGAGTTGATTTATTAGCATGGAGAGAGGAACGGTTAACAGGCAAAAAGTGCAGAATGAGGATAAATGGGGCATTTTTCAAGTTGGCAGGCTGTAACTAGTGGAGTGCTGCAAGGATCAGTGCTGGAGCCTCAGTTATTTATAATTCATGTAGATGAGGGTACAGTGAGTAATGTATCTAAGTTTGCTGACAGTACAAAACTATGTGGGAATGTAAGCTGTGAGGAGGACACAAAGTAGCTGCTAAGAGATGCAGTCAGGTTAAATGAGTGGGTAATAAGGTGACAGATGGAATATAATGTGGGGAAATTTTAGGTTATTCACTTTAGTAGGAAGAATAGGAAAGCAGAATATTCCTGAAGTGATGCAAAACTTTTAATATTCATGTTCAGAGAGATTTGGGCATCCTTAAAGAAACAGAATGTTAGCATGATTGTACAGCAAGCAATTAGGAAGGCAAATAGTTTGTTGACCTTTATTATAATGGGGCTGAAGTACAAGAGTAAGGAAATCTTGCTCCAATTGGCTTTGGTGAGACTACGACTGGGGCACTGGGCACAGTGTTGGTCTCCTTATCTAAGGAGGTGGATGCAGTGCAACACTAGATTGACTTCTGGAATGAGAGGGTTGTCCTATGAGGAGAGATTGAATAGATTGGGCCTATACTGTCTGGAGATTAAAAGGATGAGAGATGATCTCATTGAAATTTATAAGATTCTGAGGGGCTTTGACAAGGTAGATGCTGAGTGGTTGTTTCCCCTGCCTGGAATTTGAACTAGGGAGTGTAGATTCAAGATGAGGGCCTATCATTTAAAACTGAAATAAGAGGAAATTTATTGACTTAGAGGGTTGTGAATCTTGAGCATTCTCTATCCCTGAGGGTTATGGCTGCTCAGTTGAGTATACTCAAGGCTGAAATAGGTCTTTAACTAAAGGAATTAAGGGATATGAGGGTTATGCGTAAAAGTGGAGTTGAAATCAAAGATCAGCCATGATCTTATTGAGCGGTGGAACAGGTTCTTTGGGGCCGGATGACTTATTCCTGCTCCTATTTCTTATTTTCTTATAAAATCTGATTCCTCTATCCTTTCATGCAGTGCAACAACTTGCTGTGTAATGTTTTTTCTCATGTCACCGCGCTTCTTTTGCCAGTGATCTTGAATTTGTGTCCTCTGTTATTGACCCTCTGCCCCGGGAACAGATTCTCTTTATTTAATCTATCCAAACCCTTCACAAGGTTGAACACATCTCTCAAATCTCCCTTTAATCTTCTCTGTTTGAAGGGGAATAACCCCAGCTTCTCTAGTTTCTGCCCTTAACTGAAGACCTTCATCTCTGATACCATTCCAGTAAATTTCCTCCCTAAAGCCTTGACATTGTTCCTAAAGGGTGGTGACCAGAACTGCCTACAATTCTCCAGGTTTACCATAATGTATACATTTAGCGACTCTTTGTTTTTAGTTCATAAACACTTCTCCGGAAGACATTGTGGATCATGTCTTAGAGCGCACATCAGGAGTTCAGATATGGAGGTTGATGTGGCTGAGTTGCCACCTGCAGTTTTCTCCCCATTAAATTGGAGAATTAAGTATCAACTCAGATGAGAATTCCCATCACACACAAATTTGCGTGGGGAATGCTAAATAGTAGTAGTTACCCCGGTGCCGCCTCAGGGAGTGGATTTTGTAGGATTTTGAAGGATTTCTGAAATGAGACTTTAATGCGCTGTTAATGGTGACAGTCAAATCAAAGTTTGCACACTGCCATCATCAATGATTCGATTAGGTACTTAGACTTAGAAAATTCCCGCATCTAATGATGCACGAGACAGACGAAGCACATTTGTTTCCATGGCTGCTTTTTTTTGGAACAGGTCACCTGACTGCCGCCAGAGGCTATAGCTTGAGGGGTACCACTCCTCATCAAGCATGGCTGACCAGGGGTCTTTCCCACTCTTACCGCCTGTCACAGATGTATTGGCAGGATCCGCAGGTTGATGATCAACCTGTTCGGCCACATTATGAAAGCACATTCAAAGGCCATCAAGTCCTAGAATGGGACTCAAACTCTAAACTTTTGGCTTGGAGGCAAGCGTGCCACCAATTAGATACTGGCTACTTGAAAATGCAGTGACTTGGCTATTCATTGCCTTAAGCTTGATGGTATTGCAGGCAATAAATATCATTAGAAGCGTAGAGGTTGCTGGACAAAAGAAGACCAAAGTGTATTTAATAAAAACAGTAAATGCTGGAAAAACTCAGCAGGCCTGGCAGCGACTGTGGAGAGAGAAACAACGTTAACATTTCAAGTCCAGTATGACTTCTTTGGATGAGGCATATTAGACTCTAAAACTTTCCAAACAGGTTGGTTATCAACCTACAGATCCTGCCAATACATCCGTGACAGGCGGTAAGAGTGGGAAAGACCCCTGGTCAGCCATGCTTGATGCGGAGTGGTACCCCTCAAGCTATAGCCTCTGGTGACAGGCTGGCAACCTGTTCCAGAAAAAAACTAGCCATGGAAACAGAGGTGCTTTCCCTGCCTCATGCGTCATGCTGTCAGACCTGTTGAGCTTTTCCAGCATTTTCTGTTCTTATTTCATATTTCCTGCATCCACAGTATTTTGCTTTGGCCAAAGTCTATTTTGTTTGCCTTCTACCATCTTAGTCACATGTTGCAACAATAATAGAGTTGTTGGCTAATCACAACAGTTAATCTCCAACAATTAGTTTATAACAAACCCAAACATGAGGTGAGGAGAATCCCCCAGAGATGGAAAGCTTTGGAAACCATAGATCCAGAGTTGCCAATTCCTCCTAAGCATGGTGCATTTACCATGTATGTCACATCTCAATTTACTCGTGCACTGTACATAACCCTCATAATTGTGGCAATTGCAGGATGACAGAACCAAAAATTTTGTTTTAGACTTTTCAATGCAAGTCCAATGTTTGGAATCAGAGTCCTGATGGTTCACTCTACTCCATGAGCATTGTAGTGTCTTGTTTTTTTTTGGAGTACGTGGACAATTTGTTTAAGCCCATGGCCCCCTTATTTTTTTTGGCTCAGGCCATGAATGTGACTTAAAGGTGACGACTTGTGTGCAGCATATGTGGGGCCGCGCAGTTTCAAGGGAACGTTTGTCAAGGAGCAGCTACAAAGTCAACGGTTCCCAGTTCCCTCGCACCTCTGGCATTCCAAATTAGAAACCAGGAGATAATCTGTGTAAACCTGAAGGCTCCAATTTTGCATTAAAAATTTGGAGTTTCGAGTGGAAATGTTTGTTATCCTGGGGAAGGGAGATATGAGATTTGGTGGGATTAACTCTCCCAACCTTTCCTGAGAAAATTCTGCACAGTGTGTCGGAACATCTCTCTTTTTCACTATGTTGCCACTTAACACAGAAATGTGTTTGTGTGTGATCTTCCACTATTGGGATGACCATTAAATAGGCTAGTTAATTAAAAGCCTACGGCCGATAGGAAGTCACATACAGTACACCTATTATGTGAGAATTGTGCAGTCAAAAATTGGCATTCTTTAGGACATGAGCTAGCTCCTGGGAATCTGGGAGTTAATTAGGGTGAAGTGCAGGTAAATGGGGGAGGACGCCACTTTAAAAGATGGATTATGCATTCAGCAGGTAAGGAGAGACTTGACAACCAATTCAGAATCGTCAGTTAACTGCTGGGCCAATACAGGTATGGGATTTATATTCTCTTGTGTGAGTTGCCATGGAAACCGTTGCCTCTGCTGCGATTGCCGTTACCGTGGAGATCATTCTCACAAGAGAATGCAGCGCAGTGCAATTTTAATCTTCAGACACACCAAACAGAAAGTGGGCTTCTTGACTTAAATCTGCTGGCGTCATCTGCAGCGACCAATGCAGCCCTGGTTCTGATTTCCCCCAAGGACATTTCTTTTGGGTTTTATTCCTCACCCTTTAGCCCTCCCTGCCCAATATTTCCCTTCACAACCTGAAGGCGATTGTTGCATATCTTACTCAAGGTCACCCAGATATCGAGGTTTAGTACCTCAGTTGTGCATTGACAGACCTCACAGGATAACCTGGTCATCGTCTCCACATCACGCACACTCTCCAGTTGGACAGTGGTCAAGGAGCTCCAATCCTTGCTGATGTTTACCCCAGACCCTGATGATGTCCAGCCCAGGGTGCAGCTCGGACACATGTAGCCCAAACATTCACGGTTTCAAAAACAGAAATGTGATAATGACCAGATAACCTGCTTTGGTGATGCTAGTTGAGGGCTAAATGTTGGCTAGGGTGTCAAGGAGAACTCCTCAGCCCTTCTCCCAATTATTTCAGTTATGGCTCTGTTGGCAGCATTCTTGCCTCAGGGTCAGAGGTTGTGGATTCAAACCCCACTTCAAAGACTTGAGCAAAATATCTCAGTTGACACTCCAGTGGGGGAATGCAGCTCTCTCAGAGGTATTGACTTTCAGATCAGACTTTAAACTGAAGTCCCATCTTCCCTCTCAGGTGGGCATAAAGGATCCAATTGCACTATTAGAAGAAGAGCCGGGGAGTTCTCCCTAGCGTCCTGGCCAATATTTAACCTTCAAACAATGTCGCTGAAACAGATTATCTGGTCATGATCACCATGCTGCTTGTGGGAGGTTGCTGTGCACAAATTGGCTGCTATGGTCCCTACAGAGAGAACAGTTCAAAAGCACTGGCTCTAGAGTTCTTTAGGGAGGCCTTGCGGCCATGAAGGCTGCCACATAGATGTAAGTCTTTCTTTTAATGTCACGAGTTATTTATATCTCCCTGAGGGCAGACAGCTTGGTTTAACACCTCATTCAAAGAATGTCACCTCCAACAGCGCAGGAGTCCTGCACTAGCGTCTTTGTCTGGATGATGTGCTAAGACTCACTGCCGATTGGAAATTGCATTTTGGATGCCCCTGGTTTAAATGGCTTCAAGATATAGCAGGCATTCATAGTGCTCCATAAGCTATCAGGAAGCTAATGAAACCTCCCCCAGGAGCACCAATGGATTTGCAGGAACCTTATTCAACAGTATCAGTTGGTCTGGATGTTTTGCCTTTACTGTCACTACATGACTTTTAATTATTTCCTTTACGGCATATTTCTCTAATTTAAAAAAGAAACATTTATTAAAATGTATATTATACAATATTAATATATTAATAAACAACAGTTTGTATTTATATAGCGCCTTTGATGTAGTAAAACATTCTAAGGCGCTTCACAGGAGCTTTGTCAAACAAATACAAAAGCAAAATTCTGCGGATGCTGGAAATCCGAAATAAATGCACAAAGTGCTGGAAAAACTCAGCAGGCCTGGCAGCATCTGTCGAGCAAGAAACAGAGTTAACCTTTTAGGTCAGTGATGTTTGAAAGTTCATCAACCTGAAAGGTTAATTCCGCTTCTCCCCTCACTGATGCTGCTTTACCTGCTGGGTGTTTCCAGGATTTCCTGTTTTTTATTATCAAACAAAATTTGACACCAAGCCACATAAGGAAGTATTGGGACAGATGACCAAAGCTTGGTCAAAGAAGTAGGTCTTGAGGAGCAGCTTAAATGGGGAGAGAGAGGTAAGGTTGAAGTCTAGGGAGGGAACTCCAAAGCCGAGATCCTAGACAACTGAAGCTACTGCTGCCAATGGTGGTGTAATTAAAATTGTGTATGTGCAAAAGGCCAGAATTGGAGGAATGCTGAATTCTCAGAGTGTCGTAGGGCTGGAGGAGATCACAGAGATAGGGAGGGATGAGGCTGTGGAGGGATTTGAGCACAAGGAGTTCTGAAATTGAGGGGTTGCAGGACTGGGGGCCAATGTAGGCCAGTGAGCACAAAAGTGACGGACAAATAGGATTTGTGTGCGAGTTAGGATAGGGGCAGCAAAAGTTTGGATGAGCTAAAGTTTGAATTTGCTCAAACCTTAAAAAGCATGGTTCACAACCTAAGCTGCTGCCAACTCGTTGCACTTCAGTCCCCCTGTAGCCTCGAGAGCAATGCTCCTCATCTGATCAGTTTTTGTTGGATTTAACACAGGGTTAGACGGGTAGCTGACCCATTGCATTACTGAGCCTCTGGGGGAGAAACCACTTAATGACCCCGTGAATAAGATGCATTCTGTCCTTTTGCAAAGTCATTTCAGGAAAAGTGGCCATTATGGTGTAATTTAGCAAGATCCTGCTCTAATAAACAGGCCACAAGCCAGCCTTTCACAAGAATGTGGGTAGGTCTTGTGGGGAGTTGTAGCCTGTGGATCAAGGTCGCTGTGCTATGCATGAAACGAACTTACATACATCTGGTCATAGGAATCTTGGCATCATCAGATGCTCCGCAATGTAAGAGGAAGTGAGAGCTGTCAGTGGTTTTGCTGTGGGCTCCAAGAGTTGCCGTGGAATATTTTATTTAGCTCATGAAGGCTTGATAAATTCTAGGTGCCTGATTTATCCTGATTGCTGTGGGATCAGTCCAGCTCATTCCAGTTTTCCCTTCCAAAGACTAGTGCTGGAATTGTGTTTTATTTTTCATCGTACTGTGCAATACCCATATGGCAGTGCTGTCAAAAAGCAATTTTATTTGGTGTTCCAAAGTGCTGGTTTTTGTCTCTCAATCAGCTTTAATCACTTCATGTTCATTCATTTCAACTGTGTAGTTGACCAGAATTGCAGAATTCCGTTGAGATGATTATGAAACAACAAGCTGCCTTGATATTGGCAGAGAAGAACGCAGGGAAATAGAAGTATAGTGGACCATTTCAGTTAAAGGGATGGCATCTGTAATGCGCTGAATGATTCTATGTTTTTATATTAGATATCCCAGTTTAATTCGTGTGTTATTACAATCACCCGGTCTGATGCTAATAAAAAAAGAATTGCAATATGAATGAGAAGAAGGGAAGAGAAACTTGAGAATAAATAAAGTGTTCTTAAAAGTACTTTAGCTGCTGAAACACTGGCTTTTGTGGAGGCAGTGGATATTGGATTCTAATTGTCAAATATTTTAAGTCAGATTCTGTATAACGGGTGCGCTGTATACCCATTTAATATAACATACATAATTGTTCATTATGGGATAATGAGCCCTGAATTGTGCTTGGTGCCTGCAGTTTTACTCAAGGATTGCTTATGCGGTGTTAAACAAAGCATTTGAATGCTTTACAAGAGAAGAGTGAAGACAAATAGATCCTTCTGCTGTAAAATAAATAAGATTGAGGCTGCCAATATCGGCCTCTGAAATTCTGCTCAGTGGTGAAAATCTCCAGAAGGATCGGGGTTTTAAAAAATTCATTCATGGGATGTGGGCGTCGCTGGCTGGGCCAGCATTTATTGCCCATCCCTAATTTCCCTTGAAAAGGTGGTGGTGAGCTGCCTTCTTGAACCGCTGCAGTCCATGTGGTGTGGGTACGACTACAGTGCAGTTACGGAGGGAGTCCCAGGTTTTTGACCCAGCAACAGTGTCACGACTCACTGGGGACAGTGCGCTGTAATGTCAAGCCCCACTGCTCCCTGAGCCGCGACAAATGTGAAAAAGGTTTGATCAACCCACCTAATTGTTTAATTTAGGTTAACAGAATACGAGCACCAGATTTATAAACTTAACAAGTAAATAACTTTTTTGGACAAATTGTCTTTAACCAGTGGCAAAAAAAAAAGAGCTGCCAACTTCTAACTCTACAACTTAAACTCTACCCCTTCTTAAATCCCTCTACACACACATACAAGACACACAAAAACATGGATTTTAAGGGTGGGATAAAACAGTTCAATAGCAGCAATTCCGAAGTACAGAATTCTATGGGTTGATTTTGATCAACGTCTTCCAAATTCCTTTCAGTTCTTTGTTGATGACATGAGGTGGTCTTCCAGCACTTTCAGTCTGTAGTTCACTGGTTGAGCACTTGCCTTTCGATATGTCTAACAGTGATTTTCCCCTTTGCCTCTTGACAGAGGTTTTCAGAGAGAGAGAGCAGGTTATAGAGTTATGAGGAGAAAAAGCCAGCAAGCTATTATTGTAGACTTACTGGAATCTTACACACACAGGAGAGAGAGGTTTTAGGTCTTTTTCCTTTTAGGCTAGGAGCCATTCTCTGCTGCACTGCTCCCACACAAACCCTCGTCATCTGGTCAGGAGCCAATTAAAACATTGTTGCCAGGCAGTTTCCCTTTAGACCTTACTCCTCTTCGGCACCATCCTGTCTTTCATGAAACACTCTGTTCCAGGACAGCAGCATTGTATATATCCCTCACCAGTGGACATGTCCTTCAAACTGCAGCCATTGTAATTTTAATCCACAGTCCAACAAAAATAAAAAGATATGTTATTAACAACAGTGAAGGAATGGTGATATATTTCCAAGTCAGGATGGTGAGTGGAAGGAAAACTTCCAAGTGGCGATGTTCCCATGAGTCTGCTGCCCTTGTCTTTCTAGATGTTTGCGGTCATGGGTTTGGAAGGTGCTGTTGAAGGAGGCTTGGTGAGTTCCTGCAGTGCACCTTGTAGATGGTACACACTGCTGCCGCTGTGTTTCTGTGGTGCAGGGAGTGAATGTTTGTGGGTGGGGTGCCAGTCAAGCGGGCTGTTTTGCCCTGAATGGTGTCAAGCTTCTTGAGTGTTGTTGGAGCTGCTCTCATCCAGGCAAATGGAGAGTATTCCATCACACTCCTGATTTGTGCCTTGTAGATGGTGAGCAGGCTTTGGGGAGTCAGGAGGTGTGTTACTCACCACAGGATTCTTAGCTTCTGACCTGCTCTTACAGCCACAGTATTTATATGGCTAGTCCAATTCAGTTTCTGGTCAATGGTAACCCACAGAATGTTGATAGTGGGGGATTCAGCAATGGTACCGCCATTGAATTTCAAGGGGCCATGGTTAGATTCTCTCTTGTTGGAGATGGTCATTTCCTGGCACTTGTGTGGTGCAAATGTTACTTGCCGCTTGTCAGCCCAAGCCTAGATATTGTCCAGGTCTTGCTGCATTTGGACATTCAGTATCTGAGGAGTCGTGATTGGTGCTGAACGTTGTGCAATCATCAGCGAACATCCCCACTTCTGACCTTATGGTGGAAGGAAGGTCATTGATGGAGCAGCTGAAGATGGTTGGGCCTAGGACACTACCCTGAGGAACTTCTGCAGTGATATCCTGGAACTAAGATGATTGACCTCCAACAATCACAACCATCTTCCTTTGTACTGGTTATGACTCCAACCAGTGGAGAGTTTTCCCCTTGATTCCCATTGACTCCACCTTTTCTGGGGTTCCTTGATGCCACAATCGGTCAAATTTAGCCTTGATGTCAAGGGCAGTCACTCTCACCTCACCTCTGGAGTTCAGCTGTTTTGTTCATGTTTGAATCAAGGCTGTAATGAGGTCAGAAGCTGAGTGGCCCTGTCAGAACCCAAACAGAGCATCCGTGAGCAGCTTATTGCTAAGCAAGTGCCACTTGGTAGCACTGCTGATGACACCTTCTGTAACTTTACTGATGATGGAGAGTAGACTGATGGGTGGTAATTAGCTGGGTTAGATTTGTCCTGTTTTTGTGTACAGGACATACCAGGGCAATTTTCCACATTTGCTGGTTAGGTGCCAGTGATGTAGCTGTACTGAATAGCTTGGCTAGGAGCGCAGCAGGTTCTAGAGCACAAGTTTTCAGTAATATTGCTGGAATCTTGTCAGAGCAGAAAGCCTTTGCAGTATTCAGTGCCTTCAGTTTCTTGATAATCACGTGGAATGAATTGAATTGACTGAAGACTGGCACCTGTGATGCTGGCAACCTCTGAAGGAGGCCGAGATGGATCATGCACTTGGTACTTCTGGCTGAAAATTGTTGCAAATACTTCAGCCTTGTCTTTTGCACTGCTGTGCTGGGCTCCCTCATCATTGAGGATGGGGATATTTATGGATCCTCCTCCCCCGTGAGTTGTTTAATTGTCCACCACCATTCACGACTGGATGTGGCAGGGCTGGAATTGTTTAGCCCTGTCTGTCACTTGCTGCTTATGCTGTTTGGCATGCAAGTAGTCCTGTTTTATAGCTTCACCAGGTATGCCTGGTGCTGCTCCTGGCATGCCCTCTTGCACTCTTCATTGAACCAGGGTTGATCCCCTGGCTTGGTGGCAATGGTAGAGTGGGGGATATGCCGGGCCATGAGGTTGCAAATTGTGTTCATGTACAATTCTGTTGCTGCTGATGGCCCACAGCGCCTCATGGTTGCCCAGTCATGAGTTGCTAGATCTGTTTGAAATCTATCCCACTTAGCACAGTGATAGTGCCACACAACACAATGGAGGGTATCCTCAGTGTGAAGACGGGACTTCGTCTCCATGTCAATGATTTGGATGAGGGAACCAAATGTAATATTTCCAAGTTTGCTGACGACACAAAACTAGGTGGGAATGTGACTGGTGAGGAGGATGTAAAGAGGCTTCAAGATGATTTAGAGAAGTTGAGTCAGTGGGCAAATACATAGCAGATGCAGGATAACGTGGATAAGTGTGAAGTTATCCACTTCGGCTGGAAAAACAGAATGGCAGAGTATTACTTAAATGGTGATAGTTGGAAATGTTGATGTACAAAGGGGCCTGGGTGTCCTTGTACACCAGTCACTGAAAGTAAGCATGCAGTTGCAGCAAGCAGTTAAGAAGGTAAATGGTATGTTGACCTTTATTACAAGAGGATTTGAGTGCAGGACCAAAGATGTCTTACTGCAGCTGTACAGGGCCTTATAAGACCACACCTGGAGTACTGTGTGCAGTTTTGGTCTCTTTACCTAAGAAAGAATGTACTTGCCATTGAGGGAGTGCAGTGAAGGTTCAGCACACTGATTCCTGGTACGGCAGGATTGTCGTATGAGGAGAGATTGGGCCGACTAGACCTGTATTCACTGGAGTTTAGAAGAATGAGAGGGGATCTCATTGAAGTATTAAATTCTGACAGGGATGGACAGACTGGATGCAGGGACTATGTTTCCTCTGGCTGGGGGGGTGTCTAGAACAAGGGGTCAGTCTCAGGATACGGGGTAGGCCATTTGGTACTGAGATGAGGAGAAACTTCTTCACTCAGAGGGTGGTGAACCTGTGGAATTCTCTACCACAGAAGGCAGCGGAGGCCAAGTCACTGAATATATTTAAGAAGGAATTAGATAGATTTCTGGACTCTAAAGGCGTCAAGTGATATGTGGAGAGAGCGGGAGTATGGCATTGAGATAGAGGATCAGCTATGATCATATTGAATGGCGGATCAGGCTCAAAGGGTCAAAAGACCTACTCCTGCTCCTGTTTCCTATGTTTCTATGTTACCACAGGGGCTGTGCGATAGTCACTCCTACCAATACTGTCATGGACAAACAGTAACATCTGGGGCTGGCAGGTTGGTGAGGATGAGGCCAAGTATGTTTCTCCCTCTTGTTAGTCCCTTCACCACCTGCCGCAGACCCAGCCTAGCAGCTATGTCCTTTAGGATTCAGCCAGCTTGGATTATACTGACGCTACCGAGCCACTCTTGGTGATGGACATTGAAGTTCCCCCACCCAGAGTATGTTCTGTGCCCTTGCCACCCTCAGCTGTTCCTCCAAGTGGTGTTCAACATGGAGGAGCACTGACTCATCAGCTGAGGGAGGACAGTATGTGGTAATCAGCAGGAGGTTTCCTTGCCCATGTTTGACCTGATGCCATGAGACTTCATGGGGTCCGGTGGGACAGGACATACCCAGGGATGGTGATGGTGGTGCCTTGGACATTATCTATAAGGTATGATTCCGTGAGTATAACTACGTGAGGCTGCTGCTTGACTAGTCTGTGAGACAGCTCTCCCAATTTTGGCACAAGTCCCAGAGCTTACAGAGGAACAGTTTGCAGGGCCGACAAAGCTGGCTCGAGGGGATTGTCAGCCCTGGTTTATTGGTAAGTACTTTCACCTTTGAGCCAAAGGGTCATGGGTTCATCTGCTGCTCCAGAGACTTGGGGACATCATCCAGGCTGATAGTTCCAGTGCAGTACTGAGGGAGTGCTGCACCTTTGGGCATGCCAGCTCTCAGATGAACTGTTAAATTGAGGCCCCGTCTGTCCTCTAACATGGATGTAAAAGATCACATGATGCAAGTCACGGAAGAACAGAATGGTTATCCCTGGGCTGATATTTGCACCCTAACCAACACTGTTTAAAAGTGGATTATCTGGCCATTGCCTCATTGCTGTTTTGGGACCTTTCTGTGAGTAAATTGGCTGCTGCGTCTCCTACACTTAGTGTGGTACACTTAGCAGTGACTACACTTCAAGATAAAAACGTCCCTTTGTTTGGCTGTAAAGCACTTTGGGATGTCCTGAGGGTTGTGAAAAGTTGCCATGGAAATGAGAGTTTGTTCATTCATTCTTTTCTGTTGCTGGTAAGTTTGATTTACAGAGAGCTGAGTGGTAATCGTGTCTAACAGCAGGGTGGACGAGCAGCACAGACTTTGCTGTTTAGTGAGCGGTTTCCTCAGCCACTTTGACCAAAATGGGCACATTTCACGGTGACTTGGATCAAATGCTTGAATGGTTGGTGTTTATTCGAGGCTGAACAATCGACTGGTGCTTGACACCCTCCACCACTCTGACAGTTAGAAGCATGTTTACTGCCAGGGTCACAGGCTGCTGCTGAAATGTTATCCTTACATCCGTTACTCACTTGCTGTGATTCGAATCGCTTCGTCGGTTCCATTGTTTCTGCTGTCGTTATGTTTCCTGTGTGATTTGAGCATGCTTAGAGAGGTGGTTCGTTGCAATTTATAGTGAAACCCCATGTGGTCCCAAACACATTAGATTAGGACTACCTGATCTCCTGTGGTTTTTCTCATAGGTAGGCAATTGAGTGCGGGAGACGGGCTGGGGAGGTTGTGGGGGGAGTGTGAGAGGGAAGGGCGGGAGCAGGCTGTGTTTAAACTGGTTTGATCCTGCCTCAGGCACTCCCTCTAGGATTTGTAGTTCCAGAAAACCAGATCAGGGGTCAATTATAAATTAATTATAAATTAATTACTGGCAGCACAATGTAATCCCTTGTCCCATTCCCCTTTGATGGAAAACATGACCAAAGCCTGAAAGAAAAACAGCATGAGATGACTGGATTTCTTTTTTTTTGTCCTGACATACTTTTTATACACTTGTTGAGACCCCTAGTCAAAAAGAAGTGTGGTCTTCTGGTTACTTTAATTATTAGTTAAACCGTGAAACATAGGGCAGTTTGAGAGGTAGAGTTATCTGGAGTGTAGGAGTTTGTCTCCAGTACCAGGCTGAAGAGGCTGAAAGACTGAAGTACTATAGAGCCACCTATGGTGTGAAGGTGTAACTGCAGTGTAACACGTTTACATAGGCAGTTTCCATTATAAGTTTATGGGGAGATGGTGGCATAGTGGTAATGTCACTGAACCAGTAACTATAGAGGCCCAGGCAAATTTTCTGGGGACACAGGTTCAACCCTGGCAACTGGCGGATTAATAAAAATTAATAAAATCTTGGAATTGAAACCTAGTCACAAGAATGGTGACTGTGAAACTGCCATCAGTTCTTGTGAAAACCCATCTGGTTCACTGAGGGCTCCTGCCATCTTTACCCGGTCCGGCCTACGTGTGGCTGCAGACCCACAGCAATGTGGTTGACTCTTAACTGCCCTTGGAAATGGCCTAGCGAGCCTCGCAGTTCAAGGGAAGTTAGGGATGGGCAACAAACGCCTGCCTTGCCAGCGATGCCCGCATCCCACGAAGCAATCAAAGAAATAAATGCTGAAGTAGAAATTTATAATGGAGAAAAATGGGCATCACTTCAGTATCAGAAACATGACGGCAAGAAACGTGGTTTTGTAGACCTGGGCTGGGATTTTCCGGACCTGCCGCGGGTGAGGTGGCGCCCCAGCCAGAAGCCCGTTGACTTGTGGCAGGACCGGGAAGATCCCGGCCGTGGGCAGGTGTGGAAAATCCCGCCCATTTTGTAGCTATGGATGGGTTGTTTCCTTTTTGCCGGGCAATTAGAAGTCTGCTTCAGATTTAAGTTGCACCGTATGATTTGAAAGTAAACAGCGCCACACCATCACATGGGAAGGGTGCCACAGGAGAGGCAATCTCTACCTTTAAACAAAAGTTGTGCCATGACCACATGGCATTGGCAGCTCTCCCCTCGCTCCTTTCCTCTGCCCCTACACTGTGTGTCTCCCTTCGAGCTCAGTATACAAAGGGCAATCGGCAACCCTTGAAAAGCTGCTGGGACTCAGTAATGTGTATCGTGAAATATGTGCCTGGAGCATCATTAAATGACATGTGAGCTGACTTGGCTTTAGACGGGATTTAGGGGGCTGGTCTGTGTTAGCGCCCCCTACCCAGGAGGTGGTCCCTAGCTGTTTGCTAATGATTATCCTGATCAACTCTTTGCAACTCGTTCATTGCAATAGGAAAACCTAGTGCCAGAACTTTAAACTGCACAAATTATTTTAAACTGAAGTTTTTTTTTGCACCAGTTCTTTTTAAGAATGATCAGTCTGTCACGCATATAAGAAAAAGACCAGTGAGCACCTTGTGCCTAGGTAATAAGAGTGGCACATGGTCAACAGGCAAGCTTCAGGCCTGTGGCTGCAGTGGACCCTGATTGAGCTGTGTCAGTGCAAGGTGCCATGTTTTAGGTTCACTCCTTCCTGTGGCAGTGCCTCTTGTTACATATCTTCTTATTTCTCCACGGGACGTGGGCTTCGCTGGGTGGGCCAGTCCATGTGGTGTAGGTACACCCACAGTGCTGTTCAGAAGGGAGTTCCAGGATTTTGACCCAGCGACAGTGAAGGAACGGCGATATATTTCCAAGTCAGGGTGGTGAGTGACTTGGAGGGGAAGTTACAGGTGGTGGTGTTCCCATGTATCTGCTACCCTTGTCCTTCTAGATGGTAGCGGTCATGGGTTTGGAAGGTGCTGTCTAAGGAGCCTTGGTGAATTCCTGCAGTGCATCTTATAGATGGTACACACTGCTGCTGTGCATTGGTGGTGGAGGGGGTGAATGTTTATGAATGTGGTGCCAATAAAGCGGGCTGCTTTGTCCCGGATGGTGTAAAGCTTCTTGAGTGTTGTTGGAGCTGCAGTCATCCAGGCAAGTGGAGAGTATTCCATCACAGGCTTTGGGGAGTCAGGAGGTGAGTTACTCGTCACAGGATTCCTAGCCTCTGACCTGCTCTTGTAGCCACAGTACTTATATGGCTAGTCCAGTTCAGTTTTGTGTCAATGGTAACCCCCAGGATGTTGATAATGGGGGATTCAGTAATGGTAATGCCATTGAGCGTCAAGGGGCGATGGTTAGATTCTCTCTTGTTGGAGGTGGTCATTGCCTGGTGTTTTTTTTGCCGTGAATATTACTTGCTACTTGTCAGCCTAAGCCTGAATATTGTCCAGGCCTTGCTGCATTTGGACATGGACTGCTTCAGTATCTGAGGAGTCGTGAATGGTGCTGAACATTGTGCAATCATCAGCGAACATCCCCACTTCTGACCTTATTGTGGAAGGAAGGTCATTGATGAAGCAGCTGAAGATGGTTGGGCCAAGGACACTACCCTGAGCAACTCCTGCAGTGATGTCCTGGAGCGGAGGTGACTGACCTCCAGAAACCACAACCATCTCCCATTGTGCTGGGCATTACTCCAACCAGTGGAGGCTTTTCCCCCAATTTCCATTGACACCAGGTTTTTTAGGGCTCCTGATGCCACAATCAGTCAAATCCAAATGCTGCCTTGACGTCAAGGGCAGTCACTCTCACCTCACCTCAGGAGTTCAGCTCTTTTGTCCATGTTTGGACCAAGGCTGTACTGAGTTCAGGAGCTGAGTGGCCCTGGCGGAACCCAAACTGGGCATCAGTGAGCAGGTTATTGCTAAGCAAGTGCCGCTTGAACCGAATTGCCATGATTCCCCAATAGGGATGAAGGGCTCCCTGCCTAGACAGAGTGAGCCTCCCCATGAGTCCCATTGATCCATTTGAGCACAGACTGTGGTGTTCAATGGTTTAATAGATCTGTGTTTGCTTGTGAGTCTGGTAAAATCTCTATGCTCACTGCAATTGATTGGTTAAGCCTGGGTGTGGGCTCAGAGAAAAGTAAACAGACAATACAGAAAGAGCTGGAGGCTGCTAGAAGCATGGGAACAGCCATTTTATGGTTTGTATAAAACTCTGTAAATAATGTTCCGGCATCCTTAGAAACTAGTGTCATCTCAGCATTGCCCTGAGGCAAATCAAGTGCATTGAATATACAACCGAGAGCAATGGGCCCCTCTTGGAGGAAACCAGCATTGGAGGGATTCTGAGCAAGTTAAAGCCAGCCACACTGCTCCTATCATTGCAGGATGAAGATTTATCTCAACATCTTCATGTAGCCCCTAAAATATTCCAGGATGTAATCCTGAAGACTGCACCAGGATCATATTCTCCAGCACTGACCCTGCTAAGCTCTGTCAGGCCAGCAGATCGGCAGTGGGCATGCAGGCACTGTGAATTCCACAGGCTCATCATTGGCACTTGGCTGGCCGGGAGATTGGGGACCGTTCTATGGGCCTGATCCGTGGAGTTTCTTTGACATAAATAACTTGAAGCTCCTCGGGTGTCTGTGCCACTAGCTGCAGAGTGTAAACCCTCGCTCCCAGCTCTCCCCTGTGCCTGTCCTTTACCTCGTAAAGGATGGATGGAGTTCTCAACCTTTGCAAGGCATTGAAGAAACACTCCAAAGCGCTTCTGGGGGCCGCAGGGTGTCTCTTACAGGAGCATCAGCCACACAATATAAAGAGGTTCTCATTTCTGGCACACCATCAAAGAGGCTGCACAGTAGAACAATCTAGATTCGGTCGCATTGATTGCCTGGCCTTCTACAAAAGCCAGCGGAAGCAGATTTACTCAAATCTGCGCAGCCTGTCTTAAAGCTGACTGCATCTCCTGTCATCTCAGCACATTGCAATTCCGTAAGACAAGTGATCTAAAGCTTTCCAAATTAAATTGTCAGTCAGGGGAGATTTAATGGAGGTGTTCAAAATTGTGAGATGTTTTGATTGAGCAGATAGGGAGGGACAAAGCTGTTTCCATCGACAAGAGAGTAAATAACCCGAGGACACAGATTGAAGGTAATCAGCAAAAAAACCAAGAGCATGAGAACTTCTTTTTCATGCAGTGAGTTGTGAGCGGACAGGATGTGTGGAAGCTGATTCACTTTCAAAAGGGAATTGGATATACACTTGAAAAGGAAAAGTTACCAGGGCTATGGGGAAACAGCAATGGGACTAACTGGCTAGCCCTTTCAAAAAGCACCAATGGGCTGAATGGCCACCTTCTGTACTGTAAGATTCTATGATTCTCTATGATGAGAATGATTCCATGAAAATGCTCATACAGTATTGGCGGAAATAATATGAGATCACACCTAATAACCAGTGTTTGAGAGCTTAAGTCTCCTCGGGATTGTGACTTCTCGCAATGGTTGCACGTAGCATTACTGAGAAATGTGTCGTGGCATTACTGAGAAAAACAACGCTGTACATGGTGACATTATAGAACAATCGCATTTACTGAGCTTCCCACCAGCTCTCCTGGTGGAAGGGGGTGGGGGGAGGTGGAGTTGTGTTAGGATGCTAAGTAGCATGTCACTGCAACATTGTAAGAGTTCTCTTGCTCAGAGAATTCGAGAAGGAATGCGTTAGGAAATGAGCAGCACCTGACCTCCCACCCCCTGATGGGCATGAAACTGTGTTATGCAACATTGGATTGTCCTCTGTCTTAGTGGGGGAATCTGCCACATGCCCATGTGCGTGTGTGTGTGTGTGTGTACATGCATATGCATGCATTTGCATGTGTGTGCGTGCGTGTATCTGCTTGCGTGTTTGTGTCATGCGTGTGTGTGTGTGTATATGTGTGTATCATGCGTGTATGTCTGCTTGTGTGTTAGTATAAACAGGGAGGTGTCCCTCAATAACTTTGAAACACTGCACTGGACCCTAACCAGTTCAACAAATATCTTAAAAACAAAAAGCTAAAAGCTACTGCGGATGCTGGAAATCCAAAACAAAAATAGAATTACCTGGAAAAACTCAGCAGGTCTGGCAGCATCGGTGGAGAAGAAATCAGTTAACGTTTCGAGTCTTCACGACCCGAAGGGTTCTGCCGAAGGGTCATGAAGACTCGAAACGTTAACTGAATTCTTCTCCACCGATGCTGCCAGACCTGCTGAGTTTTTCCAGGTAATTCTGTTTTTGTTTTCAACAAATGTCTTCCCCTCCCCAGACACCAATTGCCATTTAAAATAATTCTAGAGTGATGCAGAAAAATAAACCCCAAGATACATAGCTGCTTTTTTCAGTCAAAATGTAGTGGAGACATATTTTTACATTATACGAGGGTGCTGCTCTTAAAAATTAGGCTATGGGTGGAAGAGAGACATACTGTTAGCTTCAATATCTTATCTTCAATAGCTTCAATAAACATACTGTTTACTGTCAAAATTGTGCTCCTGCAGTCTTCCATTTGCATTTTGTTCAGGCTTTATTATAATGAATGGAACACGAGTGCAGTGTGGGTAAGCTCCATCTGTAATATGTATTGGAGTACCATGTACTTAACCTTTTGTAACAGGGCCTTTTGGAGTTTTCTTATTTACTCACAAGATACAAAAAGTTATCATCGCTGCCCCCTAGTGCACTCCTCCTTGTATAGCCTCAGTCTTTGTGGTAATAGTGTTCACACAAAGGTGAGAGGTAGGGAGCCTTCCATGATGTTGATCCAGCAATAATGAAGGAACGGCAATATGTGTTCCAAGTCAGGATGGTGTGTGACTTGGCGGTGAACTTGGAAGTGATGGTATTCCCACAATGTTGTTCCTCATGCCCTTTGCAGTGATACCTGTCTCAGGTGAGGGAGGTACTGTTGAAGCCTTGCATGTACTGACACCAGAGATTCGGGAGCTCAGTGCCTGTGCCCAGCTCCTGGTGTTTCTCCTGATAAATCCTATTCTTGAAGCCAGGCAGCAAACCTGTAGACCCAATTTCACATGGGATTTACCAACGTAGGTGTGAGAAACTGATTCCCGGAGGCCAGAACACGATCAACACAGAGTTGGTATCAGAGTTTATTTTTTAAAGTGGTTGGCTGAAGACAAGTGCCCATCGCTTGTTGATTATCCTTGGACCAGGGCAGAACCATTCTCTCGGTCAGTGGGTAGCCCACTCATCCCTGAGTCAGAAGGTCGTGGGTTCAAGTCCCACTCTGGGGGCTTGAGCACATAATCGAGACTGACATCCAAAGGAAAAAAAGACTTGCACTGGATGTCTCAAAGTGCTTTACAGGCAATGAGTTACTTTTGAAGTGTAGTCACTCTTGTAATGTGGGAAATGTGGCAGCCAAGTTTTGCACAGCAAGATCCCACAAATTGAAATATGGTAATGAACAGATAAGCTGTTTTTTTTTGTGTGACGTTGATTGAGGGATAAATATTGACCAGGATACCAGTGTTAATTCCCCTGTTTCTATTCAAAATAGTGCTGTTGGATCTCTTACATCCACCAGAGCAGGCAGGACCTTGGTTTAACCAAAGTTTTTATCCAAGAGTTGGCACCTGACAGTGCAGCACTCCCTCAGTATTGCGCTGGAGGGTCAGCCTTGACTTTTGTGCACTCGCCCTGGAGTGGCACTTGGAGTGGGACCTGGAGTGCAGCACTCCCACTGAATCATGGCTGACACTGTTACCTAGTACTGAGGGAGTGCTGCACTTTTGGACAAGCTGGGCCTATTAAATTTAATTAGCTAAGAATTTCAAGGGCCATAAAGCAAAGTCCTGTGAATGGACCTGAAATACAGTTCAGCTACCATGTAAACAAATGGTGCAACAGGCTCAGAGCACAGAATGACCTGCCCTGGTTCCTAAATTCCCATTGGCAGCTCAATAGGTAGAATGTGTGTGGCATGTTCCTGCCACTAACTAGTTGGCCTTGGTTGTCATGTTGGCAAGTGGATGTCTGTCAGTGATGGATTATAATATTTGAGCATTTTATCAAGGACCTCAAGGTGTTCAAAGTTGTGGAGAACAGTTCAGAAAGTAGCTGGACTTTTATTGGTTTGTTAAAGATGTTGGGTGATTGCCTGAAATATAATTGGTAAAATCGTTTGTGCTTGCACATTGCCCGTTTAGTTTCACTTTGACTAATACCTGATTTATTAGTGTATATAACCTGAGAGATACATTCTGTCAGAACTTTGTTTCTCTGCCACTTAGTTGATGAGGAGAGTACTAAGTGTCTAGAAATATTTTCTAGTGAGTTTACCAGCACCTTGTTCACCTGGAGCATCTATGTCTCAGATTTGTTCATCCTAAGGCTGTGTTTGGTTTATAGGTTGGTCGACTTACCTTTGCTCTGGTCACAAGGGAATGTATCAGGGAAGTGTTGGACTCTTAAAGTTAAAACTTCATACTGCATTTTCTTATTTGAAATGACATTCCAGGAGCACTTTGTGTTTAACAGAAGCTGGACAAGGGGTGGGCAGCCAATCTACTCCTAGGAAGTGGGTTGGTAGTTTAAATATTTTAACAATGTTGGTAGTCTCTGAGCTAACCTGCTTTGCAGGTTTATCGATGGTCAGCTGGGTTTCCCAGGCCTCAGAAATCCTGGCAGCTCAAGGAAGGTGAAGACAGCCTTGGGGGAAAAGCTAAGTGACTTTATAGCACTGCTTGTGGGCCAGAAGAAACAGGAATGCCTCATCCCAGCCCAGCAAACTTACCTCTGTGTTTGGGATCAGACCATCCCACTGTCCCTTACTCCCCCGACTATAATCCAAATGTCCACCCTTTAATTGGGGATCGGACCTCCCCTGGGGTTGGAGATTGGATCCCTCTCCCTGCTATCAGATCATCCCCTGGGGTTAGGAATCAAACTCTCCTTGTGAGCCGCCCCTACCTGACTGGAAACCAAGCCTGTCGATCAGACTGACATCTTGGTTTCCCATCCAAAATCCTACCCCCTCACACCCACCCCATCCCACCCCACCCCCTACCTATGTAATCCACCCCTGTTAATATCCGGTCCTAAATGTTCTTGTTTCTTATTCTTGTGTTTCAGCGCAACCCCCCGATTATTGTCAATGATCTATTTGAAGATATCAAGGATGGCGTGATGCTACTTGCCCTGTTGGAAGTTCTGTCTGGACAGAATCTGGTGAGTTTATCAGCTTAAGTCAGCATGAAACTTGTGGTGTCCCACCACCCTTCCTGCTGATGGGTCAGGGAGCAGCTGAACAATACAGATCAGAAACAAGGCTGAAGTTGATCTGAACTGGGATTGTGGTACGAATGTTAAAGTTAATCTCAGTGCCCCTGGGTTAAGAAGGGAAAACTCAGAATCAAATACTTAATAAGCATAGAAGGAGGCTATTCAGCCCTTCACATCTTTGCCTGCTCTTTGAAAGAGCTATCCAAATAGTCCCACTGGCTTGGTCTTTTCTCACGCACATTTTTCCTTCTCAAGCGTTCCATTTTGAAAGTTACTGCTAAATCTGCTTCCACCACCCTTTCAGGCAGTGCATAATTACTCACTGGGTAGAAGGATTTCCCTCCACTACCCCCTGGTTCTTTTGTCAATTATCTTAAGTCAGTATCCTCTGGTTATTGGCCCTGCTGCCTGTGGAAACTAATTCTCCCTATCTACTCTATCAAAACCTTTTTGAAAACCTAATTTTTGAGCGCCTCTATTAAATCTCCCCTTAACCTTCTGTGCTCTAAGGAGAACAATCCCAGCTTTTCCAGTCTCTCCACAGAACTGAAGTCCGTCCTACCTGGTACTATTCCAATAAATCATCTGTGCTCTCTCTCTAAGGCTTTGACATTCTTTCTAATGTTTGGCACTCAAAATGGACACAGTACTCCAGCTGAGGATAAGCAGTGGTTTGTAAAGTTTTAGCATAACTTCCTTGCTTTTGCATGCTGCCTCTTTTTATATACAGAGGTACCCCAAAGGAGATTTCTATGCCCTTTAGCGCGCATGTGTGAAAGAGCGCACTCCCGACTCAGGGAACCTCTCCCCCGCCGCCCGCACAGGGAGCGCTCAGCGCTTCTGGGCATGCGTCATGATGAGGCCCGCCCATGTAAAATGGTGGTGCCCAGCCAATCGCAGGCGCCGTACGGGTCCGCGCCCACCCCCCGCACAACCCCTCCAATGGGGGAAGGTTCTCTCCATAAAGTCAGCAAACAGAGCCTATCTTCTTTTTTTAAAAGCCTTCTCAACCTGCCTTGCCACCATCAAGGATTTGTGTATGTGAACCTCCAGATCTCTCTGTAGCTGAATGCCTTTTAAGATTGTACCAAAGTTCCTACACCTGCTAGGCTTTCCGATAATCATCATTGGATGTACTTGCATGGATATTAAAATGAAGATATGGTTGGGTTTGGTTGCAGTGGACAATCAGCCACTGGACGCTGGCTACCAAAGCTCACATGTGAATGATCGCCACTTGGGTGAGGTACCTGGTCCTCAGTAAGGAGCTGACGCCCTCAGGAGGGGTAGTGAGAGGATGGGAGAGAAGCTGTGTGACAGTCTTATAGCCTAGGCTGCCGATGACTCTCTTAACCTTTGTGGGCCAATTCCACAATTAAAGGGAGTGTGACTTGTAGAGTTGGAGCGACAGGCCTGCCGCTGACCCATGAGCTCAGCTCCCACTGGATTGCATAATGGCAACGGGCCCCCTTTGACCTCATTGGCATCTGATGATTGTGTCACAGCCTCGTAAAGCACTGAGAAGTCCGACTTCTCAAAAGATTCATTCTTGGGATGTGGGCGCCACTCTTCTGGCCAGCATTTGTTGTTGCCCTTGAGAGGATGGTGGTGAACTCCCACCTTGAACTGCTATAGTCCATGTAGTGAAGATGCTGCAGGGTAGGACATTCTAGGGTTTGACCCAGCGACAATGAAGGTTAGGCAATATATTTCCAAATTTTGATGGTGTGTGACTTGGAGGAGAGCTTGAGGGCGGTGGTGTTTCCATGCATCTGCCAACCTTGTCCTTCTAGATGCTGGAGATAGTGGATTTGAGAGGTGCTATCGCAGAAGCCTTGGTGAATTGTTGCAATCTGTCTTGTAGATAGGAACACACTGCAGCCATGGTACACAGCTGGTGGAGGGAATGGATCTTTAAAGGGGGTGGGTAGGCTATCAGCCAAGTGGACTGCTTTGTTCTGGATGGTTCTGAGTTTCTTGAATGTTGTTGGAGCTGCACCTTTCCAGACAAGTAGAAAAATATTCCATCACACTCCTGGCTTATGCCTCCTAGATGGTAGAAAGGGAGTCAGAAGATGAGTTACTCACCACAGAACATTCAGACTCTGGCTTGCTCTTCAGGCATGGTATTTACATGGTTAGTCCAGTTGAGGCTCAGTGGCGAGTCCCTCAGGATATTGATAGTGGGGGATTTTTGGCAATGGTAGTGCCGATGACTTTCAATGAGAAATGGTCAGGCTTTCTGTTGTGTAACCAAAGGACACAGTGCCAGAGTAAGGGGTAGGCCACTTAGGACGGAGATGAGGAGGAATTCCTTCAGTCAGAGGGCGGTGAATCTGTGGAATTCTCTACCCCAGAGGGCTATGGAGGCTCAGTCACTGAGTACGTTCAAAGCAGAGGTTGATAGATTTCTGCGTACCAATGACATTAAAGGATACGGGGACGGTGTGGGAAAATGGTTTTGAGGTAGAAAGTCAGCCATGATCTTTTTCTATTCTTTGACGGGATTTGGGCATCGCTGGCTAGGCCAGCATTTATTGTCCACCCTACATGCCCTTGAGAAGGCGGTGGTGTTCTAGTTAAATGGAGGTGCAGGCTTGAGGGTCCGAATAGCATACTCATGCTCCTATGTTCTTATGTGGAATGGGGGTTGGGGTTGGAGGATTAAGAAGAATTGATGAAAGCCACTATTTCTCCAAATGCCTCACTGTCCCAGGTAAGTTTGCAGAAGTGAAGAGAAAGACCAACGACTCTTTGAAGCTACTGATTAAAACATTTAAATGTACAGTTTGCAACTTAAGTATTTTGAAGTAACGGTTTGAGGGGGAAAATGTATTTGTGATTAACTTGTGATCCATTTTTGCAGCCTTGTGAACAGGGCCGTAAGTTAAAACGCATCCACTGGTTGAGCAACATTGGAACAGCTTTAAAGTTTCTCGAGGGCAGACGGGTAAGTGTGAATATCAGTGTTACGTCTTTCTGGAGTGTTGAGCCTCTGTGTTAAACCCTTCTCTTCAGGACAGTTTTTCAGCGATCACAAGTACACCCAGTTGTGGCTAAGCGAGCGCTCATCCAAACTGGAAGTATTACCTAAATGTAGCTATTTGGACTGGGTGTGATATTAGTGGCAATGGATAAGTTTGCGGGTGTGTCAAACATTCTGAGACCCTTTACCTAACACTCTTTGATGGTCAGTGATCCGTTGGCACAGAGACCTCTCACTGATGTTCATACCTGAGGACTTTCACTTGTGTAGAGATGGGCATCATGCCAGGGCATGGTTTTTCTCAGTGGTCAGTTGGATGTAAATATCTGCCTGGTTTTGTGATAAGTCTGACATTTCGAGTAATGCTTTGCTGTTCTATTGGGGTGCGGGTGGGTGGGGGAAGACAGGTGGTGGGAGGGGTTAGGCCAGTCTGGCCAAATTGGTCGAAGAATGAATTTTATTCTATTCTGAAGTGTTTCTTGGTACAGTTGCTAATTTCCAAATATCAGTCTCTGTGATTGAAACCTAAAGGGAATAACACTGTGTGCCCATTCTGACATGTTGTGCATCTGCCTCAGAATATCCTCTCCACCTTGTTGGAATTCTGTCTTGGGGTGGGATGGGGTACGGGATCTGCCACACTTTCCCACTTTGGCCCATCCAGATTCCGGCCCCAGGAAGAACGAGGGATTTGAATCCTTGTGTCTCCACTGGTGTTGACTTACTGCCTCACATTGTTAGGCTTAACATTATCTTGAAGGCAGTTTCCTTGGTAACATGCTGGCTATATGGAATAAAATGTGCAAAATTTAACAGATAGAGAATAGAGAAAATAACAAAAAAATGTTAAAGCGCTTTGTTACAGTTCAGAAATAAAGGTGGTTCTTAATAATTACTTGTTAAAATTACAACAGGAATTCAAGGTTATATGACAAGCGCAATAAAGCGGGAGGCCAGAAATGTGCAGTGAAAACAGAAAATGCTGATTATTGAACTGAAATTTTGGGATGGATGTTAGCTCGTAACGGGGGACGGAACTGGGAGCTGCTTGAAGGTCGGGAAGTTGGAAGAATGTGTTTCCTGCTGAGCTTAGCGACGGGACCTGATTCCTATCATTTTTGTCTGTTTCCTGGCCACAACCAGCCAGATTGAGAGGCTGCTTGGCTGGCTGGCAGGTGGCTGGGTACGAATTCAGCATCAGGCTGTAGTCGGGGAGCAGAGAGGAGCTGCAGACGTTTGAGGCAGAGGTGACGGGGGGTGGTGGTGGTGTGGGCTGGGGGGGTGGTGGGGGGGGGTGGGTTGGGGGGGTGGGATGGGGGTGGGTGGGCTGTGGAGGAATATCGGAGCCTGCTTCGGGGCAACATCGGGGAGGCCGGGATTGGTTCGATCAGAGGCTAGAGGCAGATTGGAGGCCGGAGAGATCGGGAGCTAGAGGCAAATCTGGGGCCAAGGGGGGAGATCAGATGACTTGTGAAGGCAGTAAATCAACACCAGTGGAGACACAAGGATTCAAATCCCTCGTTCTTCCTGGTGCCGGCATCTGGACGGGCAAAAGTGGGAAAGTGTGGCAGATCCCGCACCCCATCCCACCCAGAGACAGAATTCCAACAAGGTGGAGAGGATACTCCTGAGGCAGATGCCCAACAGGTCAGAAGAGTCAGGGAGATATTGGAAGGGTGTGGGGTGAGGCGGGTGGCTTGGTCAATGGGAAGGGTGTTGGTGAAACAGGTAAACTGGATCCTGCAGGTCAGCGGAAAGGCACTAGCCTCCTGGATCCAGCAGTCCCCACCTCCCATTAGCTTCCCTATTTCCTGCAGCCCAGAAAATTCATCCGGCTTAGGTTAAATTTAAGAAGATGGTTAAAATGTTGGCAAAGCCAGAGCACGCTCCCTGGGCTCTCCACGTTTTATGTTTAGAGTCTTAACATTTTATTCTGAAGGTCAGAATGTTACAAGGGCTTAAAGGGTTAAATTCTGAAGAAGGGATGCAGTCGCATGGCTGGTATTTCATTGGGTTAGAAAAGATTGAAAGGTTGATTGAGGTGTTTAAAATGATTTAAATATAGTGGAAGGGTGGATGCAGAGAAACTATTTCCTTTGTTGGGGGGAATCCAGGACAAGGGAGCATAGCTTTAAAATTAGAACTAGGCTAGTTGGCAGTAAATTCAGGAAACACACATTCATGCAAAGGCTAGTGGAAATCTGGAGCTCTCTCCGCCAAAAGGCTGCGGCTGCTGGGGTGGGAGGAGGAGCACGGGGGGGTGGGGTGGTCAGTTGAGGCCTTCAGGACAGAGATCGATAGATTTTTTTTTGTAAGGCTGGGGAATAAAGGTGTGTGGAGCAAAGGTAATTGAAGGACAGAACAGGCCTGAGGGGCTGAGCGGCCTGCTCCTCCGCTCTGCTCTTGGCTTCCTGCAGGTTAATGCAGCGCATTTAAAGCAAACAGGTTAAGGCCTGACCTCAAATCACGGACAAAGGAATATCCTAAGAAGCCGTTAAGTGTTTGTGAGTCGACATTGCTGACAGGGGGCCACCAGCTGAAAAGGTGGTAAAGTGAAAAGGCTTGCGTTGCGAACTGACAGGGGTGCTCTGGAGCTCACTGTGAAATCTATGTTTAAGGCATAGAATTTGTAAATAATTGGGGCAGAATTGGATGGAACGGCTGACACTTTGTGCTTTGCATTGCGCGAAAAGGGAGTGGAGCACTGTGACTAACCAAACGCAAAATTCTCTTTAATTCCTTTGTCATGCTGCCACCTCCCAGTCCTTATACAGAGGATCACCGGTCAGTAGTTTCGACATCGTTAAATCTCATTTTACAGCATGGTTGTGCTTCTGTTATGTGCTGTTTGCTGATTTATACTCTCCACCTATGGAACAACATCGAGACAAATGCATTCTTTCCCTGCTCTTCGCCAAATAGAATTTCCCATGTGTGATGGTCTTTCCCGGTGGAAACATATGTGTCCCCTGAAATTCAGCATGAAATTTTCTCTACCTACACCCCACCCCCTGGAATTCCCTCCAGAGACCCCTCTGGCTCTCCCCTCCCTCTCCTCCTTTCAGACCCCTCTTAAAACCCACCCCTTTGACCACATTTTTGGCCACGCTTGCTCATACCTCCATCTCTGGCTCAGTGTCCTTTTTTTTTATATTGCACTTTTGGATGTTTTTCTACGTTAAAAGCGCTGCATGAATGCATGGTTTATTGACTGCTGAGTGCACTTACAGATATAGCTTCTTTCAACATCCCTCGCTTGATGTTGGAGCCTTGTCAACAGATTCCATTAGCAGAAACAAGCCTCCTACTCATTGAGACCTTCCTCATTAATTTAATACCTTTTTTTGATTGATGCCTTCAAACAACCTAGGACACAGTGCTCTGAATTTGTGTTGTTTTGGCATTTTTCCATATTTTTATTCTGTTGATTGGAAGTAGGGGCTGGAAGGCTGATACTGTTGGGAAGATGGGATGTTGGAAGGTGAGTGTTTTAAAAATAACTCTAGTTAGGGGATAAATAGAAAGAGCCTGTGTTCATAGGACTGGCCATTTTTTACAGCACCTTTTACCACCTTTGGTCCTAAAGCCAATGCAGTACTCCTGAAGAGTAGTAATGTAGCAAGTGGAGCAGCCAATTTGTGCACAGCAAGCTCCCATAAACAGCGATAAGATAAAGACCAGTTATCGGCTTTAATGATTGGCTGGCCAGGACACCAGTCTGAACTCCCCTCGTCTTCTTCCAGTAGTGCCATGGGATCCTTTATATTGACCTCAGAGGGCAGGCTACCCTTCTTTGGTTGTGAAGTGCTTTGGGATGCCCTGAGGTTGTGAAAGGTGCTATATAAATGCAAATTGTTTATTCTATTTCTCGACAATGGCTCGGGGAAGCAGGGCTCTTTCCTACCTCCATAACAGTTTACTAGTATGTGAAGAAACTATAATGCCAAGGGTTTGCAGGTGTGGAGAAGAGTTTGATAAGACTGAAGGACTGCACCGTACAGTGTGTTACCAACTTGTGGATTTCTAAAACACGCAATAAGATATTGAAAACAAGCTATGCTTTTCTTACAGATTAAACTGGTCAACATTAATTCCACCGACATCGTTGATGGAAAGCCATCTATTGTGCTTGGTTTGATCTGGACCATCATTTTGTACTTCCAGGTTGTATTTCCCATCTTTTTACACCAACTGATTTACAATTATGCAGCTAACAGTGTATTCCACTACAGCCATTGTTTTCATTGGTTTGTCTTCCGGCCCACAGATCGAAGAGCTGACCAGTAACCTGACGCTGCTCTCCTCGCTGTCCAGCAGCACCTCCTCGGTGGATAGCGTGGCAAACTCCGAGACTGGGAGCCCCCCGTCCAAGAGAAAGGTCGTCAGCAAATTTAAGGGAAGTGCCAAGAAGGCTCTCCTGAAATGGGTGCAATACACTGTAGGAAAGTGAGTTCCACTTCAAACCTCCTACCAGTAAAAGAGGGCAAGATGTGCAATTGGATTTTCCAACGTTTTTGCATTGATTTTGTTGTTGTGTCTGAGCTGGAGTTACGGCTCCCACTGGGGTGGGGTTCAAAAGCCATTTTGGAGAGGTGGGATTAGGGGCTGGTAGAGCCACCTGCCTGGCAGGTAGTTGATTTGATGTCAGTAATGACCACTTAAGGCCAATTAAAGGAGGCCGACTAGGGTTTTCCAGGTTCCTGCAGAGGCGGAGGCCAGTTTAGGGGCCTGGTGGTGGGCACCTGGCTGCAAACCAAGAGACCACTGCTTCAGGTAGGCCTACAGGTGTTCCCTGCCTGCCTGGGTGCAGGTGCGGCCCCAGGCCACCATGTAGAGGGCCTCCGCCACCCGCGGTGCTGGCCTTGCTGCTGAGTCATAGAGTCATAGTCATATAGTCATAGAGGTCTACAGCACAGAAAAAGGCCCTTCGGCCCATCAAGTCTGCGCCGGTCAAACAAGTACCTAACTATTCTAATCCCATTTTCCAGCACTAGGCCCATAGCCTTGGATGCCATGGCATCGCAAGTGCACATCCAAATACTTATTCAATGTTATGAGGGTTTCTGCCTCTACCACCTTTTCAGGCAGTGAGTTCCAGATTCCCACCACCCTCTGGGTGAAAAAATTCTTCCTCACATCCTCTCTAAATCTCCTGCCCCTTACCTTAAATCTATGCCCCCTGGTTATTGATCCTTCCACCAAAGAGAAAAGTTCCTTCCTGTCTACCCTATCTATGCCCCTCATAATTTTATACACCTCAATCATGTCCCTCCTCAATCTCCTCTGCTCCGAGGAAAATAACCCCAGTCTATCCAATCTCTCCTCATAACTAAAACTCTCCAGCCCAGACAACATCCTGGTAAATCTCCTCTGCACTCTCTCTGGTGCAATCACATCCTTTCTATAATGCAGATTCCAGAACTGCACGCAATACTCTAGCTGTGGCCTAACCAGCTTTTTATACAGTTCCAGCATAACCTCCCTGCTCTTATATTCTATGCCTCGGCTAATAAAGGCAAGTATCCCTTATGCCTTCTTAACCACCTTATCTACCTGTCCCGCTACCTTAAGGGACCGGTGGACATGCACACCAAGGTCCCTCTGATCCTTGGTACTTCCCAGGGTCCTACCATTCATTGTGTATTCCCGTACCTTGTTTGTCCTGCACAAGTGCATCACCTCACACTTATCCGGATTAAATTCCATTTGCCACTGATCAGCCCATCTGACCAGCCTGTCTATATCCTCCTGCAATCTAAGGCTATCCTCCTCACTATCTACCACCCACCAATTTTCATGTAATCCGCGAACTTACTGATCAACCCTCCTACATTCAAGTCTAAATCGTTTATATATACCACAAACAGCAAGGGACCCAACACCGATCCCTGTGGAACCCCACTGGACACAGGCATCCAGTCACAATTTTTAACTACAGATTTTGAAGTGCCCTCTCTCTTACTTACCTTCCATCAGAGCCCACTTACCCTCTTAAGCTGGAGGGCCTCTGATTGGTTCTCCAGCTTCGAGAGTTTGCCCACTGTCCTTAATTGGACGAAGAACCTGTCCCCATGCCAATTAAGGGGTTATGACTCATGGAGGTGTCCCTCTACGCTTTGCTCTCTGCCTTCTGCTCCCTGCCCCACAGCCTACGCCCCATGCCCCCTGTAGGGTTCTGTCTCAGTATTTTAATATAATATGGCTGCAGATATGGCTTCTCATAGGCACACGCTGTCTCTTTTGAAGGCGTATTGGCATCGAGGTGAAGGATTTTGGGCAGAGCTGGAGGACTGGACTCGCCTTTCATTCCGTTATTCACGCCATCCGTCCGGACCTGACAGACTTGGAGAAGGTCAGGAGCCGGTCAAGCAGGGAAAACTTGGAGAGTGCTTTCACCATCGCTGAAACTCAACTCGGAATTCCAAGGATCCTGGATCCCGAAGGTATCTGATATTGGTTGTGGGTTAGTTTTAAGACATGCTCATGTACGTTTGGCAGTGTTATTGTCGTGGGATCGTCCTGACATTTGTGGTGATTTAGGAAGGACATGGAGGTTTTGAAGAGGGTGCAGAAGAGATTTATTAGAATGATTCCAAGAAGATGAGGTATTAAAGTGAATGGACTGCTTGGTGGGGCGGGGGTTGCTCTCCTTAGAGTAGATAAGGCTAAGAGGAGATCTGATAAAATATTTAAAATCATGAAGGGCTTAGACAGAGTAAATAAAGAGAAACTGTCTCCAGCAGGTGATGGTCAACTGCCAGAAAGCACAGATTTAAGGTGATTGGTTAAAAAAAAGACAGAGGCAACATGAGGAAAAGTTTTTATCACTTAATGAATAATTAAGATTTGGAATGCATTGCCTGATAAATTGTGGATGTTGATTCCATAGGAGCCTTCCAAGACAATTGGATAAGCACTTGAAGCAGAGAAAATTGTAGGGATATAGGATAAGAACTGGAGAGTGGGACTAATTAGATGATACTTTGAAAGCGCCCATGCAGGTTTGATTGGACATGGGAGCTCCTCAACTATTCTATAATTCCCCCAAACACCCACTGTGAATCCAGTGGGAGTCCGGATTCACTCGAGGGAGCTTCCAGGTGGAGTCAGTCCAAGTAACTGGGGAAAATCCCTGCCGCATTTCAGGGCCCTTCATTTTCTTCAAGGAGATGAGCACCTTGCCAGCACCAATATTGAGGGAGTGCTGCATTGCCGGAGAGCAGTCTTTCAGATGAGGCGTTAAATCGAGGCCCCATCTGCCCTCTCGGGCGGACATAAAAGATTCCATGACACCATTCAGAGAAGAGCAGGGGATGCCTCTCGATACCCCAGCCAACATTCTATCCTCAACCTACACCACCCTTCCAAAAGATGAGGTAGTCATTCGTTTCTGTAGCCATTGTGGAATCTTGCTGTGCGCACTTGGCTGGGACCAATGCTTCAATCCGTAATTAGTTGTCTGGGAAGTGATTTGGGATACCCTGAGGGTGCGATAGATGCAGTAGAAATGCACGTCCTTTCTTAAAGTGTATTAAAGGGACTTCCTTTCCATGCGCTTTATCAAGCACTCCATAAAACCAATAGTATCCATCACAACTAAAGACAGTAGATAAACATCTGTCATCCCTCACAGTTATAAGGATCCTGGGTGAAGTGGGTTTGAGATCTCACTTTGAATCTGTGACTTCTCTGATGTGTATGGCTGACTTACAAATTCAGAGCCACCTGGAGACTTGCAGGGATTTGTGCTGATAGATTTTACATAGAATTATGTAAAACTTACACAAGGAATTGGAGCCTGACACTTTCCTGACTGGTAAAACCTCTCCTGTTCTGGTAACAGAACTACGTTCTAGTTGACACAGCTCTCAGTAATGGGAAGATGCCACAGAAGCTCTGATGAAATACAGGACCACCAGCAGGATCAGTGTCACCGACCCTGGACTGAGCGATGCTGGTTTAAGAGAGAGTTGTCGGCCTCTCCCTTTACCAGTGTTCCAGACTGGAAAGGTGGCCCTAACTGGGTCTTTCAGTGCAGCCACCCTATATAATCCCATGGGAGGTGGTGTGAGAAGACCTTCTGGTGTCATTCTCATGCCACCAGCACACTATTTGGATATTCCTACCTGTTCAAGGCAGGAGCTTCCTGTCCATCCCCAAAAGGTTCCAAGGGATTGGTGTCAAAACCCAGCCGCATGGTCCACTGGTCCTCCTCATAAAGCACCATCAGGTAGTACACATAGGCCATTCTCTGAGGCTTTGACTCTCTCCATCTCTGTATCCTCTTATGGCCCTGCAACTCTCCGAGATCTCTACACTTCTCTTGCACATCCCGATTTCCGTTCCCCCACCATTGGCGGCTGTGCCTTCAGCTGCCTAGTCCCCAAACTCTGGCCTCCCCTCCCTACAATAACAACAACAACTTACATTTATATAATGCCTTTAATGTGATGAAATGCTCCAAGGCACTTCACAGAAGCATTAGGAAAGAAAGTACGACACTGACCCCCATAAGGAGATATTAGGTCAGATGGCGAAAAGCTTGGTCAAAGAAGATGATTTTAAGGCATGTCTTAAGGGAGGAAGGTGAGGTAGAGAGGCGGAGAGATGTAGGTGGGAATATCAGAGTTCAGGGCCTATGGCCCACCAATGGCGGAAGCCGCTCCACCTCACCACCTCTCTCTCCGTCTTTGAGACGTTCCTTAAAACCCACCTCTTTGATCAAGCTTTTAGTCACCTGTCCTAATACCTGCTTAGTGGCTTGGTGCCAAACCTTGTCTGGTGGTGCTCCCATGAAACAACTTAGGACATTTTACTGTGTTAAAGTTGCTATGTAAAAGCAAGTTTAGAACCATAGAAAAGTTACAGTACTGAAAGAGGCCATTCAGCCCAGTCTTGTTAGGGACATATATCCACTGTCATCAGATACCACAATGTACACCTGCACCAATAAGTAGACCTGGAATGTACGATGACTTCACCGACAAGCAGGACACGGCTCGCCAATAAAAGAGCACAAATAATTGTATAGTATTTCAGAAGAGGAACAGAACCCGGTTTTCTAACAGAATTTATGTGCTTTATGTACAGATGTGGATGTTGACAAACCTGATGAGAAATCAATCATGACCTACGTAGCTCAGTTCCTGAAACTTTATCCAGATCCACGGGAGACAGAGAACGAACCTGTTGAGGAAGAGGTAAGTCCTTTCTAGTGTTTCCCTTTTGGCTCACTATGGAATCAAAGAATGATACAGTACAGAAGGAGGCCATTTATCCCAGCATTTTGGAAGAGCCATCCAATTAGTCCCAGTCCCACAGCTATATCAATTTTTTTCTCTTCAAATATTTATCCAATTCCCCTTTGAAAGTTACTGCTGAATCTGCTTCCATTATCCTTTCATTCAGCATGTTGCAGATCAGAGCAACTCACTGTGTAAATGTTTCTTTCCATGTGTATACCTATGGTTCTTTTACCAATAACCTTCAATCTGTGCCCTCTGTTTACCAACCCTTCTGTCACTGGGAATAAGTTCTCCTTTTTTACTCTATCAAGACGATTCATGATTATGAACACTTCAGTTAAGTCTCTTAACCTTCTCAGTCCCAGGGAGAACAACCCAGCTTCTCAATTCTCTTCACATAACAGATGAGCCTCATCCTTTGTACCATCTTAATAAATTTCTTTTGTACCCTTTCTGAGGCCTTGAAATCCTTCTTAAAGTCCGATGCCCATAATTGAACATAATGCCCCATCTGAGGTCTAACCTGGGTTTTGTAAAGATTTAGCGTTACTTCCTTGCTTTCGTACTCTTTGTTTCAAATTGAAATGAAATTGGGAAGCCTCCTTGTCTCGGTAAATGTACCACTATCTCCCTGAGTAAATGCATCGCTATCTGCAATGTTAAAGAAAGAACTTGCATTCGTACAGTGCTTTTACAACTTCAAGACCTCCCAACACGTTTTACATTGAAACACGGAAGCTAATTTCTGCACAACAAGGTCCCAAAAACAACAATGTGATAATGGTCAGATAATCTGCTTTAGAAGGGAGGTCTTGTGGCGCAGTGGCAACTCCCCTAACTCTGGGCCATGATGGCCACGGGTGGTGCGTTCATAACGTGGCCAGTCAGGTTAATTATCAGCTGGTAAATCTTTCCAATAAGCAGGCGGTGAAAGTAGGAGAGTTTCCTGGCCAGCCAAAGTGCAGAAGGCAATGGCAAACCACTGCAATACTTTGCCAAACATAATCATGGACCAATCCGCTGGAAGTACCTGAAGGAGGAGGAGGAGGAATCTGCTTCACTATAGTATGCTCAGGAACAGATATTGGCCAGGAGTCCCCTGCTTTTCTTCGAAAAGCAGCATCTCCCACAGTGCGGCACTGCACTTCGAGGTCTGCCTGGATTGTGTACTTAACGTCTCTGGAGTGGGGGTTGAACCCACACCTTCGGACACAGGTGAAAGTGCTGCCACTGAGTCGTGGCTGATATTGTTCAGATGTAGGTCTCTATGCTAATTGTTGACGGGCCACATAACTGCAGGGAGCATCTTGGCAGATCCCGATCCTGTTCACCCACAGACGTATATTTCTGCCAAAGTTACGGAAGAGCAACCAAGTCTCCTCAGTTCACAGCTCTTCCCCCAGGTGAAGAAGCTAGTTGTCGTGTCACATCAGGAGTATGATTCAGCATCTGAACCAATCCGTCAAGGACAGGACTGAACAGTGATGATACTAAAACTCAATCCCATGGTCACTCTTATTTGTTCCCATCGGGGCCCAGCCATATTTTAAACACATTGGGCAGAATTTTACGAGTCGGCGAGCGGGGGCGGGGTCCACTCACCGATGCGTAAAATGACGCGCGGTGACGTTGGGGGGAACTCCTGATGTCACCGTGCCCGATTTAAATTTTCAGGAAGGCGGGAGCGCAGCCAAATCAACTGCGGGCCCGCCGACCTGTCAATGGCCAGTTGAGGCCATTGTCAGGATCAATTAAGCAATTAAAGGACCTGCCTGTCCAACCTTAAGGTTGGCGGGCAGGCCAGGAGCCCTGGCGGGAACTAGAAAAAACATGAAACCTTATCCACGGGCGGGATGAGGCTTCATGTAGGCTTTAAAAAATTTAAATAAAGATTTTGTAAAAATTATGGACATGTCACAACTCGTGTGACATTGTCACATGAGGGGACATGTCAGGGAATTTTTTTTTTCTATTTTTAATATTTTTGAGAGCAGAGCTGATCACTCTGAGGCTGCACTTAGCCTCAGGGATTCCGCCCCCCCTGCCCGCACAGGGAACGCATAGCACTTCCCTGCGGACGTCACGCTGGGCGGGCCTTAATTGGCCCGCCCACGTAAAATGGCGCCGCGCCTCTGATCGGAAGCATGCCCGTACGTACCCGCCCATCAACTTCACCCCCACAACGGGGGAAAAATTCAGCCCATTGTGCCTACCAATCTCGGCTTCTTTCATCTGTCTGAAGCTGATTGTTGATGAGCATTCCCTCCCTGATGTAAGCCTTAAAATCACTGCAACTGTCCAAAATCCTTCTCTTGTGATTAAACAAAACTTGGACCATTCAATCTATCTGTCCTGAGTTTTATATCTGGAGTCTAAAACATTTTATTCATGCGGCATTTTAAAAGAAAAGAAGTTCCAACAATATTTTTGATGGTTTGGACTTGAAGTCTAAGTGGTTTATAAATGGAGCACTTTTCCACAGGTAACCTGGACCCTCAAGCTTTATACTCAAGTAGATTACTTCCTTAAACTTGAGCGTATCCAAAACTCTGCTGCCTGTATCCTAGCTCGCAGCATCATCCCATTTGCTCAGTACCCCTCTACTCGCTGGCCTACATTGGCCCCTGGTTTAGCACTGCCCCAAATTTAAAAATATCATCCTTGATTTCAAATTCCTTCACAACCTTTCCCCTCCCTATTGCTGCAACCCTCTCCAGCCCAACACCTCCAAGAACTCTTGTTTTCCTCCAATTCTGACCTCAATTTCTTTCATCCCACAGTTGGTGGCTGTGTCTTCAGCTGCCAAGGCCCGAAACTCTCTACCTCTCTCTCCTCTAACATTCTCCTTATAACCTACCAAGCGTTTAGTCATCCTTAAGTGACTTGGCGTTAAATGTTTTCTGATAATGCTCCTGTGAAATACCTTTGGGACGCATACTGCACTAAGGCTTTATACAAGTGCAAATTATTGTTGCTGAAGTGAGTAAAAACTTGAGTTCATGAGAGTTACGGGCACCATCCTGTACTTGGCATTATTCTTGCACAGTAGCATGCAGCTTTCCAAATTTCTGGTATTATTTTTGTGCGTTTGCACTGCAAGACTGAACGATTAATAATCATCCTGTCAGAAAGCATTGATACTAAAATGTGTACATTTTGAGAATTTTTTTTTCTTTCATGGGATGTGGGCGTCGCTGGCTGGGCCATCATTTGTTACCCATCCCTAATTGCCCTTGAGAAGGTGGGGATGAGCTGCCTTCTTGAACCGCTGTAGTCCATGTGGTTTAGGTACACCCACAGTGCTGTTAGGGTGGGAGTTCCAGGATTTTGATCCAGCGATAGTGAAGGAACGGCGATGTAGTTGCAAGTCAGGAGGGGAGCTTGCAGGTGGTGGTGTTCCCATGCGCCTGCTGCCCTTGCCTTTCTAGATGCAAATTTATCAAGACATGGGGCCTAAATGCAAGATCAAGCACTCTAGATGTGTCACATGGACTGGCTTTCCTGTTTGCTGTGCCATATATGCTTAGACTGGTGCCAAGTTCTCTCGATATCTTTGATCATTCTCATTGGTAAATGTTTCTGAAATCCTCTCGTGAAGTTGCACCTATTATGACACAGCCGATGGTAAAGGCTGAGTTGCTCAAATCCCACAGGGGAACTTGAAACAACTGTCATAACCCATTTTTTGCAATTTGTATATTTCAAGATGCAGGTTTGAATTCAGTACTATTAAGACCATCGAGTCTCAAGAGGTTTTTTATAAAACTAAATTAAACATTTATTAATACAAGAAGGATTGTAACCATATACATATGTCTACAAAATTACTGTAATAACTACATAAATCCCCTAATTAATCTGACTCTCAATTACACCCCTCGTAAGGCAACAGTAAAACTCATAGATTTAACAGACCTCTGGGAAAGCACATCCTGGACATTTGCATTCAAAATGAGTTTCTTTCAGCTCTGGGTCCTTGCAGACAGACTTGAGGCTCACAGGCTGGAGCCTTCTCATACTTGTTGGATCATAAAATGCCTCTACCTTACACACAATCTCCTTTCTCCTTTATACATATCTTTCTCTTTGAATGTAAATTTTCTATTGTATCACTCGGCTTTTAACTTTACTTCCTCTAACAATAACATCCTTTCATCCCACCAATTCTATTAGTAAGCTGGAAAAAAAATAAACACGTTGCTTGGCGTCTTCTAGCTAGGTGCAAGATTTCACCCACAGTCTTGAATGGATTCTAACAAATGCAAATTTACACTTTACCTTCTACCCTCCTTACATTTATCTAATTAACATCTCAAAACTACTGTATGTCAAAACACCCAGACTAGCTGGTTTTAATCCAATTAAGACACACACGTAGGCACAGACCACACTATTTTAAAAAATAATTTCTAATAACATTATAGACATTAATATCTCTTTATGACAGCATCTGTGTCATTCACAATAATCAGTGAAGTTTACCTAAGGCTTCACAAAAGGATTATGCAACATTGTGAATTTAGGTTTGAGCGAATGCAACTGGGAATAGACAGTAACAAAAACAGAAAATTCCAGAAATACTCTGCAGGTCTAGCAGCATCTGTGGAGAGAGAAGCAGAGTTAACATTTCAGGTTAGTGACCCTTTGTCAGAACTGGTAGTGCTTAAAGATGTTTAAGCAAGTCAGGGAAAGGAGGTAGGGTGAGGAAAGAAAATGGAAAAGAAAGGGTGGAAGTCAGCAGAGATTAAATGACGAAAGGGATGAAGATATGAGGCAAAAAGAGTTGATAATGGGACAAGTAAAGAAACAAAAGATGTGTCTAGAGGAGGTATAAATGGGAATAGCAGATTCACCGCCGGGGGGGCGGAGATCACATCGTGAGCAGTGAACAAAGTACATAAAATGGAAAGAAGTACAAGTAAATCGCCTTGTCACCTGAAAGCATTGTTTGGAGCCTTGGATGGTGAGAAGGGAGGAGGCAAAAGGGCAGGTGTATCATCCCCTGAGTGTGTACCGAAAGGTGCCGTGGGGACGACAGAGGGTGCTGGGGCTGATCGAGGAGTGGACCAGGCTGTCAGGGAGGGAATGGTCCCTTTTGAAGGCTGAGAGGGGAGGGGAAGATGTGCTTGGTGGTGGCATCACACAGGAGGTGGCGGAAATGGCAGAAGACGATCAGTTAAATGCGGAAGATGTTGAGGTGGAAAGCGAGGACAAGGGGAACCCTATCATGATTCTGGAAGGGTTGAACATTTTGCTTCTGCCATTGTTCAGCCTCTAATTACTTACAGCACCATCTTTCACTATTTTGTGTTCTGTCAGCGAGAGGACAGACTGATGCTGAGAGAGGCAAAAGCTTGGCTGGAACAGTTTGAACGAGACATCACAAGGATGCAAGTAGCTGAAGCAGGACTGCAGGAACGATACCGGGTGAGTCTGAATCTTCCACCCCCTTTTGAGGGGTAACCCAATCAATTCCTTTTGAACCTTGTCAGGCGAGATGGGGAGAAACAATTTCCCCATGAGAATCCTGAATAAGGTGGGGGAGTGGGGGCATAACCTTAAAATTAGAGTTAGGTCAGGTGTGAAACCAGGAAGTACCTTTTCATTGGAAGGTAGGAATTTACAACCCTCTCCCCCAAATGGCAGTGGATTTTGGAGCTCAGTTAAAACTTCAAAGACTAAGATCCATAGATTATTGTTGGGTCATGATATCAAGGGATATGGCAGCTAAATGGAGCTGATGTACAAGTCAGCCATGATCTAACTCAATTTCGGAGAAGGCTCAAGGGGCTGAGTGGCCTCATGTCCCTAAAGTTCTTGCCAGTTTTCTCTCATTCCCCTCGGTGGGTGTTGTCTCCTTGCTGGGCCACAGTGGACCTTCAACACCCGCCCCCATCCCCCCCCGCCATCCATATGGTCGAGATGTGTTTATCTCGGTGTTGAGTGGTCCTCAGGTTAATTGACCATGAGATGGGGAGAGCCATTGACAGCCGCGTCTACCTGCTAGAACTTCTAGCAAGAAACTGATCTGGAGTGGGAACTCCCTATCCAAAATGACCCAGGGGTTGTTGAAGACAGACGTAGCACCGCACCAGCTGAGACCAGTCAACTCAGACCAGGACTGAACTCACTGGATGAATCCTAGCTGGGATCCTCCCCTTTTCTGTACCTTTATTTGTGATGGACTACGCTCCACTTTCCTGTATGAGTGCAGCTGCAACAATGCTCGAACAGCTCGACGTTCTCCAGGGTATAGCAGTTTGCCTGGCCGACCAATTTGCCATCCTAACCATTGACTCTCCCTCCACCACTAGCGCACTGTGGCTGCAGGATGCACAGCAACAACTTGCCAAAGCTTCTTTGGTAGTTGATCCCAAACCCGTGATCTACATCAGCTAGAAGGACAAGGGCATCAGGCTGATACGGAGATCATCAGCTTCATGTTCCCCTCCAAGTGACATATACCGTCTAACTAGGACATATATCATTCTTGGTCAAAATCCTGGGACTCCCAGCCTAATAACGCTCTGGGAGCATCTTCACTACACAGGCTGTAGTCGGTCAAGAGGAAGGCCCACCATCACCTTCTCAAGAGTAACTGGAATGGGCTCTAAATGCTGGTCTTTTCCTGAGATTGAATTTGAAACATATCCCCATCACCTCTGACCACCCAATTATTCTGCAGTGAGAGGTGTGGAGGGAGGGGAGTACGGGAGGGGTGGAGAGGTGGGAAAGGGGTACGGGAGTGAAAGGTAGGCTTTCATATCGATGGTTGGCTGTTGCAGTTTTATTTTCGACTGGTAGAGCTATTCCTGATTTAACAGGCCAACCTCGAATAATTACAAAACCTGCTCGAGAATGGCTGCTAAGCAGGAAGTCAGACTGAGGGTTCTTAGCAACCGTTTCACTCTGGATATATATTTTTGGGTATGGTATCATTGCTCTGTTTTATGTATATAATTTTGTACATATTTTTCCTTAGTTGTTTAAGAGTTTTCGAGGTCAGTATGAAGCTAAAAAGAAGCATGTCGAAGCATTAATTCAGCCCGCACAGAAAGATGGAAAACTGTCCCTGGATCAGGTTACAGTGAAGCAGATATGGGAGAGAGTGTCGGCCAGAGTAAGTTATCAGAGTGACTCTGCAAAGTCTCACTTACGTCAGTCTTTCCCTTTTTCTGCTGCTTTTGTTGTAATTTGTTTGTTGTGCTGTGTGATGGTTCCCCGTTGGGATAAGTGCATTAAATGTGGCCCTTTTTGAGATAGGTGTTAGTTATGTAACTCGCACCCCTCTAGATGGTCCGAGACTTTGCATACACGTTGCCGTGTGAACCGCTGCTATTGAATTTTCATTCTGTCCTCACATTGGAGCTAGTGCCTGGAGTTGGATGAATGAGAAGCAGGAGTAGGCCATTCAGCCCCTTGAGCCTGCTCCACCATTCAGTAAGATCATGGCTGATCTGATTGTGGCCTCAACTCCACATTCGGCCTACCCCCGATAACCTTTGACTCCTTTGTTAGTTAAGAATCTATCTACCACTGCCTCAAAAATATTCAAGGACTCTGCCTGCACCGCTTTCCGGGGAAGAGAGTTATAAAGACTCACAACCGGCTAAGAGTAAAACATTCTTCTCATCTCTGCCTTTAATGGGAGACCTCTTATTTTTTAACTGTGTCCCTTAGTTCTAGTCTCCCCTACAAGGAGAAACATCCTCTCAGCATCCACCCTGCCAAGTCCCTCAGGATCTTACATGTTTCAATAAGATATCACCTCTCACTCTTCTTGAACCCACAACCTCCTAGCAAGAGTGCTACCCACTGAGTTAAGCTGTAATGAAATTACCAGCCTCTCTGATGTCGACTGTTTAGAATATATGTGACTACAAAAGTGGGAAAGAACTCTTTCTCCCCACATTTATTTCTCATTGTGATTGAACTTCTTCCACCAAGCAGACAGTCGGAGTTGTTCCCCCATTATTGGCAGGGTTGGAGTTTTGAAAATTCTCTCTCTCGCCGCCTTTCACATACTTCATAATGTACCTTTACTCTCTCCCAAGCAAGTACATCTTCTAAATATCACCATGAGTTAGGGCAAAGGGTTGTAGCCAGGGGCTATGTGTGCTGCTCATGGGCGACAAGGTTGTACTACCTACACAGAACCAAGTCGCACTTCATCTGCTTGCAATGAGACCATTTGATATCTAATAGGAAGCAAGTCTAATGTTTGCTTTGTCTTCCTCAGCTTCTCGATTGGCACATCATTCTGGACAAATCACTCCCTGGCCCTCTGGGCACCATTGGGGCGTGGCTGCACAGAGTGGAGGCTATTCTCGGGGAAGAAATTGTAATTCAGCAAGCGCACGACGAAACAGCCAACATCATCCACAGGAAACTGGAACAACATAAGGTGAGAGGGTGGTGGGGAAGGCGGAGGGGGTGCTGGGGTGTTTGTTAGGATACATCGCTGGGCAGTGCCAGGTCTCCCTCCATGGGAGCACCCATCAGACAACCCGCAATCCCGATTCCCTGGTGGTTCACTACCATTAATCATAAAATCTTATCCGAACCAGACTTGTTCAGGACTTCCTGAATAATGATTGCAGAGTAATATATAGTGTGGAATAACGGGAATATTATGGGAATGGCAGAGCCATTCCTATTGGATATAACTGGAATGACAGTCATTACACTCTGATGAAGAGCTGTTGATCAGAATTGTTGGGTTATATTTAACCTAGGGGTTTCAGGACCCCTCTGTCATGCTTAAGTAGGGCTCAGGAGCTCGCACTGTGTGGGGAACACTCGCTTACTTGTGATCTTTCCCAAATTAGTCAATGGCCAAAGGACAAGCTCGCTGCCCAGTTGAGGATGGATAAGACACTAGTTAGGCCTCATCTGGAATACTGTGTCCAGTTCTGGGTGCCATACTTGGGGAAGGATGTGAAGGTATTGGAGAGAGCACAGAGGAGATTCACAAGAATGGTTCCAGGGATGAAGAACTGTAGCTATGAGGATAGATTGGAGAGGTTGGGACTGTTTTCCTTGGAGGAAAGAAGGCTGAGGGGAGACTTGAGAGAGGCATTCAAGATCCTGAGGGGTATGGACAGAGTAAATAGTGAGAAACTGTTCCCATCCAAGCGAGCGTCAAGAACTAGAGGGCACAGATTCAAAATAATTGGCAGAAGGAGTAAAAGTGATGTGAGGAAAACTTTTTTCACCCAGAGGGTGGTTGGAGACTGGAAGGAATTTTCTGAGAGAGTGGTGGAAGCATGTTTGATCAAGGTATTCAAAAAAGAATTGGATTGCTATCTGAAAAAAGAGAATGTGCAAGGTTACAGGGATAAGGCAGGGGAGTGGGATTAGATAGAAGGCTCTTTCAGAGAGCCAGTGCAGACTTGATGGGCCGAATGGCCTCCTTCTGCACTGTAAAGATCCTGTGATGATGGGTGGACTCTCGAAGGTGGAGGGCCAATAGGAGGCCCTCCAGCACTGAAGCAGCAGCAGGATGCTATTCAAGGTAAGTGAGGGAGAGGGTGCCCAAAAATGGAGGTGCATCCTCTCCAGATTTTTAAATCTAAACACAATAAAAGACCTTATTCGCAGCCTGGCCACCGCTGAGGGGGTGGTGGGGTACCCTTCCACAGAGCGGCCTAGGGTTGATGCAGAAGCCAGCCAGGCAGGCAGGGAGGGCTCCAAAGCTTGCCTGGAGCATGGTCCCCCATTCTACTGCCTCAGAGACCTGGAGGTTGACTGGAAAACTCCAGCCGTGGCCAATAGGCCTCAAAAAGCCTTTGCACACTTTAATAAGCTACCTGCCACTTGTGGGTGGCTAGCCCTGCTTACCCCATCGCACCTTGGGGAAAATGGACAATTGGGGCTTAAAAATCCAATACGTTGACTCTTTTCTCTCTCTACATGTATTATGAGATCTGTTGAGTATTTCCAGCATTTTCTGTTTTCCTTACATTCCACTGTTTGTGTGTATCACAGGGAATGTGAAAGTTGGGTACATTTTGTTACCAGTTGCAAGCTGGCATTGAGTTAAATTAAACCAGTACTGGCCCCACCAGACACATTGATCATTTACACGTGGAACAACACATCTCATGCGTTCAATCTTTGTCAGGTCACAAGACTGGATTTAAGTTGTCTTACATCAGCAGTTTGACGAAATTGGTTCCAGGGATGAGGAACTTCGGTTATGAAGATGGATTGGAGAAGTTAGGACTGTTTTCTTTCGAGAAAAGAAGATAGAAAGGACTTTTGATAGAGGCTTTAAAAATCATGAAGGATCTGGACAGAGTAGGTAGGGGAAAAACTGTTCCCACTTGTGAAAGGATTGAGAACGAGAGGGCACAGATTTAAATTAATTAGTTAAAGAAGCAAAAATGATAAAAGGCAGCCAGCGGTTTGGATTTGGAATGCTCTGCCTGAGAATGTGATGGAGGCAGGTTCAATTGAAGCATCCAAAAGGGAACTAGACCCTTATTTGAAAAGGAAGAATGTGCAGGGTTATGGGGGGAAGGCGAGAGAATGGAACTAAGTGAGTTGCTCCTTCGGAGAGCCGATGCAGACACGATGGGCCAAATGGCCTCCTTCTGCACTGTAGCGGTTCTGTGGAGGCCTGTGTTGCACAGAATTTAAAGCCCAGAATCAGGCCATTCAGCCCAATAGGTCTAGGCTGATGCTAACCGCATGGACAAAGGGAGAGAATCTGCTTTGTGTTGTTACCTCAAGTGAGCTAGTCTCCTAGAACATACTGAGAGTGCATTTTTCTAGTGGGAAAATATCACCCGATGGTCATCCCAATTGAGAGTCAGCAGTGCGGGTGACTCTGGCACTCTCTAGTCAGGGCAGTTCCTTTGGTAACATTAGAGGCCGAATTTGTATTTGTTTAGAGTCTTTCACGTTATCAGAATGACCCAAAGTGTTTCACAGCCAATGAATGGCTTTTGAAGCACAGTCACATTATTTTGTAACCAAGCACAGCAGCCAATTTGTGCAGAACCAGCAGCAGTTTAAGCTGTCTTTGGTTGCGAGATAAAGCTTGGCCAGGAGGCCAGCTCCTCTTTGACATAGTGCCCTGGGGCCTTTATATCTGCAAGAACAGACTGGGCTCCAGTTTAACGTCTCACCTCTGACGGTGGAGTGCTGCACTAGAGTGTCATCCTCGATTATATACTCAAGTTTCTAGAGTGGGGCCTGAACCCTCACAACCTCCTGACTCGGAGGTGAGAGTGTTACCACTGACTATAACCTCACGAAGGTCTGGAGCAGCACTTCCTATCTCTCAGTTTCAACTTGAGCAAATGCTATCTGGTAGCATCTGAAGATATCCCACTAGCCAGTGTGGAGCCCAGGTCTAGTCTGAGACTAGCCCACCTTCTCAAGGTGCAGTCACACCTGGAGTCGCATGTGGAGTCACACCTAGAGTCAAATCCTGAAGCGATATAGTTTATTAACAAATTTGGCAGCTGCTTTATCCTATTAACGAGAACTAATGAGTGACTATCAAACTTGTGCTTTGATAATTTCTCAGAATTAACGCACTGACTTGTATCTGTTTCCTCCCCAGGATGTGATAAAGGCGTTAGAAAGTCATAAACAAACATTCCACCAGATCCACAGGGCAGGATCTGTGAATGGGATACCCATCCCGGTGGATCAGCTGGCAGATGCTGCAGAACGGTGAGCACAATATCAATTTAGGTAAACCCACATCAACTCAATGGTTGAAAGCCAGTGCGCCTGATTAAATACTGGAATGGGCAATTACACCGAAATTTCAAGTATGTTATTTACTGGAAGACTGATGCGTGTCCTGGAGTGTCTTTGTGGAATTTGACATTTTGGACCAGCACTGTGGCTGATTTAGAGATTTTGGGTATATGGTGATAGCTAACTGATGTCTCCTGAAAAAAGGAAGGCGCGATCTTGTATAGCACGCTATAGGTCCTCAAGATGTCTCAAAGTCTCGTGACCAATGATACTTTTGAAGTGTTGTCTCTCTTGTAATGTTGACAAACGCAGCAGCTAATTTGCACACAGCAAGATCCCACAGGCAGCAGTGAGATAACGGGCTGATAACCTGTTGTTTTTTTGAGGGATGAATGTTGACTCATCCAAATGATGTTGAGACAAGATGATAGTTGGTTCTTATTTCGATTTATCCTTTGCAATATCAGCACTAGTGTAAATTGGAAACCACATCGCTCTCTGATTTAGACAGCCCATGGTGCTTACCTGGTGGCCGCTTCCTACCTACCTCCAGTGTTGGGTAGATTTTCCTTGAGGCTGGTAGGTTGAACCTATGACAACACTCTCACCTCTGAGTCTGTAGGTTGTGGGTCTCGAGCCCCACTCCAGAGGCTTGAGCACAAAATCTAGGCTGGTACTCTAGTGTAGTAGTTAGGGAATGCTATACTGACTCAGGTAGCATCTTTCAGATGAGACATTAAACTGAGCCCCCGTCTTCCCTCTCAGGTAGACGTCAAAGATCCCACGGCACCATTTTGAAGAAATGCAAAAGGAGTTGCCCTTACCGCCCCCTGCCCTGGTGTCTTGGCCAATATTTATCACTCAACCAGGATCACAAACCAGGTGATCTATCATTACTACGTAGCGGTTTGTGGGATCTTGCTGTGCGCAAATTAGTAGCTGCATTTCCAACATTATGACAGCGACTACACCTCAAAATGTACCTAATTGGCTGTAAAGAGATTTGGAACATTCTGAGGTCGCAAAAGGCACTATATAAATGCAAATCTTTCTTACTTTTTCCTTTCTTTAAGAAAACAGTGATGTTAATTGTTCACCTTCATGCACCTATACCATTGCCCGTGGCCTGTTTCTAGCATTAACCTCACATTCACTCCCTCTTTCCAGGTTTGATTTCATTACAACTGCATCCAAGCTCCATTTAACAAGGCTGGACTTCCTAGAGTTGAAGTATCGTCTTCTGGCATTCCTGGTCCTCGCCGAAACCAAACTCAAATCGTGGATCATCAAATATGGCAGGAAAGAATCAGTTCAACATCTCCTCCAAAATTATATTGTGAGGAATATTTCAGTGAAATTACATAATCAGCAATACATCAGTGAAATTATACAATCAGGAATATTTCCGTGCAATTATATTATCAGGAATATGTCAGTGAAATTTTATTATGCAGAATATTTCACTGATATTGTATTAAGGGAGGAAGTCTTGTGCGCAGTGGATACCCTCCCTGCCTTTGAGCCAGAAGCTCTAGGTTCGAGTCCCATTCAGGACTTGATGGCCAAGGAAGGTGCGTTCATAACGTGGCCAAACAGGTTTAGTATCAACTTATGGAGGCTAATGGAATGCTGTCCTTTACTACGAGAGGGATTGAACATAAAAGTAGGGATGTTATGCTTCAGTCATACAGGGCATCGGTGAGACCGCACCTCGAATACTGTGTGCAGTTTTGATCTCCTTATTTAAGGAAGGATGTAAATGCATTGGAGGTGGTTCAAAGGAGGTTTACTAGATTGATACCTGGAATGAGTGGGTTGTCTTATGAGGAAAGGTTGGACAGACTGGGCTTGTTTCCACTGGAGTTTGGAAGAGCGAGGGGTGTTTGATTGAAGTATACAGGATCCTGAACGGCCTTGACAAAGTGGATATCGAAAGGATGTTTCCTCTTGTGAGTGAGTCCAGAACTAGGGGGCACTCTTTTAAAATTAGAGGTCACCCTTTAGGACCGAGATGAGGAGAACTTTTTTCTCTCAGAGGGTTGTGCAACTTTGGAATTCTCTGCCTCAGAAGGTGGTGGAGGCGGGGTCATTGAATATTTTTAAGGCACAGGTAGATAGATTCTTGTTAGGCAAGGGACTCAAAGGTTATTGGGGGTAGTTGGGAATGTGTAAATCGAAACACAAGATCAGCCATGATCTTAATGAATGGTGGAGCAGGCTCGAGGGGCTGAATGGTCTACTCCTGTTCCTATTTCTTATGTTCTTATGTTGTAAACCCTTCAAATACGCCTATGGCAGGTGGTAAGAGGGGTGGAGACTCCTGGTCAGCCATGCTTGATGTGGAGTGGCACCCCTCAAGCTATAGCCACTGGCGACAGGCTAGTGACCTGTTCTAGGAGAAAACAGCTATGGAAACAGACATATGCACATGCTTTGTCTGCCTCTTGAGCGAGTCGGTATGGGAAGAGAAAAGATAAAATGAGAAAGTAGATTATATTAAGGTATAGTCCAATTGCTGACATGTACTATAACGTTGTTAATGGCTGTGCTAATTGGATAAGCAATCATGAGTTCAGTCAGTTACATAAAGCTCTTGTTAGATCCTATCTGGAGAACTGTGTTCAGTTCAGGGCATCGCACCTCAGGAAGGATACAGTGACCTCGGAGAGGGTGGGGTGTGGATTCAACAGAATGATATTGGGGCTAAAAACGTTAAATAATAGGACAGGTTGCATAACTTAGCTTGTATTCTTGAGCATAGAAAATTAAGAGGTGATCTATTCAGTTGTTTAAAATCATCAAAGGATTTGATAGGTGTTACAGACAGGAGGGGGATTAATTTAAACAGCCCTGATTTCTCCTCTCACCACCCGTCCGGAAACAGAAAAGTGTTTTTGATTTTTGATTTCCCCCCTTTATATCTGCTGGCATATTTTCCCAACCCCTCAGTTTTGCTGTGATCCAATCCTCTATTAATAACTCCACAGCAAACTCAGGGTAGGGTGAACTAAAAGGGTTAATTTTACAGCCACTCAAAAATGTGGGAGGGGCTGTCACTACATATCCCCCACCCCAGTACATTCATACAATAAAAGAGGGATAAGGGAAAGAAAGAGGTACAGGGCGAAGACCACAGAGAAGATAAGAATTATTGTTTCACGTGAGCCCAGAGTCCAGAATCAAAGTCCAAGGGTGTATCCCTTCATAGAATCAGCAGGCTGAAGACTGATGCTGAATAATTCACTCCTCACAATGACTTTCACAATGGGAGAGGCACATAGAGATGAATTAGTCTTTAAGGCACTGGTACAGGTGTTCAGAAGTTCCAGTAGAAAACAGTGTAGGTGGAGAGCTAGGTAATCAAAAATATGGATCCAGCCCTTTTTCTGCTGCTGCCTGCTAGATGGGAAATGGCAGTCTGCCTTTTTTCAGCTCCACAAGGCAATATTACAGGTTCTTTCAGCCTGGGGGTGGGGCTGGGGTGTCATGTGGCATGACTCCCACTTCTCCACCTTGGTTTGGACAAAGGATGTATATTCCTGGTCCGGCTTCTTGAGATGGTTAATGTTTCACCCATTAATAAGTTCAACAGAGGTTTCCGGGTCCTTTTGCCCTCACAGACGAATTGTCTCCATTGGCCAGGGGCCTGGCTTTAGAGATGTAAAGGGTCTTTGTTCCAGTCCTGGGGATTTGATCTCCGCAATCACAGAGGCATTAGTACCTCTTTAGAGATAACGAGTTTGCTGCTGTTCTGAAGGCCAAAAATTCCTTTTGTGAGAGTCAAAGCCAACCATATCTTCAGTCACTTTAAAGGCTTTGTCAATTTTTAAGAAAAATAATTTTATAGATTAGCCAGGATGATACATATACTTATAATATATACATATATATTTTATAAAAGTATAGAATGAGGTCTTAGACCCCTGACAATAGGGTAGATAGAGAGAAACTATTTCCTCTGGTGGGGGAGTTCAGAACAAGGAGGTTTAACCTTAATATTAGAGCTAGGTCATTCAGGGATGATGTCAGGAAGCACTTCTTCACATCAAGAGTACTGGAAATCTAGAACACTCTGCCCCAAAAGCCTATTGAGATTCTGCACAACTGAAACTTCATTTCCTCCCCTTTGCACCCCCTCTTGAGATAAAGGCAACAACCCATTAGTCGTTTAAGACCGCATGACTCTTCTTCAGAGCTAAAGAGAAGTACGTACAGACTCAAAACGTTAACTCCGTTTCTCTCTCCACAAATGCTGCCACACCTGAGTTTTTCCAGCATTTCCTGTTTCTATTTCAGATTCCCAGCATCCGCAGTATTTTGCTTTTAATCCATTAGTCATATTTAAAATTACTTTTTGTTCCTACGACCTTTTAGTGATTTGTGTAAGGGCCACCCAAATCTCGTTGACATCTTTGATCTTTCTCTGAAGGCATTTGTCGAGGGCAACAAGTTTTTTGGACACTATGAGGTCACCTTCCAGTCTCTGAAGCAAGCGGCTGATGCCTATTTGAAAGTTGAGGATTCAGGTAACAGGCCGCTTGTTAACGTTATCCCTCTTCCCGTGCCGCGTGAATGTTCTGACAAGCGACATCCTCGCCCAATTTCTCTGTCCCACTGTTCGGGATCTTACCCTGTTATTTCTGTTCCTGTAGCTGAAGAGAGAGAGAATGTCAACAAGTTCCTGACCGATTCGATGGTCCAGTGGCGCAATCTATCTGTGGAGGTGCGCAGTGTCAGGAGCATGCTGGAAGAGGTGGTCACCAACTGGGACAAGTACACTAATACAGTGGGAGGCCTACAGGCCTGGCTGGAAGACGCAGAGAAGATGCTGAATCAACCAGAACTTGCCAAGAAGGTAAAACATGATCATATGACGTTAGTAAAATCTGTAGAGCTCTGATTGATACACTGCCACTGTAGAATGTAGAGACATCCAGTTTTATAATTCTTGTTTTAAACAGCTTAATGATCAGCATCATGACAAAGTGAACTGGTACAAGGGCAATGGTGAGCTCCAGGAGGCAAAATAGTGAGAAGGCATTGGATAATGAGCAGGGGTGGGGCAATGGTGAGTGGGAAGGGTCAGTGGTGGGCTTGTATAGGGGAAGAATGAGTCAATACAGTGTTAATAGTGAACGAATGTAGGCTAATGATGAACTGGTATAGGGAAAATTGTGAGCTGGTATAAGGCAATAGTGAGCTGATGGGATAATAGTGAGCTCGTGTTGGGGTAACAGCAAGTTTATCCAGTAGTAATAGCAAGTGGATACAGGGATCAGTAAAGAATCAACTCCCTTGTACACATTGTGTGAAGTGTGTGTTGGATATGACACATTTATAATCATGCTGGAATATATATGATGATATCTGAGAGTGAAGACTTGGGGTGAGTCTAGCATTTGAAAGAGATTCAGGATCAGTAGCTCTCACTGGGGTAAGTCAACTCATAGTCTACTTTGTACTTCTGTTCAGATACCCTACAGCAAAATCAAGGACTTTGTCTGTAAACAGTAAACTTCTAAGGATAGAGCTTAGTTCACCCAATATCAGTCAAATCAGCTCAAAAGACCGAGATATTTCAAAGGCAAATCTCTTTCAGTACAAATTGAGTTTCCGCAGTCTGCTTTTAAAAAGATTGGCTGGAAGCTGACCCCGCCCACAAAACCGACTGCAGCCCAGATTGAATTAATCACCATGGCGCCCAACTGTGGGCCTACAAGGAGGCTCTTCAAATTAACCTTCTATTTAGATGCGGGGACACCCAACAAGCGCTTTCTTGAAGTTTCTGAATATTAAAAAATATCTACTTCCTTAAGAAATTGGTTAGTATGCACTAGTGAAGCTAATAAATATTTTCTTTTAAAGTCATTTTCCCTTATTTAAAATCAGGTTACTCATAGGTGGGGGACTCCTTCTTATTAAAAATGCTTATTTTCTTTTGTGTGATGAACTCAATTTCAGCCTAATAAAACTGCACCAGGTTACCACTCTTAAATATACCAAGGAATATTTTTATTGGAAAAAATAAGCAATTAAATTCCAAAAAGCAGCCCCAAGATGCTGGTTCATGGTAGATTTACATTTGTGCTTATGCAAATGAGTTAGATCTGAAATTTGCACCATAACTTATCTTTGAAAAATAGACCTAAATTTCGGCACAATTTGTGCCCAAATTGGCGATTGCACCCAAAGCGGAAACTTGACCCTAGATTAAAGGAAACTGGAAACGCTTAACTAGCACTATATGGATCACTCAGAACCACCTCACTGCTCTTTAGATAAGGAATGACTTCGGACTGCAATTACTGTTGTTATGCAGGGAGATACAATGCCATTTTATGCATAGCAAGATCCCATAAATGGGGGTTTGCTGACTGACCAGTTAATCTGTTTTTGGTGATAGTTGAGGGAAGAATGTTGACCCTGAGCAAAGGTGAGAACTCTTTGCTTTTCTTCGAATGGGTGCCTGGGGCTCTTTAACACCCGCTTCTATCACACTGACAGAACCTCAGTGCGTTTCTTCAGACGGACAGAACCTGCAGAATATGCAGCACATCCTTGGTAACGTACAGCTGCAGAAAACTAAGGTTGTTGGCTCGAGCACTGGAGTGGAACATTCTGACTCTCAAGTCCCAGCACCTTGAACTGAGCTGACACTTTAAGAAGGTTATGCATTGGACCAGCTGTTGTTTCCCGTATTGTACATAAATGGCAAAGTCAGGTCGCTGCACAATTACCTCATCAAAAGCAATTGCTAATATTTAACGTTCAATGTTCCCTTCTTACATGGCTTATATGTTTGCGTTTGAAGGACTTCTTCCGACACCTCCCTCACTGGATCCAACAGCACTCCGTCATGAACGACGCGGGAAATTTCCTCATTGAGACTTGCGATGAATTGGTCTCTCACGACCTCAAACAGCAGCTGCTCCTACTGAACGGACGTTGGCGGGAGCTCTTCGTCAAAGTGAAACACGTAGGTTGTCCTGGGTCCAACTGTTCCTTCTTTTAGGATTGAATATCATAGAGAATCCTGGAGGCCAGCAGTGCCCAGTGCCCTGGATAAGCGCTGAGGAAAGCGCACAGCACTGCTGACAGGAGCAACTTGCCCGTTATTAGGACTTATGCTCAGCTGCTATGCAAAGAGAAGAGAGGCCACCATTATTTTTTTGTGGCTGTTGCTGGGAAGGCCAGCAATTGTTCCCTTATTCTCAGTTGCCCTGAGAAGATCCATGGTGGTTGTCCTTCTTGTGACTGTGTTTCCTTTCCCAATTGAGTGGCTTGCTGGGTCACTTCAGATCACATTAAAAGCCAAGCTCGTTGTGCTGGACTGGGGTCACGTGTATGCCCAAGCCAGATGAGGCTTGGCTGGCTCCATTCCCTGAAAAAAGCCAGTTAGATTTTTACAACAATCTGGCAGTTTTCAAGTGAGGAAATCATCTACTTCCCACCAAAAGGAGCTCTGAGAAATGATTAGGTATCGTTTTTTGATCAGAATACTTTAGTGGGAACCATTTTGTTCTGATTAATGGATGCCCCTGTTTAATTATGCATCAAGTAATCATTAAACTTAATGTTTTATTGCATTGTATGTTCACACCCTGCATATCCACAGTGATGATTGGGTGGGAATTAATATCTTCCAGCAACTTGTATTTAAATAAAGGTGAGGTGTGAAGAAATTATTTCTGAGTATTTGCACATCAATGGGATGTGTTATAAAATATCCTTTGGAGCCTCCACACTAACTGGCGAGGAGGTTACATCCTGTTACTTGAGGATGGGATTGCTTTCAATAGTCCCAGCGATGCAATGATGTGTTCCTGTTTGTAGTATGCACGGGCAGGTGAGGTGGACAAACTGAAGAAGGAATATCTGGTTGGAGTCTCTGCTTTGAAGAGCTTCGTGGAGACAGCGAATGAGAAACAAAATGCCCCCGTGGATGTGTCTTTCCTCAACGTCAAGACCTATGTGCAAGATATAGAGGTACCAGACTCTGTTGTGATGATGGACTGTGTGTGTGTGCGTGCGTGTGTGTGTGTGTGTGTGTCCATGATTCATTAAACTGGGGCAGGTTAATATAGATAATGTGTCTGTGAGAACTGAGATAAAAGGGTAAAGGTGTTAGGTTCATGCATTTGTAATGAGGGGCTATGGTGTGTTTGGGTCACAGGTAATTAGGTTGGATTTAAATTTTGCGTTATAAGATAAGTAGGGACTTGGCTTTTCAGCTGTTGAATTTCAAGGGGAAGAAGTGACAAAGAACTTTTGCAACTTACAAAGGTTTCAAGGGTAAACAGGGGAAGGTATATTAAATTTTACTGACCTGAACAGAAAGGCAATAGGAAAACATAACAGACTTTATATTTGGAAAAGTTGAGTTCAAAGAGGTGTTTGAGGACAATGGAATTAGAGATGAAAGGGAAAAAAGACATTTAAGGAAAGATGTTTAGCTTACTTGATGTGGCTGTATGGGGAAATGCCTTGAAGACCAAACCTGTGGGATGGCAAGGTGTGAAAGTTTTGAATTTGAAGCAGTCACCCAGTTTTCAAGCCAGAAAAGTCTTTATTCTCAGAAAGCAGTTTATTTCTGAACCTTCTTTTTGGATTTCCACATCAGAGTGGAAGTGTTTGAGGAGTCATGTGGTATACCTTTATTAAAGTGACAATTATTTGCTCTGGGTAATATTACTGGATTTTATAGTTGAAATCTATAAGGGAGTTGTTGCCAAGAAGATAGTTTACTTGTGTATTTTTGACCAGGTGGGTTTTTTGGAGGTTGCTCTCTGAGACTGTTTTAACTGCGTAACTTTAATCTTATGTGCTTACGTTTTATATTCTTTTTAACAAACCTTTTAATTTTTAAAGTTCTAAAGGTGCTACTGGAGTTCTATGATTTTTGGGGTCAGTAGCTCTTCCTCCTCATTTTCAAAATACAAAAACAAACGTTTATGATCAGTACGACAGGTTTTCCTCTGGGATCTGGCTTGCTCAGCAGTAACATCTGCTGTGGTCATAACACTGTACAGGTCGAGAGAGTGGGGCAGGTTTTTGACTTGACACGTGGGTATAAAGCTGCATTTCAGTTGCCTGTTGGGCGATTCCGCGACACCAGTGTTACACCCGGGCAGGCCCCTGCTGAAAACCTAACATGCATGGTGAGTGGAGGATTAGTTGTAGGAGATTTGTCAGGGCGGAATGTAGTGAAAACTAAAGTGGGAGAAGCAACTTTATGCTGAGGTAATTGTTGGATGCAATTTTATTTTGCGTGAAAGGTTGCAAGTAGTAGGTAAAAAGAAATTGAAGAAGAACATTCCTTAAAAGCATAAGAGCAAATGGTGCTCATAAATTTAACTCCTATGGTATTGTACAGAGAGAGGATTTTTTGTACAGATGCATAAAATATCAGTGCTGACAGACTGGGTGCCTGTTCAATGCAAGTCCACAGTGATGGCTTGGGTTTCTAATGTTGATGCGTGGATATGAAGACCTTATATAAGTGATAGTAACATTGACACCGCTGTAGTGTACAGTAAACTGAAGCACAACAGCTGGGCTCTGTAAAAGGCCTTGCTTCATTGATTTTAGTTTCAAAGAGCTGTTTGCTGGCTGACCTTGTTGGATTATCACGAGCTGTTGTTTGTGTTTCTGGTGTGCTTTGCAGGTTATAAAGCAAAAAGTGCCAATAATGGAAGCTCAGTACAAACTGGTCTCCAAGACAGCTCAACAGTTAACAAAAGACACACCCCAGGATGAAGTAACACAGACGCTGGCCACAATGTCGACTGTTAAGGACCAGCTGATAAAAGTAAGAATCGGCCTCTGAACGAGAGGTCAGAACCCTGAGTTGTAATCACCATAGAATTGTTACAGCAGAATCGTTACACAGAAGAAGGCCATTTGGCCCATTGTGCCCGTGCTGGCTCTCCTAAGGAGCGATTCACGTCCTGCCACTCCCCCGCCCCCTCCCCACATCATTACACACCGCTCCCCCCCCTCCCCTTTTCAGAGCTGTAGAAAATTTAGGAAAATTCATCAAACCCACATTCCAAGCGGAGAGTTGCAATCAGATGGAGCCTGGATCTGAAACCCAGTCCAAGCCCCAACCCTGCTCGGGGTTGATGGATTTATCCTTGCATTTAGAGATATTTCACATGGTAAAAGCTTTTTTTGCCACTTGACCACTTTTATTTTCAAGCTGTGGATTTTTAAAATTTCCTCACTTGTTTTCAAACTCCATGATTTAAAAAACATTTTTCTGTGAGTTTTTCTTTTGTGTTTATCAAGACGGGGCAACGATTTAACACAACTTATACAGATCAGCGTTATTCAATAAGGGGCTACTGGATAAATTCGTCAAACCCACATTCCAAGCGGGGAGTTGCAATCAGATGGAGCCTGGATCTGAAACCCAGCTCAACGGTCACCTCCGAGCCCCACGCTTGCTCGGGGCTGATGGATTTATCCTCGCGTTTAGAGATATTTCACATTGTAAAAGCTTTTTTTTACCACTTTTATTTTCAAGCTGCGAATTTTTTTTCATTTCCTCACTTGTTTTCAAACTCCATGATTTAAAAAAAACCTTTTCTGTGAGGTTTTTATTTTGTGTTTATCAAGACGGGGTTAAACAGTGTGAAGCACCAGTGGGGGTTGAATGAGAATCCTGCCTTTCACAACACCGAGACATTCCAGAGCCATTGAATTACTTTTGAAGTACAGGTGGAGTACCTCACATCTGGCTACCCAGAAACCAGTGGTGTCTGAAAACCGAACATTTTTACAATGTTTTCCATGCATCAATTTTAATTGAGTAAAATTTTTAAAAAATGTACCTGGATAATTTAGCTAGATGCATTGGTGCAGTGTGGCCCCCTCCTACTAGTTATCGGCTTCGAACGCCGCATTCCGAGCGATCCTCGACCCGGCTTGACCCGAACTCCCCGAACCGAAACCTGGCTGCATCCGAAATCCGGCACTGCCTTCATCCCGAGGGTACTGGATTTGAGGTACTGCACCTGTATAGTCACTCGTTTGCAGGGCAGTGCAGCATTCAGCTCCCACAAACGGCAAATGCGTTGTTACTCTGTCTTCAGTTGAGGGTTAAATATTCCAGGAGAAGGTCTTCTTCAAATAGTGCCATGAACTAGGAGATGGGACCCCCATTTTATCTCACCTGAGGCACAACATCCCTCGGTACCAATCTTTGACAGTGTAGCACTCATTCAGTAGTGCCCCTCTGATTGTGCAGTGCGCCTTCAGTACTGATCCTCTGACAGTGCAGCGCTTCCTCAGTAATGACACTCTGAAAGTGCAGTGATCTCTCAGTACTGTGCCCTGACAGTGCAGCACTCCTTCAGTACTGACCCTGACCCTCTAACAGTGTAGAAGTAATGACTCTCTGACAGTGCAGCACTTCCTGAGTACTGCTGCTCCAACTTTGCAGCATTCCTTCACTACTGTCCCAGACAGTGCAGCACTCCTTCAATACTGCCTCTCAGGCAGTGCAGCACTCCCTCTGTACTGCCCTTCAGACAGTGGAGCACTCCCTCAGTACTGCTGGTCTGACAGTATTCCCTTGGTACTGCGCCTCAGACAGTGCAACACAGTTTCAGTACTGACCCTCCAACAGTGTAGTACTCCCTCATTACTGCACTTGAGTGCCAGCCTACATTACATGTTTGAGTCCCTAGAGTGGGGCTCAAGTCCACAACCTTGAGAGTCGGAAGTGGCAAAGTCTATACTGATCTCCAAACTAACATTTATAGGACATAAAATTGGAAAATGCTGGAAATACTCAGTAGGTTTGGCAGCCTCCGTGGAGAGAGAAACAGATGAAACATCCCGACCTGAAACGTGAACTCTGTTTCTCTCTCCGCAGGGGCTGCCTGACCTGTGGTGTATTTCCAGCATTTTCCCTTTTATTTCAGACTTACAGCATCTGCAGTATTTGGCTTTTGGATTAACGTTCAATAGGATACAAGGAGAGGGGAGAGGTTGTTAGCCTGTGACTTTGGGGCGTGTTTCAAACGCTAGATCGGAGATGTGAAAGGACAGTGCTCAAACTCACTGTACCAATAGAAGTGTCCCGTAAGCTGCTTGATTTTTCATTAAGGTCCACTCTGATTTGCCTGGCTGATGTCTGTACTTGATCCCTGCCTGCTCTGCTGTGTTTTGTACAGGTTCGAGAGCGTTGCCAGGGTTTGCTCCTGGAAGCCCAGCAGCTGCTGACTCCGCTGGACGAGCTGGAGAAAGACATCACGGAATTCTTTGAATCGCTGAACAGGGCCAATCAGATCACCTCGCCCGGGGAAGCGGAGAGTCACTCCGTGGACAGTTTCAGGATGAGACACCAGGTTGGCAAAGATCATGCTTCTGTGCAGCAGAGTTTGATGACAGCATCTCGGAACTAAAACCTCTGCTCCTTTTATTCCCCCCCACCCACCATAGGAACTGACAGCGTGCCAAGACAAATGCAGGAGGGCGGTGGCTGCAGCAGAGAGGGATATGCAGACAGTTCAGAAACTGCTGACTTGCAGCAAAGTGCTGAGACACCTGGATTCCTCTGTCCTCCAGAAGAAGCTCCTTCAGATTCAAGCAACACTCCAGGTGGATCTCCATTGCCGCTACCCCGACCCGTGTTCAAATCTTCATCGACGCTGCACAGAGTGCCACAGAGCGAGCGTGTGTTTAGACAATTTTACTCACCATGAAAGCGAATTCCTGCAGTATTAGGATTCTAGCACCGTGCACTGTCTGGGGAGATGGTGTTAATGTCACTGGACTAGTAACCCAGAGACCCAGGCTAATGCTCTGGGAACATGCATTCAAATCCCACTATGGCAGCTGGTGGAATTTGAAATCAGTTAATAAATCTGGAATATAAAGCTAGTCTCAGTAATGGTGACCATGAAACTATCATTGATTGTTGTTACACCCTACCTGGTTCACTAATGTCCTTTAAGGAAAGAAATCTGCCATCCTTACATGTGACTCCAGGTTCACAGCAATGTGGTTGACTCTTAACTGCCCTCTGCAATGGCCCAGCGAGAAAATTAGAGTGGGCAACAAATGCTGGCCTTGCCAGTGACGCCCACATCCCAGAAAGAATTAAAAAAATTATAGCTCAGAAGGAGGCCATTCGTTCCATTGTGTCTGTGCCAGCTCTTTGTTCAAACTATCAAATTAGTCCCACTGTCCCATTCTCTCATCATAGCCCCCCCTATCAGTCTAAAACTAATCCCACTGCCCTGTTCTCTTGGCGGATGGTGAGATGGCTGAGTGGGAGAATTTGCTCCGGGCGTGAGGTGGGATAGACTAGGATAGAAGGCCACACAGATAGGCAAGGCTTACCACGGTGACACTTACAATGACAACTTGATTTTATATGTGGTTAAAAAGGAAATGTAAAATGTCCCAAAGCGTTTCACGTGCACGATTGGGAATATTTGACACTGAGCCACATAAGGAAACAGTGCGGAGGCTGACCAAATTCTTGGTCAAAGAGGTAGGTTTTAAGGATTGTCTTAAGGGAGGAAAGAGAGAGAGAGAGAGAGAGGGGTGGAGTAGGTTTAGAGAGGGACTTCCAGATCTTAGGGCTTTGATGGTGGAGCAGCTAAAATCGGCGATGCTCAAGAGACCAGAATTGGAGGAATCTAGTTATTTTGGAGGATTGTAGAGCTGGAGGAGGCTGCAAAGAGAGAGGGGGGAACAAGGCCATAGAGGGATTTGAACATAAGGGTGAGAATTTTAAAAGCGACGCATCACCTGCTGGTGGCCAGGAGTTGTGTCCACATTACAAAATCACACATGTCCTCTACAGTTTCCCATGTGCTATCCCATTGGGTGAGGGTCCCCCGGAAGGGCACAACCCTAAAGCAACTTCCTTCCAACACCTGCAGAGCAGCAGCCATTTTGAGTTAATCCAGAGAATTGAATACAAAATCCGTGCCGACGTTCCACTGCAGTGCTGAGGTAGTGCTGCACTGTCAGAGGTGCAGTCTTCAGATGTTAAACCGAGACTCTCAGGTGGGTGTAAAAGACCCCTGACACTGTTGGAAGGAGAACAGCAATGTCCTTGCTCCCGTTAATCAGTCAACCAGTGTGTAAAACAGGTTATCTGGCTGTTTGTTTCATTACTGTTTAGAATGAAAGAGCTTGTATTACCCAGAGTCATTCACAACCTCAGAACATCCCAAGATGCTTCATAGGAACATAGGAAACAGGAGCAGGAGTAGGCCATTTGGCCCCTTGAGCCTGCTCCATCATTCAACTAGATCATGGCTGATCTCCTACCTCAACACCATTCTCCTGCACTATCCCCATATCCCTTGATATCTTTAATAACTGGAAATCTATCCACCTCTGCCTTGAACATGCTCAATGATCGAGCCTCCACAGCCAATAGAATGGCAGATGGATGTATAAAATCACATGACTCTATTGAAAGAAGATATGGGGAATTCTCCTAATGTCCTGGCCAATATTTGTTTGTCAGCCAAGGTCTGAAACAGATGACCTGGTGATTATCACTTTGCCATTTGTGGGAGCTTGCTGTGCGCAAATTGGTTGCCACCTTTCCTACATCCCAACAGTGACTACACTTCAAAAGTATCTCACTGGCGCTAAAACACTTTGCGACACCCTGTGATCATGAAAGGAGCTAGGGCAATGCAAGTTCTTTTTTCTGTTCTTCATTAACCTTCATCTTGCACGCTGTTTTCCTACAGGACATGGTGAAGCAGGGGGCAGAGTGGAGGAAGTGTATGGAGACAAACAGCAGTCTGCTGAAGAGATTCGAGGATTGCAGGAAGGAGCTGGAAGTGACCCTGCAGTCGGCCCAGACAGCCATGATAGAGGAGGGGAACCCCGAGCGGCTTTTGCCAAGACACACGGTGAGAGCAAGGGAACTTGAGTGAAGCTGACTTTACGGGTGGTCCTCTCTGGCCCCTTCACTGCCTGATTCCCTGACTGAGACAGAGTGTGCTCAAGCACCTTGAAGCTGTGAGAGAGCATTGTGACAGAGGGCCGTTGACCTGGAATGCCAACCTTACATTCCTTTTTCCTCATAATGCTGCCTGATTTGCAGAATGTTTCATGCACTTTTTGCTAGATTTCCAGCATTCACAATATTTTGCTTTCAAGATCAGGGCTAACTTTTCCCACTGTGACCCCACCCCCTGCATGGAGCTGAACCATCGGGAACCCACATCAAGAGTTTGTGGACACCGGACCCGTGATTTGTTTTGTCGAATAATAGTTTGAGTTCTTGCTCGGTTATCTATGTACGCTTCTGGTAGACGAGACTCTCCGTGGGGAATTTCCCAAATGGAAAATTTATCCAACAATGCACAGACTTACCCATCTCTTCCTGTTCTGTGTGGTGGTAATCGGACTCGTAAAGCAGGTTTGGCTTAGTTATTAATTACCGAGGACATGGCATCAACAATTGAAAAGATCTGTTAATCTCTGGTTGGCAGCAGAGCTAGTGATAATGCTTATCTCTGACCATGACAGCTAGGCAGGGACTTGTTGTTGAGTAACCATTCTACAAATGTTAGTTAAACTGTTGCACAAAACCATTAACTGGATATAGATACTGATTGCAATAATGCTCAAAACCCTAAAAACGGAATGGTAAAAGGTTATTTAGTCCATCAAAGCGGCTCGTGTTTTTATTTGCTGTCGGATACACACACACACACACACACGCATTCGCTTCACTCTGTCACATGCTCACTCATTCACATTCCAACTCACTCACTTAAACATATACACGCACTCACATATACACGCGCTCACTCATTCACACCCACATTCACGAAGATTCACTCTCATTTTTTGTTATGGACAAACACACATGCACTGCAATTCTCAATCGTTTACTCATAGATGCAGACTTATACACACACGCACTCATTCAGCCACACACTCACACAGACTCCGTCTCACTCTGTCACAGTCATGCAATCGGATTCCCATTCATTCACTTACAGATACACGCACACTCATTCACTCACACATACACTCACTTATGAACTCACACACACTGTCACACACAAACTTTGTGCCTCTGTTATTCTTTCTTTCTTTCTCATTCCCCTCTCTGTCTTTCTCATTCCCCCCTCTTTCCTTCGCATTCTGCCCACCCTTTCTTTCTCATTCCTCCTCACACTCTCTCTCTGCCTCTCCCTGTCCCTGCCGCTTTTTATTGTTCTCTGCTATTCTGTGGAATGCTGAGATGAATTGCAGAGCATCCACTAGTGCCCTAGCTGAGACTAAGAACCCAATCCACCCTAACACAACCCATCCAGGGTTGTTGAGGGCAGCTTGTAGTGTCCCTTCCATCTCACCCCTCCCGGTTGCAGTCAGTTTACTCAGTGCAGGCCTAGAATCGAACTTGGTCACTGGGTAAACTCATGCAGCTGTTAAGGGAGAGACATTCAAGTTTTTTAAAATTCTTCCATGTGATGTGAACATCGCTGGCAAGGGCAGCATTTGTTGCTCTCCCCTTACTGTCCTTCAGAAGGTGACGGTGAGCCTCTGCAGTCCATCTTGTGTCAGGTTACGCTCTATCCCACTAAAATAAATCTATCCTTGTGAGTAATAAGTGATTGAGATTCTGTGTGTGCGCACAGCATGGGGTATAGGCAGTGAGTACGTTTACAATGTCGAGTTTGAGACATAGGCTGATTGGTGACGATTACTCTTATTCAAGACTCAATTGCTTCCCTCCAGGATTTCTTCGGCCAGTTGGATCAAAGAATACTGAATGCCTTTTTGAAGGCTTGTGATGAGCTGACTGACATTCTCCCTGAACAGGAGCAGCAAGGCCTCCAGGAGACTGTCCGCAGTCTGCACAAGCAGTGGAAGGTTGGTGCAAATAAAACTCAGGGTATTGGGTGCCTGGGGTTGAGGGGGAGGTGGGGGGGGAGGGGGGGTGGGGGTGGGGTGTCCATAGTTACATAGAATAGGAACAGGAGACGGCCATTCAGCCCCTCAAGCCTGCTCCACCATTCAATTAGATCATGGCTAACCTGCCAGGGTCTATTAACCATCAATATCCTACCGTTCAAAAATCCATTGATCTCAGTTTTCAAATTTTCTATTTTTCAGCCTTGGCATCCACAGCTTTTGTAGGGGAGAGAGAGGAAAAAATGAAAGTTACATAATGCATTTATATGGCATTTGTATTTCCAAGAAAGGGGACCTTTATTGCATAAAACAAAATTCTTTAACAAATAACTTGAGCTTTAGTCAAATAATGTGTACATTTTGTAAATATCTCCTGAAACAGAACTAAAAATGACTCGCATTTGGATAGTGTCTTCCATGACCATTGGACATCTCAAAGCTTTTACAGCCAGTGAAGTATTTTTGAAGTGTAGTCACCTTTGTAATGTCATTGCAGACTTTCACTATGCTTTGTGTAAAGAAATACTTTCTGGCATCTCGCCTTAACAGCCTGGTTCTAATTTTATTTGTTCTGTACTCCCCCATGGGAGGAAATAGTTTCTCTCTATTTATCCTATTAAATTTCTTAATTATCTTAAACATCTCAATTAGTTTGCCATTTAATCTTCACCACTCAAGGGAATACAAGCCTAGCCTATGGAACCTGGCCTCGTAATTTAACTCTTCAAGCCCTGATATCATGTGGTGAATTTGTGTCACACTCCCTCCAAACCAATATATCTGAGTATTGCCCAGAGGTCAACACTATGCTCCAGATTGAATCTGACCAAGGCTCCAAACAGCTGAAGCATCATTTACCTCCCCTTTGTGTTCCATCCTCCTTGAAATAAAGACCAGCATTCCATTAGGCTCCCTTTTTTTTTGTCAATGTACACATGCAGTAAGCGTGGTAATAGAGCTGGGGGCACGAGGTTAGTGAGTGAAGTATAAAAAGGCTTTTGTATTATACCACTACTGACATGCTGAAGGAGTCCTAAGTTTCAGTCCTAGTGTCCCTCAGTTTACCAATCCAATGTGCAGTAAGGCCTACTGTCACCCTGGATGTCGAACCAATGTGGGCCTAAAGCCTGGTGTCCCTCAGCGTACAAATTCTGAGGCCTAGGGCCAGATTTTCATTTTGGAGGCAGGAATTGGGAGTTGGTAGATTTCCTGACATCGCAATCCCACCTCCTGACCGGCAAAACCTGCCCATGCTATTTTCATGGTAGGGTGGTGGGAGGGGCTGGAGTCAGGCCTGAGGTGGAGACAGAGGGCGTTGGATGCTGAGGCAGGCAGGTTAAAAGGCATGCCTCCATTTGCTTGGACATCAGCACAGATCTGGAGATGGGTATAAGGTCCTCTAACCCTCACCCTCATCCCCTTACCAGCATACCCTCTCGATACTGTACCCCCTCACTCCCCCATATCCACTCACCCAGTATCCACTATATACGGAATGCATGAGCCCTACAATAACATTGGCAAGCCCTTGCGAAGCTCATAAAACTGCCAAAAATGAACAGACAGTACTTATTGAAACAATATTGAAACATATAAGAGATATGATCCTGAGGGGATTTGATAGGGTGGATGCTGAAAGGATGTTTCTCCTTGTGGGAGAGACTAGAACCAGGGGACACAGTTTAAAAATAAGGGGGCTCCCATTTAAGATGGTGATGAGAAGAAATTTTTTCTCTCACAGGGTCGTGAATCTTTGGAACTGTCTTCCCCAGAGAGTGGTGGAGGCAGGGTCAATGAATAGTTTTAAGGCAGAGGTAGATAGATTCTTGACTAACTGGGGAGTCAAATGTTATTAAGGGTAGGCGGAATGTGGAGTTGAGGCCACAATCGAATTAGCCATGATCTTACTGAATGGAGAAGCAGGCTTAAGGTTCCGAATGACCTACTCCTGCTCCTAATTTGTATGTTCATACATACTTCAAAATCCACTTTAAAAAACAAAGCATTATGAGTGGTTAAGAGGATTATCAATTTGATGAAGCTTATAGTCCTCTTGACAGCTGTGCCAACACCCTCTGCTGAGCCAGATCAATTGGTAAGGTTGGAACTCAGATAAACATTCATAATGAGATTCCATTGAACAGCTGTGTAAACAAAACTTCCAGAGCTGAATACATTAAAGCCTTTGAAGTCAGCCAGAAGCTCAGCCATCTGTCGAGGCTTTGAAATAGCCAAGCAGATGGCTGAGCTGACATTGACCTGAATGCAAATGGGACAGTTTACACAGTCAAATCTGAATTTCAATATTGCAGAATGTAGAATAGCACTTAATCAAATGGATAATGTACTCTAATGCATCTGAAGACTTTCCCACTTTCACAATGCTGTTCAATTTGATGGTCACTTACCGTTTCAAAACAAAGCCCTTTCATCAGTCACAGTATTAAAAACATTTCATAATGACATGTGTAGTTAGCAACACCTTTTGGACTTACCTGTCAAATGGCTCCTGTTTACAAATTAGGATCCCCCGTGGTTCAGAACAACTCTGGGCTGGTGTTATGCATGTCATCTTCAAAAGCCCCCTGACAGTATTAAAATTGTGGGGGGTCTGAAATGTCCCCTTCCACATTGGAACTGGCAATGTCAGGGCAGCTGGCTGCGGGCTCATGACCTGCAGCCTTATCCCGTGCTGATCAAAACTGCCAGCGACACAGGTTATGAGCAGTTAAGAGGATTATGTATTTTAAGGTGGATTTTGAAGTGCATGCGAAGCCCTGAATTTTTAATGCCCACCCAATGCGGGTCGCCCCCTCATCAGGAATACAAAATCCAGCCCCTAATGTTCACCAATATATAGATCCCAGGCTGTGAGTATTGGCTTTGATTTTAATAATATTTCTTGGATCATTTCAGGACCTTCAGGCTGAAGCTCCCTACCATTTGCTCCGTCTTCAGATTGAATCAGCAAGAAATAAACTGATAGAAACGGTTGAGGAGTGTAAGTTGGAACTTACTCGGGAGAACAAGCTACTAACTAGCACTAACAGTGAAGAGCTTATTACACAACACAAGGTAAGCACAGTGAAGGGTCACCTTGGCAGGCTTTGATCTGTACATAACCTGATTAGCAGCTGAGCTGCCTCCTTTTGCTTCATTTGTTCTTGGATGTGGGCGTCGCTGGCAATGTCATTATTTGTGGTCCATTCCTAAATGCCCTTGAGAAGATGGCGGTGAGCCAACTTCTTGAACCCCTGAATTCCATCTTATGTAGATACACCCAGAGTGCTCTTAGGATGAAGGTCCAGATTTTTGACCCAGTGACAGTGAAGGAAAAGTGATATATTTTCAAGTCAGGTTGGAGTGTGGCTTGGAGGGGAATCTGCAGGTGGTGGTATTCCCAAGCGTCTACTGCCCTGGTCCTTGTAGGTGACGGAGGCTGCAGGTTTGGTAGATGCTGTGAAGGAGCCTTGGTGAGTTGCTGCAGTGCATCTTGTAGATGGTACACATAGCTGCCACTCTACCCTGGCGGTTGAGGGAGTGAGTTACAGCGGTGAATGGGGTGCTGATCAAGAGGGCTGCATTGTCTTGAATGGTGTCGAGGTTCTTAGTGTTGTTGGAGATGCACTCATCCATCCAAGTGGAGATTATTCCATCACACTCCTGACTTATGCCTTGTAGATAGTTTGTAGCCACAGTATTTATGTGGATGGTTCAGTTCAGTTTCTGGTCAGCCTCCAAGATGGTGATGGTAATGCTGTTTAACTTCAAGGGGAGATGGTGGGATTCTCTCTTGTTAGAGATGATCATTGCCTGGCACTTGTGTGGCACAAATTTACTTGCCTCTTACCAGTCCAATCTTGAATGTTGGTCTGGTCTTGCTGCACATGGACATGGACTGGTTCATTATCATACGCTGCAAAAATTGAATTAGGATCTCGAGATCTCGAGAAGATAGTAAGAAAGAAACCTAAAGTTTTGAAAGACAGTACATTGAAACAACAATAAAAATGACATAATATAGCATAGAGTTTAATGAAATTACATAAACAGGCTATTTGGTCCAATGGCTCTCTGCTTGTGTCTATGCTCCACATGAGTGTGCCAGAGGATTGGCAACATGAGTTGGACATATTCCTGAAGATGTCATCACATGACCTCCTGTCTTCAAACGCCCCACCCCCATACTCCTGCCATTGGTCACCCATACTTGTGGCGCCCCATCTTCTACCACCAATAGGAAAGTGAACAGATTCTTCTTGACCTGATTGGTTGATTCTGGACTCTCAGTCAAATAGCCTTTTTCCCCCATGTTTGATATTTTTGTAACTAATGAACTAAATTAAAAACCCTAAACACAATTTTTAATGCCCCTGTGATTTTCCTCTGTGTTTCGTTCCCAGTGGTGTCCTGGAAGTTCATTTTTAATTCCTCCAGGGCAATCTGGGAGGGCTGGCAACTCTAATAAGCCTCCTCCCACCTTACTTCATCTAATGCTATCAACATTTTCTTTTATTCCATTCTTCCTCATGAGTTTACCTAGCTTCCCCTTAAATTCATCTATCCTGTTTTTCCTCAGCCTCTCCATGTGGTAGTGGGTTTCATATTCTAACCATTGTCTGGGTAAGGAATTTTCTCCTGAATTCCTTATTGAATTTATTAGTGACGATCTTATATTTTTGCCCCTTAATTTTGAAGTCCCTCACCTTCATTATGTCTACACTGTCAAACTCCTTCATAATATTAAAGAATTTTATCAGACTACTTCTCAATTGTCCCTCTTCTAGATAAAAGACCCCTGCTCTTGTATTATCCTTGCAAATCTCCTTTGCAATTTCTCCAGTGCCTCAATATCCTTTTTATAATATGGAGACCAGAATTGCACACACAAGTGTGATTTGACCAAGGTTCTATTTAAATTTAACCTAATCTCTCTTTAGGAATGAGCCCCAGTTCTTTGTTTGTACTTTTTATGGCCTTGTTGGCCTGCATTGCTGCTTTTAATAAAATCAAAATATTGCAGATGCAGGAGATCTGAAGTAAAAGCAGAAAGTTCTGGAAAATCGGTCTGGCAGCATCTGTGGAGAGAGAAACAGAGTTAAAGTTTCGAGTCCAATATGATTATTCTTCCTCCAAAGAAGAGTCATGTTAGATTTGAAACAATAGGTCTGTTTCTCTCTCCACAGGTGTTGCCAGACCTGCTGAGTTTTTCCAGAACCTTCTGCTTTTATTGCTACCTTTAATCATTAGTGAGTCTCTATCCCCTTGATCTCTCTGCTCCTGTACCCCATTTAGACCCTTATTTTCCATGGATTGCGTGGCTTCCATTATCTTCCCACCAAAATGCATCAGCCCTCACTTATCTATATTGAAACTTGTTTGCCACTTACATGTCAAATTATATAGGTTAAGTGGTTTCATTTTGTCTGATGGCTCATGGATTTTAGGCATATTTTGCATGCCATTGCATTCAAAAGCTCGCATTTCTTGTGGCTAAGGGACAACACCAGTCTCGGGTTGACTGGAGGGATGTTGCTTGGAGAATTAGTGCAACAGCCTATTGTCCTGTCACTGCTGGGAGCACTGAATTTACCCCAAGTTGCACTACCCACAGCTGTGACACCATCAAGTTATGTGTTACACTGCCAGCCATTTTGTGTGGCACTGGGTGCCATGTTCAAGCGCATTTAGGGACAGTCCCTTTGTCATATTTGTCTGTCCCGATTTAAACTGAATGCCTTGTTGTCCTGTATTTTTAATTCTCAATTGAGTCCCCGACCATTTTTCTGCCTCCCAAGCAACCAACCAGTACTATGATTAATCCTCATTTACATCTTTGACCTGTCCTTATAATATGCTGGGAGAAAGCTAACTTTTTCTTTTGCACTTCATCAGTATCTAATATTTTTTTCTACAACACCGGTCACCCCTGCCGACTTCACCCTAATGTAGAATGAGAGATGCTTCCATGCTTGCTCATTCAGTAGCACAGAAATCTCTATCGCCTGAACCACCCAAATGTTTATCTCTAACTTACTGCCAAATCTAGGATACTCCTTTTTGATTATCGAGTATATTTTTCAATGCCTTTCTCCAAGGCTTCTCCAGTCCACTCTATTCCCCAGTCAATGCGTGTGGCTCCCCATCCGGTATTCTTCTTTATGGGGAGGTTGTGGTGTAGTGGTAATGACACTGGCCCAATAATCCAGACGCCCAGACTAATGCTCTGGGACATGGGCAGAAATCCCACCATGGCTGCTGGTGGAGTTTAAGTTCAAGTGATAAATTCAATTAAAACAAATCTTGAATTGAAATGGTGCCCATGAAATGACCATAACTAAGATGAGGGCCGTGAAAGCATGATAGCTAAACTTGCAGATGACACAAAGATAGGTAGGAAAGTATGTTGTGAAGAGGACATCAGGAGGTCGCGGGCAGTTATAGATAGGTTGAGTAAGTGGACAAAAATCTGGCAGATGGAGTATAATGTGGGAAAATATGAAATTGTTCACTTTGGCCAGAAGAATAAAAAAAGCAGAGTATTACTTAAACAGAGAACAGCTGCAGAATTCCGAGCTGCAGAGGGATCTAGGTGTTCTAGTGCATGAGTCACAAAAAGTTAGTATGCAGGTACAGCAAGTAATTAAGAAGGCTAATGGAATGCTATCCTTTATTACGAGAGGAATTGAACCTAAAAGTAAGGATGGTATGCTTCAGTTGCACAGGGCACTGGTGAGACCACATCTCAAATACTGTGTGCAGTTTTGGTCTCCTTATTGAAAGAAGGATGTAAATGTTTTGGAGGTTGTTCATAGGAGGTTTACTCGGTTGATACTTGGAATGAGCAGGTTGTCTTATGAGAAAAGATTGGACAGACTGGGCTTGTTTCCACTGGAGTTTAGAAGAGTGAGGGGTGACTTGATTGAAGTATATAAGATCCTGAACGGTATTGACAATGTGGACGTGGAAAGGATGTTTCCTCATGTCCAGAACTAGGAGGCACTGTTTTAAAATTAGATGTGGCCCTTTTAGGACTGAGATGAGAATTTCTTCTTTCAGGGGGCTGTGCGATTTTGGAACTCTCTGCCTTAGAAGGCGGTGGACGCGGGGTCATTGAATATTTTAAAGGTGGAGGTGTACTGATTCCCTTGCCTAACAAGAATCTAAGGTTATTGGGGGTAGATAGGAATGTGGAATTTGAAGCACAAACAGATCAGCCATGATCTTAATGAATGGTGGACCAGGCTCGAGGGGCCGAATGGCCTACTTCTGCTCCTATTTCGTATGTTTGTATGTAATTGTTGTAAAAACCCATCTGGTTCTCTAGGGGAAGGATACCTGTCATCCTTACCTGGCGTGGCCTACAAGTGATTCCGGACCCACAGCAGTGTGGCTGACTCTTAACTGTACTCAAGGTTGTGGGCAACAAATGTTGGCCTTTCCAGCAATGCCCACATCCCATGAGCAAATAAATAAAAATGCCCATCAGTGGCCACACTAAGCTCATTTGGTCGAGCTTCTTGAGTGTTGTTGAAGTTGCATCCATCTAGGCGGGTGGAGAGCATTCCATCACACTCCTGTCTTGTGCCGTGTAAGTGGCGGAGAGGTTTTGGGGAGGTGCCTCAGAATATCCAGATTGAGTTCTGGGTGGACGGCCAGGTTTGAAAACCCTCTCGCAGCGCATTCAGCCTCTTACCAAACCCAACTAATCAGACTGATCAACCACTGATTTCTTTCAGGAATTTTTCTCGGAGACAGGAAAGTTCGAGTGGTGCAGGAAGCGGGGTAAGGTGATTGGCGACCTCTGCCAGAAGCTCCCGGAAACTCGGAAGTATGAAGGGATCAGGACAAAACACGAAATGGACAAAAAGACCCTGAGAGACTTGCAAGGACTCATTGACGCCACCTATCAGAAATTATTGGATCAGCCAGACAAGTGGAAGGAGTACATGACTAGGTAACAGTAGCGCACAACATAATCACCTAGAATTTATAGCACAGGAGCAGGCCACTTCGACAAACTGGTTCATGCTAGTATTTATGCATCATCTAACTCTATCTGGATATCCTCCTTACTGAATAAGTCATGGGTGGAGTTCTATGCACCGCCCACCCCCTCCCCCACCTCCGCCGCTGGCATATTTGAAAGCTGAGGGACAGAATTAAGGAGTGCCCAGCTCACCACCTTCCCACTCACCCCACAACCTGTCCCCTATGTTACAGCGGATGGGTAAGGTGTCAGGCAGCCTGCCCACCCTTAGGCCTATTGAGGTCCTTAAGTGGCCAATTAATCACAGAGTTGTTACGGTGCAGAAGAAGACCATCTGGCCCATCACGTCTGCACCAGCTCTCCGAATTAGCATTATGACTCAGTGCCGAGCTCCTGCCTTTTCCCCATAGCCCTGCACATTGTTTCTATTTAAATAATCATCTATTGTCCTCTTCAATGCCTCGACTGAACCTGCCTCCACCACACTCTCAGGCAGCGCATTCCAGACCTGAACCGCTCGTTGTGTGAAAAGTTTTTTCTCACGTCACATTTGCTTCTTTTGCAAATCACTTTAATTCTCTGCCCCTTGTTCTTGATCCTTTCACGAATGGAAACAGTTTCTCCCTATCTACTCTGCCCAGCCCCCTCATGATTTTGAACAGTTTTATCAAATCTCCTCTCAGCCTTCTTCTCTCCAAGGACAACAGTCCCAACCTCTCCAATCTATCTTCATAACTGAAGTTTCTCATCCCTGGATCCATTTTTGTAAACCACGTCTGCACTCTCTCCAATGTGTTCACATCCTTCCTGTAGTGTGGCGCCCAGAACTGTACACAATACTCCCAACTGAGGTCTAACTATTGTCCTATACAATTTCAGCGTAACCTCTTTGCTTTTGTACTCCATGCCTCTATTAATAAAGTCCTGGATAGTCTATGCTTTATTAACTGCTCTCTCTACCTGTCCTGCCACCTTTAATGTCCTATGCACATAGACAACCAGGCCCCTCTACCCCTTATTTTATATTGCCTTCCTATGTTCTTCCTACCAAAATGAATAATTTCACACTTCTCTGCATTGAACTTCATCTGCCACCTATCTGCCCACTCCACCAACTTGTCTATGTCCTTCTGAAGTTCTGTACTGTCCTCCTCACAGTTTACAATGCTTCCAAGTTTTGTATCATCTGCAAACTTTGAAATTGTCCCCTACACATCAAGATCTAGATCATTAATATATATTGGGAAAAGCAAGGGTCCCAATACTGACCCCTGGGGAGCTCCACCACAAGCCTTCCTCCAGCCTGAAAAATATCCATTAACCATTACTTGCTGTTTCCTATTACTCAGCCAATTTTGTATCCATGTTGCTACTGTCCCCTTTATTCCATGAGCTATAATTTTTCTCACAAGTCTGTTGTGTGGCACTGTATTGAATACCTTTTGGAAGTCCACGTACACCACATCAACAGCATTACCCTCATCAATCCTCTCCGATATCTCTTCAAAAAGCTCCAGCGTGTTAGTTAAACACGATTTTCCCTTAAGAAATCCATGCTGGCCCTTCTAATCAACCCACATTTTTCCACATGACTATTAATTCTATCCGGAACAATTGTTTCGAGAAGCTTCCCCACCACTGAAGTTAAACTGCCTGGTCTGTAATTGCTGGGATTATCCTTACAACCTTTTTTGAACAAAGGCATAATGTTTGCAATCTTCAGTCCACTGGCACCTCCCCTGAGTTTGGGGAAGACTGAGAGATTATGGCCAGTGCCCCTGCAACTTCCACACTCACTTCCTTCAATATCCTTGGATGTATCTCATCCGGCCTCAGTGCCTTGTCAACTTTAAGCACTGACAGTTTATCCAATACCTGCTCCTTATCAATTTTGGACCCTTCTAGTGATAGAATTTCCTCCTCTGTCACCATGGCCTGGGCAGCATCTGCTTCCTTGGTAAAGACAGATGCAAAGTTTTCATTTAACACCTTAGCCATGCCCTCTGCCTCCATGTGTAAATCCCCTTTTCGGTCCCTAATTGGCCCTACTCCTCCTTTTACCACCCTATCACTATTTATGTGCCTATAGACAGCCTACTCTCGATCATCACTAAAGTGATGGAAAGGGTCATCAACAGTGCTATCAAGCGATCAAGTGGCACTTGCTTAGCAATAGCCTACTCACTGATGATCAGTTTGGGTTCTGCCAGGGCCACTCAGCTGCTGACCTCATCACAGCCTTGGTTCAAACATGAGGTCAGAGTGACTGCCCTTGACATTAACACAGCATTTGACTGAGTATGGCATCAAGAAGCCCCAGCAAAACTGGAGTCAATGAGAATCAAGAGGAAAACTCTCCGTTGGTTGGAGTCATACCTAGTACAAAGGAAGATGGTTGTTGGAGGTCAATCATGTCAATTCCAGGATATCACTGAAGGAGTTCTTCAGGGTAGTGAGGCCCAACCAACTTCAGCTGCTTCATCAATGAGCCTCCTTCCATCATAAGGTCAGAAGTGGGGATTTTCACTGATGATTGCACAATGTCCAGCGCCATTCCCGACTCCTCAGATACTGAAGCAGTCCATGTCCAACTGCAACAAGACCTGGACAATATCCAGGCTTGGGCTGACAAGTGACAAGTAACATTCGTGCCACACAAGTGCCAGGCAATGACCATCTCCAACAAGAGAGAATCTAACCATTGCCCCTTGACATTCAATGGTATTACCATCGCTGAATACCCACTATTAACATCTTGGTGGTTACCATTGACCAGAAACTGAACTGGACTAGCCATATAAATACTGTGGCTATAAGAGCAGGTCAGAGACTAGGAATCCTGCAGCAAGTAACTCACCTCCTGACTCCCCAAAGCCTGTCCACCATCTACAAGGCACAAGTCAGGAGTGAGATGGAATACTCTCCACTTGCCTGGATGAGTGCAATTCCAACAGCACTCAAGAAGCTTGACCCCATCCAGGACAAAGCAGCCCACTTGATTGGCACCACATCCACAAACAGTCAATCCCTCCACACCGACACACAGTAGCAGCAGTGTGTACCATCTATAATATGCACAACAGGAACTTACCAAGGTCCCTTGGACAGCACCTTCCAAACCCACGACAACTACCATCTGGAAGGACAAGGGAAACAGCCCGATGGGAACACCGCCGCCTGGAAGTTCCCCTCCAAGCCACTCACCATCTGACTTGGAAATATATCGCCGTTCCTTCACTGTTGTTGGGTCAAAATCCTGAAACTCCCTCCCTAACAGCACTGTGGGTGTACCTACATCACGTGGACTGTAGCAGTTCAAGAAGGCAGCTCACTATCACCTTCTCAAGGGCAATTAGGGATAAGCAATAAATGCTGGCCTAGCCAGCGATGCCCACATCCCATCAATGAATAAAAATAATAGAAGGCTTTGGGATTCCGTTTTATGTTGGCTGCCAATCTTTTCTCATAATCCCTCTTCACTTCTCTTATTTGCTTCTTCACCTCTCCTCTAAACCTTCAATATTCAGCTTGGTTCTCAATTGTATTTTCTACCTGACACCTGTCATAGGCACAGTTTTTCTTCTTTATCTTAACTTCTATCTCCTTTTTCACCCAGGAAGCTCTGGATTTGTTTGCCCTACCTTTCCCTTTTGAGGTAATATACCTTGACTGTGCCCAAACCATTTTTTCTTTGAAGGTAGCCCATTGTTCAGCTACAGCTTTTCCCGCCAACCTTTGGTTCCAGTTTATCCAGCTCAGCTCTCTTGCCCCATTGAAGTCAGCTCTCCCCCAATTAATTATTCTTATTCCGGATCGCCCATTGTTCTTTTCTACCGTCATCCTAAATCTTACGATACAATGATCACCTGCCCACTTAAGGTCCTCATTCTACCTCCATTGCTATAGTGCGTGTGGCTGGAGAAGGTGGATGGAAGGTGACCAGCTTGGCTGTTTTAGTGCATGAGCTAAAGGTGGGCAAGAAGGTGGGGGGCATCTCCTTTGTGGGGGGTCCACTGTGTCCATTGGGGACGTACCCCTAAGATGATACCCTCTCACCCTACTTTGTGTGTCCCCCTACCCCAGCCTCTAAAACCTGAACCCCCCCATCCCCTTCCCACCCCCCAGTGGAGTCTCCAATCCCTGTCTGACCAAAATGCCCAGACTTACCTTCAAGTCCTGTGCCCATGTTCTTCCTTCCTGGGACTGCCTGTAGTCCTAGCAGTGGCCACTGCTGTCTTCTGGCGCTGCTATGACTGCAGAGCTGCCAGCCAATCAGATTGACGGACAGATCGAGGGCAGAACTTCCTGTCCCTCGGGCAGAATTCCCACCCTCATCTACTTATGGCCACCCCCAGCATATTATCAATATGGGGAAGCTGGATTTAAAGTTGGCGAGATGCTGACCAACTTTTCACCCTGGGGGGGGGTGGCGGTTGAGGCATATGACCCCCTCCCCCGGCCATAAACTTCACCCACTGACATATTGTTTGCCTTATCCTACATTTGTTTTGCCATTGTGCTTCCTGAAGACATAGGTTCCACTATTGACTTGGCCAGGTTTTCAGAGTAGGAGTGTGGAGTTTGTATCAAGAAACCTGGAAGTCCAGGATCCCCCGTGTGCTGTGGAGTTTTGACTCCACAGTGCACACTTTTTTAATGTAATTCCCACTATGGAGGTCACCATGATTGACAGGCTTGTTACCTACCGAGTAAGCAAGTTACCTACCGAGTCTGATGACCCCAAGGGGAAGATTGGGGCTGGGAACTGTGAAGGATCTGATGAGGAGCAAGGCGGCAAAAGCAGAAATGGGCCAGCTGTGGAGCAGGCTGACAGAGATAAGGGTGGGAAAACAAGAGGAAAGAAAGATAGCCAAGAACTCTTCAATTAGGGAGCTTCAATGGGTTTCTGGTCGGAGAATGGCGCTAGTGTTTTACCCCTTCCCCTAGCTTGGGGGGATTCTTCCAAGGGTGAGGGGTAAGGGTAGAGGGATTCCTAAAGGCTGAAGTGGACAATGATGGGACATTCTTGCTGTTGATTGGGATCTGAGAGATGATGAGGCTTTGTAGCATGGCAGGTTTGAGGCTGTGGGTGGGCCAGGGAGCTAATGTGGAGGTGAGGTTGAGTAGGATAGAGAATTTGGAGGAGAGAGGGCAAGAGGAATGCAGGAGTGGATGGAATGATGAAGCATGGGGTAGAGTTGAAGTGGGGAGGATGATGAAGCAATTTCAGTCAGAAACTAACATAGGGCTTGAGAAGATTCTGAGACACTGCAGCTCAGAAGGAGACCATTTGGCCCATTGTACCTGTGGTAGCTCTTCTGCTGGAGCTGCCTGCTCAAATCCCATTCCTTGCCATTTCTGTGTATCCTTCATATTCCTTTTGAAATACTCATCTAATTCTGTTGTAAATCAATCATATTATTAAGCCTCTGCTCCAATAACAACTTCGCATTTTAAGTTAGTGTGAACAGATTCCTTCTCCTTAAAATTTCCTCACTTTCTTGTAGATATTCCCAACTGTCAAAATGGCTTCTGACAAAGGACAAACAGCTAACAGAAATCAGACGTGCAGCCTCCAATCCCAAGAAGTATGGAAGTTTGAAATCTGCACTCGAGGTTTGTTGACCACATAATTATCTCCAATAGGTCGGAGACTCATAAAATACCGGGAGGAATAGGAAGTACCAAAAGTTAAAAAATCCTTGCCCCTCCATCATTAAAAGTATGATCTGAAGAATCATAGCCAATGAAGCAGGCTGACCAAGACAGACTGTCAGCTGGAAAGAGTCTGTCTGATACAATGGCAATAGATGTCTCGTAATGATGATGGGTCAGGGGAAATTCAGTGTTCCTTGTATGGAGCTTTGCTCTCAGGGCATAACTGTGTGGTAGCCCTTCTGTGGAGTGCTGCTCCCCACTGGAAGCACTTAGGTTATCTTGTAAGTATCTCACTGGTAGCATTCTTGCATCTGAGTTAACAGATTGTAGAGTTAAACCATTTAGTGTATAATCTAGCCCAGCAACAACAACAACAGCTTGCATTTGTAAAGTGCCTTCAATATAGTAAAGCATGCCAAGGCACCTCACAGGACATTATCAGACAAAAATGAACACCTAACCACATAAGGAGATATGAGGATTGTTGACCAAAATCTTGATCAAAGGGTAAGTTTTAAGGAGCATCTTAAAAGAGGAGAGAGATGGAGAGTTTTAGGGAGGGAATTCCAGAGTTCAGGGCCAAGGGAGCCAAAGGCACGGTTGCCAATGATGGAGAGAATGAACTTGGCAGAGCTCCAAAGGGAGGCCAGGATTGAAGGAGCGCAGTGATTGTGGAGACCTATGGGTGAGGCTAGACAGGGTTACACAAATTGGGATGGTCTGAGGCCATGGAGAGAGTTGGAAACAAGTATGAAAACATGGTATGTTTCTTTTTTGTATTTAGGGAATTAAGGAAGAGGCAAAGAAAGAGGAACCAAACCTTTCATGGTTGAGATCCAGACTCACTGCATTGGGAGAGATCTCTTCGGAGACTGAAGCAAAAAGAAAAGATCATGAACTGTCCAAACTAATGGCTGAATTCAACAAGCTCCTGACACAAATGGCTGAGGTAGGGGAAAGATCTGACAACGGTGACATGACATTGCAATAGTTTCTAAACATTTATTGCCTCTTGAAACCAAGCATTAGGAGCCTTCTGACTCACTGTGAAGCCCATTGTTTAATTTGCAGCTTCATAAACACATTCATTAACATCTCCTTGGCTCTATCACCCTCCCATTACAGCTCAGTACATGGCATTTTTCTTTTAGCAAAGAGGGGCGAGGCTTAGTGGGGTCAATTTGAGGTTGAGGTGACTCCAAGAATGCTCAAGTTTATTGACCTGATACATGAGCCCAGGAAGTCCACAGTTCTTAAGTCCATCTGGATCGGAGAGAGGATGGAGCGGGGAGATCTGTCACTGGGGCCGGGGTTTCTCCGCAGTTAGCTGTGGGTAGTCCTACAGACTAAGGTCCTCATGGGAAGAATTACTGTAGCCGGAGATGTGACAGGATATTTACCAGTTGGATAATTTCTGTCACCTAAGCTCCAGCTGTGCCCTTGCCCACTCAATAGGAAATGCTGGGCCTGGGCTTTGCACTTAAAGTAAATGAGATGCCTCTCTAAGGGGAGAGAGTGTTGTGCTATTAGGCAAACAAAGCACGACATTGTGGATTCAGATTTCTCAGTTGCTTGAATGGGAGCCTCTAACACATGGGGCAGAGTTTTGCCCTTGTTGGGCGGGCTTGGCGGGGGCGGTCAGGAAGCCGACTGCCGCCCGCAATCGGGGCTAGACCACGGTTTCATGCTGGCGGGCCAATTAAGAGCCGCCCAGCGTGAAACGTGTGTTGCAGCACTCAGTGCTGCCCGTGTTGTGGGGGCGGGGGGAGGAGGAGGGCAAACGGGGAACTTCACTCATGCCTGTGAGTGTGCACTTGAAAACCTCCCTGATGCACAGAGCTGCCTCAGGGAGATGACCAGTTTCCAAAAGAAAAGATTTAAAAAAACATTATGAAACATGTCCCCTCATGTGACTCAGTCACATGAGCAGGGACACGTTGTAAATGAGATGTAAAAATGTTTTTTTTTATTTGCTGCTGGAAACCTCATCCCGCCCCTGGATGAGGTTTCTTAAAAAGTGCAAAGAATGCTTGGCGTTTTCGCCTGCCCGCCAACCGTAAGGTTGGACGGGCAGCGAGGAATTTAACTTAATTACCTTTGTAATGGCCTTACTAGGCCTTTTAATTGTTGGCGGGTGCGCTACTGATTCTCGGTCGCGCCCGCCGACTGAAATATCACACGACTGCAGGTTGGTGTCAGGACGTTCACCCGACGTCAACTCGCGTCATTTTACACTCAAGAGGGTCAGGCGCGGGCCCGCCCACCCCCCAAGGTAAAAATTCTGTCAATGTAAATGAATACTCACATGTACTCTATACCCATGTAGATGAATACTCACGTGTACTCTATACCCATGTAGATGAATACTCACATGTACTCTATACCCATGTAGATGAGTACTCACATGTACCCTATACCCATGTAGATGAGTACTCACATGTACCCTATACCCTGGAAAAGGGAGGTTAATGTTCAATGCTGTGTACAGAGCCTTGGTCAGACTCCACTTGGAATACTGCATTCAGTTTTAGGTACCCCCACCTCAGGAAGGACATGTTGGTCTTGGCGGCTGCGCAATGCCAATTCACAAGAATGAAACCAGGACTTAAAGGGTTAAATTATGAGGGCAGCTGGAATAAATTTGCCTTGTATTGCCATAAATTTGATCTGGTCAAAGTGTTTTAAACTGATAAAGGATTTCACTGGAGCAGATAGAAGGGAACTGCTTCCTCTGCTGGGGGAGTCCAGAGCAAGGGGATATAAACTTTAAAATTGGAGCTGGTCTCTTTAGGGGTGAAATCAGGATATATTTTTCACATAAAGTGTAGTGGAATTCTCTTCCACAAAAATCTGGGGGACAGTTGGAGCTTTCATGACAGAGATTGACAGAATTTAATTAGCGAAGAGTGTCAAGGTGCATGGATCAAAGGCAGGAAGATGAAGTCAAGCTACAGACTGGCCATGATCTGATTGAATAGGCTCAAGGAGCTGAATGGCCTCCTCCTGTTCCTATGTCTTCATGGTGTAAACCTGCTGTTTTTGGGGTGAGAGACAGAGGAGTCTTCCATCATTCATTGAGGCAGGAGTGCAGAGAGCTTTTATTTTAAGTGTCATGCTGAGTGTCATGATCTTTTTTCACAGGTTGCTGTGTCCTTTCTGTGTACATTCAGAACTGGAAGCCATCCAAGTGTTTGTTAAAACAGCAAATCATTCAATTATCTACTTGGGTGCCGAGAGTTTGGGTTATAGTTCACCGACTGTGGAATTCGTTACCATAGAAAGTAGTTGAGACCAAAACATTGTATGTTTTCAAGAAGGAGTTAGATATAGCTCTTGGGGCGAAAGGGATCAAAGGGTATGGGGAGAAAGCGGGAGCAGGCTATTGAGTTGGATGATCAGCCATGATCATAATGAATGGTGGAGCAGGCTAGAAGGGCCGAATGGCCTACTCCTGCTCCCAGTTTCTATGTTTCTATGACTTGCCCAGCATCCCTGCTGATGGGATTAGGATGCAAAATGTTTATATTTCTACCCAGCGTTGAGATGGGTTTGGTGCATTCAGCTGAATGGGAAGACTAAATTTGGATATTTTCTGTTCCTACTGTTTGCACTAACATTCGTTCCTCGCTTCGTCATACTCTACTTTCCCTAAGACGGGTGTCTCGCTGAAAAAGCGATGCAAATTATAAATGAACAGGAGCGTTTGTGGATGTAATGTTCACGTGTCGAATAAAATATTTCCCAGTCGCAGCATCTGAACCTCCCAAGACAATTAGGTTTTATATTTCACATCACATCGCGTGCATGCAGTGGAGCAGTCGTCTCTTTCGTATTTCACGCTATGTTAACTTGCCCACTGTTTCCCCTCAGTCCGATAAACTGCTGTCCACTGTTGGTGAATGTATTCAGCACAGAGGGGAGGTGAAGAGTGCCCTGGAGCAGCTTATTGACTCCCAGAATCATCTGCAGGAGGAGAGAGCCCGGATGCTGGACTCTGACAGTCTGCAAGAAGCCCAGAAACTCCACCTGCATCACCAGGTATAGAGTCTGCACGGAAAGAAACATCTAAATATTTTTCTGAAGGTTCCTGTAGAGAAGTACAAATGGTTCTTTTTTAACTTTTCGACGATAGGAATTGCTAGTTAATTGGAGAAGACCTAGGCCCCTCAATGAGTCTAGAACAGTTTTGCGTATGATATGTGGAAAACTCCTCTGATGGGAGGTTTTGGGAACCCCAGGTCCAAAACCACTTGTTCCTCCCAAGCCATCATCTTAGGCAGTCCATTGGGATTGAAGATGCTTTGAAGGGTTCTGAGATGGCTGACAAGTCCAATGCGCAATGTCCAAAGCCATGCTACACTTCCCACATGCCTTGCCTTAAGTTACTCATAAACTGTATTCCAGAATGTCACTTTCTTGGAATGTGGGGAAGCCTGGAATTAATGACCTGTCCCTTGTTGGCAGGTGAAAGTGGTGGTATAGGCTGCCTTTAATCAATCACTTGTACTGTTGAGTGGTTTGCTAGGTCACTCTGCTAAGATTCATCTACCTAGTCTGGAGTAGTTGTACTTAGGAAAGTTTCATTTTCCTGAGGGGCAGTTTTGAACGGAAATCTAGGATCGATCCTGGTGCCAGTCTAAAAGAAAAAATGACCATATTTCACCTTTAAGGTGCTATTCCAGTACCAGAAGTTCTGGACTCCTATTCATGTTAGGGGCTGTGTGCATGCCATTCAGTAACTAATAACGATTCAGAAAGTCACACTGCCAGCTGCTTATAAAGAGAGACTGGCTTTTCTCTCTATGAGCTATCAAATGCAGGCTGAGGAGCCTTGCAGGAAGTTACTGGTATGGAGCCATGCTTTTCTGTCCATCAAACTTAATGGGCCAGGCACCTGTAACATCCGAAGATGTGTTTCCCGGTAAGCACTGCTCTCCACTCGGAGCTCTACATTGTGCAATGACACCTATGCTCTAGTGTTCTGAGTGTACGTCACAATATCCTATTAGAGGTTTTAATTCCAGCACATTGCATATTACATATGACGCACCTCAGTAGTAATTCCAGATCCCTTTCTACATGCTGCATACACACACACAGCAAGCAGAATGAACAAGCTTCATGAATTCTATATAACAATAAACCTTGGCTTCTGATGATGAATGAACCTGGGACCATTTCTCTCGAGGTTTGAGTTTCATTCTTAACAGTTGTGGTCTGAGCTGAACCAGTCCCTATTGTCTTGCATGTGCCCCATAACTATTTATTACCCAGTGTATCTCCCGTTCACCCATCACTCCTGTGCTTAATGGCCTACACTGACTCAGGGTCCCCATTCCAAAATCTCTGTGTTCCTCTAATTCAGGCATCTTGTCCAAACTCCACAATCTCAGCCCTCCATTGGTGGCCATGCCTTTAGCTCCCTGGGCCCTAAGCTCTGGAATTCCCTCCCTAAACCTCTCTGCCTCTCTACCACTCTCTCCTCCTTTAAGACCCTACTTAAAACTGACCTCTTCACCTATGCTAATATCTCCAGATATAGCTTGGTGTCAAATTTGGTGTGATCATGCTCCTGTGAAGCTTGGAATGTTTTACGGTGTTAAAGACACTATATAAATGATACCGTTGTTGCCTGCATGATGTTAGTAAAATTGTTTTGAATCCACAATTATGCAGCAACAAGTGAAGCAGTTAACAGTGAAGAGGCATGATGTACAGCAGCAGTTAGCTCGCGGGAAGGAGTTACAGGCAGCTGCTGAGCTGCTGAAGTCCTCCCAGGAAGAGCTGCAAAGCCAGGAGGCAGCACTCATCGCAATGGAGAAAACGATGGACACACAAGAGAAAGAACTAGAGGTAAAGTCCAGTCCTGGATACAGAACTACTGCCATGTCAGGATGGTGTGTGATTTGGAAGGGAACTTGGACGTGGTGGTGTTCCTATTGCATCTGCTGCCCTTGTCCTAGGTGGTGGGTTTGAGAGATGCTACAGTGCATCTTGCATTGCAACCATGGTGTACCAGTGGTGGGAGGATTGAATGTTTAAGTCACTGAATAGTGTTGGTCAAGCAGACTGCATTGTCCTGGAATGCGTTCAGCTTCTTGAGAACTGTTGCAGCTGCGTCCACCCATCACACTCCTGACTTGTGCCTTGTAGATGGTCGACAGCCTTTGGGGAGTCAGGCGTTGAGTCACTTGCCACAGGATACCCAGCTTCCAATCTGATTTTACAATGAAAGGCATTTCTGTGGTTGGACCAGTTGAGTTTCTGGTCAATGGTGACCCACCCCAGGATGTTCATGGTGAGGGATTTGGCAATGGTAGCGCTGTTGAATGTGAATGTGAAGGGGAGGGGGCTAGGTATGCCTGAAGGGGAGGAGGTTAGACATGCCTGACCCTTGTATGTGGTGAATGGTACTTGCAAATGAAAGAGTCAGCAATACCATCATAGGACCTGATGGCAATTATAGTGAGCCGAGTTGACATTTTGCTTTGCCTTGTGCTGAAGGAGACACTAAATCAGTGGCAGTGTTTTGAAGAGGAGAAGGGGCAATTGATGGAGTTCCTGAATCGTGCCGGAATGGCCATGGATCGCAATCGTTCATTCAGCAGCCTGGATAGCCTCAGATCGGAGCTGGAACAAACAAAGGTCAGAGCTCGCAGACTGTACTTTTTTTATTCATTTATGAGTTCGGGTGTCGCTGGGTAGGCCAGCATTTATTGCCCACCCCTAAGTGCCTTGAGAAGGTGGTGGTGAGTTGCTTTCTTGGACCGCTGCAGTCCATGTGGTGTAGGTATGTCCACAGTGCTGTTAGGAAGGGAGTTCCAGGATTTTGACTCAGTGACAGTGAAGGAACAGCGATATAGCTCCAAGTCAGGGCGACTTTGAGGGGAACTTCCAGGTGGTGGTGTTCCCACGTGTGTGCTGCCCTTGTCCTTCTAGATGGTAGCGGTTGTGGGTTTGGAAGGTGCTGTTGAAGGAGCCTTGTTGAGTTCCTGCAGTGCATCTTGTAGATGATACACACTGCTGCCATTTTGCGTTAGTGAATGTTTGTGGATGGGATGCCAATCAAGTGGACAGCTTTATCCTGGATGGTGTCGAGCTTCTTGAGTGTTGTTGGAGCTGCACTCATCCACAGCACACTTGGTAGCTGATCTGTAGAAATCAATGCAACCAGTTTAAATAAATAAGCAAATGGCTTTGAAATTGTGCGTTCCATGAAAATGAAATACTGGACTCCTTTTTCTGAAAATAGAAAATTATAAGCAATCTCTACATTTCTAAGATGCCCTGAAATGGTTTCCATAGCAGCAGTATATCCTGGGATTATGATAAGTATTAAACAATTTAGCTTTCCTCTTTCTTGAGGTTATGATGATCATCGCAAGTTCCCAATGTGTTATTGTCTTGAAGCACATTCCGTGTCTTGCAGTGAGCAGTGGCTGCTGATTACTGATGGCTCTTGCATTGCTTCTGCACGCAGGCCTGTTATGGAGACAGTGAAGTCAAGGCAGCTCTGGCTGAGGACCTGTTACAGAAGTTGGAAGGCATAAAGGTTGGTCCAAAGAGTAAGCGCTCCCTGCAGCAACAAACCAGACTGATGAGAGAGGAGGCTGAAAATGTACAGGAAAACCTGAACAATGAGTATGTGATCACACTTTTATCGTTACTTCTTATTAAGTCAATACTTAGGCTGTCCGGCTCAACAAATCCTCCACACAAGCAGTCATCCCGGTTGCAAGCTCCCACCCCTTTTATTCTTTTATTCCCCTTTTCCTTCAACCACCTATCTAATCTATTCTTAACCGTTAATGTTGCCTCTGCTTCAGTCAATCACCAGCTCCCACAGTGCATTCCACAGCCTCGTATCTCCCCTGTGTATAAAAGTAGTTTCTCCCATAAATCTCTTGGTTGTGTGACAAACACCCTCCAATTATAGTGAAATTGATCTCCAGGGTTGCATCTTGTAAGACATGTCAGTGGGAATGTACTATCATGTTCACAGGATACCTTAAACTCGGGACAGTGGACTTTCTATTGTCCACTGTGAGGACTACCATTTTAGCCCATTGTCCTCCACGATGGAGCACTCCCATTTTAGTTCATTTTCCACTATGATGGAAGCCAACCATTTTAGTTTATTGTCTATTACTGTATGATGGAAATCTATAATTTTAGGCTGTTATCCATTAGATGGAGCTCTACCATTTTTGCTCAATATTTACTGTGATGGAGACCCTACATTTTAGCCCATTGCCCACTAGATGGAGACTTATCATGGTAGCCCTTTGTCCATTATGATTGAGTTCTACCATTTAAAGCAATTTGTTCTAAGTTTCAAGTCATTACTGGTGTGTGTGTATCTTTTCCTAGCACAGACTAAGATTCCAGCCTCTTCCACTAACTGTAGGTGCAGGATCTCATTGAAGTGACATCTGTCCCTTTGGAGTGATTGTCCACACATATGCACACACACGTGCACACACACACACACGCACACGCACACACTCGTGCATGCGCACGCACACACACACAGGGCAGAATCTTTCCATTGGCGAGCTGGGGGTGGGGCCCCGACGTCATCCCGCCCCATTCAAATTTTCAGGAAGGCAGGCGGACAGCGAAATCAGCTGTCCGCCCGCCGACCTGTCAATGGCCAATTGAGGCCATTGACAGGATCATTAAGCCAATTAAAGGCCCTGCCTGTCCAACCTTAAGGTTGGTGGGCAGACCAGGAGCCCCAGAGGACTTCTGAAAAAACATGAAACCTCACCCACTGGGGAATCCCTCCCCCCCCTCGCAAAGGAAGCGCTTAGCGCTTCCCGTTGGGTGGCCCGCTGGGCGGGGCCTTAATTGGCCCGCCCACTCAAAATGGTGCCGGGGCCCGTTTCGGCGGCGGCGATCGGCTGCCTACCCGCCGCCGAGCTGGTGGGGGGGCCCGCCCACCCATCGAGGGCAAAATTCTGCCCACAGACACACGCACACACAGATGCACACATGGATGCACACATGGACACGCATGCACACACACACACACACATATATAGACGCACACGCTGTCACGAAAGTATAATAATTCTTATAATATTATTGTGATTTATTATAAAAGTAGGTTAATAGTGGGGTTTGGATAGTGTCTGTATGTGTGATTTAATTACATTTTGTAGCCAAGCAGACTGCAGGTTGAAGTTATCAAAAGAGGTAAGGTGTAGAAGTGTATTTAATATGTTAATAAGTAAACATAGCTGGGGTCTTAGCATGTAAGGTGTAAAGGGAATTTGCATTTTTAGATGGATGAAGGGGGATTTGGTTTTCAAAGGGAGCTCAGTCTGTTTACAAACAGACAGACAAGCAAGCTGAGGAATGTATTTATTTTTCTCAAAGGTTATTGACAATATATAGTGGCAACATGAAAGATTTATATTATGAAAAAGGTAAAATTCCAAAGACATGTGGAAACAATGGAATTTATATTGAAAAGGGAGAAACATGTATAAAGGAGGAAGGCATTGTAAGATCTGCCAGAAGTGTGAGAAGTCTGCAGTATTTGGGCATTAAGGCTGCTGTCTACAGAAACCGAAGTTGGGAAAGGCCACTTTGAATTCTACTGTCCGGGGTATTGTGTTTAACTTGCTGGACCTGTTTAAAATCTATTTTTTTTTACCATTGCCTTAACGGGGGTGTAAGTGGAAGCCAGATTAATTAGGGATTTTCGGAGTTATTATTGTAGTAATTTGTAGACCTATGTATGTACTTGAAATCCATTCTTTTGTTAATAGATGTTTAATTTAGTTTTTGAAAAAATCTCTGAAGTGTCGGTGGACTGATAACTTCTGAATTCAGGGCACGCATCTCAAAAAAATACAAATTGCAAATTTCCCTTGTGGATTCGTGCCATATCATACACACGCACACGCACACACTTTCCCACTGCAACCTATTCTCCCTGTGGTAAATATAGGGCAGCTGGGCAATTGGCAGATATTGAAGAACCACTTCAAGTGGAAGCAGTTAGTATGATTGGGGTATCAAGCATACCACCTGACTCCTGCTGATGGAGTTATATTTTGAACATGTGCTGTGATCTGTCCAATGGAACTTACTCCAATGGAGCAAGTCACAGTTGCTCTATTTTTGTAACCACCCAGGTTTGGCTGAATGCCAGTCCTGTTTGATGAAAGAACCCAAACATCCAAATGTGTCCTTGACAATGGATCATTCAACAAAGCAACTCAGACCTGCAGGCAAAATGGAAAGAGGAGATGATTGACAGTGAATGAGCCATAAAGGAGATTGTTATAAGTTCCAGCTCTCCTCTAGATATTCTCATGGGTTTCAGTGCCACAGGTTACTCCCTTCAACAGAACTTGTACCTGTTACATCCTAGAGTTAACTCAACAGCAGTAGCAAATTGCATTTATACAGCACTGACATGTAGTAAAACATCACAAGGTAGTTCACAGGAGTGGAATCAGGCAAAAAATTAACAACGAGGCAAATAAGGAGACATTAGGACTGGTGATCAGAGGTAGGTTTTAAGGAGCAGCTTAAAGAGGAAGGGCGAGGCGGAGAGACTTAGAGGGGGAATTCCAGAGGGACTCTTAAAGCCTAAGGTTCTTAAGGCGCAGTTGCCAAGGAAGGAAGTGTGGGACGTACAAAAGGCCAGTGTTGGAGGAATGCAGTGTCCTCGGTAGGTTGTAGGGCTGGAGCAGGTTGCAGAGATAAGGAGGGGCCATGAGGGAATTGAACATGAGGATGAGAATTTTCAAATCAGTGCGTTCAGGGACTGAGAGCAGTGGGATCAGATAGATGACCCTATATCTACCTGTATAATACCTAACCTGGGGATTTAGCGTTGTGCTCCTTGTCATACTGGATGCTGTGCCTTTCACACGTTTCCCCACCTGCACTGTTTTAATCTTTGGACTGTGAAACTAATGAACACTCTGGTAAGATGAGGTTTGGAGAACCAAGAAGCTGGTTAATTTTCCTTTATCGATTTTGATTTCACTCATGTATTTCCTCTTTGCTTTAGTGCGAAACATCTGGAAGAGATCAAGAGTCTGTGGGAGAGCTTATTAGCAAACTTTGAGTCATTGGGTCACTGGATGACAGAGAAACAGAAAGAGCTGGATGAAGTGGAGGATTTGTCTATCCCACTGGAGGAAAAGCTTTCCAAAGTTAAGGCACGTCTATCCCATCCAGCGACATTCTCTTTAAACCCTGAAGCCTGACTATGAGAGATAAGCAATCATCAAATTACAGTAATTAAAACAGAAAATGCTGGAAAAACTCAGCAGGTCTGACAGCATCTGTGGAGAGAGAAGCAGAGTTAACGTTTCGAGCTCGTATGACTCTTCTTCAGAGCTCCTGTCACCCTTCCTCCCCCACAGCTCTGAAGAAGAGTCATACGGATTCGAAACGCTAACTCTGTTTCTCTCTCCACAGACGCTGTCAGACCTGCTGAGTTTTTTCAGCATTTTCTGTTTTTATTTCAGATTTCCAGCATCCTCAGTATTTTGCTTTTATCAAGTTACAGTCTTGTTTCCAAGAAACAGCAGGAGAAAAAAAACTAAACAATCTGCTTTCTCGACTTGCAGCTTATTATTGACGCCGTTCTTGGTAAGTCAAAAGAGGTTAAAAGCTTGGAAGAGGAGTCACAGAACTTGGCCCAGTTTGTCAGCCCTGGCGAGATTGCCCGGGTCAAGGCTCGGTTGACCCAAATAACCAGGCAGTGGGAAGAGCTCCGCCAACACACTCAAGAGGTGGACAGCAAAGTGGAGAACCGAGTCTCACTGCAACAAAAGTATGAAGAGGGCCTCAAACAGGTAATGACGCAAATACGCAAGCAAACGTTTTAAAGTTATATTGTGTTCAGTCAGCATGTGAATGACTAAATGTAAGTAAAAACTCATGTACTGTTGGTGGATATTGGGTGTCTTTAGGTCTCATTGGAGGGATACTATGCCTTCAAAAATAGTCTCATGAGCAGCAGGGTAAAGTTAGAAAAATAGCCCGATTTTTGCACATTAAAGCTTTCTTTAGGTTATTATTAATGATGAACTGGTTATGCATTATGCAGTCAAGATGCAGATGTGAAAGTCTGCAGAAAGGCGGAGGTCTAAAGAGTTTCTCCGTCTTTTGTAAACAGATCCTCAAAACCTTGCTTCCTTCAATCTGAAGTAAAATGGACAAGTGATTTTATTTTTTTGCTCCTTTTTTTTATGTAGGTCCAGCAGACACTGATGGACATGGAGACTACATTGATGGGCAGGACCAACAAATGCTCCTCAGCAGTCGAGGCTAACCAGCTGTTAAAGGCACATCTGGTATGAATGTGCATTGGCGTCGTGTGTAAATCACATACCACAGGCACAGCAATAAATCTCTGCCTGTTGAACGGGAGAACAGCTCTTTACTGTCCAAATGGTTGAGGGCGTGCTTATTTTATAGCAAGGACCAAGAAACATAAAACATTAGTTATATTTTATTGTTTGCACTTGTCTTGCTTTATGAAATATCTCCAATCGAGCGGCGTGTATTCAAGCCAAATCTTCTGAGAAAATTTTTAAGCTGCGGCGCTTTCATTCAGAATCTCCCTCTGCGCTTGAATAATTTAGCGGTCCTTCCAGAAGTTGCTACCCATTTAAGAACCTGTCTTGGTGCATAAATAAAAGATGCGGCCGCCGTAATGCATTACAGCATATAAAGGACTGGCTTTTATTCCCCCCACTGGCTGATTTTCACTTTGGCTCTATCTGTGTTTGACCTTCTTGCTGCTCTTTACAGTACATCAGCTGATGTACTAGGGGGCCCATTTTCACTTTCTCTGATGGTGGAAGATGGCTGAAGAACCTGATTTTCATTTACCTTGACTTCCATAGCGCTTTTGCTTTTTCTGCAAATCCCTTTCTTGTAAAAAAAATGACCTCAGACTTCATGCTTTCTGATTTTTTTATTACTAAAAAATCAATTCCCTGCTGAATTCTGTAGGTTGAAGCGTCTGTGAAAAATGCACAGCCCATTGTTTTTACTCACCTGGATTTTCTGCTGCTCTGCTCCCTCCCCAGGAGTTCTGTCAGATTATGGAGCAGATAAAAACCCCGATGGCATCACTCTCAACGACTGCCCGTCGAATCAGCAATAAGGACAAAGCTGTTCAGGAACTGAGTGCCCTGCAGCAGAAGTATGAGAGGGTGCAGGATCAGGCCAAGGAGGCACAGGCGGTGCTGGAGAACCTGTTGTCACTCTGGCAGAAGTACGTAACCCTGTCAAATTCTCACCCATTTTGTTGCTAGAGCTTCGGTCCAGAATTAACCACATAGATCTCACACACATGTGCGCGTGCACATACCCTACACACACATACCACACACACACATACCACACACACATACATACACACATGCCTCTCACACACACACACCTCTCATGTACACGCCTCTTGCACACACACCCCTCATGTACACGCCTCTCACACACACACACACACCTCTCATGTACACGCCTCTCACTCACACACACACCCCTCATGTACACGCCTCTTGCACACACACCCCTCATGTACACGCCTCTCACACACACACACCTCTCATGTACACGCCTCTCACACACACACCCCCCTCATATACACACCTCTCACACACACACACCCCTCATGTACACGCCTCTCACACACACAGCCCTCACATACATGCCTCTCACACACACACACACCCCCCATTTACACGCCTTTCACACATACACACACACACCCCTCATGTACACGCCTCTCACTCACACACACACACACACCCCCCCCTTATATACACGCCTCTCACACACACACACACACCCCTCATGTACACGCCTCTCTCTCACACACGCACACACACACACCTCTCATGTACACGCCTCTCTCTCACACACACACACACATGGGTTTTGGTAGAATAGGTCGGGAGAAAGTGTTTCCACTGGCAGGTGGGTCAGTAACTAGAGGAGACAGATTTAATATAGTTGCCAAAAGAATGAGTGGGGGAGACGAAAGAGAACATGTGTTTTGTAATGAGCTGTTGTGATCTGGAATGCATTGCCTGGAAGGTTGCTGGGAGCAGATCAATAATAGCTTTCAAAAATGGGATTGGAAAAATACTCGAAAAGGAAACATTTTCAGGGTTCTAGGGAAATACCGAAAGAACAGGACAAGTCAGATAACTCTTTCAAAGAGCTGGCAAGGGCACACATGATGGGCTGAATGGCCTTCTTCTGCGCTGTATGATTCTATGATGCAATGAGCCATTTGAATATCCTTGCATATTCCGCCAAACTCTGATAAGTCTGAGGAAATCCCAGGTACTTTTTCTTCACAGAAAGTCTAAACTCTCACCTTCATCAAACGATCTCAGGAACATCCATTCAAGCTCTCCATGCCGGCAGAGTCTTGCTATAACACAAACTGCGTGCACTGGGGCCGGGATTGGAGGTTGCACAGCGAGTAGTCATGATCTGGAATGTGCTGCCTGACAGGGGAAGATTCAACAGTAATTTTTAAAGGGAAGTTGGATATAAACTTGGTAATGGAAAAGTTTGCAGGGCTGTGGGGAAAGAGAAGGGGAGGAGGACTAATTGGATAACTCTTTCAAAGGGCGAGCACAAACATGATGGGTCAAATGGCCTCCTAGGCTGTAAGCTATTGCAAGCTGCAACTGTAGGGCATCTATTCTTCATCGCTGAATTGATGGCGACATTATTGTCTCAACATGTTGAGATGTTTTGGTTTGCTTTTTCTTGGTTTGTAAAACTTTCTTTTTGTAACCAGGTATGAGAAGGACCTGTCCAGCTTTGGCTCGTGGCTTGAAAGGCATGAAGCAATTACAGGCTCCTGGTCCTCCTACCTTCCCTCTGACCAAGCCAAGCTGCAGAATGAAGTGCAGACTCTAAAGGTAAATACCAAACACTGCTGCAGTGTTTACAAAGCAGTCGATGTGCGGAGACCCGAGAACCATACAACTCAATTTGGGACCTAAACAAAAAGCCAGAACACAGCTGTACACCAGCACTCAAATTCAGAACGTCTGTCAGCACTGCCCATCATAGCCACGGCTCAACTCTTGCCCTCTCCCAAAATGAGTTGCCGGCTTAAGGTGGCCCTTTGTCCCTGCAAGAGGTCCCTCACGCACTGGAGTTCCTGAGATAACCATGGTTCTTTCTCTTGATGAAGAGCTACCTTGTCAAACACTACTTGCTTTTGTTAACAGAGTGAGAATCAGTTGTCATAAAATTCTGAAGAAGTCTAAGGGTGGCTATCTTATTTCCCAAGAGGAGCAGCATTAAGAACTTTCCAAACTGTTAAAAGGGAAAAAAGTAAAACTTTCATTTATATGGCTCCTTTGACAACCTCAGGCTGGCCCAAAGCACTTCACAGCTAATGAGGTACCTTTTTGAAGCATTATGACTGTTGCCCTGTTAGAAACATAGCAATTAATTTGTGCACATGGTGAGGCCCCACAGGCAGTAATGGGTTAATGACCAGATAATTTGTGACATTGAAGGAGAAGTATGCCAGGACACTGAGACGAAATCTCTGCTCTTCTTCAAAATAGTGCCATGGGATCTTTTACATCCACCTAGGAGGGCAGAGGAGGGGCCTCGGTTTAATGTCACATACGAAAGATGGCACCTTCAGCAGTGTGCACAGCATTGGAGTGTCAGGCAGGATTAGGCGTTCAAGTCTCAGGAGTGAGGCTTGAACTGACCACCTCCTGGCTCAGAGGCAAGCTCTGTGTCGCTGTATTTTTGGATAAATGTGATTAGGGCACATGTCATTGTCTCCATAATTCTTCCTGACTGTTATGAGACAGCTTTTCGGTAAAGCTGAGTTGTTTAAAAATCCCAGAGGGAAACTTTAAACAACTGTCATAACCTGTATTTTTAGTGATATGTTTGAGATGCAGCTCTAAATTCAGGAATCAGACCATCAGTTCTTGAGAGATTTTATATTAAATTAAATGAAACATTTTATTAAGTTACAACATATTGAACATGTATACATAGCTACAACTTACTACTATCATAACTTTTAACAAATTCCTGGACTAATCTCCATTAAGGCAACAGGAACCCATAGACTTTCAGCAGACACCAGGCAAAGCATTTTACAAATTCAAAGTGAGGCTCCTTTCACTTTGGTTCCTGTGGAGCCAGTTGTAAGCTTACAGCTATTTTGATCTTACATTGCCTCTACCCTGCACACACAAAACCGCTGAAGTTATACCTAGTACAGCTCATCAAATGTAACTTCTCATTGTATCACCAGCCTCTTTGAACAATAAGACCCCTTTCATCGTACCAATTTTATTAGTAATATAAACATATTGCTTAGTCTCTGCTAGCTAGGTGTCAGATTTCACCCACCTTCTTGAATGCTCTATTCAAAAAATGCAAATGCAATCTACCTCACTTACACCTCAAAACTGGTACATATCAAAGCACCCAGACGTGTTGGTTTTAATCCAATTAAGACACACCCACAGACTAAACCCCTGTTTTAAAAGAAAAATATTTTCCAATAATATTATATACATTAATAGCTTCACTGACCTGTACATCTCCTGAAGCTGGGTCATTAGTATAGTATATCAGATTCTAGTTTGCAAAAGCTGCGGCAAATAGCTAGCACGGACGCCGTGGATGGACTGAACAAGTTTGTTCTGTGCTCTCGGTACTTGTGGGGGAACTTTAGCAGGTGTGACAAGTTTGCCCATGGAGTACTGACATGTATTTCTCATCATCTCTCCAGGACCTGCAGTCTGAGGTGATGTCCCAGGAGTCAGTCCCCAGGGGCCTTGTGACGCAGGGAAAGGCCTTGTACCCAACCGCCTCAGAAGAGAGTGTGAAGACAATGAAAGCAGGCTTGCAGCAGCTGGATAAGAGGTGGCAGAGTCTGTCCCACACCATCAAAAAACAGTGAGATTAATTGAAACTTCTCTAAAGTGTGTTTTGAATCTGCTTGAAATGAATTTTTTTACATCAATAATTTTTCAGTTGACCTTGAGAGGTCATGTTTGCTTTTTGTGATGGAACTGTATAAAACACTGGTTCAGCCTCAACTGGAGTATTGTTTCCAGCTCTGGGTACCACACTTTAGGAAGGATGTGAAGGCATTAGAGAGGATGCAGAAAAGATTCACTAGAATGGTTCCTGGGATGAGGAACTTCAGTTACATGGATAGACTGGGGCTGTACTCCTTGGAGAAGAGGAGATTAAGAGGAGATTTGATAGAGGTGCTCAAAATCATGAGGGGTCTGTGCAGGGTAGATAGAGAGAAACTGTTCCCATTGGCGGAAGAGTCGGGAACCAGAGGGCACCCATTTAAGGCGATTGGTAAAAGAAGCAACAATGACAACAGGAAAAGTGTTAGGCTCTGAAACACACTGTCTGAGAGGGCGGTGGAAGCAGATTAACCCAGGCTTTCAAAAGGGAATTGGATAATTATCTGAAGAGAGAACATTTGCAGGCTATGGGGGAAAAGGGAGGGGTAATGGGACTAGCTGAGCTGCTCTTGCAGAGGGCCAGCATAGACACAACAGGCAAAATGGCTGCCTCATGCGCTGGAACCATTCCGTGATTCTAAGGCTGGCAGTAAGGCCGGCGTTTTCTGGCCCCGCCATGGTGGGACACGCTGCTGGGGAGGTGGCGGGCCAGCCAAAAGTCCATTGACTTTGGGGGTGGGGGGAACCAGAAGATGCCGTGGTGGGCGGGGCTGGAAAAAAATCCCAGCCTAAGTTGCCCCTCATAAATGTGAGGGCTCGATATGGTTAATGGCTGTGTTGGTGGACTAGTAGCCTAGAGGCCTGGACAAGTTATCCAGAGAGCGAGGAGAAATATTCTGAATTTGTAAAATTAGGCCATTGATCGTTTTTAAAGGCCCAACTGGTTCCCTGATGTCCTTTTAACAAGGGGAATTTACACTCCTTACCTGGCCTGGCCCCAATGTGACTTCAGTTCCACACCAATACAGCTCGCTGAGTGAATAAAGGAGCTGGAATATTCTAAGCCTGCGCACTAATTACGTAACACTGCTTTTGTTCCACAGGATTCGTCTCCTTGAGGAGGCAATCGAAAAACACCAGCAGTTTGATGAACGCTTGTTAAAGTTTTCTTTCTGGGTTGATCGCTTTCTAAGTGGCCTGCAGTCGACCTCTGAGATCAGCTCCACAGATCTACAAGCTGCTTTGAATCACATAAAGGTAACATTCTGAAGGTCCCTATATTTTTGAAAAAAAAATGTTGTTAAATGGGCGGAAGGGGGGTGTTGCTCGACTGGTAGCTCAATTTACACCAGCTCCATTTTCTTTGTTCACAATGGAAATAGTGTTTTTTTCCCCCCCACTTATCTTATCAAAGCCCCTTCTGGGGATGAGGGGCTTCAGAGAGGGGGATACGTTGGAGAAGCTGGGGCTGTTCCTTTTACAGAAGAGAAGGTTGAGTGGAGATTTGGAAGAGGTGTTCAAAATCATGAGAGGTCCAGACAGAGTAGGTAGGGAGAAACGTTTCCCATAGCAGAAGGGATTGAGAACCAGAGGACACCAACTTCAGCAGAATGGCAAAGGAACCAACGGTAACATGAGGAAAAAACCTTTTAATACAGCGAATGGTTAGGCTCTCGAATGAACTGCTTGAGAGTGTGGTGGAGATAGGGTCAGTTGTGGCTTCCGAAAGGGAATTGGATAATTATTTGAAGAAAAAAACATTTGTCGGTCCACGAGGAAAAGGTGGGAATGGCACTCGCTGAGTTGGCCTTGCAGTGAGCCAGCACAGACACGATGGGCCGAATGGCCTCCTGTGCTGTAACCATTCTATAATTCAATGGCTCTATAACTTTAAACTTTGAATCTGATCTAGTAATTAGTCAAGTGACATAATTAGAAAAAGTAAACAAATTACAGTGGATGCTGGAAATCTGAAATGACGAACAGAAAATGCCGGGGACACTCAGCAGGTGGGGCAGCATCGATGGAGGGAGAAGCAGAGTTAATGTTTCAGGTTGACAGCCTTCCATCACGACACAGATACTGCCTGACCAGCCGAGCGTTTACAGCATTTTCTGTTTTTATATTTTGTGAATAAGGTGTTTGTTTGACTGCACCGTGTCTCACTGAGCAAGACAAGAGACAGAGAAACGTGATTTTCAACATGAGTTCACACTCGAGGGATGCGACAGTGGGTTTTGTTGCAGACAGATTTCCCAGACCATTTTCAATGAACGCGCAGCCTCTGCCACAGGGCAGATAACTAGGGCAGTTAACATCACTGAAACGTACAAACGACTTGGGGTTCTGACAATAGAGAGGATGTTAACACAGTGGTTACGTTCTCTGACCTGCGATCCGGAGATCAGGAGTTCAAGTTGCCCATAGAAGTTTGAGAATTTGAATCCAGTTTAAAAATCTGGACACGAGAGACTGGTGTCAGCGAGAGTGACCGTGCAGCTGTCCGATTGTCATTAAAAATCCAGCTCGTTCACTAGTCCCCTTTAAAGAAGGAAATCTGCCACCTTCAGCTGGCCTGGCCTACATGTGATGCCAGTCCCACACCAACGGTGTTGACTCCTGAATGCCCTTTGAAGTGGCCTAGCAAGTCACGCAGTTGTATCACACTTTATCAGGGTGGCTAGGGACGGGCAATAAATGCCAGCCTAGCCAGCAATGCCCACATCCCGAGAATACCTCCTTTTACATGTTTTCAAAACTGTGCAACTTTCCAGATTTATTCAATTTAGCTTCACAATTTGCCGTGGTGGGATTTAAACTCCTGACCCATCTCATGCCTGGGCCGTAGCAGTTACACCAAACAATGACCCTTAGCTCAGTGATGACATGATTGCCTCAGTTTTAATGCAGACTGATAGGATCCCAATACCTGTGCCCTTCTACGTGTAGTAGGTGAGTAGATGTACCAGCCTTGGCTCAGTGATAGCACCTTTACCTCTTGAGTCAATGTTTGTGGGCTCCAGCCACACTCCAGAGACACAGGCCAGAATCTTGTGCTCTCGCTGGTGATGAGCTTGGGGGCGGGGAGGGGAGGGTATTAACTTGGGCGAGCTGGTAGCGTACTGGAACCCTGCCACCGTCCCGCCTCCACCAGAATTAAGCTCTGGGTTTTCTTTTTATTCGTTCATGGGATGTGGGCTTCGCTGGCTGGGCCAGCATTTATTGCCAATCCCAAATTGCCCCTGAGAAGGTGGTGGTGAGCTGTCTCCTTGAACTGCTGCAGTCCCTGTGGTAAGCGGTGGGAAGGCCTATGGACAACCTTCCACCCTGGTGCCAACTGAGGCCCTTCAGTAGCCAATTAAAGACCACTTAAGGACCTCATCCCACTGCCACTGGTATGAATCCAGCTGCCGGTGAGCCAGTCACCATGCGACGTGCTTGACAGGTCATGTGTGGCCAGCTTGTCACCTGGAGGGGCAGGAGGAAGGTGGGGGTGCCTTCGATCAAAGGCACTCAGTGCCTGATCAAGGGACTGGGTGTCGGGAAGGGGGGTTGGTGGCTGAGAGCCTCCCTTCCCTTGGTGCCGAGCCCCATGCACACTTCTTCCCATGACCCCCACCCCACGAAACCCCCCCCTCCCCGCCCAACATTACTTACTTGTGGCCCAGGTCGCTCTGCGATCCTGGGACTCTGGTGCCTGAACACAAGAGCTGCTGGCCTCTGATTGGCTGGCAGCTCTCGGTAGGCGGGACTGCCACCTTCGGGGTTGTGATTCCAGGGGAAGACTGGTTTGGCTGGTCCTCCCAAAAGAGGCAGCGTGGATCTCTAGCCGGCTGTCTAGCCAGCAGGGGAGACCCCCGACACCTCAATCAAATTCTGCCCATGATATAGCCTGATACTTCAGTGTAGCACTGAGGGAGTGCTACATTGTTCAAGATGCTGTCTTTAGGATGAGACATCAAACTTGCCCTCTCAGGTTGATGTAAAATTTCCATAGGCACTATTTTGAAGTAGACAGGGGAATTCTCCCTGGAGTCCTGGCAAATATATACCCCTCAAGCATCATTTAGGCCCAGACTATTGTCCCTGGGTCGAGTGCACAGACTCAGGAGATTTCCCAGCTCAGCGAACTCGATCTTTAAAATGTCCATCCATAGCTCGGAGTTTTGGTTGATGTTGGGGGCGGGGGGCGCAGTGCCAGGGGGGCAGGGGGCCTGGCAGTGGGGGGGAAGGCAGAGTGGCTGAAGTAGGAGTTGGGGCGGGTAACCCCGAGATGAGTGCGGAGGCTGCCAGGTGCAGAGGCAGGCTGGAGGCAAGGCCTGTCTCTGTGCTCTGGCACTGTGTTTAAGCACATTAAAAAAAAAATCCCTCCATCCTTCAACCCCCCCCAGACAACTCCCTTTGCCCCATCCATGCCAATCTATGGCAACCCATGCCCTCCCCACACACCACCCTTTTCCCTTACCCCCTCCATACCAACTCACCTAGTATCCTTGACACTTCCTGGACAGCTTTGAACTTTCCTGCACAGCTGGACTATGCCTTGATAGCTGGACCAATTCCCTGACAGCTGGACCAATTCCCTGACAGCTGGACAGTTCCTTGACAGCTGGACCAATTCCCTGACAGCTGGACAGTTCCTTGACAGCTGGACCAATTCCCTGACAGCTGGACAGTTCCTTGACAGCTGGACAATTTCAATGAGTTTGTGCGTAAAATATTGTATAATCATGTTTAATTCTAAGAATCACAAAGGGTTCCTTGGCTCTCCCGAAGGTGTCCCAGGACCCGATCCAAAGGGTACCTTGCCTGTCCAAAGGGGTACCTTGGCTATTCGAAGAATCCACCAAGTTCAGACCTCCTCTTACCTGGTCTGCTCTGTGCATTCCAGAATTGGGTTCAAAAATTGCAAGGCAGTGCAGGCAGCCAGTGATTTAAATAGTAAGCTGCCTCTGCGATTTGCACATGTATGAGCCCCAGCCTGACTCCAGCCTCACCCACTTTGGGACTTAGAAAATTTGGCTATTTCCAGGATCTCAGTGATGGTGAAAATCTGGGTCTTAGGTTATTATCACAATGCTGTTTGTGAGATCTTGCTATCTGCAAATTAGTTGCTGTATTTCCTACATCACAACAGTGACTACATTTCACATTGGCTGTGAAGCAGCTTGGAGCCACCTGTGGTTGTGAAAAGTGTTATATAAATGCAAGCTGGTTATTTTTATTTTATTCCTGACTTCACTGAACATCTGATTGCGCATCGTCCATCTGGGAAGAAGGTCATGAGTTAGCACTTCTATCTTGGATGCAACTTACAGGGCAAGATTAAGACTTATCCTATTCTCGCTTCCCCTCCTCAGTATATCCAACTTTCAACCCTGAAACTAAAGTTTATAACAAATTGAAAGCCCCATGAATCAGATAATGCTGGTCAGATCCTCGTGAGACTTCTTCTAATTCACTGGCCAATTCATTGCTTTGTAAGCATACCTAGCACAAAGGAAGATGATTGTGGTTGTTGGAGGTCAGTCATCCCAGTGCCAGGACATCACTGCAGGAGTTCCTCAGGGTAGAATCCTCTACACAACCATCTTCAGCTGCTGCATCAGTGACCTTCCTTCCATCATAAGGTCAGAAGTGGGGTTGTTCGCTGATGATTACACAATGTTCAGCATCATTCGCGACTCCTCAGATACTGAAGCAGTCCATGTCCAAATGCAGCAAGACCTGGATAATATCCAGACTTGGGCTGACAAGTGGCAAGTAATATACATGCCACACAAGTGCCAGGCAATGACCATCTCCAGCTAGAGAGAATCTAACCATCACCCCTTGATGTTCAATGGCATTACCATCACTGAATCCCCCACTATCAACATCCTGGGGGTTACCATTGACCAGAAACTGAACTGGACTAGCCATATAAATATCTGGCTACAAGAGCAGGTCAAAGACTAGGAACCCTGCAACGAGTAACTCACCTCCTGACTCCCGAAAGCCTGTCCACTATCTACAAGGCACAAGTCAGGAGTGTGATGGAATATTCCCCACTTGCCTGAATGAGTGCAGCTCCCACAACACTCCAGAAGCACTCCAGGACAAAGCAGCCTGCTTGATTGGCACCACGTCCACAAACATTCACTCCCTCCACCACTGAGCACAGTGGCAGCAGTGTGTACTATCTACAAGATGTAATGCAGGAATTCATGAAGGCTTCTTAGACAGCACCTTCCAAATCTATGACCACTACATCTAGAAGGACAAGGGCAGCAGATAGATGAGTACACCACCATCTGGAAGTTCCCCTCCAAGCCACTCACCATCCTGATTTGGAAATATATTGCTCTTCCTTCACTGTCGCTGGGTCAAAATCCTGGAACTCCCTCCCTAACAGCACTGTGGGTGTACCTACACCACATGGACTGCAGTGGTTCAAGATGGCAGTTCCCCACCACCTTCTCATAGGCAACTAGGGATGGACAATAAATGCTGGCCCAGCCAGCGAAGCCCACATCCCGTGAATGAATAAAAAAAAAGCTTGTCTACCACTATGTGAGGTGATCTTCAGGCAACAGAACCCCCTAATGGAGTGTGGACTGGATGTAATCCAACATCTCAGCACTCGAAAACCAATATTTCTGGTGTGATTGGGCCTGCCTCTGGGAGTAGGTTTTGAGTAAATGATGGATAAACTCTGGCCGGGGAAGGTTCACTGTCACAATTATTAAAAGTTCTTTCGGTCAACGAAAAATCAGAACAAATGAATGAAATGCAATGGGACTGAGGTAAAAGCAAAGATTTAGTCCTCGTTTCTGTGGTTTGCAACTCTCAACAAAAGCCATTTTTAATTCTATGCGGTCAATTTTTAACCTGGCGTGAGATTCAGGCAGGTGGTTGGTGTGCTGGGAGCAAAATGCTCTTGCTGGCCTAACATCAGGCCTAGGCTTCTTTAACTGCCAGGCTTCATTTGAACACCATTGATCTACACAGAGCAAGTAGCAGGAGGATACAGAGTGATTGCTAGGTCGGGAACTCTTTAGCCACTTCCCCGGTTGTAGGTAAGTAGCAGAGAGGGGATTTCCAGGAGGAAAGCGGAGGGGGAGCGCGAGGAACAATCTGGGACAATCTGGGATCCAAGACTTTCTCTGTGGAGCCTGGAGAATCTTCTAGGCCCCTCTCAGGGATGTTCTGGTCTTACAGGTTTGTGCTCCCTCGCGTATGGAAGGCTGAGGGATGATGCGATTGCGCTGTTTAAGATGATGAAAGTTGCTGGCAAGTTAAATATATTCTGGTGGGGAGCCCAGGATAATGAGACATGGCTTTAAGCTTGGAGCTAGGAGTTTTGGTTTGATATCAGGATGGACATCTTCACACAAATCTGGAACTCTTTCCATTCGCAAGCCATTGTGGCTTGGTTAGTTGAAATTTCGCAACTGTCTTTGATAGTTTTTTATTGGAGTTAAGGAACCAAGGCAGGTAGATAAAGTTATGATAGAGATCAGTCATGATCTAATTGAATGGTGGAACAGGTTTGAGAGGCTGACGGTTTCTCTGATCAAATCCTTTAATCAAATTAAACACCTCAATTTGATCACCTCCTAATTTTCTATACTCAGGGAAATACAAGCCCAGTCTATGTAATCGCTCTTCATAAATGTAATCCTTTTATCCCAGGTATCATTCTGGTGAATTTGCCGGCAGCTCATCCAAGGCCACTATACCCTTGCTGGGGTGTGGTACCCAGAACTGAACACAGTACCCTAAATGGGGTCTAACCAGAGCTTTATATATCTGTAACCAAACTTCCACCCCCTTGAGTTAACCCTTTGTAATTCTTGTCCTGTTGTCTCACTGTGTAGGACCAGGCGGGAGCTGTAGAGCAGCAGTGTGCTGAGCAACAAAGCCTGAAGGACCAGGTGGACTATCTGTGCTCCATGTGCGAACCAGCCGACCAGCTTCTCCATGGCAGGACCGAGGAGTGCTTTCAACTTTTCCAGGAGGCCAATCAGGTTGTTGAGCGAAGGAAAGAGGTCCTCAGACAGCTGGCTTCTTTCCTGGAGACCCACAGAGTTGCAGGAAACGTGCTTCACAGGATTAGGAAGACCGTTGAGACAGCAACTAACTGGGACAAGGTGAAGACGGAGCTGCTGGATAAGGAGCTGGGTGACGTGACGCCAGACATTAAACAATTGGATTCCCAAGCTACAGCCCTTGATGCCCTCATCAGTAAAGCTCAGTGCCATCTGAAGGATGTGGGTTCTGACTCCAGGACCTCCTGTAGGGCCTTGGCTGAAGGAGTAGAGGCAGAACTGGAGTCCGTCCAGAACATCCTGGGCACCAAGCAAAGTGAGGCCGAAGCACTCAACTCCCTGTGGAAATCATTTAAAGAGCGCAAGGAGCGGTTGTTGAAGACCATTGAAGACATTGAAGAAAAGGCAGACAATGCGGGTTTGAAAGAGCCTAATCTGCCAGCTTTACAACTCAGGTGAATATACTCCAAGGGGCTGTGCTGGGTACAATATTGGACACAAATGATAAAGCATGGTTATAAAATGAATTTATAGAATAGTGCTGTTTTTAGCTGATAGAAACAACAAAGGTCACACTGGTTTCCTCATGGACTTTAACCCCGTCAAATATTGGAGAGAAAAATGTTTAGAGTTGGAGTCATATTTGATCTACTTTAAACTCATTCTGCCATCACCCATTCTTCGTACCTTATTCTGAAAGCCCTCTGACATAAAGAGTTTAATTCAAAAGTCTATACCACTCAAAAGAGGGTATTGTCATCATCCTGGTGTAAACAATGAGCCCTTTGATTCTACCTGAAGTAAGGTAACAAAGGGATTCAACTATTGTACATAACTGGAGTAATCTTTCAAAGCCAAGCAATTGAACCTCATTCAACAAGCTGGCAAACTGATTTATTTCAAGGTCTGTTGAGTCATTGAAGCAAATAGCTCAATGTAGCTTCCTAGAAGGAATGATTTCAGTGCCAGCTTGTACAGGAATACTTTACAGACCTCACTTACTGCTGCTATATAACACATTGTGAGTTTTATTCTGAAAGTGCTGACACATAGTTAGCTTCTAATTCTTTTAAACATATTTATTGCTAACTGGTTCATTTTGGATTAAAGAAGGAAAACACTTGCATTTATATCCCAATGTTTCACAACCTCAGGACAGGGGATCTGAGACTTTCTTTGTGGAGTCTGGAGAAACGCTCCTAATCTTCCAGGCCCCACTTGGGAATGTTAGGGTCTTACAGGTTTGTGTTCCCTAGAGTAGGGAAGGTTGAGGGGCGATGCGATTGCACTTTTTAAGATGATAAAAGGAGTTGATAAGGTAAATCTTCTGGTGGGGAGCCCAGGACAATGGGACACAGCTTTAAGCTTGGAACTAACCTGTGAGATCGAGCCCCATTCCAGAGGGTTGAGTACATGATCCAGACTGACACTCCAGTGCAGTGTCGAGGGGGTGCTGCATTGTCAAAGACACTGTCTTTCAGGTGAGGCATTAAACCTATGCCTTGCCTCTCCCTCTCAAGTATTCATAAAATATCCCTTGGCACTTTTTGAAGAAAAACCTGGTGTCCTGGTCAGCATTATCCCTCAACCAAAAAGAGATGAGGTCATTCATCTGATTCTCTGTTTCTGTGAGTTTGCTATGTGCAATTTGGCTGTTGTGTTTGCCAGTGAAATATAGGGCTGGAATTTACAGCTGCAGATCGCCCTCCCACCGCGTGTACGTAAGATACAGCCCGATGACGTTGGGTTGGCTATCAGACATCATCACGCCAGGCTCTGAAATCAAAGATGATGAGCAGGTGTGGAAATTGGAAGCCCTTCGGCCATTTTGAAATAACCAATTAATGAGCTGCTGATAAAAGCAAAATACTGCAGGCGCTGGAAATCCGAAATAAAAAACAGAAAATGCTGGAAAACCTCAGCAGGTCTGACAGCATCTGTGGAGAGAGAGAAGCAGAGTTAACGTTTCGAGTCCGTGTGACGACGTTTCAGAGCTGCTATCGAGCTTGTTAAAGAGCCATTTGTCGGCAGTCTTTCATTCGCCACTCCATTTTTCAGGCGTTGGATGGGGAAATGTTTGGGAGTGATTTGCGCTGGGCATGATGAGGCAGCACAAAGGCAGAATAAAAGGCCTGCCACTGGGACCATGGCTGCATGTGGCTGCAGAGTCTGCTAGTGAAGATGGCTGCTGTCTGTATGTTTTTTGACTCCATTTATTCACTTTTTGGAGGCTGCCATAAGAAATAAGGAGAGACTGCTCGAGCAGGGGGGGCCTTTAAATTGGTGGCCGTGTTTGACTTCCTGTTCACGGTATAACCCTTGACCCTCATGATCTCCCGGCCTAGACTCCCGATTGGGTGCGGAGCCCCCTTTCACATCGCTGATTGGCTGCCTTCTCGGCGGGCAGCCTTTAATCGGCCACCTGACACTTGATTCGCTGAGCTGAGACGGGTGGGAGGGGTGCGGGGGTGAACAGACCAATCACTTTCTGTCCCCCCTCCTTCACCCCGTCGAAAAGGCAAAATCGAGCACATAGTCAAACACTTTGGGACACCCTGTTATAGGATGCTATATAAATATAATCCCTCCCTTTAGAAAACTTTAAGATCCCACTGGTTATTCCAGTTACAAGTAGCACTCTGGTCAGGAATCAGCTCTAAAGATCACCCAAATCCCAATGGAGATTTTCCTGTATGTGTGATTTTGGGATTAGGCTGGTGTGTTCACGTGTGAGCAGTTCCAGGCTCATGGGTTGGTTGGGAGGTAGGGGATATAGAATATGGATTAAGGGAACGCGCTTTGTTTGATGGGCTGTGACAGTGGTGTTCCTGTAGGGATCTGTTTTGGGGCCTCAGCTTTTCACAGATGTGGCACTGTTCATAGTTCATTTGCCTCTGAATCGCAAGATGTTGGGTTCAAGACCCACTCCCGGGCTTGAGCACAAAAATCAAGGCTGACACTCCGGTTCAGTACTGAGGGAGTGCTGCACTGTCGGAGGTGCCGTCTTTTGGGTGAGGCATTAACATGAGGCTCCATCTACCTACTCGGGTGGATGTAAAAGTTCCCATGGCACTATTTCGAAGAACAGGGAAGTTATCCCAGGTGTACTGGCCAATAGTAACCCCTTAATCAGCACCACAAAAAAAAATTATCAGGCCATTATCACATTCCTGTTTGTGGGACCTTGCTGTGCACAAAGTGGCTGCAGCATTTCCTACATTACAACAACAACTACACTTCAGAAAATACTTCATTGTCCGTAAAGCACTTTGAGATGTCCAGTGGTCATGAAAAGCACCATATAAATGCAAGTCTTTCTTTCTCTTGTATGTATTAATACTTTGGATGAAGGAATGGAGAGTTATCTATCCATGTTTGCAGATGACACTAAGTTAGGAGATGCCATAGGCTGTCGGCAATGGTGGTGTAGTGGTAATGTCACTGGACTAGTCACCCAGAGCCCTGGGAAGATAGGTTCAAATCCCACCACCACAGCAGCTGTGGAACTTCTTAAAAAAAAATCTGGCATAAAGCAAGTAATAGTAACCATGAAGCTATTATCAATTGTTATAAAAACCTATCTGGTTCACTAATATCCTCCCTTTAGGGAAGGGAATCTGATCCACAGTAATGTGGCTGACGCTCTGCAATGGCTGGTAATTAGGGGTGGACAATAATGTGGGTGATGCCCACACCTCATGAAAGAATAAATTAAATGGGAGCAGGAAGTTGCAGAGACTAAGTGAGTCAATGGTCATTGGAATTCAATGTGGGGAAGTGTGGGGTTATCCACTTTAAACCCAAGCAGACTAGGCCTGTGGAGGATTTAGGTGCCTGTACACAAATCAGTAAAACCTGGTACAAAAGGTAATCAAAAAGGCTAGTGGAATATTGGCCTTTTTCTCAGTAGTGCTGCATTCATTTATTTTTGAACACTGCACTTCAGGAAAGATATATATTGGCTTTGGAGCGGGTGCAGCAATGATAGAACCAGGATAATACCAAAAATAAAATAGTTAAATTAAGAGGACAGGTTGGATTCCTTTGAGTGTCAAATGTAGAAAGTTAAGGGGTGCATTAATCAAGGAATATAAAATGTTTAAGGGATTTGGTAGGGTAGATACAGTGAAACTAAAACAAAAACAGAATTACCTTGAAAAACTCAGCAGGTCTGGCAGCATCGGCGGAGAAGAAAAGAGTTGACGTTTCGAGTCCTCATGACCCTTCAACAGAACTGAAGTATAGTTACAGTTTGAAACTCGAAAGAGAGTTGGGGAAATTTTAAAACCTGGACCTCGCTGAGGTGCTTGAGCCTAACTAGAGAATTTCTTTACCTTCTGTAGGTTGAGGTTGTTTAATCAGTTTGAGGAAGATCTCGGCACCCAGCAGCATGAGCTGCAGTGGCTGATGGACAAAGCGAAACAACTGGCTCAGAGGGATAAGGTTTTAGCTGTGGAAGCTGAGAAAGAAATTAACCTGTTGGAGGTGACCTGGAATGACACCAAAAAGCTGATCAGTGACATGTGAGTACAGTAATAATGAATCAGAAGAGAGGTTGCATTATCTCACTGATTCATGACTAATTCAGGTTATTTTTATCTTCAGCATAACTAAATTCACCACATGAATAAAGATGTGCAAAACTTCAATAATTTAAATGTAATTTAAGTTGAATTAGATGCTGGATGACCAAATTAGTCGCACATGGCTTAATTTTGTGTGGGCCGTCATTTATTTACGCAGCCTTTCTTTTGAGTATGACACAGATTTATATTTTCTTGACATAGCAAAATTGAATGGGAAATGCTCACAACAATGGCAGTAATGCTTATGGATGGGAATAATGTGTCCTACATTACGTGGTAGAATTTTCTACAGGGGGTGGGTCTCCCAGTCCCCAGGAGGGGAATTGCCAAAGCTGTTTGCTCTGTTTCTCTGCGATTTCCACCAATGTTGCTTCAGGAGATTAGGAGAACGGCGCATGGAAATTCTGCCTCAAGATAGACTACAGATTTTTATTGAAGGACTCTCTGTGGAATTACGTGAATGAGGTACGTTCATCCTCCCCTCCTGCTACACGTCGCACTGAATCACTGTTTCTTCTTTACAGTCAGGAACAGGGCTGCTTCCTGGTTGGCCTCATGAGGGACTACCAGAGTTCAAAGTCTGCTCTTCTCAAAGTGATTGAAAATTCTGAAGCTGTAGCTTTGATCAAATCAAGTCTGTTGGATCAAGAAGACATAAGGAGAACGCTGTCCAGGGTATGTGTTGCTATATCCCATTAATCATCAGCTTCCACGAGTTGCCCTACAGAGTCGGAACACATTTTAACAGAATCCTAACATCAAACAGTTACAAATTCAAATAATGATTTTGGGGATTTTCACATCGCTTTCCCATCTGTTAGTATTCTTAACTGATCGATTCAGACTCTGGTGATCTCCATACAGGCTACATAGGCTGTAACACATGTTGTCATGTACTTTTCAGGCGTGTCTCTCCTTCCCCTGGTGCACAACCATTAGGAATGGGCTCCCTTGGTTAATCCAGAATTGAAATATCATTCGTAACCAGCTCTGATGTTCAAACTGAGGATCCAATACATGGTGTTGTAACCAAAGAAACATCTAGGGTGCAAATTTGGTTTCTGAAGTGCCACCAGGGTTGCCAACTGTGATTAAATGTATTCCTGGAGGCTTCAGCACATGACCTGCCTCCAAGCTCCAGCTCCAGCCATTAGCCGGACAACACATCCATCCTTGTAACACACTGCCTTCCTAGACCAATCGGAAAGCAAAAAGACTCATGTCCAAATGGGTGATGCTTGCATTTTTTTTTTCCTATTTCCAATATTTTTATATCTGGTAAAGAGAAATGTTCAAAGAAAATGACAAAATAACAATCTTTTCAAATGTCCTGATGGTTTTACTCCAGGGTTGTACACAGCAATGTCCTGGAGACTGATCTTCAAATCCTGGAGACTCCAGGCCAATCCTGGAGCGTTGGCCACCCAAAGTGCTATGTAAGTCTCGTACCCTCCTGAAGGTGCGGAGTGTGCAGCCAGCTGCTTCTTTCTGGTGCAGCCTGCACTGGAAGCAATCCTGGTGTCACACGACCCTACCAGTAGATGTGAATACAGACTTCCTAAATGAACCGTGAAGGTCTGTTGAATTAATTTGCGCATCACTGTGCAAAAGAAAAAGGCGGCGAGCTGCAAGATGGGCCTGCACCCAGGCTTTTTAAAGAGCCAGGCACTCAACTTGCAGGCAGGGTGGTTTTGAAGAACCTATCCTGTTGCAAACTTTTGTGGAACGTTTCTAGAGGCACTGCGGTGAGCTCCTGGACTTGCCAGTGAGCGTTGCTGCATCCCGACATGGGGCATGGAGTAGCGGACCTGTCCACACGCAGGCTGCCGCGGGCCTGGTGATTGCAGGCGCTACGCCTCTGGGTCTGCAGCACGTCAGGGAAATAGAGCAGAGGCTGCGGAGAGGGCAAGCTCTGCGTGATACTCTCTGCCAACTTGGAGCCACGCTCCTCCATGCTCCCTGAGATTGACGGGAGGCTACCTGATAGGCTGGCCAATGAACCCAGCATCTCCGTGTACGTGCCCATCAGCGTTCTACAGTATGCGCCCCCCCCCTTTGAGGTCCTCGCCCGAATACTCTGCAGCAGAACTCAGCTGCGATCTTGTCCTCCGGGGAGATGGCAAAAAGCAGCACCCTTTAGCCCTGGCCTGGCTGCAGCCCAGTCGTACCTGGTTGACTCACCCTGTGCTCCAAGGTCAGTAAGGTGCCACTTCCTGAGCTGGAGGCTGTGAGTGTCAGATCATGAGAGAGAGCCTCATCATGAGTGCTGAGCTGGTGCTCTCCTCCTCCTCCTCCTCCTCCTCCTCGGGAAGCTGTGGCTGTTCAGGTGCCAGCTCTTGGGTGTCATAAAGCAGAAAACCAGGAGAGGAAGGTTGATGTGAGGGAAGGGGGTGGGGTTGGAATCAAGAGGTCCATAGACTGACCATTAGCAGCTTGCTCATCAACCCAGACCTCAGGACTGAGGATGAGTTGGGTGTTGAGAAGGAGAATAAGGGAGGAACAAACAGTCACCCTCCATATTCTTCACAATGGCAGATGATAGAGGCTTTGTTGCAGCTTCCTCATGATGCTGAAAGCCATCTTCTCCCTGGGGCTCAGGAGGCGCAGGCATCATTGTTCCCTGCTGGTTCTGCTCTGCTCCCTTGTATTGAGTGCCACCTTGTCAGACAAAAGAGCGGGCAGAATGTCAGTGACTATGTAGCATTGTGTTTAAGTGATGTGCCTGCCATAGCTGAATAGCTGAAGGTATGTGGGGGCAGTGAGTAGTGCATGTGAGACTGGTAGCCTGGATCGGTGCGCGAGAGTGAGGTGAAGCACCTGGGTGTTAGACCTGAGTCCTGAGTGCTAGGAGGTGCTGCTGGGTGTGTAATGGGGCTGTGGTGCAGTGAGCAGCCTGAGAGGCTGGTGGAGCAGTGGGAGAGGTCAGGCGAAGATGCGTTCTTGACCACCTGCATGAGGTCATTAGACTTTCGTGTGGCACTCCTCCCAGGTTGTCAGGGCCACACACTGAGGATTGACTTCCCTGGTAACCTGTTCCCACCCCCTTCTGATGGTGGGCCTCCTGGCTGCCCGCACAAGCATAGCCTTTCTCCTCCTGTTCAATTCCACCCCCAGTGCTTCCAACACCATGGGCTGAATTTTGCCCTTGACGGGCGGGCGGGCCTGGCCGACTTGGCGGCGGGTGGGCAGCCAATCGCTGCCGCCAAAACGGGCTCCGCCGCTATTTTAAGTGGGCGGGCCAATTCAGGCCCGCCCAGCGTGACGCCCGATGGGAAACGCTATGCCCTCCCTCTGTGGGCAGGGGGGATTCCCCAAATGTGAGAGTGCGCTCTTTCGTGCATGCACACAAAAAAGTGCACATCTCCCTGAGGTAAAGTGCTGCCTCGGAGATCACTGAAAGGTTGTCAAAATGTAAAAATAGAAAAATAAAAAAATCACTTGAGATGGGACATGTTAATAAAGTGCACAAAAACTTTATTAAACTTTTTTAAAACCGACATGAAACCTCATCCCGCTGGTGGATGAGGTTTCATGTTTTTTCTAGTTCCCGCTGGGGCTCCTGGCCTGCCCGCCAACCTTAAAGTTGGACGGGCATGGCCTTTAATTGTTTTAACTACCCTGTCAATGGCCTCAATTGGCCATTGACAGATCAGCGGGCGCACAGCTGATTTCGCTGTCCACCCACCTTCCTGAATATTTAAATGGGGCGGGATGACGTCGGGGGTTCCGTCCCCAGCTCACCGACGGAAAAAGTCAGCTCCACACCTGTCACCTTGGAATGGCCTGATGTTCCATTTGCCTTGTTTTAAATTGTAGCAATAATATTCGGTGCAGCTTCCCTTTAAGAGGGTCAGACTGCCTTTAAGAACACGAGGCTGGTTGTATCACATGTTCTCAGGACACTGTTCAGGTCCCGAGGCAGCCAGAATCATGGCAGATGGTCGGCCCTTCGCTACAATCGTGATAATGAGGTGGCAGCAGCTAATTTATGTGCTGCCCGCCTCAATGGAGCAGGTTGCGACTCACATGCCTAATCAGGATGCAGATGAATTCCATCTCACCTTACACTCCAAGTGGCCTCTCCTTAAGTCCCTCTGGCTTGTTACCTCTTTCTCCCCTCCTTCAAAAGCCACCATCTACCTCACACCACCTCTTAATATTGGATCATTTTACTAACTTTTCTGAAGTATCTTTGGATATTTTAATATTTTGAAGATGTTGTAGGGGTAAATTTTGATCTTCACCGCATGGGCACTAATCTGACATTATTGGTTTCTGTAATGGGTGAAGGGGAGGGTTGAATTGTGATCTGCTAGATTACAGCCCATACTGTCAAGAAGAGCACTTGTCCCTCTATCAGTGTACACTGTTGTTCTAGGTTCTTTATTCAGATGATGCATTGACTAAGCATCAACAAAATGAGCCACTATTTTAAAGGCTAGAAAGTTTGCGAGCACACTGCCCGATACCGTAGTTCACCTGGAATCTGCAAATTATTAACACATACTACCTAAAGTGTAGAGAGTGCAAAATATTTTACAAGGCAGTAAATATTCTGTGAAGCTGAATAGAAAGATGAGATGAGAACAAACAAATTGAAGGTCATTGGAGAAAAGAAATTGAAGGTTGTCCTTGTAGAGCAAGAGGGATATGGTGAGAAAGTGGGAATAAGATGAACCAAAAACATGTGGGCTTCTTGACCCAAATAGATAGTTCCTCTTCCTGAATTTCCCATTGGAATCGTAGCATAAGTTCACCATTTTCATAAGGATCATTGTTGAATGTCCTTTCTTCTGTTTGTTCTCACCTATCATTCCAACTTCATAAAATCATAATCTGCCAAGGTGGTCTTTGAATTATCGGTTTCAGCTCTTGCTTGGCGGTTGCTCGGAGCAACAAGCTTGGACAATCCTTGGGTTGTGAGGACGATGATCCTTAATAAATCCTGGGCTTGTGTTGACCGTGTGAGTGAAGTCTTGCTTCAACTTTGGGTGATGGATAATGATGTGGACACCTCAACATGTTGCAACCCAAGCGCAAAGAGACACTTGGCGGGATTTTCCACGCCCGACCGCTTCCGAGATCTTCCGGTCCCGGCGCAAGTCAAAGGACTTCTGGCTGGGTCGCCGCCTCGCCCACGGTGGGTCCCGCCTGCAACTAGGCCGGAAAATCCCGGCCACTGCCTGCATTTGAAAGGCTGACAAAACTCTGCATTTGTAAATTTTTTTTTTAGTATTCGGTGATGCATTCACCCGCGTAATAGATTTTAAAATGCTTAACTCCACCATCACGGGTCAGTTTAGGTCATTAGAAATAATCCTGCAATGTGTTGCAAAAACTGGTCATGGACCGAGGCCAGGATTTTCTGGCCCTGCTGTGTAGCGGGACCTGCCGAAAGGGACGCAGCAGCCCAGCCAAAATTCGGTTGAATTTCGGCGGGACTGGACAATCCTGGCGGTAGGCAGGGCTGGAAAATTCCACCCTGAATCTTAAATTCCCTAAAAGGCCGCTTCCGCTGTTTGCTCTGTATCTGTGGATGTTCCTCCGATCTCCCAATGGAAAAAACGTGCGACAGGTCATCCTTAGTGTTGAGATCAAGTGTCGAATAAAGTCTTTCTCTGAATCTTTTTGTCTGTTGGTCAGCATGAAGTGGCGAAGTCCGAGTTAAACGGAAGTCAGGAGCAACTGGATGGATTCACCTCAAAAGCTAAACAGATGTTGGCTGAACTGAAGAAGATTCATGGCTGTGACCCAGTGTCTCTCAAACACGATCTGGACAACGTCTTGGACCAATGGCTAGATGTAAGCATAATCCATTGTTCTGTTATTTTGGGCCTCTTCTGTGCTCCTTTTTAATGGAAAGGAGAGAGAAACCTTTCCCGCCGGCTCCCTCATTCACAGGACTGCCCAAGCACAGGTATGGTAGCTGGTATTGGACGTCTTCAGCCCAAAACTTCTTCCTGTCAGGGAATTGCCAGTTAATTCTGTTCAGGGGAAAAGAAAATGGTCCTGAAACTATGAGATACAAATGTTGTGGACACTTTTCATGCTTGTCGAAAAATCTCTAAACTGCTGGAAAACTGCACATTGTTAGACATAACTTACATAATCATTGGTCAGAGTCCTCATATTTATAAACTCCTGACTGTTTCTGTGTTGATTAGGTTGTACATACAAAAAAGTGATGGAGCTAGAAGGTTTTGCTGTATATAGAATGGCCAGTTTTATGAACAGCTGACTGTGTACACTCTCCCCTAACAGGTATCCGAGCGACTGGATGACAACATTGAAAGGCTAAGTAAGAGCCTTGCGATGTGGGAAGATGTGCTCAACATCAGCGAGGAGGTTGATACATGGTCCAAAAGTTCTATCTCTGAACTAAATGAAATGGTTAGCAACTTGAACGACAGCCAGAGAGCAGAAGCGAAACTGCTGGAGTTCCAGGTAGGTGGCATGAGGTTACTTCTGGTGGGGTGATGAAGAGCTACTCTAACGTCCTGGGTTACTGTGTGCAATTGTCACTGTTGCCCAGTGGTCAGTTTGCTTGGGTGAGATAGGGAATCGATGATTAAATCTGGCAAACGTCCAAAAAAGCATTAATTAAACCAAGAAGTGAAATTGGGAATTCCTCCTGGCAATTGTGCGAGTAGGAGATGCAAGATTTAGGGTTGGTCAACTGGCATGCTTCTTTCATTGGCACGAGACAAGAGTCAGAGGCCCCACAATAAACACTTAACTGTGGGCTCCCCTTCCGTTGGACGGCCAGCTGATACACTGCACATGTTCTCATTAAATGGCAATTGAGATTCTCATGTAGGCTCTAAGACCCCAATTCGCACATTAAAAGGGCTAACCTCCTGATTCAGATATGTGCTTTGGCCGCCCGGCATTAAGCCCCTTTGGAAGTGGCAAGAGTCAGAGTTACAAATAGATCAGGACACATTCTTTGGTGCTGTTAAATGCCTCGAGTTAAAATCGAAACCCCGGCAATGACTTAAGCAAGCAGATAAGCCTAACCTGCATCTCACTCAGAACCTCACCCTGTGCCCATAGCACCCTGCTTTACAATGCCCAACCTCACTGCCTCCTTAATTTTGACGTGAAACTAGGCAGAACCTTTTGCCCTTTCCTAGTTCACCAGACCTCGGTGCTGGAGATATTTTAGAATGACTCAGATTTGTTCAGTGCAGAAACAGACCATTTGGCCCAACAGATCTGTGCCAGTCTTTATGCTCTACAGGAGCCCCCTCACACCCACTTCATCAAATCCTATGAGCATACTCCTCTATTCCTTTCTCCTTCATTACTTATCTAGCTTCCCTTAAACGTATCTATACTATTCACTTCAGCTATTCCATGTGGGAGCAAGTTTCACATTCTCACCATTCTCTGGATAAAGAAGTTTCTCCTGACTTCTTTATTGGATTTATTGGTGACTCTCTTATATTTATGGCCCCTAGTTTTAAACTCCCACAAGTGGAAATATATTCTCAGTAATCTTGCTGTTCCTGTTCTCTCATTACCTCCTAACTTGTCCTACGCGATTCTTGGTTGCAATGGAATCACCTTCTGCTTATCCGTAAAACCCTTATTTAAATTCCCTCATAAATCGTGATTGTTGCCCTTCAGTCTGTCAGTTAGACTTGATTCTGACTGGAACCTCAGTGGAATTTCCTTCTGTCCACACCTCAAGGACCCTCTTGGAACTAATTTTGCATTTCCCCACATTCAGCTCTTTTGAAATCCAATAGCTGGACTCCATTCTCCTTTATTGCTTAATATTCCTTCAAGAACGTTTCCTCTCAAAGGGCACTCGGGGGCAGGATTTTCGGGTGGTCGGGCGGACATGGCAGGCGGAGCCAGGAAATGGTCCGATTGGCCCCTGTCCGCGATTTCTCGCTGGCTGACCAATTAACGGCCAGCCAGCATGTAATGTGCGCTGAAAGGCGGGGTGGGGGTGGGAGTGGGAGGAGGGCGAGCGCTGAAGTCTGCACATGCGCTGGGAGAACGCGCACTGAAAGCTCCCTGAAGGCAGAGAGCTGCCTCAGGGAGCTGAAGAATTTTAAAATCAAACATAAAGATTTGGAAAATCTGAAAAAAAAATGTCCCCACATAGGCCTCACTCACACGAACATTGACATAATAAAATTTATGTCAAAACATTTTTTTAAAAATTAATGTCGGAAACCTCACCCCGCCCGTGGATGAGGTTTCCTCAAAAATGCAAAGGCCGCCTGGCCGATTCGCCTGCCCACCAACCGTAAGGTTGGACGGGCAGCGAAAAATCTCTCTTAATTAATACTTTAATGGCCTTAATAAGCCTCTTAATTGTCGGCGGGCGCGCTGCTGACTCTCGCACGCACCCGCCAACTGAAATGTCGCGTGAGCACTCGGTGACGTTGGGACGCTCGCCCGACATCACCACGCGCTATTTCACGCCTGATTGGGTCAGGCGCGCGCCCGCCCACAGGACGTAAAATTCTGCCCTAGGTTTTCCAATGACCGGATCTGACCATTAGTCAACTGACACTTCATTCTGTTATTGACTTGCAGTCTGAGGTCAAAATTAAAGGGGAGAAACTCAAGAGTCTACATTCTAAAGTCTGTGAACTGACAGAGTTATCCAAATGTCAGGAGCCACCGCCTGTGCTGCAGGTAAGTGAAAGCTTTCTATATGGTTCTCCCCCACCTTTGCTCATGCTCCACGATGAAATGCAAGGACAGAGATTGCGAGGCAGCACTGCTGGGTGCGGATGCAGAGCTGGACTTGCAGTGCTGAACCTTACCTATCCCTGTGGGGCTCCCTGGATTAATATCATTGAGCTATAAGGAAAGGGTTTGAAAGGTTTGTACTGTGTGCTCCCAGCCAGGATGGTAATTCAGTCACATTCATGGATCTGACCAGGGCCCATCATTCACAACAATCAGGCTTTCTAAGAGTAAGGGGCTTCACCCAAGCACCGAAAATTAAGAGGTGATCTAATTGACTTGTTTCTTCTTCTTCTTTCAGCTTCTCCCATTTTATTTGGGGTTTCCACAACGCTGGTTGATTCCCCTTCTCCTTCCCATTCCTCTTCCAATCCTGCTGCATTTAAGTCTCTCACCATTCCAACTCTCCACCTGGTCTTAGGCCCTCCCCTTCTTCTTCCGGGCCAATCCATCTCCAACACTCGCCTCACCACATTTCCTCTCTCTCTCTTTCCCTGCAACAGATGACCATACCGTTTTCCATCTCTTCTCGGTTACTTTCTTCGATACTCCCACAATCTTCACTGAGCCCCTAATGTACTGTTCCTTGTTTTTGCCCTTTCTCATTACCCCATACATTGATCTCAGCATCCATATCTCATTAGTATCCAGTTATTGTCCCTTTCTTCTTGATGTTGCCCAAGTTTCTGCATGATATAACAAGGCCGGTCTCGCAACTGTCTCGTAGAATCTTCCTTCAGTTTCAGTGATACTTTTCTATCACGTAACATTCCACTGCACTTCTTTCAATTACTCCAACCAGAGCTAATCCACTGCGTAACTTCCATCCCATACTTCCATCTCCTGCCATCCCTGACCCCCAGGTACCACTGACTTTCTCCAAGTCTTCACTCATTTTCTCTACACTTTCACTCTGATCCCCTTTCCTGGACTCAAATTGACAGTCCATAAATGATGGTTGATATGAATTGAGGTGTTTATGCTGATTAAAGAATTTGATGGGGCATAATCTTAAAATTAGACCTAGGCCACTCAGAGGCCCACTGTCAGGGAAGAGAGTGGAAGATTTGCATTTATATAGTGCCTTTCATGACGTTGGGGCATCCCAAAGCACTTTATAGCCAATGAAGTATAGTCACTGTTGGAATGTGGGAATATTTCTTCACACAAAGTAGATGGAAATCTGTTCCAGAAAGCTGTGAATGATGGGTGTCAATAGGAGCTTTCAAGACTGAGACCTTTTGTAAGGGGAAGCATTTCAAGGGATGTGGAACAAGCCGTGTAAATGGGAGTTGAGATACAGATCAGCTACCATCTAATTGAGGAGAAGAGCAGGCTCGAGGGATACAACTGCCTGCTTCCGTTCTCCCCTGTGTTTTGCTGAGTATTCTAACCGACCACTGTCCTACACCCACAGGCAATGGAAGCTGAGTCACAGAAGAAGCTAGAACATGCACAGGAAGTGTCCGAGGCGGCCAGAGAAACGCTGAGAGATTTCAGCGACCAGAAGAGTCAGATGGAGAGCTACATCGAGAAACTCAGCACCTGGCTACACACGGTGGAGCAGTCGCTCTCCGCTTGCACCGACAGCCGGGACACGGAGGGCCTGAGGAAAGTGAAGGTACGGAGGAAATGAGGAGGCGGGAAGCGCAGCCACGTTCGAGGGTCTTGCCCAACTTCTTGTTGATTATCTTGTCCCGTTGTTGCAGGAACTGGACGTGGAGCTGGTCAACCAGCAGAGCAGGATCGACTCTGCTCGAGAGAATCTCAACAGCCTCTGTCGCAAGTATCACTCCACGGAGCTGGAGGGACTGGGCGCCAGAGTCACCCAGCTGATCAAACAGTACGAAGCTGTCAACCAGCTCTCCGCCAAAACACAAGGCAGGCTCCAGGAAGCACTGGAAGATCATTTCAATGGTGAGGAGAACTCTCTACTCAAGTGTATTGCATAGAACGTATAGCACAGAAACAGGCCATTTGGCCCAACTGGTCTCTGCTGGTGTCTATGCTCTCCCACCCTCCTTCATCCCACCCTATCTATGGCTTCTATTCCTTTCTCCCTCGTGTATTTAGATAGTTTCCCCTTAAAGTGATGGAATCATAGAGAATGATACAGCACGGAAGGAGGCCATTTGGTCTATTGTTCCTTTGCTGGTTCTTTGGTTGAGCTTTTTTTTTGTAAAAATATACTTTATTCATAAAAAATCTTCAATCACATTCAAAACCATTTCAAAAACAGCATTACAAGGGTACAATCCAGGTTAAACTTTTACAAAATGTATCACCAGGTGCATCAGTACAAACAATATTACAATCATTTACAGCCTTTCATTTTGAGCTGTACAGCCCGAGGGGCTCTAAACAGTTCCCAGTCTCTCGGTGCGCTGTGGTAGAAAGGTCTTAGACAGCGACCCTTCCCCATTGCGCCTTTGTGGCAGCTGCCCCAAGCTTTAGTGCGTCCCTCAGCACGTAGTCCTGGACTTTGGATTGTGCCAGTCCGCAACAATCGGTCGGGGACAACTCTTTGTGCTGGAAGACCAACAAGTTTCGGGCAGACCAAAGCGCGTCTTTCACCGAGTTGATGATCCTCCAGCTGCAGTTGATGTTTGTCTCGGTGTGTGTCCCTGGGAACAGCCCGTAGAGCACAGAGTCCTGTGTCACAGAACTGCTCGGGATGAACCTCGACAGCAACCACTGCATCTCTCTCCAGACTTTCTTTGCAAAGGCACAATCCACAAGGAGGTGAACAACGGTCTCTTCCCCACCGCAGCCACCTCGAGGGCAACGTGCAGAGGGGGTGAGCTTCCTGGCGTGTAGGAAGGATCTGACGGGGAGGGCCTTTCTCACCACCAGCCAAGCTACGTCTTGGTGCTTGTTGGAAAGTTCTGGCGATGAGGCATTCTGCCAAATGACTTTGACAGTCTGCTCGGGGAACCATCCCACAGGGTCCACCCTCTCCTTATCCCTCAGGGCCTCTAGGACGTTACGTGCTGACCACTGCCTGATGGACTTGTGGTCAAAGGTGTTTTTCTGCATAAATTTTTCCACCAGGGACAGGTGGTACGGCACGGTCCAACTACTTGGAGCGTTCCGCGGCAGCGTGGCCAGACCCATCCTTCGCAACACCGGGGACAGGTAGAACCTCAGCACGTAGTGACACTTGGTGTTTGCGTACTGAGGGTCTACGCACCGCTTGATGCAGCCACACACAAAGGTGGCCATCAGTATGAGGGCGATGTTGGGCACGTTTTTTCCCCCTTTATCTAGAGGCTTGTACATCGCGTCCCTGCGGACACGATCCATTTTCGACCTCCAGATAAAGCGGAAGATGGCTCGGGTGATCGCCATCGCGTAGGAGTCTGGAATGGGCCAGACCTGCGCCACGTACAGCAACAGCGAGAGTACCTCACACCTGATGACCAGGTTCTTTCCCGCAATGGAGAGGGAGCGTCGCTCCCACATGCCCAGTTTCCTTTTCACCATAGCCACTCGCTCCTTCCAGTTTCTAACGCATGCCCCGGTCCCTCCGAACCATATCCCCAGCACCTTCAGGCCGTCAGCCCTGACAGTGAAGGGGACAAAGGATCGGTCAGCCCAGTTCCCAAAGAACATGGCCTCGCTCTTCCCACGATTTACCTTGGCTCCCGAGGCCAGTTCGAACTGGTCGCAGACGTGCATCAGTCTGCGCACCGACAGCGGATCCGAGCAGAAGACGGCGACGTCGTCCATGTACAGGGAGGCTTTAACCTGAGTGCCTCCACTGCCTGGGATCGTCACTCCTCTTATGCCCGGATCCTTCCTGATGGACTCGGCAAAGGGTTCTATGCAACACACGAAAAGGACAGGCGAGAGAGGGCAGCCCTGCCTGACTCCAGATTTAATCGGAAAGCTATCTGTTTCCCACCCATTGATTGAGACTGCGCTACTGATGTTAGTGTAGAGCAGTTGGATCCAATTTCGAATTCCCTCCCCAAAGCCCATTTTGGAGAGCACATCCCCCATGTGGGTGTGCGATATTCTGTCAAAGGCCTTCTCCTGATCCAAGCTGATGAGGCAGGTATCCACACCCCTGTCCTGTACATAGGCAATCGTATCCCTGAGCAGCGCCAGGCTGTCAGAGATCTTCCTGCCTGGCACAGAGCAGGTCTGGTCAGGGTGAATCACCAATTCCAGAGCGGATTTGACCCGGTTGGCGATGACCTTGGACAGAATCTTATAGTCCACATTCAACAGTGAAATGGGTCGCCAATTTCTAATTTCCTCCCTTTCCCCCTTGTGCTTGTAGATGAGGGTGATGATGCCTTTCCTCATGGATTCTGACATGCTGCCGGCCAGGAGCATACTCTCGTACACTTCTAGCAGGTCTGGGCCGATCAAGTCCCACAGAGCCGAATACAACTCCGCCGGCAAGCCGTCGCTTCCGGGAGTTTTACTCTTCTCGAAGGACTCAAGGGCCTTAGTCAGTTCATCAGGAGTTAGCGGTTTGTCTAGGCTCTCCCGCGTACTGTGGTCTAAGACCTCCGTGATAGAGGACAGGAAGGACTGGGAGGCCGTGCTGTCCGTGGGCTTCACGTCATACAGTCCGGCATAAAAGGATTTGCTGATCCTGAGAATGTCGGACCGTGATGACTTTACTGAGCCGTCTTCTTCCTTCAGGCTGCTGATCACAGAGCGCTCTCTGTGTACCTTTTCGAAGAAGAAACGTGAGCACGTCTCATCCTGCTCCACGGAGCGGACCTTGGAACGGAAGATGATCTTGGAGGCCTCCGAGGCAAAGTGCGAGGCTTGCTGGCCCTTCACCTCTTGGAGCTCCTCCTTGACATCGACCCCCATCGACTGCAGCCGGAGCAGATTCTGCATCTTTTTCTGGAGTCGGGACATTTCCCTCTGTTCCTTTCTAGCTTTCTGGGTGCCTTTGAGGATGAAAAACCTCTTGATGCTTCCCTTGATCACTTCCCACCAGTGTGTCAGGGACTCAAAGAGGGGTTTCACGGTTCTCCAACCTTTGTAATCCCTCTTGAGCTCCTCAATGTTCTCTGGGGTCAGCAGTTGCACATTTAGCTTCCATGCCCCCCTGCCCACCCTCAGGTCTTCCTCCAAGTGGCAGTCCGCCAGTAGGAGGCAGTGGTCAGAGAAGAACACCGGCTTGACCTCGGTGGATCTGACTGTGAATGCACGGGACACAAACAGGAAGTCTATCCTGGAACGAATGGACCCGTCTGGCCGCGACCAGGTGTATCTACGCTGCGCTCCGTCTGCAGGGTTGCTGAAGACGTCGTGCAGCCTGGCATCCTTAACTGTTTCCATCAGGGATCTGGACGTAGCGTCCAATCTGCTTCCGGCCCTGCCGGATCGTCCTGCCGCATCGATGATGCAGTTGAAGTCCCCGCCCAGAATGACCGGCCTGGAGGTCGCCAGCAGCAGTGGGAGCTGCTGAAAAACCTCCAGTTCTATCAGTCCCACCCCCTCCTGCTCCTTTCCCATTGCTCTGCAAATATTTTCCCTTCCAGTATTTATCCAATTCCCTTTTGGAAATTATTGTCCAATCTGTTCTCACCAGCCTGTCAGACACTACGTTCCAGTTTGTAATAGATCCAAGTCCTGTTCAGTCTTTTTTCCATCTGTTCCAAGTGCAGCTGAATTAATCTACTTTACTAAATGTTTTCCACATGACATTCAGATTGTGAAACTTTGGCCAATCAAATCCTAATGCCTTTTTTCTGTCAAAGTCAACCAATCAGGTTCCAGAGCCAGGAACCAATCAGATCATTGATTGATCTTTGTGGCGCCCTATTCATGATTAATTGGTTTTTGTCGCTGATGGTTCAGTTGGAAGTATTTTCCATGACGTGCAGTTAACACGAAAGCTCCTCAGCAAACTCACTGTATTTCCACCCAAATGATCATTTAGCACAGAGAGAGCGGGGAAATGCGATTAGTTTGGGATTGCATCAGCAAGGAGTTAGCATAAACACAATGGGCTGAATGACCCCCTGCTATGCTATAAACCTCTATGGTTCTAAATCCTCAAACAATGTGTACATAGCTGTGCAAAGTTAAGCACTTCACAGAAAATTAAGTACTTTTGAAATGTAGTTACTGTTGTGATGTAGGAAATGCAGCAGCCAATTTGAGCACAGCAAGCTCCCACAACCAGCAATTTGATAATGATGAGATCAGCTGGTTTATTTTGGTGATGTTGGTTGAGAGATCAAAAAAGGCCAGGGCACCAGGGAAAGCTGATAACTCTCCCATTCTTTGAGTACTGCCATGGGATTTTTTACATCCACCTGAGAGCACAGGCAGGACAATGGATTAATGCCTCATGCAAAAGACAGCACCACTGGCAATGCAGCTTTCCCTCAGTGCTGCACTGGAGTACTGGCTTAGATTATGTCCTCAAATTTCTGGAGTGGGTTTTGAACCCACAACCTCCTGACTTAGTTACGGTCCCTCAGTGTTACTGTTTGTTACTGTTTGTAACTGTCCCTCAGTGTTACTGTTTGTAACTGTCCCTCAGGCTTACTGTTTGTTATTCTCTCAGTGTAACTCTTCCTCAGTGTTACTTTCCCTCAGTATTACTGTTTGCTATTCTCTCAGTGTAACTCTTCCTCAGTGTTACTTTCCCTCAATGTTACTGTTTGCTATTCTCTCAGTGTAACTCTTCCTCAGTGTTACTTTCCCTCAGTGTTACTGTTTGCTATTCTCTCAGTGTAACTTTCTCTCAGTGTTACTGTTTGTTACTCTCCCTCAGTGCTATTGTTTGTTATCTGCTTCAATGTTACTCTCCCTCAGTGTTATTGTTTGTTACCCTCCCTCAGTGTTACCCTCCCTCAGTGTTAATTGTTACTCTCCCTCAGTGTCACTTTCCCTCAGTGTTACTTTCCCTCAGTGTTACTGCTTGTTACACCCCCTCAGAGTTACTCTCCTCCAGTGTTACTGTTTATTTCTCTCCCCCAATGTTACTGTTTGTTTCTGTCCCTCAGTGTTAGTTTGTTACCCTCCCTCATTGTTACTCTCCCTCAGTGTTATTGTTTGTTATCTCCTTCAGTGAGGGTTACTCTCCCTCGGTGTGACTGTTACTCTTCCTCAGTGTTACTCTCCCTCAATGTTACTCTCCCTCAGTGTGACTGTTACTCTCTCTGTATTACTGTTTGCTATTCTCTCTTGTGTTACTCTCCCTCAGTGTTACTGTGTGTTACTCTCCCTCAGTGTGACTGTTTGTTACTCTCCCTCAGTGTTACTCTCCCTCAGTGTTATTGTTTGTTACTCTCCCTCAGTGTTACTCTCCTTCAATGTTACTGCTTGTTACTCCCCCACATGTGTCATTCTTTGATATTACTCTCTGCAGGTATGACTATTGATGCTGGGTTTCCTGTTGAAATGTTTCCTGCTGCAGGAGTTACAGATCTGAGTGTGATTTACTTGTTATAATTTATTCAGCTGCATTTGCCAGTTTGGCTGGACAGTATTGGTGACATATGTGATGGGAACATTTATTAAATGCTATCTTTTATTTTTGGAAGGGTTTTTGCAGGAGTTTCAGCAGTGGCTGTGTGATGCAAGGGCGTCAGTGAAGGAATGTGGAGATCAGTCAGGAGATATGCATAACATCGAGGAGAAGCTGCAGAAACTTGAGGTGTGTGAACCCTTCAATGCATTGACTGTATCCTGGAGTATTTATGCAAGCCAGAATTTTAGTAAAAATATGAATTAGTGTGCCGGAGGGAAGATTGGAGCTGGCGAATGTTACCTGTTCATGAATCCTGAGGCTGCCGCGTAAACTCCCAGTATTTATGTGGAGCTGCCACCTTCCACTCTGTTTTCTCCCTGTTATTGCAGTGTAATTCTCACTCACTCACCCGCTCCCCATTGCGATTTTACACCCTGCAGGGTAGCGCGGCACCAAATGTCCAGCCCGCCAGGTAAAACCTAGCGGACTGGTGGCTGGGCAGGGGTGGGGCGCCTCCTTTTTCGGGCCCCTTGTTCCCCCCTGGAGGCACCCACTCTACAGATTTGTGACCCTGCTCCCTATGTTCCCTCCCCATTCCCCCCAACCCCCCCCCCCCCCCCCCACCCAAATCTGACCTGTCACTCCCTGAACCCACCCACTTCTCCCCCCCTTGCCGAGGCCTGCCAGTCTGGCTCCAGCAAGACCCGGGACTCACCTGATAGCCCAGGCTCCATCGCTGACTGCCTTCCTCAGAGACTGTTGCAGTCCTGGCAGTGGCCACTGCTCCTGGTGGCACTGCTGGGACAAGAGAGCTTCCAGCCATTTGGTTGGCCGGCTGCTCTTTGATGCAGGACTTTCTCCCAGACGGGGGCAAAAGGCCCACCTCAAGCCAATTAATGGCCTGACAGCTGTTAAATGTCTATGGGGGGAGGGCGGCCAAATGTACCCGCCCCCCAGCCCCCAGCATAAAATTCAGCCCATTCATACACTCTCTCACTTTCTTACTGACTCAACTATTCTGTAAGTATTTTTTATTGTGCTTATCATGTGTTTCTTAGCATGTTGGTGGTTTGTTTTCTGTTTGCACTGAGGTTATGCAGCCAGTCACCCTTTGGGGTATGTTTACAGGCTTTAGTGGAGCGAGTTTTGATCACGCACTTTTTTCCCCCCACAGGAGCTTCTGAGCAGGGTAAGTGTGGGGCAGAATAAGCTGGACACTGCAGTGGCTGAAGGAGACAAACTAGTCCCACATTTACCCAAACCCAGTGCTGCCCAGGTTCAACAGCAGCTGGCAAATAGTCAACAGGAATGGCAGAGCTTCTTGAATCAGTGCCAACAGAACAAGAAGACCCTGACAGACTACGCAGAAGAGTTGACGAGGTGAGTACAAAGCGATATCTTTGAGAATTAAGGCCTTTTTTTTTATTCGTGGGATCTGGGCATCACTGGCTAGGCTAGCATTTATTGCCCATCCATTTTTTAAGAGTCAACACTGCTATGGATCTAGAGTCACATGTAGGCCAGACCAGGTAAGGACAGCAGCTTTCCTTCCCTAAAGGGTATTAGTGAACCAGATGGGTTTTTATGACAATCAATCCAGTTATTTATTGAATTCAAATTCCACCATCTGCCCCATGGTGGGATTTGAACCCTGGTCCCCAGGGTATTACCCTGGGTCTCTGGATTACCAGTCCAGTGACAATACCACGATGCCACCACCTCCCCTTGTGGATCACTAAGATGTCAACTGCAAGGGTCATTTGAACGCTATCGCCGCTGAATCAGAAGGTTGTGTGTTCAAGGCCCACTCCTGAGATTTGAGCGCATAATCCAGGATGTCCCTCCAGTTCAGTACTGAGGGAGTGCTGCACTGTCGAAGAAGCCATCTTTCAGATGGAGTCATTAAACTGAAGGCCTGTCTGCCCGCTCAAGTGGTGTAAAAGATCCCATGGCACCATTGGAAGAAGGGCAGGAGTGTTCTCCCCAGACTGCTAATTATCCCTCACATTTATCACAGCTCAACCACTGAAAACAAATGATCTGCTCACTTCTATTGGTGGGACACTGCTATTTGCAAATTGGCTGCTGCATTTCCTTAGATTGCAACAGGGGCTACAGTTCTAAAGTATTGTAAAGTGCGTTGGGGCATCCTAAGATTATGATCGATGTCCTATAAACGCAAGTTCTTCATTTCTTTGTGTAAGCACACAGACCAGTGAGCATGGTGCAGAGACCATGGGGGAAACATTTCTGAATTTGCTCTCCCCAGCTGTCTTTCTGCAGGCAATGCACAGCGGGAATCTGTACCAGTATTCCCTGCTTAGACACCATGCGCGGGCACTCTGCCTGGTTCTATATCCTGATCATTGCCTTGTGTCCCGGCGACTAAACGTGCCCGTTTATTGCAGCTTTGAGAGCCATCACAAGAAGCTCAGTCTCTGGCTGCACCAGGCCGAAGAAAGGATGGCCACAGAGTCTATCGGAGAGAACAAGAACGTCCCAGTGATGCAAGTGGAGGTGGAGAGGATGGAAGATTTCTATGAGGAGGTTCAGGGACAGAGGTAGACAACTCCATTAGCTTAAAGAGTGAAAAGATGAAGTGACTTTCTTTCCTTAACGGTGTTTAACAGGTAGGGTGGAATTTAATTCCCTCCCCCGGGGGCAGAAACCCCGTCCTCAAGAGCTGCCATTCTGTTAGCCCTTCACTGCAGGCAGTGTCACTGGGAGCAGTGCCAGCTGCTGCCAATGCACCCACCTGAGGCCCAGGATCAGCAAGGGACTCAGGCCACAGTGGGGGTGTCAGATGCAAAGGGGGTGGCTCTGAGTGGGCCTCCCCTTCCCAATGCCAGTTTGGAAGCTGGGGTGGGGGAGGGGGAATTGGCACTTAATTGGGCAGGAGGGTGCCGGGTGGGGACCCTGCTGCGTTCCTGCCTCTGCTTCAATTAAATCCATGGCGGGAAGGCTTGTGGATGCCAACTGAGGCCCCTAAGTGGGCAATTAATGTGCTCTTAAGGGCCTCACTCTGCCACAGCTGGTATTGAACCAGCGGCAGGCAGGGCAGTCACCATGCGGGAAGCCTGAAAAGCAAACCTTGGCAGCTCGCTTGCAGGCTCCTGGGGTGGTGGGGGGGTGGAGAGGGGGGCGGGGAAGGAAGATCCCTTATTCAAAAGCTCTCAATGAGGCACCCAGCATCGGGAAGGGGAGGCCCACTGAGAGTTAGCCCCGGCCATTGCATCCGACCACTCCCATGACTCCCACCTCGCGACCCCGATCCCGCCCTCCCTCACTCACCTGCGGCCCGCGTCCCTCGCTGACCCTGGACCTCCGGTGGGGGGGCATTACCGGCAGCTGCCACTGCTCCCAGTGGCACTGCCTGCAGTGAAGAGCTGCCAGGCTCTAATTGGCTGGCAACTCTTGGGGGCGGGATTTCTGCCTCCAGGTCTTTGACCCTGGCGAAGGCCCGACAGCGGTCACTTGAGTGGTCACTTAATATGGTGGGCCTTCCCCACAGAAGCACCGTGGTTGCTTCAGCTGGTGGATGAGACCCTCATTGCTTCCATTAAATACACCCCATAAAGGGCACACAATGAGAGGCAGGTGCCCAGGTAAATTGTTATAAACGTGTATATATATATATATATATATATAGTTGTATGTATGGATCACAGATAGTATGTAGTATCTCGGCCCAGTGACCTCTCAAATGCGGGAACCTAGATAGTGGTCACTTGTTTTGGGGAATTTTAACAATAAGGGGGAAAAATAATGATCAAACTTGTGATATAAAGACCAGCAGGATACAAGTAAATGGAAATAAAATGGGCGTGGGTGACACCTGGAGCTTGTGACTTGGTCATTCTTTCTGGATTTTTCTTGCTTTCCCAGAACACTTTTCGCATCTTTTGTATTTTCTTTCTTCCTTCAAAATATCGAACGAGCCCGACGGCTTCACAGAATCACTCGGCGCTGCAGGAAGCCCCTCGAGTCTGTGCCCACCCCCCCACTTTGGCTATCCAATTAAGAGAGCAACGTTAAGTAAAGAAATGAACAAACCTTCTTCAAAAATGAAAGAAAATGGAATTCTAGGCAATGCCTAATTACACCAGGCCGGAGTGGGGGGATTTATGGAATGGGTTCCCCCACCCCAGGCCTGTGGTTCTCTCACACCTTGACTCCGGCAGTGTGGAGGAAGCTTGTTTCTAGGCCTCCTGCTGTGACCTGCCTTCTAGTGAGTGCACACTGGCAGCCCGAGCAGCTTGTTGCCTCTTTACCTGCGGAGGCTGAACAGTTACGATCAGCGACGAACACTGGGGAATCAGTGGCACAAACCCTGGCCTCTCACCGGCTACTACAGCAGGGTTGAGCACTCAGAGTGCAGCCCTCCTCTCTCCCCCTATCTGAGTGTTTCAGCTCATGGCAGATATCGATTTGTGAACGTGTGCGGTGAGTCTGAAGTAGGGGAACCTTTCGTTCTGAAACTGCAACGATACGTTTCTACAGAACCTTGAAGACAGAGCGGGAGATAATGAAACCGGGCAAGAGTCGTTTGGACAATTGTGCAAAATGACTAAAAACCAGGTTGAACAGATGGTGTTTCAAAAGATAGAGATGGAGAGAGGGAGAGACTGAATTCTCCTGGCCACAGGGTGGTGGGCTAGGAGGTTAGTGGGGTATGGGTGGGGGGGCCTAGGACAATACCGGGGAACCTTGTTGGGACGCCACCCTGACGCATCCCCGCCAACAGGGATGTTTCGGGAGGGGCAGCAGCAAGTGGATTTGATGCCCCCCCCCCTCATCAGAGATGGGCAGTCAGTTGAAGTAATGAAGGCCCCAATTAGGGCAATAGTTCACACTTGCTGGCTACAGCTCCCCGCCACGCGCAGAGACCATGAGCTTAACGGGGTCAGCTTCCCTGAGGATGTCCAGGGGGAGCCATCAGAGCCAGAGTGGGCTACAGACACCAGAGATCGCCTCCTTGGCTTGTAACCATCCCAAGAGGTTTCCCATTCGATCTGAGGGGCCTCCCACCTTTCCCCCTCAAATGACTCTTTAGGCACCAAGGATGCCTCAAGTGTGATGCTCCCTCGCATTCACCGACCTGCCTCAGCAGCGCCCACCTCTCCCAGCTTGTCGAGGCTCCAGAGCTTCCAGCCCTCTGATTGGGTTGTCAGCATCAGAGGGCCCGCCCGCGCTCCTTAATTTGACGAGTTTGGAAAGCAGCCAATGAGGAGACTGCTGTCGGGAATATCCCTGTGCAGGTCTTGCAGCCGCCAAGCCCAGGCTAGGGTACCCCATTTGGTTCCCAAAGTCCACAGGATAGCTCAGCCAAAGGGGAAAAACACAGTAAAAGCTGGGAAATAAGAGTACTGGTCCGAACTGGTCTTATATACATTAAAATAGAATGCCAGTTCGGACCAGTACTCTTATTTCCCAGTTTTTACTGTTTTTCCGTTCTGACAAGCAGAGTTCAAGAGAGCAGGGGCCAGAAATGTGAAGGAGAGAGGCACAGAAGATCCAAGTTACATAAGAACATCAGAACTGGGAGCAGGAGTAGGCAATTCAGCCCCTCGAGCCTGCCCCGCCATTCAATACGATCAAGGCCGATCTCATTTCGGCCTCAACTCCAACTTCCCGCCCTCTCCCCATAACCTTTCAACCCGATACTAATCAAAAATCTGTCTGTCTCCTCCCTAAATTTATTCAGCGTCCCGGCATCCACTGCACTCTGAGGCAGTGAATTCCACAGATTCACAGCCCTTTGAGGAAAGTAATTCCTTGTAAAAGTTGGGCTTGGAGGGGGTGGCAGGGACGTTGGGAGGGGGGTGGTGGTGGGTGGTGGATGGTTGGGGGGTGAGAGGGAATGTTGGTGGGGAATGGACAAGTGATAAAGTACAGACCGACAATGTATGTTTTATTTGCCTCTCCCAGGAGATTACATGTCTGAGGTGAGGAGGGCTGGGGAGCTGTGGGGCAGGTGGTGCATAGTCTCTAGTGCTCTAGCCATCATGGTATACAAAGCAGTCTTGACGGACTGGCCTGTTAATATTTCTAATACTCATGGGATGGGGTGGAGGGGTGGTGGTGGGCAGTGGGGTGCTGTTGGGGGTATGCTAGATTGATTTGGGAAAAAGCTAATGTTGTATCCTGAGTCCTTGTATCATCAGCATTTACATGACAGATTACAGCAAGGTCGCACTATATTGTATCACCACACTGCATTTTCTTCTGGCCTGTGAAGTTTCCCAACATCAAAGGTGCTATATAAAGACAGGTTGTCGTTGTTCTGATGCCTGCTTCTGTGTTTCACCATCCAGGGATTCTTTCGATAGCTTGTGCCAGAAGGCGCAGGCACTGAACGAGCTGGGCTACGGAGATGGAGGGGCAATGCGGCCGGCCTCCCAGCTGCTGTCCCGGCACCAGCAGCTGGCCAAGACGCTGAAGGAGAAGCTGAGAGCCAGCCAGCTGGGCCTGCAGGAGCACCAGGCCTTCGAGGAAACCCTGCAGAGCACCTGGTCCTGGCTGAGGGGGGTTCAGAGTAAACTCGTCACCGTAGACTGCACCATCGGCAGCAAGTCCACACTGGAGAAACAGCTGCTTCAGATCCAGGTGTGGTATAGATACACGCGGCAGATTTACACAAACTGCTATTCATAACTGGGAGCTTTCCTAAACTGAGCTGGACAGAGAACTGAAAATACCAATACACCCCCAGACTGTCCCTTTAAGTTTATTTCCCTGCCCCTTGCCACCCAACCTGTGAGTATATGGATCTTTTTTCGATTCATTCTCAAGATGTGGGCATTGCTGGCAAGGCTTTCATTTGTTGGCCTGTTCCTAGTTGCCCTGCTAATATGGTGGTGTGGCTTAGTGCCTTGTTAGGCCATTTCAAAGAGCAGTTATGAGTCAACCACATTGGTATGGGACTGGAGTCACATATAGGTGTACTGTCTACGCCACCTAGAAAGGCGAGGACAGCAGTCACATGGGAACAACCACCACCTACAAGTTTCCATTCTACTCACCACCCCGACTAGGAACTATATCACCATCCCTTCTCTGTCACTGCAGTCAAAATCCTGGAACTCCCTCCCTAACAGCACTGTGGGTGTACCTACCCCATGGTTCAAGAAGGCAGCTCACCACCACCTTCTCAAGGGCAATTAGGGATGGGCAATAAATGCTGGCCTTGCAAATGACGCCTGTGTCCTAGGAATGAATTAAAAAAATATATAGATCAGACCGTACAAGAACATCAGGTTTCTTTCCGTAAAGGACAAACTGTCCCGAATTGGGCCTGGGAAACGCCAATGATACTCTAAGATTTTAACGGCCTGCCACACACACCTTTTCAATATGAAGAGGGACCTCCCGAAGTTGAGAGTTATCCATGTAAAATCAGGCCTGGTGATCTCTGTAACCAACCCCTATCCTGTTGGGAGTGTGTTACTAATAAAAATTATCCCTGTGTCTCTCCATGTGCTTCACAGCATGGAGGCTGTGCCTTGTTGCGATGCCCAGTCTGGCCAGTGAGCAGGCCAGTGAGCAGTAGGTGTTTGAGGTTGAAAGGAGTTATCCATAAAGGGTGCCGTATTCAACCTGTGCCAATCATTGGTCAGGGCACAGTTAGAATACTGGCTCCAGTTTAGGGGCACCTTACTTCAGGAAGGACGTCAAGGTCATGGAGAAAGTGAAGACGAGATTCACGAAGATGATACCAAAGATGAGAGGCTCTGGTTATCAGGAGAGAAAATGGGACTATTTTCATCAGAACAGGGAAGTAAAAAGGGGATCATTTTTAAAATTTGTCCATGGGATGTGGACGTCGCTGGCTAGGCCAGCGTTTATTACCCATCCCTAATTGCCCATGGCATTTAAGTCAACCACTTTGCTGTGGTTCTGGAGTCACATGTAGGCCAGATACAATGGTTCAAAATTCTGAGGGATTTTGATAATTAAATTTGCACTGGTTGTCGATTCAGTAACTAAGGGCAGAATCTTGTTCCCTCCCCCTTGGTAGAAGGCCATTTAATCAGGCAGGATAGTGACGGGTGAGGACTCCACCACCTTTCCGCATCTATACCAACTAAGTTTGTGGCATGAAGGCACATGGACGGGTTTCCTGCCTGGCCACCAATTGAGGTCCTTAAGTGAGCAATTAACGCCAACTTAAGGGCATTATCCTGTCGCCACTAGTAATAATCCAGCGGCGGGTGGTGATCTCACTATGCGGGGAACATGACAAGCAAACCTTTGCCTGTGGGGTGTGGGGGTCGAGGGTCTCTTGTTCAAAGGCACTCAGTGCCTGATTGAGAGATCCAGCATCAGGAAGTGGATGCTGATGAAAGCCATCTCTGTGACCTTGCTGCTGACCCCCCCATGCCCCCTCCCCTGTGACCCCCTTGCTGTGAATCTCTCCCCACCATCATTCACCTGTGCTGGGGCCCCTCAGCAATCGGAGGCCTCGGGTGGTTGTAGTACCAGCAGCAGCCACAGTCTTCCCAGCGGCACTGCTGAGTACAGAAGGCCTGTTAGCCTCTGATTGAACTTCTGCCCCTGGGCTCCTTGACCCTGGTGGAAGGCCCAGTGCTGGCCTGTCAGGCGCCTTGGTGACACAAGATGCAGCTGACCTTCCTGAAAAGAAGCGATGTGGGGGTTTCACCGGCTTTTTAGCCGGCAGCCGAGACCCCCATCACCTCCACAAGATTCTGCCCTAAATGCAAAATTTAAGATCACCATCCAGGACAAAGCAGCTGCTTGATTGGCACATCATCCACAAACATTCACTCCCTCAACCAGCAACGCAAAGTAGCAGTAGTGTGAACCATCTACAAGATGCACTGCAGTAATTCACCAAGGCCCCTTGGACAGCATCTTCCAAACTGAAGACCACTAATATCTAGAAGGACAAGGGCAGCAGATAGATGGGAACACCACCTGGAAGTTCCCCTCCAAGCCACTCACCATCCTGACTTGGAAATATATCACCGTTCCTTCACTGTCGCTGGGTCAAAATCCTGGGACTCACTCCCTAACAGCACTGCAGGTGTACCTACACCACAGGGACTGCAGCGGCTCAAGAAGGCAACTCACCACCACCTTCTCAAGGGCAATTAGGGATGTGTAATAAATGCTGGCCTAGCCAGTGATGCCCACATCGCGTGGATGAACTAAAAAAAAAAGACTGAAGGGGTGTGTAGGAGGAATCTCTTTACACAGAGGGATTGTTAGGACATGGAATGTCGACCAGAAACAGCAGTGGATGTAACAACTGGAACAATTTTTGAAAACCAGATCTTGCTGGAAAGATAAGGTCGAGTTCAGAATACACATCATTATTAATGGGCATATTGGCTATCAAATTGAGGGAATTAAGAAAGAGACAGTGCGAGCCGTAACTCTCCAGAACCTGCTGGTCAATTTATGGCACTCCACTGTTTACTTCAAGCAAACAGATGCTTGCCCATAGCCTCCCCAAAATTTTTAAGAGCTTATGGATTTGCACACTAGTTGCCCACCAAACACGCCACAAAAATTGAAGTCCAGAAGATAAGAGTGTAAGTACCCTTTTAATGATGCGGTAATTGCTAATGCAATGCTAATAAATCTCTATGAACCAGAAAAGGAACAATTTAGCTTGTTCGATCTCATCCCTGCAAGAAGTCAATTGTTGTTGGAGATTTAAAAAAAATCATCTTCTTCCTTTGCCTTTCCGCCTCCTCCCTTGACCCAAACTCACCCTCCTTCTCCACTGTTCCTCCGTTACTTCCTCAGTCTTGGAATTTTGCTGTTTGAAGGGATAAACTCTGATGAGCTGAATGGTGCAGGAAAACATCTGATGATGTACTCCGTGAGATGCCCCACTCCAGCAAGATCCAGCTCAATAAATTTAGCAGGGTATTTGGAAAGGAGAGTGAATAAGATTGAACTTTTCAGAGAGCCAGTGCGCAGACATGATGGGCTGAATGGCCCCCTTCTGTGCTGTAAAATTCCATGAATTCTATGATTTGTAAATTCCTTAATATTACCAACTTAAGTTTGAAACTATCAGATGTTTATAAAGTGAAGAGATATTTGTGATAGGGCATTTAACTCAAGCTGCTTAAACTACAGCCAGGTGTAGCACATAATACAAAAGCAAATCACTGCAGATGCTGGAAAGCTGAAATAAAACCAGAAAATGCTGGAAACGCTCAGAAGGTCTGGCAGCATCTGTGGAGAGAGAAATAGAGTTAATGTTTCAGGCTGATGACCTTTCCTTCAAACAGTTCTGATGAAAGGTCGCAGACCTGAAACATCAATCGTATTTCTCTCTCCGCAGATGCTGCCAGACCTGCTGAGCGTTTCCAGCATTCCCTGGTTTTATTGTAAAATGTATCATCGTGCTACTTCCTGCAATGCCTGATGGGAGACTTAACAAAATGGCGTCGCGGGTTCTCTTGGTGCCGCCAGTGATTGTTTTAAACTTGCTATGTTGTCTCGTCCAGGAGATCGTGCTGATGAAGGGGGAAGGGGAGGTGAAGTTGAACATGACGATCGGCAAAGGAGAACAGTCCCTGAAGAGCAGTAACCAGGAGGCGGGGAAGGTCATTCACAACCAACTTCAGGCACTCAGGGAGGCCTGGGCGGAGGTTGTCAGTAACTCTGTGAACTGCCACAGGTACAGCCTGCGTCTGAAGCAACTATGGTCACAGTTTCCAATGCTCTAAACCACCTTTTCAAATTCTTTCTAGCATCAAGTAATGGCTAATTTTAATGATTATTTGATAAATCTATCATTGGAATTTGTGATCTATCGTTCATTTTCTTTAAAACATTTAGATAATATGGGCTGAATTTTAGCCTTAAAAGAAGAGGCAGGTTTTGGTCAGTTGGAGGGTTAAAGTCTGAAAAATCTGTTTCCCTACCTAAACCTGTCTCTAACCCAACTGTTTCCTGAGGCTGGTAGGTGGACAGACAACCAACCTGCTCACTCAGACTTGTCCACTGCTACACCCTTCACTGATTGGTCCCCCGCCCGACTGAAGGCACAGCCTTTCAATCAGGCCGAAATCCAGTTGGTGCCACCACAAGGCCACCTCCAGCTCAATCCTGGGCTCTGGCCTCAGGTGGGGTCCAGCCACCATCTTGAAGACCCTGGTGATGGTGGCGTTCCAGCCCCATTGGGCCAGTAATGGGCCTGATCGACTGCCTGCTGCTGTTGGGTGAGCATCCTTTGCTGTATTCACCCCGCCTCTGGCAAGACCCCTTGGAAACTGCTGGGTAGCTGACCCGACATGCTATTTTCCCATTTTTTTCTCCCAGTCCTGCCTCCTGAGAAAATTCAACCTGCTGCATCCATAACATCCCAAATTTCGGGATCCCCACAACCCTCTGACCTGCAAATGACCAGATGTATCAAACCCCAATTCACAGCTTGCACTGGCGAGATTTGAACTCTCAGCTTTTCTGACCAAACTCTCTCTCTGCGGGTCCACTAAGTAAAAACTCCCTCCTATAACTTAACAGTCCACCCACCCTCGCTGGTCACTGACTGATGCTGAGCCAGACTGTTTGCCAAGTCAGTGTCCCATTTCCACTTGAGGTGGGCTCGTGACCCCATATCCTTGTCACCACCAAGACTGCCCACTTCCACCGCTGTAACGTTTCCTGTCTCTGCCCCACCTCATTTCAGCCCCCGCTGAAATCTTCACCCATGCCTTTGTTCCCTCTAAACTCAGCTGTCCCAGTGTTCCCCTGGCCCACCTCTTGAACCCTCCATAAACTTCAGCTCATCCAAAGCTCTGCTGTTTGTATCTTAACTTAGCGCCAGGTCCTGTCCACACATTGCTCCAGTGCTCACTGTCCTATAATGACTCCTGATCCGCCAATATCTTAAAAATAAAATTTTCATCCTTGTGTTCAAGTCCCTCCATAACTTCACCCCTCCCCACCTCTGTAGCCCCCTCCCCCTCCAGTCCTCCAACCCACCGAGATACCCTTCCACTGCCAAGGGCCTAAGCTGAGGAATTCCCCCACTATGCCTCATCACCTCTCTACTCTTCTCTCCTCCTTTAAGTTGCTCCTTCAAAACCTATCTCTTTGACCGAGATTTTGGACGGCTGCCTGCATATCTCTTAATTTGACTTTGGTCTCAAATCCTGTCTGATTACACTCCTGTGACGCGCCGTGGACTGTTTTGCTGCATTATAGGCACCATATAAATACGAATTGTTGTTGTTGATTTTAACTAATTTTCTTTGGAATTTGGTGAGGGAGAGTAAATGTGCTTAAATTTGAGTATTTGCCTGTGATTAAGAGTGGGTGGGAATGTGAAAGGAAGTGCTGTATAAAAGTGTCACAAGGAGTGTCTAACAATGCATGCTGCAAGTCAGACCTTTAACATGTTCTAGATATGGATGGAGGGGTAGGCACCCTGTCAACTGAGGCAAAGATAATACTTATGAATGGTTCTAATTATTTATTTGTCCTCAGGATTTGAGCAACACTGGGGAGGCTACATTTATTGCCTGAGCGCATTACGAATCCAGCCCATAGTACAGGACCGGAATTACATGTAGGCCAGCTACCTAGACTGGGGGCAGGTTCCCTCCTCTGAAGGACAGTAGTGAACCAACTGGGTCTTCATGATCAACCCAACGGTTTCAAGGTCACTTTTCAGTTGTCAGCAAATGACCAGATTTATCGAACCCCAATTCACAGCTTGCCCTGGCAAGATTTGAACTTGCAACCTCTCGGATTGTTAGTCCAGGACCAGAATCACTGGGCTGCCAAATGCGTCACGGGATCGCCAATGGTTAACCATGTGGGGTAATGCCAGGGGAGGGCAACAATGTGCAGTTAAATAGTATGTTATGTGACCTTCCCTCTCCACACAGTGCGTATAATCTTGTTCTTAGTCTGTTCCCTTTACTCCTTCCCGGTTATTGTCAGGAGTCCTTGGTTTCTCACCCTTTGAGTTACAGTGGGCAAGATTTTAATTCACTTGAAGCCCATCCACTTGCCTAGAGTTAAAATTGGGCCCTGCGTTGCTTTCCCTCATCGGTGCCTCTTCAATAACTCTACATTCTGTTGCTCTTTTGCCTTTCAGCCAGCTTGAGTGGGTGGTGGCTCAGTGGAATAGTTACCTGGAAAGTAAGGGGCAGCTCCAGCAGTGGATGGAGTCCATGGAGCAGGAAATGAGCCAGGACCTGGAGCAGCAGCCCGACCTGAAGGACAAGCTCTCGCAGCTGGAGCGACACCAGAGCCTCTTGGCTGACATCGAGAAGCACTCGGTCATACGCAACCGTTTGATTGAGAAGGCCAAGGAGCTGCTGGAGAGAACGGGCGATGCGTCTTTTACAGAAGATGCACAGCTGGAGATGAGAACCCAATTTGCTGATATTGTTGTTGTTGCCAAGGTAACCGGCCCTTCCTGTTCATGTCCGATTCTCCAGAGTTATAATGGAAATAACATTTACAGCAACGGCGAGGTAGTGTAATGTGGGAGTTGCAACATTAGTTGCCGTTGCTGGCTTCTGGCTGAAAACCCTTCCTTTGCAGAATGTCGTTTGTGTACCAGCATACGCACAGGAAGAGAACAACTCTGTTAATGTTGACTGAGGAGTTAACTCTGTAACTGTAGGGAACCACCCCCAATTCTTAATGGACAAGTGGGAAAAGACACTGTCCTGCGAACTGTCCAGACTCAGTCCTCACACTCAATTACAAGTCTACACCAACCCGCCCAGTCGTCTTGGTGATAAGGTTATGGTTGTATGTTTATGGTGAGCAGGTTATGGTGATTTGGGGGAGAATTTTAATCTCCAAAAATGGGCGGGTCGGGGTCGGGTTAGACGTGAAAAGCTTACAATTCTCAAACCTGACCCCAGCACGCCTACAGACCGCCCACTTCTGGGGTTTAACAGAGGTGGGACAATGGAGGATGGACAGCCAACCTGCTCCCAGGAGGCGGGTTGGTACTTTAAATACGTGTGTTTCTGAGGCTGGCAGCCTCTGATGTAACATGCTTTGCAGATTTAATGGCAGCTGGTCTCAGGAAACCCGACAACTGAAGGGTGGTGAGGGCAACTTTGAGAAAAAGATAAGTGCCTTTTCAGCACTGCCTGTGGGCCAAGAGGAGCAGGAGTGCTTTCCCCCCACCCCTGATGACCCCACAAACTCCCCTCCTCCATCAACCCCCCACACCCCATGCAAAGACCCCCCACACCCCACCCCCCCCCACCCCCGGACAGTCAGAGATCGGACACTCCCTGGGATCGAATGCCCCTCCAGGATTAGGGATCAAACCTACCTACTCCCGCAGCCTGCACCTGAGCCCTCACTGGAGACTAGCTCAAGCAGGCCGACCTCTGGGTGGGCAACCCGTCAAGGCGTAGAACTGAGCAGGGAAACCCAGACTTTCTGGTTTCCCATCCGAAACGCCATGCTCCCCCACCCCCCCAGCCCCCAAGTCCCTCCCACCATTAATATTCAGGCCACAGTTGTGGCGCTGCAGTTACACCAATACACTTGACCTCTTCACTCAGGGCAGGGGTGTGGGAAACTAGCCAACTCTCTCATCGCTCTGCAGGTGTGGGGTGACGTTAGGGTCCCATATGTCTGTGATGAGCTTCATGCTGAAGTAACCATTACCATCGCTGAATCCCCCACTGTCAACATCCTAGGGGTTACCATTGACCAGAAACTGGACCGGACTAGCCATATAAATATTGTGACTACAATAGCAGGTCAGAGGCTAGGATTCCTGTGACGAGTAACTCAACTCCTGACTCCCAAAAGCATGCCCCCATCTACAAGGCACAAGTCAGGAGTGTGATGGAATACTCTCCACTTGCCTGGATGAGTGCAGCTCCAACAACACTCAAGAAGCTGGACACCATCCAGGACAAAGCAGCCCACTTGATTGGCACCACATCCGCAAACATTCACTCCCTCTACCACTGATGCACAGTAGCAGCAGTGTGTACCATCTGCAAGATGCACTGCAGAAACTCACCAAGGCTCCTTAGACAGCACCTTCCAAACCCACGACCACTACCATCTAGAAGCACAAGGGCAGCAGATAGTTGGGAACACCACCACCTGGAATTTCCCCTCCAAGCCACTCACCATCCTGACTTGGAAATATATCACTGTTCCTTCACTGTTGCTGGGTCAAAATCCTGGAACTCCCTCTCTAACAGCACTGTAGGTGTACCTACACCACATGGACTGCAGCGGTTCAAGAAGGCAGCTCACCACCACCTTCTCAAGGGCAACTAGGGATGGGCAATAAATGCTGGCCCAGCCAGCGAAGCCCACATCCCGTGAATAGGCAGGAGGGTGATGGGCCTCTAGAATCACAGGTCAACAGAAGTCACCACCTTCAGGAGAGGTGGGGGGTCTGGGGGTGCAGGGGTTATTGGGTATGTATGATCCAGTGCGGAACACATATGTTGCGGTCATAACAATATCAGTAATAAACATGGTGACATTTATAGCCCATTTGGCTTTGATTCTAGGGTAAAGTCAAAAAGCTGGAGGATATGGTACAGGACCATCAACAGTATAACAGCGCGGTGCAGGAACTGAGCAACTGGCTGACATCGGCTAAGGAGGAGCTCCACCGCTGGTCGGATTTATCTGGAGACTCAACTGCTCTACAGAGGAAACTGAAGAAAGTCATGGTGGGAATAATCACCCCTTATCTGATCTACAGAAGTTAGGCAGCAGGAATTTGTAAGGAGGAATGATAAATCTACATGGGATGTCAGCTGAGGCTTAGTGGGTAACATACTTGCTTTGGAGGCATTAAATCGTGGGTTTAAGCCCCACTCCAGAATCTTGAGCACATGACCTAGGCTGACACTCCCAGTGCAGTACTGCGGGAGCGCAACAATGTCGAAGGTGCCATCTTTTGGATGAGACATTAAATCAAGGGCCTGTCTGCCCCCTCAAGTGGACTTGGAAGATTCCATGGTATTATTTTGAAGAAGAGCAGGGGAGGTAACCCTGGTTTCCGGGCCGGTATTTATCCCTCAACCAACATCTAAAACCAGATGATCTGGTCATTGTCACGCTGCTGTTTACGGGAATTTGCTGTGCTCAATTTGTCTGACACATTTCCTACATGATAACAGTGCCTATACTTCAAGCAGTACTTCATTTGCTGTGTCCCACTCTCAAGAGGCAGGACACTTCAGTAGATACTTAAAACAGGCTCTAACAGTGCAATTAGATGCCTGACTTACAGTTTCCACGTGGGATTCCCATGGCTCAGGAAACCCGGCAGCGCATTGGAGGCAAGAGCTTCTGGAGCCAGAAGGTAAATGTCCTTTGAGAGGACTCCTTGTGGGCCAGGAGAGCTCACCGGTCCCTGAAGGAAGTCTTTTGGCTTCCCGCCCACCAATCACGGCCTTTCTCTCCTCACTGCCACTATCGGTGGCTTCATCCCACTCTTTTCCCCGACCTGCAGCCCCTGATTGCTGGGGACAATCCCCAAGGACCCTCATACTTACTAGTTTTATCCTTGCGTTTCTGTGCTGCCACACCCTCCTTACCTCCCCGTAAATATCAGGCCTATGGTGTTTTGTAAGAAATAGTAGTGTTATCACTCTGTGTTTTTGATTGTAAACCCTATCTCTGTAACCTCCTTCTGTCTTACAATGCTCCAATTCTAGCCTCTTGTACACCCCAGTTTCTTTTGAACCTTGGTAACCATGCTTTCAGCTGCCTGGGCCCCTAAGCTCTTTAAATTTCCTCCTTAAATCTCTCTGCCTCTCTATCCTCTCCTTCTGTAAGGCGCCTCTTAAAACCTAACCAAGTTTTTCGTGCCTAGTAGAATCACTGCATTATACAACACATGGGGAGGTCATTCTGCCCATCATTCCTATGCTGTGTCCTTGAACGAGCCATCCAGTTAATTCCCCTGCTCTTTCCACACAATCCTGCAAATGTTTCCTCTTCAAGTATTTATCCAACCCTCTTTTGAAAGTTACTATTGAATTGGCTGCTACCATCCTTTGATACAGTGCATTCCAGATCATAGCAACTTGCTGCATGAAAAAATTCTCCCCATCTTTGCATTGAGTCTTCTATGCAGTACTTTATCAAGAGCTTTTTGAAAACCCAACTACATTACATCTACTTCATTACCCTTGTCTACTGTTACGTTATTTCTCCAAAGAGTTCAGTAAGGTTGAAACCTATGCTGATTACTCTTCGTCATACTTCTGTTTTCTAGATGTCTTCCCATTATATCTTTGAGTAAGGATTCCATTATCTTTCCTACCACCAATGTCAAGCTGACTAGTTCATATTTCCCTGAACTTCTATTTTCCTTTTAAATGTAGGAATAACATTACCTGCCCCTGGTCCTCTGGCAGTATTCCCTTTTCTAATGAATTCTTATATATGTGTAATAGTGCCTCTGCTAAATCTTCCCTAATTCCTCTTTATGTGTGCAGACGTGATTGATGCAGACCATGGATTTTATTCTCTCTAAATTTGATTAGTTTATCTAATTATCTCTCTCTATCCGAAATGTCTTGATGGGCGGAGTTTTTACCTTGTCGGGTGGGCACATGCCCAACCCGCTCGAGCGTGCCCGATGTCAACGCGCAGCTGCGCAATATTCCGGTCGGCGGGCGCGCGCAGGAATTGGTAACGCACCCGCCGACAATTAAAAGGCTTATTAAGGCCATTAAAAGGATAATTGACTTAAATTTTTCGCTGTCCGCCCAACCTTGCGGTTGGCAGGCAGGCAAAAAGGCCAAGCGGCCTTTGCACTTTTTAGGAAACATCACGCACGGGCAGGATGAGGTTTCCAACAGTAAATAAAAATAAAATAAAACATTTTGTGTCTCATTTATGTGACAGAGTCACCTGAGAGGACATGTTTTGTTACATTTTTAAAACCTTTATTGTATTTTTTTGAAAATCGCTCACCTCCCTGAGGCGGCCTCTGTGCCTCAGAGATTTTCGAGTGCGCACTCGTGCGCATGCCCGAAGTTCGCACTCGCCCTCCTCCCCCCCGCCCGCATGGGCAGCGCTGAGCGCTGCTGCTCGCGTTTCATGCTGGGCGGGCCTTAATTGACCCGTCAGCATGAAATCACGGTCCAGCCCTGATCGCGGGCGGTGGTCACCCCCACCGAACTCGCCCAACCAGGGCAAAACTCTGCCCGATGTCTATTTTGACCTCTTCTTTTAATATCCTGTATCCCTTGTTAGCCTGCCTGGCGATTACTGAGGCAGTGTACTTATTCGGTATTTCTCTAATGTTGTCACTACCTGTGTGCTTGTGTGTATCCCGTAGGGCTCAACCCCCAGTCTGTTTTTTCCCTACGTTCCCTCCTCCAAGGAGGACCCATCCCGGTTTCTCTAGTCTTGACATATAGCTGAAATTCTTCATCCAAATAAACCTCCTCTACACTCTCTCCAAGGCCTTGACACCCTTCCTAAAGTGCAGTGCCCAGAAGGCCAAACTGAGGCCCGGTCAATGAGTTAGAAAGAAAGAAAGACTTGCGTTTATATAGCATTTTGCATGACTGCCGGACATCTCATCTCAATGCACTCTACAGATAATGAACTACTTTTGGAGTGTAGTCGCTGTTGCAATGTAGGAAACGTAGCAGCCAATTTGTGCACAGCAAGCTCCCACAAACAGCAAATATGATAATGGCTAGATAATCTGTCTTTGGGCTGTTGATTGAGGGGTAAATATTGACCAGGGATACCTCCCATGCCCTTCTTCGAAATAATGCCGTGGGATCTTTTATATCTACTCAAGCAGGCAGGTGTGGCCCTCAGTTTAACCTCGCCTCTGAAAGGCATTGCCTCCAACAATGCAGCACTCCCTCATTACTGCACTGTCAGCCTTGACCTTATGCTCGGGCCCTGCAGTGGCCCATGAACCTGGGACCTGATGAGACTCGGGCGAGACTGCTACCAACTGAGCCGTGCTGGCACACGATGCAATATAACTCCCTTGCTTCACAAAGGCTTGCTTTAGAGGTGTTGAAATTTTCCTTGGGGTGAATTTTTCGGTTGGTGGGTGGGCTGTTCGGGAGCGGGTGCGGGTGGGCGGGTGCAGAGCTGATCACCGCCCGCGATTAGCTGCGCGCTGCCACATTACGCGGGTGGGCCAATTAAGGCCCGCCCAGTGTAATGCGCAGCCGGAAGCGCTCAGCGCTACCTGCGTGGGTGGGGGGGGGAGCAGGAGGGAAAGCTGGGGCCTGCGCCCTTGCACAGGCATGCGCACACAAGAGCGCTGCAATCTCCCCGAGGGAGCTCCGTGCCTCAGGAAGATTAAGTTGATGAAAAAAATTTCTAATAAATAAAGTCAAAAATGATTTAAACATGTTCCCTCATGTGACAGTGTCAGAAGAGCTGGGACATGTTTGTGAATGTGGAAAAATTGATTAAATTGTTTAATAAAACCTTCGGGAGACCTCATCCCGCCCGTGGATGAGGTTTCCTGAAAAATGCAAAGGTCGCTTGGGCTCTTTGCCTGCCCCCCCCCCCCCCACCAACCTTAAGGTTGGACGGGCAGCGTTGTTCGTAAGCTTAATTACTTTTTTAATGGCCTTAATAGGCCACTGACAGTTCGGCGGGCGTGCAGCCGACTCCAGCATGTACCCGCTGAATGAAAGGTCAAAATGACGTGATGATGTCGGGAAGCACGCCCAAAGTCATCTCGCATCATTTTACGTGTCGGCATGTCGGGCCTGCCCCTGCACACCGACAGCAATGTTCTGGCCCTTAATTACCTCCCAAAATCTTACAACACAGGGTCAATGTTACTAAAATATAACTAGCTTCCTGAGGAATGCAGAGTGTAATATGTTTTTATCACATTCACCATCTGAAATTTTAAATTGCCTCTATTTATAATGCTAAGATCCTTGTTGACATTTTAAACGGTCTACTCATGTGGCTCGGTGTCAGTGTTTTGTTTGATGCTTCTGGGATGCTTCACTGTTAAAAGACGTCTCATAAATGCAAGTCGCTTTTGAAAATAAGCGCCGTGTGTCGTCAGGTTTGCGAAAATCAGCAGATACAGCTGCCCTTTATCCGGCAGAGTAAGGGTTAATATTTTCTGCAGGATGTTACGCAGCATTTGTTCAACTATGAACTTTCACGAGGACTTATATAAACAGTTATGACAGGGCTGGTAACGGTGCATGTTTTCCATTCCCAGGAACTGATAGTTTCCAGACGGAATGGCAGAGAGCGTTTAAACAGAGCGGAGGCTGTGGCTGGGGAAGTCAGACAGCACACAGCAGCCAGCGGGCGTGAGGCAATAGGCAGGGAGCTGGATGCCCTGCGGACTGACTGGCAGCAGTGGGAAGAGAGCACCCTGCAAGCACAAAACGGCCTGGAGAACATGCTCAGCCAGACCACCAGCTCCGAGCAGGAGTTCGAGGCGCAGGTCGCTCAGCTGGACAAGGACCTGCAGGACTTCAGTGCCAGTCTCGGGGCCTGTTCGCACAGCCTGTCTCAGTTGCAGGACAAAACCACAGATGAAGAAGCCGTAGAATGCTGGCAGAAAGCAAAGGTTTGCCTGGGGGCTCATAAAGGTCCAGTGGGGTCTGTGTAGGGGAGCGGAAAATCAGTAAGGAAAGCAAATTAGTGTCGGGTTGTTTTGGCTCTGGTAATGCTGAATGTTAATAGGGCATAAAAATAACTCCTTCCTAACAGATAATTGTACACCATTCACATCAGCATAGTTATATATTACTGAAGTGAAAGAGCTTTAACTAGACTCAGTGACAGAAATTTCATCTTTGAAAGCTGAAACTTCAGCTGTTTTCTGGGCACCGTACAGTACTGGTGAGTCATTAGACTGATGACTAACTCGGTGTCTCACAACTGAAGGAAAATGCTCCATTAGACTGTAAGACTTATCCAGACTAATATCACACTCTATCTTAAATTGAATTTAGTACAGAATAGATCGCTTTCAAAATGTGAATAGTTTGACAATTTTAAGTGTTATTAGTTGCATAGAACAGAACTCCAACCAGATCAAAAATAGCTCGTGTTCTGCTACACATGCACTATCTCTCCTATGCACAATCTCTGGTAGACCCTCCAAGCACGGAGGATACTTGGGGCGGCTGTTGCACTGTAGCTAGCACACATGGGATTCTGGCTGACCAGGAGATTCTCCCGCTCTTATTGCCTGCCATTGATGTGTTGGAAGGATTTGCAGGTTAATAATCAACCTGTTCTCCCATGTTGTAAGCTCACCTTCCATAGCCATCAAGTCCTCGAGTTGGGACTCGAACCTGAATCTTCTGGTTCAAAGGCAGGGGCACTACCTATTATGCCAGAAGACTTCCACGTATGCGCATTATCCCCTTGACCCACACTATCCCTCCGACACGCCCCATCCTCTCCGACACGCACGATCCTCTCCGACACGCCCCATCCTCTCCGACACGCCCCATCCTCTCCGACACACCCCATCCTCTCCGACACACACTATCCACAAACTACCCCTCCGACGCACACTATCTCTCCGACGCACACTATCCACACACTCCCCCTCTGATGCACACTCCCCCTTCGATGCACGCCATCCTTCTGACATACACTATCCCTCCAACACACCTCTCTGACATACAGTGTCACTCTAGCCCACAGTGGTTTGGATATTAACAGCCCTCTGTGAATGGGCTGGAAGGTTGGGGTCTTGTAAAATGACGAGAGGAGTTAGGGGTGTTGGTGTTCCCGTCAACTTCCTACCATCATGCCAGTGGTGGGGAAGGTGGAAGACGGCACTCCCGGCCAGAGGCCAATTGTTTCACTTGAGTGGCCAATTAAGGGCTTCTCCCCACTGTCACTGGCATTTTACCAGCGGTGATTGGGCCTCCGCCATGTCGGGGAAATGCCTGGTAAACCCTGGCGGGCCTCCCTACAGGTTTGGGTTGAGGTGCGGTCAGATGCCCTCCTATTTGGGCACTCTTAGACCCACGGGGGAGCCCCTGCAGCAACGGTGCTGCCTACCTTCCCCCTCCCTGACCCCACCCACCGCCTGGGCCTGCCTGACTGGCCCTAAATCCCACTTAACTTGCAAAGGCGGCCTGCTTCACCTTCAGCGTTTGGCCCGCTTCCATGGCATCCTCTTCCTCCAGGTGCAGTCCGAGTAGCATCCACCACTCCCGGTGGCGCTGCTGAGCTGCTGCGCCTTGCCATTGGCCTGCCACTCCTGGGGGCATCGGCAGTCCGTAACAGGGACGGCAGCCCTGCCAGCAACCAGTTAGTTGCCTGACCCCCACAGTAGGTCACCAGCGACTTTCAGGCCAATTGTCGGGATCCTTGCTATGAAAATAAAATTTCAGCCAGTGTCACTCCTACCTACACACAATGTAATTCCTACATGGTATCACATTCATGTAATAAAAATATGTAATATTCTATCATTGTACTTTGTGAAGAATGAATGTCATTGTAATCTGTGGCATCCCCTCAGTGACTCAGTATATAACTCTTGTTTCTGATGCAGGAAACAGAAGAGGCTCTGAAAGAGGCAGAAAGCACGAGCGAATCACTGAAGACGCAACTAAATGACCTCTGCAGGTTTTCCAAGGATCTGAGCTCACATTCCAACAAAGTTTCTTCTTTGATCAAAGAATACAACAGGTAAATGGCTGTCAGTCTGCTTCGTGCCGAAGCATTGTGTTTCTAGCCTGGGTTTATTGAGTAGTATTCTCACACCTGAACCAAATGGCAGTGGCTCCAAATGCCTCTTGAGGCATTGAAATCTATAACCTAGGCTGCCGCGTGGGTGTAAGTACTGAGGTAGTGCTGCACTGTTGGAGGTGCAGATTTTTTTGGAGGAAGCCTTAAACTAAGGCTCTATTTACCTGATTGGATGATCCCATGGCACTTTTTAGAGAATAACATGAGGGTGTCCAGCAGACTAAACTTGGAAGCCTTTCCATTCAGGTTGAGTTCCTCTCCGAGGGGACATATTGCCCTGACTGTTGCTCAGATTGATTTCTAAATTTCTTGGCTTTTCGGTCTGTGCGGCCTGCTCCCACCTGGCCAGCAGGACAATGCCAAAGCTAGAGTCAAGCACATGTGACCTTGGAGGAAAGGATGATATTGTCAGATGCTCAGCACAACACAGTGGCCGAAGGGGTTCATTTTCACCTTCAGCTAACTGGCAGAGAGGATTGCCCGACCTGCTATTCTCTACTCAGAGAGTAGTGAGAATGCACAACTCTCTACCACAAAGAGTGCATAGATGCACCTGTGGAAAAGCCAAACGAGGGGAAAGGAATAGAAGGATGTGGTGATAGAGTTAGATAAAGGAAGGCGTGAGGAGCCTCATGAAGGATAAACACCAGCAAAGGCTGAATGGCCTGTTTCTGTGCTGTAACATTCTCTCTAACTCTATGTTATGGAAGTCACCCCATTTGGGTTCGATTGATTTTGATGGAAGCGACATCCTGATTAAAAGTGCCAAGCGAGTCATGTTGCGGGTTGACTCACACTGGGCCAAGACTGTCTGCAATGACACAGCCTCCTCATGTCTCCAATGGCGGCTGGGTGTTGGAGCTGCCTTGGTATCGCAGGACATTGAAACAAAGGCCACGGTATTAACAGTGACCTGTCTGTTGGTCTAAGGGAATCCTGACTGCCACTTGGTAAGAAATATCAGAACCTCAGGCGGTGACCTTGTGCTAAAAACAGAACTTGCTGGAAAGTTTAGGCAGCCCCTGCAACGGGAAAAGACTGGCCACGGCATTTCTGATGCTTAACCCTTCATCTAACTTCTTGTCCCCTTGTTTCTTGCTCACCACAGCCTTTGTTTACAGACTGCGAAACATTGTCGGAACAAGGAAAAGGCACTGGAACAACGATTCCGTACAACTTTCAGAGAGTTTCAACAGTGGATGATCAACACTAAAATTACCACCTGCTTTGATACACCTCAAAATATTGATGAAGCAACTGCAATCATACAGAAACTTCAGGTAAACAGCTCTCAGAACACAGTTATTACAAGAATAGTTACTGTAATAAAACAAGAGAAGTGTTCAAAAGGAAAACATCTACAAAAATGCAAACTATTTGAAGGGGGAGGGAATAGTTAGAGAACTTCCAGTGTACTTTGCTCCTCCTGGTCTCTTAACCCTTTAGCTATGTTGGGTGATAATAAACTTGCAATAATTTGTATTTGATTTGGGGATATTGCAGGGTGATGTTTGTATTTGAATTGGGGATATTGCAGGGTGTTGTTTGTATTTGAGTTGGGGACATTGCAGGGTTTTGTTTGTCTTTGAATTGGGGATATTGCAGGGTGATGTTTGTTTTTAATTAGGGATATTGCAGAGTGATGTTTGTATTTGAATTGGGGATATTGCAGGGTGATGATTGTATTTGAATTGGGGATATTGCAGAGTGATGTTTGTATTTGAATTGGGGATATTGCAGAGTGATGTTTGTTTTTAATTAGGGATATTGCAGGGTGATGTTTGTATTTGTGTTGGGGATATTGCAGGGTGATGTTTGTATTTGAATTGGGGATATTACAGTGTGATGTTTGTATTTGAATTGGGGATATTGCAGGGTGATGTTTGTATTTGAATTGGGGATATTGCAGGGTGATGTTTGTATTTGAATTGGGGATATTGCCGGGTGATGTTTGTATTTGAATTGGGGATATTGCCGGGTGATGTTTGTATTTGAATTGGGGATATTGCAGGGTAATATTTGTATCTGAGTTGGGGATATTGCAGGGTGATGTTTATATTTGAATTGGGGATATTGCAGGGCCCTGTTTGTATTTGAATTGTTGATATTGCCAGGTGATGTTTGTATTTGAATTAGGGATATGGCAGGGCCCTGTTTGTATTTGAATTGGGGATATTGCCTGGTGATGTTTGTATTTGAATTGGGGATATTGCAGGGCCCTGTTTGTATTTGAATTGGGGATATTGCCGGGTGATGTTTGTATTTGAATTGGGGATATTGCAGGATGATGTTTGTATTTGAATTGGGGATATTGCAGGGTGATGTTTGTATTTGATTTGGGGATATTGCAGGTTGATGTTTATATTTGATTTGGGGATATTGCAGGGTGATGTTTGTATTTGAATTGGGGATATTGCCGGGTGATGTTTGTATTTGAATTGGGGATATTACAGGGTGATGTTTGTATTTGAATTGGGGATATTACAGGGTGATGTTTGTATTTGAATTGGGGATATTGCCGGGTGATGTTTGTATTTGAATTGGGGATATTGCAGGGTGATGTTTGTATTTGAATTGGGGATATTGCAGGGTGATGTTTGTATTTGAATTGGGGATATTGCAGGGTGATGTTTGTATTTGAATTGGTGATATTGCAGGGTGATGTTTGTATTTGAATTGGGGATATTGCAGGGTGATGTTTGTATTTGAATTGGGGATATTGCCGGGTGATGTTTGTATTTGAATTGGGGATATTGCCGGGTGATGTTTGTATTTGAATTGGGGATATTGCAGGGTAATATTTGTATCTGAGTTGGGGATATTGCAGGGTGATGTTTATATTTGAATTGGGGATATTGCAGGGCCCTGTTTGTATTTGAATTGTTGATATTGCCAGGTGATGTTTGTATTTGAATTAGGGATATGGCAGGGCCCTGTTTGTATTTGAATTGGGGATATTGCCTGGTGATGTTTGTATTTGAATTGGGGATATTGCAGGGCCCTGTTTGTATTTGAATTGGGGATATTGCCGGGTGATGTTTGTATTTGAATTGGGGATATTGCAGGATGATGTTTGTATTTGAATTGGGGATGTTGCAGGGTGATGTTTGTATTTGATTTGGGGATATTGCAGGTTGATGTTTATATTTGATTTGGGGATATTGCAGGGTGATGTTTGTATTTGAATTGGGGATATTGCCGGGTGATGTTTGTATTTGAATTGGGGATATTACAGGGTGATGTTTGTATTTGAATTGGGGATATTACAGGGTGATGTTTGTATTTGAATTGGGGATATTGCAGGGTGATGTTTGTATTTGAATTGGGGATATTGCCGGGTGATGTTTGTATTTGAATTGGGGATATTGCAGGTTGATGTTTGTATTTGAATTGGGGATATTGCAGGGTGATGTTTGTATTTGAGTTGGGGATATTGCAGGGTGATGTTTGTATTTGAGTTGAGGATATTGCAGGGTGATGTTTGTATTTGAATTGGGGATATTGCAGGGTGATGTTTGTATTTGAATTGGGGATATTACAGGGTAATATTTGTATTTGAGTTGGGGATATTACAGGGTGATGTTTGTATTTGAATTGGGGATATTGCAGAGTGATGTTTGTATTTGAATTGGGGATATTGCCGGGTGATGTTTGTATTTGAATTGTGGATATTGCAGGGTGATGTTTGTATTTGAATTGGGGATATTGGCGGGTGATGTTTGTATTTGAATTGGGGATATTGCCGGATGATGTTTGTATTTGATTTGAGGATATTGCCGGGTGATGTTTGTATTTGAATTGGGGATATTGCAGGGTAATATTTGTATTTGAGTTGGGGATATTGCAGGGTGATGTTTATATTTGAATTGGGGATATTGCAGGGCCCTGTTTGTATTTGAATTGTTGATATTGCCAGGTGATGTTTGTATTTGAATTAGGGATATGGCAGGGCCCTGTTTGTATTTGAATTGGGGATATTGCCTGGTGATGTTTGTATTTGAATTGGGGATATTGCAGGGCCCTGTTTGTATTTGAATTGGGGATATTGCCGGGTGATGTTTGTATTTGAATTGGGGATATTGCAGGATGATGTTTGTATTTGAATTGGGGATATTGCAGGGTGATGTTTGTATTTGATTTGGGGATATTGCAGGTTGATGTTTATATTTGATTTGGGGATATTGCAGGGTGATGTTTGCATTTGAATTGGGGATATTGCCGGGTGATGTTTGTATTTGAATTGGGGATATTACAGGGTGATGTTTGTATTTGAATTGGGAATATTACAGGGTGATGTTTGTATTTGAATTGGGGATATTGCAGGGTGATGTTTGTATTTGAATTGGGGATATTGCCGGGTGATGTTTGTATTTGAATTGGGGATATTGCAGGTTGATGTTTGTATTTGAATTGGGGATATTGCTGGGTGATGTTTGTATTTGAGTTGGGGATATTGCAGGGTGATGTTTGTATTTGAGTTGAGGATATTGCAGGGTGATGTTTGTATTTGAATTGGGGATATTGCAGGGTGATGTTTGTATTTGAATTGGGGATATTACAGGGTAATATTTGTATTTGAGTTGGGGATATTACAGGGTGATGTTTGTATTTGAATTGGGGATATTGCAGGGTGATGTTTGTATTTGAATTGGGGATATTGCAGGGCCACATTTGTATTTCAATTGGGGATATTGCAGGGTGATGTTTGTATTTGAATTGGGGATATTGCAGAGTGATGTTTGTATTTGAATTGGGGATATTGCAGGGTGATGTTTGTATTTGAATTGGGGATATTGCAGAGTGATGTTTGTATTTGAATTGGGGATATTGCAGGGTGATGTTTGTATTTGAATTGGGGATATTGCAGAGTGATGTTTGTATTTTAATTGGGGATATTGCAGGGCCCTGTTTGTATTTGAATTGTTGATATTGCCAGGTGATGTTTGTAATTGAATTAGGGATATGGCAGGGCCCTGTTTGTATTTGAATTGGGGATATTGCCTGGTGATGTTTGTATTTGAATTGGGGATATTGCAGGGCCCTGTTTGTATTTGAATTGGGGATATTGCCGGGTGATGTTTGTATTTGAATTGGGAATATTGCAGGATGATGTTTGTATTTGAATTGGGGATATTGCAGGGTGATGTTTGTATTTGATTTGGGGATATTGCAGGTTGATGTTTATATTTGATTTGGGGATATTGCAGGGTGATGTTTGTATTTGAATTGGGGATATTGCCGGGTGATGTTTGTATTTGAATTGTGGATATTACAGGGTGATGTTTGTATTTGAATTGGGGATATTACAGGGTGATGTTTGTATTTGAATTGGGGATATTGCAGGATGATGTTTGTATTTGAATTGGGGATATTGCCGGGTGATGTTTGTATTTGAATTGGGGATATTGCAGGTTGATGTTTGTATTTGAATTGGGGATATTGCTGGGTGATGTTTGTATTTGAGTTGGGAATATTGCAGGTTGATGTTTGTATTTGAGTTGAGGATATTGCAGGGTGATGTTTGTATTTGAATTGGGGATTTTGCAGGGTGATGTTTGTATTTGAATTGGGGATATTACAGGGTAATATTTGTATTTCAGTTGGGGATGTTACAGGGTGATGTTTGTATTTGAATTGGGGATATTGCAGGGTGATGTTTGTATTTGAATTGGGGATATTGCAGGGCCACATTTGTATTTCAACTGGGGATATTGCAGGGTGATGTTTGTATTTGAATTGGGGATATTGCAGGGTGTTGTTTGTATTTGAGTTGGGGATATTGCAGGGTGTTGTTTGTATTTGAGTTGGTGATATTACAGGGTGATGTTTGTATTTGAATTGGGGATATTGCAGGGTGATGTTTGTATTTGAATTGGGTATACTGCAGGGTGATGTTTGTATTTGAATTGGGGATATTGCAGGGTGATGTTTGTATTTGAATTGGGGATATTGCAGGGTGATGTTTGTATTTGAATTGGGGATATTGCAGGGTGATGTTTGCATTTGAATTGGGGATATTGCCGGGCGAGGATTGTATTTGAATTAGGGATATTACAGGGTGATGTTTGTATTTGAATTGGGGATATTGCACGGTGATGTTTGTTGTTAGTTAGGGATATTGCAGGGTGATGTTTGTATTTGAGTTGGGGATATTGCAGGGTGATCTTTGTATTTGAATTGGGGATATTACAGGGTGATGTTTGTATTTGAATTGGGGATATTACAGGGTGATGTTTGTATTTGAATTGGGGATATTGCAGGGTGATATTTGTATTTGAGTTGGGGATATTGCAGGGCCACATTTGTATTTCAACTGGGGATATTGCAGGGTGATGTTTGTATTTGAATTGGGGATATTGCAGGGTGTTGTTTGTATTTGAGTTGGGGATATTGCAGGGTGTTGTTTGTATTTGAATTGGGGATATTGCAGGGTGATGTTTGTATTTGAATTGGGGATATTGCAGGGTGATGTTTGCATTTGAATTGGGGATATTGCCGGGCGAGGTTTGTATTTGAATTAGGGATATTGCAGTGCCCTGTTTGTATTTGAATTGGGGATATTGCAGAGTGATGTTTGTATTTGAATTGGAGATATTGCAGGGTGACGTTTGTGTTTGAATTGGGGATATTGCAGGGCCCTGTTTGTATTTGAATTGGGGATATTACAGAGTGACGTTTGTGTTTGAATTGGGGATATTGCAGGGCCCTATTTGTATTTGAATTGGGGATATTGCAGGGTGATGTTTGTATTTGAATTGGGTATACTGCAGGGTGATGTTTGTATTTGAATTGGGGATATTGCAGGGTGATGTTTGTATTTGAGTTGGGGATATTGCAGGGTGATGTTTGTATTTGAATTGGGGATATTGCAGGGTGATGTTTGCATTTGAATTGGGGATATTGCCGGGCGAGGATTGTATGTGAATTAGGGATATTGCAGGGCCCTGTTTGTATTTGAATTAGGGATATTGCAGAGTGATGTTTGTATTTGAATTGGGGATATTGCATGGTGATGTTTGTTTTTAATTAGGGATATTGCAGGGTGATGTTTGTATTTGAATTGGGGATATTGCAGGGTGATGTTTGTATTTGAATTGGGGATATTGCACGGTGATGTTTGTTGTTAGTTAGGGATATTGCAGGGTGATGTTTGTATTTGAGTTGGGGATATTGCAGGGTGATCTTTGTATTTGAATTGGGGATATTACAGGGTGATGTTTGTATTTGAATTGGGGATATTACAGGGTGATGTTTGTATTTGAATTGGGGATATTGCAGGGTGATATTTGTATTTCAGTTGGGGATATTAAAAGGTGATGTTTGTATTTGAATTGGGGATATTGCAGGGTGATGTTTGTATTTGAGTTGGGGATATTGCAGGGTGATGTTTGTATTTGAATTGAGGATATTGCAGGGTGTTGTTTGTATTTGAATTGGGGATTTGCAGGGCCCTGTTTGAATTTGAATTGGGGATATTACAGAGTGATGATTCTATTTGAATTGGGGATGTTGCAGGGCCCTGTTTGTATTTGATTTGGGGATATTACAGAGTGATGTTTGTGTTTGAATTGGGGAGATTGCAGGGTGATGTTTGTATTTGAATTGGGGATATTGCAGGGTGATGTTTGTGTTTGAATTGGGGATATTGCAGCGCCCTATTTGTATTTGAATTGGGGATATTGCAGGGTGATGTTTGTATTTGAATTGGGGATATTGCAGGGTGATGTTTGTATTTGAATTGGGTATACTGCAGGGTGATGTTTGTATTTGAATTGGGGATATTGCAGGGTGATGTTTGTATTTGAGTTGGGGATATTACAGGGTGATGTTTGTATTTGAATTGGGGATATTGCAGGGTGATGTTTGTATTTGAATTGGGGATATTGCAGGGTGATGTTTGTATTTGAATTGGGGATATTGCAGGGTGATGTTTGCATTTGAATTGGGGATATTGCCGGGCGAGGATTGTATTTGAATTAGGGATATTGCAGGGCCCTGTTTGTATTTGAATTAGGGATATTGCAGGGCCCTGTTTGTATTTGAATTAGGGATATTGCATGGTGATGTTTGTTTTTAATTAGGGATATTGCAGGGTGATGTTTGTATTTGAATTGGGGATATTGCAGGGTGATGTTTGTATTTGAATTGGGGATATTGCACGGTGATGTTTGTTGTTAGTTAGGGATATTGCAGGGTGATGTTTGTATTTGAGTTGGGGATATTGCAGGGTGATCTTTGTATTTGAATTGGGGATATTACAGGGTGATGTTTGTATCTGAATTGTGGATATTACAGGGTGATGTTTGTATTTGAATTGGGGATATTGCAGGGTGATATTTGTATTTGAGTTGGGGATATTAAAAGGTGATGTTTGTATTTGAATTGGGGATATTGCAGGGTGATGTTTGTATTTGAATTGGGGATATTGCAGAGTGATGTTTGTATTTTAATTGGGGATATTGCAGGGCCCTGTTTGTATTTGAATTGTTGATATTGCCAGGTGATGTTTGTATTTGAATTAGGGATATGGCAGGGCCCTGTTTGTATTTGAATTGGGGATATTGCCTGGTGATGTTTGTATTTGAATTGGGGATATTGCAGGGCCCTGTTTGTATTTGAATTGGGGATATTGCCGGGTGATGTTTGTATTTGAATTGGGAATATTGCAGGATGATGTTTGTATTTGAATTGGGGATATTGCAGGGTGATGTTTGTATTTGATTTGGGGATATTGCAGGTTGATGTTTATATTTGATTTGGGGATATTGCAGGGTGATGTTTGTATTTGAATTGGGGATATTGCCGGGTGATGTTTGTATTTGAATTGTGGATATTACAGGGTGATGTTTGTATTTGAATTGGGGATATTACAGGGTGATGTTTGTATTTGAATTGGGGATATTGCAGGATGATGTTTGTATTTGAATTGGGGATATTGCCGGGTGATGTTTGTATTTGAATTGGGGATATTGCAGGTTGATGTTTGTATTTGAATTGGGGATATTGCTGGGTGATGTTTGTATTTGAGTTGGGAATATTGCAGGTTGATGTTTGTATTTGAGTTGAGGATATTGCAGGGTGATGTTTGTATTTGAATTGGGGATTTTGCAGGGTGATGTTTGTATTTGAATTGGGGATATTACAGGGTAATATTTGTATTTCAGTTGGGGATGTTACAGGGTGATGTTTGTATTTGAATTGGGGATATTGCAGGGTGATGTTTGTATTTGAATTGGGGATATTGCAGGGCCACATTTGTATTTCAACTGGGGATATTGCAGGGTGATGTTTGTATTTGAATTGGGGATATTGCAGGGTGTTGTTTGTATTTGAGTTGGGGATATTGCAGGGTGTTGTTTGTATTTGAGTTGGTGATATTACAGGGTGATGTTTGTATTTGAATTGGGGATATTGCAGGGTGATGTTTGTATTTGAATTGGGTATACTGCAGGGTGATGTTTGTATTTGAATTGGGGATATTGCAGGGTGATGTTTGTATTTGAGTTGGGGATATTACAGGGTGATGTTTGTATTTGAATTGGGGATATTGCAGGGTGATGTTTGTATTTGAATTGGGGATATTGCAGGGTGATGTTTGTATTTGAATTGGGGATATTGCAGGGTGATGTTTGCATTTGAATTGGGGATATTGCCGGGCGAGGATTGTATTTGAATTAGGGATATTACAGGGTGATGTTTGTATTTGAATTGGGGATATTGCACGGTGATGTTTGTTGTTAGTTAGGGATATTGCAGGGTGATGTTTGTATTTGAGTTGGGGATATTGCAGGGTGATCTTTGTATTTGAATTGGGGATATTACAGGGTGATGTTTGTATTTGAATTGGGGATATTACAGGGTGATGTTTGTATTTGAATTGGGGATATTGCAGGGTGATATTTGTATTTGAGTTGGGGATATTGCAGGGCCACATTTGTATTTCAACTGGGGATATTGCAGGGTGATGTTTGTATTTGAATTGGGGATATTGCAGGGTGTTGTTTGTATTTGAGTTGGGGATATTGCAGGGTGTTGTTTGTATTTGAATTGGGGATATTGCAGGGTGATGTTTGTATTTGAATTGGGGATATTGCAGGGTGATGTTTGCATTTGAATTGGGGATATTGCCGGGCGAGGTTTGTATTTGAATTAGGGTATTGCAGTGCCCTGTTTGTATTTGAATTGGGGATATTGCAGAGTGATGTTTGTATTTGAATTGGGGATATTGCAGGGTGACGTTTGTGTTTGAATTGGGGATATTGCAGGGCCCTGTTTGTATTTGAATTGGGGATATTACAGAGTGACGTTTGTGTTTGAATTGGGGATATTGCAGGGCCCTATTTGTATTTGAATTGGGGATATTGCAGGGTGATGTTTGTATTTGAATTGGGTATACTGCAGGGTGATGTTTGTATTTGAATTGGGGATATTGCAGGGTGATGTTTGTATTTGAGTTGGGGATATTGCAGGGTGATGTTTGTATTTGAATTGGGGATATTGCAGGGTGATGTTTGCATTTGAATTGGGGATATTGCCGGGCGAGGATTGTATGTGAATTAGCGATATTGCAGGGCCCTGTTTGTATTTGAATTAGGGATATTGCAGAGTGATGTTTGTATTTGAATTGGGGATATTGCATGGTGATGTTTGTTTTTAATTAGGGATATTGCAGGGTGATGTTTGTATTTGAATTGGGGATATTGCAGGGTGATGTTTGTATTTGAATTGGGGATATTGCACGGTGATGTTTGTTGTTAGTTAGGGATATTGCAGGGTGATGTTTGTATTTGAGTTGGGGATATTGCAGGGTGATCTTTGTATTTGAATTGGGGATATTACAGGGTGATGTTTGTATTTGAATTGGGGATATTACAGGGTGATGTTTGTATTTGAATTGGGGATATTGCAGGGTGATATTTGTATTTCAGTTGGGGATATTAAAAGGTGATGTTTGTATTTGAATTGGGGATATTGCAGGGTGATGTTTGTATTTGAGTTGGGGATATTGCAGGGTGATGTTTGTATTTGAATTGAGGATATTGCAGGGTGTTGTTTGTATTTGAATTGGGGATTTGCAGGGCCCTGTTTGAATTTGAATTGGGGATATTACAGAGTGATGATTCTATTTCAATTGGGGATGTTGCAGGGCCCTGTTTGTATTTGAATTGGGGATATTACAGAGTGATGTTTGTGTTTGAATTGGGGAGATTGCAGGGTGATGTTTGTATTTGAATTGGGGATATTGCAGGGTGATGTTTGTGTTTGAATTGGGGATATTGCAGGGCCCTATTTGTATTTGAATTGGGGATATTGCAGGGTGATGTTTGTATTTGAATTGGGGATATTGCAGGGTGATGTTTGTATTTGAATTGGGTATACTGCAGGGTGATGTTTGTATTTGAATTGGGGATATTGCAGGGTGATGTTTGTATTTGAGTTGGGGATATTACAGGGTGATGTTTGTATTTGAATTGGGGATATTGCAGGGTGATGTTTGTATTTGAATTGGGGATATTGCAGGGTGATGTTTGTATTTGAATTGGGGATATTGCAGGGTGATGTTTGCATTTGAATTGGGGATATTGCCGGGCGAGGATTGTATTTGAATTAGGGATATTGCAGGGCCCTGTGTGTATTTGAATTAGGGATATTGCAGAGTGATGTTTGTATTTGAATTGGGGATATTGCATGGTGATGTTTGTTTTTAATTAGGGATATTGCAGGGTGATGTTTGTATTTGAATTGGGGATATTGCAGGGTGATGTTTGTATTTGAAATGGGGATATTGCACGGTGATGTTTGTTGTTAGTTAGGGATATTGCAGGGTGATGTTTGTATTTGAGTTGGGGATATTGCAGGGTGATCTTTGTATTTGAATTGGGGATATTACAGGGTGATGTTTGTATCTGAATTGGGGATATTACAGGGTGATGTTTGTATTTGAATTGGGGATATTGCAGGGTGATATTTGTATTTGAGTTGGGGATATTAAAAGGTGATGTTTGTATTTGAATTGGGGATATTGCAGGGTGATGTTTGTATTTGAATTGGGGATATTGCAGGGTGATGTTTGTATTTGAATTGAGGATATTGCAGGGTGATGTTTGTATTTGAATTGGGGATTTACAGGGCCCTGTTTGAATTTGAATTGGGGATATTACAGAGTGATGATTCTATTTGAATTGGGGATATTGCAGGGCCCTGTTTGAATTTGAATTGGGGATATTACAGAGTGATGTTTGTGTTTGAATTGGGGAGATTGCAGGGTGATGTTTGTATTTGAATTGGGGATATTGCAGGGTGATGTTTGTGTTTGAATTGGGGATATTGCAGGGCCCTATTTGTATTTGAATTGGGGATATTGCAGGGTGATGTTTGTATTTGAATTGGGGATATTGCACGGTGATGTTTGTTTTTAATTAGGGATATTGCAGGGTGATGTTTGTATTTGAATTGGGGATATTGCAGAGTGATGTTTGTATTTTAATTGGGGATATTGCAGGGTGATGTTTGTATTTGAATTGGGGATTGACAGGGCCCTGTTTGAATTTGAATTGGGGATATTGCAGGGTGATGTTTGTATTTGAATTGGGGATATTGCAGGGTGATGTTTGTATTTGAATTGGGGATATTGCAGGGTGATGTTTGTATTTGAATTGGGGATATTGCAGGGTGATGTTTGTGTTTGAATTGAGGATATTGCAGGGTGATGTTTGTATTTGAATTGGGGATTTACAGGGCCCTGTTTGAATTTGAATTGGGGATATTACAGAGTGATGATTCTATTTGAATTGGGGATATTGCAGGGCCCTGTTTGAATTTGAATTGGGGATATTACAGAGTGATGTTTGTGTTTGAATTGGGGAGATTGCAGGGTGATGTTTGTATTTGAATTGGGGATATTGCAGGGCCCTATTTGTATTTGAATTGGGGATATTGCAGGGTGATGTTTGTATTTGAATTGGGGATATTGCAGGGTGATGTTTGTATTTGAATTGGGGATATTACAGAGTGATGTTTGTGTTTGAATTGGGGAGATTGCAGGGTGATGTTTGTGTTTGAATTGGGGATATTGCAGGGCCCTATTTGTATTTGAATTGGGGATATTGCAGGGTGATGTTTGTATTTGAATTGGGGATATTGCAGGGTGATGTTTGTACTTGAATTGGGGATATTGCAGGGTGATGTTTGTATTTGAATTGGACATATTGCCGAGTGATGTTTGTATTTGAATTGGGGATATTGCAGGGTGATGTTTGTATTTGTATTGGGGATGTTGCAGGGCCCTGTTTGTATTTGAATTGGGGATATTACAGGGTGATGTTTGTATTTGAATTAGGGATGTTGCAGGGTGATGTTTGTATTTGAACTGGGGATATTGCAGGGTGATGTTTGTATTTGAATTGTGGATATTGCAGCGTGATGTTTGTATTTGATTTGGGGATATTATAGGGTGATGTTTGTATTTGAATTGGGGATATTGCAGGGTGATATTTCTATTTGAGTTGGGGATATTGCAGGGCCCTGTTTGTAGTTGAATTAGGGATATTGCGGGGTGATGTTTGTATTTGAATTGGGGATATTGCAGGGTGATGTTTGTATTTGAATTGGGGATGTTACAGGGTGATGTTTGTATTTGAATTGGGGATGTTGCAGGGCCCTGTTTGTATTTGAATTGGTGATATTACAGAGTGATGTTTGTATTTGAATTGGGGATATTGCAGGGTGATGTTTGTATTTGAGTTGGGGATATTGCAGGGTGATGTTTGTATTTGAATTGGGGATGTTGCAGGGCCCTGTCTGTATTTGAATTGGGGATATTACAGAGTGATGTTTGTATTTGAATTGGGGATATTGCAGGGTGATGTTTGTATTTGAATTGGGGATATTGCAGGGTGATGTTTGTATTTGAATTGGAGATATTACAGAGTGATGTTTGTATTTGAATTGGGGATGTTGCAGGGCCCTGTTTGTATTTGAATTGGGGATATTACAGAGTGATGTTTGTTTTTGAATTGGGGATATTGCAGGGCCCTATTTGTATTTGAATTTGGGGATATTGCAGGGTGATGTTTGTATTTGAATTGGGGATATTGCAGGGTGATGTTTGTGTTTGAATTGTGGATATTGCAGAGTGATGTTTGTATTTTAATTGGGGATATTGCAGGGTGATGTTTGTATTTGAATTGGGGATATTACAGGGTAATATTTGTATTTGCGTTGGGGATATTACAGGGTGATGTTTGTATTTGAATTGGGTATATTGCAGGGTGATGTTTGTATTTGATTTGGGGGTATTGCAGGGCCATATTTGTATTTGAATTGGAGATATTGAAGGGTGATGTTTGTATTTGAATTGGGGATATTGCAGGGTGATGTTTGTATTTGAATTGGGGATATTGCAGTGTGTTGTTTGTATTTGAGTTGGGGATATTGCAGGGTGTTGTTTGTATTTGAATTGGGGATATTGCAGGGTAATGTTTGTTTTTAATTAGGGATATTGCAGAGTCATGTTTGTATTTGAATTGGGAATATTGCAGAGTGATGTTTGTATTTGAATTGGGATATTGCAGGGTGATGTTTGATTTTAATTAGGGATATTGCAGGGTGATGTTTGTATTTGAATTGGGGATATTGCAGGGTGATGTTTGTTTTGAATTGTGGATATTGCAGGGTGATGTTTGTTTTTAATTAGGGATATTGCAGGGTGATGTTTGTATTTGAGTTGGGGATATTACAGGGTGATGTTTGTATTTGTATTGGGGATGTTGCAGGGCCCTGTTTGTATTTGAATTGGGGATATTACAGGGTGATGTTTGTCTTTGAATTAGGGATGTTGCAGGGTGATGTTTGTATTTGAACTGGGGATATTGCAGGGTGATGTTTGTATTTGAATTGTGGATATTGCAGGGTGATGTTTGTATTTGAATTGGGGATATTATAGGGTGATGTTTGTATTTGAATTGGGGATATTGCAGGGTGATATTTCTATTTGAGTTGGGGATATTGCAGGGCCCTGTTTGTAGTTGAATTAGGGATATTGCAGGGTGATGTTTGTATTTGAATTGGGGATGTTACAGGGTGATGTTTGTATTTGAATTGGGGATGTTGCAGGGCCCTGTTTGTATTTGAATTGGTGATATTACAGAGTGATGTTTGTATTTGAATTGGGGATATTGCAGGGTGATGTTTGTATTTGAGTTGGGGATATTGCAGGGTGATGTTTGTATTTGAATTGGGGATGTTGCGGGGCCCTGTCTGTATTTGAATTGGCGGTATTACAGAGTGATGTTTGTATTTGAATTGGGGATATTGCAGGGTGATGTCTGTATTTGAATTGGGGATATTGCAGGGTGATGTTTGTATTTGAATTGGGGATATTACAGAGTGGTGTTTGTATTTGAATTGGGGATGTTGCAGGCCCCTGTTTGTATTTGAATTGGGGATATGACAGAGTGATGTTTGTGTTTGAATTGGGGATATTGCAGGGCCCTATTTGTATTTGAATTTGGGGATATTGCAGGGTGATGTTTGTATTTGAATTGGGGATATTGCAGGGTGATGTTTGTGTTTGAATTGAGGATATTGCAGAGTGATGTTTGTATTTTAATTGGGGATATTGCAGGGTGATGTTTGTATTTGAATTGGGGATATTGCAGGGCCACATTTGTATTTCAACTGGGGATATTGCAGGGTGATGTTTGTATTTGAATTGGGGATATTGCAGGGTGTTGTTTGTATTTGAGTTGGGGATATTGCAGGGTGTTGTTTGTATTTGAGTTGGTGATATTACAGGGTGATGTTAGTATTTGAATTGGGGATATTGCAGGGTGATGTTTGTATTTGAATTGGGTATACTGCAGGGTGATGTTTGTATTTGAATTGGGGATATTGCAGGGTGATGTTTGTATTTGAGTTGGGGATATTACAGGGTGATGTTTGTATTTGAATTGGGGATATTGCAGGGTGATGTTTGTATTTGAATTGGGGATATTGCAGGGTGATGTTTGTATTTGAATTGGGGATATTGCAGGGTGATGTTTGCATTTGAATTGGGGATATTGCCGGGCGAGGATTGTATTTGAATTAGGGATATTACAGGGTGATGTTTGTATTTGAATTGGGGATATTGCACGGTGATGTTTGTTGTTAGTTAGGGATATTGCAGGGTGATGTTTGTATTTGAGTTGGGGATATTGCAGGGTGATCTTTGTATTTGAATTGGGGATATTACAGGGTGATGTTTGTATTTGAATTGGGGATATTACAGGGTGATGTTTGTATTTGAATTGGGGATATTGCAGGGTGATATTTGTATTTGAGTTGGGGATATTGCAGGGCCACATTTGTATTTCAACTGGGGATATTGCAGGGTGATGTTTGTATTTGAATTGGGGATATTGCAGGGTGTTGTTTGTATTTGAGTTGGGGATATTGCAGGGTGTTGTTTGTATTTGAATTGGGGATATTGCAGGGTGATGTTTGTATTTGAATTGGGGATATTGCAGGGTGATGTTTGCATTTGAATTGGGGATATTGCCGGGCGAGGTTTGTATTTGAATTAGGGATATTGCAGTCCCCTGTTTGTATTTGAATTGGGGATATTGCAGAGTGATGTTTGTATTTGAATTGGGGATATTGCAGGGTGACGTTTGTGTTTGAATTGGGGATATTGCAGGGCCCTGTTTGTATTTGAATTGGGGATATTACAGAGTGACGTTTGTGTTTGAATTGGGGATATTGCAGGGCCCTATTTGTATTTGAATTGGGGATATTGCAGGGTGATGTTTGTATTTGAATTGGGTATACTGCAGGGTGATGTTTGTATTTGAATTGGGGATATTGCAGGGTGATGTTTGTATTTGAGTTGGGGATATTGCAGGGTGATGTTTGTATTTGAATTGGGGATATTGCAGGGTGATGTTTGCATTTGAATTGGGGATATTGCCGGGCGAGGATTGTATGTGAATTAGGGATATTGCAGGGCCCTGTTTGTATTTGAATTAGGGATATTGCAGAGTGATGTTTGTATTTGAATTGGGGATATTGCATGGTGATGTTTGTTTTTAATTAGGGATATTGCAGGGTGATGTTTGTATTTGAATTGGGGATATTGCAGGGTGATGTTTGTATTTGAATTGGGGATATTGCACGGTGATGTTTGTTGTTAGTTAGGGATATTGCAGGGTGATGTTTGTATTTGAGTTGGGGATATTGCAGGGTGATCTTTGTATTTGAATTGGGGATATTACAGGGTGATGTTTGTATTTGAATTGGGGATATTACAGGGTGATGTTTGTATTTGAATTGGGGATATTGCAGGGTGATATTTGTATTTCAGTTGGGGATATTAAAAGGTGATGTTTGTATTTGAATTGAGGATATTGCAGGGTGATGTTTGTATTTGAGTTGGGGATATTGCAGGGTGATGTTTGTATTTGAATTGAGGATATTGCAGGGTGTTGTTTGTATTTGAATTGGGGATTTGCAGGGCCCTGTTTGAATTTGAATTGGGGATATTACAGAGTGATGATTCTATTTGAATTGGGGATGTTGCAGGGCCCTGTTTGTATTTGAATTGGGGATATTACAGAGTGATGTTTGTGTTTGAATTGGGGAGATTGCAGGGTGATGTTTGTATTTGAATTGGGGATATTGCAGGGTGATGTTTGTGTTTGAATTGGGGATATTGCAGGGCCCTATTTGTATTTGAATTGGGATATTGCAGGGTGATGTTTGTATTTGAATTGGGGATATTGCAGGGTGATGTTTGTATTTGAATTGGGTATACTGCAGGGTGATGTTTGTATTTGAATTGGGGATATTGCAGGGTGATGTTTGTATTTGAGTTGGGGATATTACAGGGTGATGTTTGTATTTGAATTGGGGATATTGCAGGGTGATGTTTGTATTTGAATTGGGGATATTGCAGGGTGATGTTTGTATTTGAATTGGGGATATTGCAGGGTGATGTTTGCATTTGAATTGGGGATATTGCCGGGCGAGGATTGTATTTGAATTAGGGATATTGCAGGGCCCTGTTTGTATTTGAATTAGGGATATTGCAGAGTGATGTTTGTATTTGAATTGGGGATATTGCATGGTGATGTTTGTTTTTAATTAGGGATATTGCAGGGTGATGTTTGTATTTGAATTGGGGATATTGCAGGGTGATGTTTGTATTTGAATTGGGGATATTGCACGGTGATGTTTGTTGTTAGTTAGGGATATTGCAGGGTGATGTTTGTATTTGAGTTGGGGATATTGCAGGGTGATCTTTGTATTTGAATTGGGGATATTACAGGGTGATGTTTGTATCTGAATTGGGGATATTACAGGGTGATGTTTGTATTTGAATTGGGGATATTGCAGGGTGATATTTGTATTTGAGTTGGGGATATTAAAAGGTGATGTTTGTATTTGAATTGGGGATATTGCAGGGTGATGTTTGTATTTGAATTGGGGATATTGCAGGGTGATGTTTGTATTTGAATTGAGGATATTGCAGGGTGATGTTTGTATTTGAATTGGGGATTTACAGGGCCATGTTTGAATTTGAATTGGGGATATTACAGAGTGATGATTCTATTTGAATTGGGGATATTGCAGGGCCCTGTTTGAATTTGAATTGGGGATATTACAGAGTGATGTTTGTGTTTGAATTGGGGAGATTGCAGGGTGATGTTTGTATTTGAATTGGGGATATTGCAGGGTGATGTTTGTGTTTGAATTGGGGATATTGCAGGGCCCTATTTGTATTTGAATTGGGGATATTGCAGGGTGATGTTTGTATTTGAATTGGGGATATTGCATGGTGATGTTTGTTTTTAATTAGGGATATTGCAGGGTGATGTTTGTATTTGAATTGGGGATATTGCAGAGTGATGTTTGTATTTTAATTGGGGATATTGCAGGGTGATGTTTGTATTTGAATTGGGGATTTACAGGGCCCTGTTTGAATTTGAATTGGGGATATTGCAGGGTGATGTTTGTATTTGAATTGGGGATATTGCAGGGTGATGTTTGTATTTGAATTGGGGATATTGCAGGGTGATGTTTGTATTTGAATTGGGGATATTGCAGGGTGATGTTTGTGTTTGAATTGAGGATATTGCAGGGTGATGTTTGTATTTGAATTGGGGATTTACAGGGCCCTGTTTGAATTTGAATTGGGGATATTACAGAGTGATGATTCTATTTGAATTGGGGATATTGCAGGGCCCTGTTTGAATTTGAATTGGGGATATTACAGAGTGATGTTTGTGTTTGAATTGGGGAGATTGCAGGGTGATGTTTGTATTTGAATTGGGGATATTGCAGGGCCCTATTTGTATTTGAATTGGGGATATTGCAGGGTGATGTTTGTATTTGAATTGGGGATATTGCAGGGTGATGTTTGTATTTGAATTGGGGATATTACAGAGTGATGTTTGTGTTTGAATTGGGGATATTGCAGGGTGATGTTTGTGTTTGAATTGGGGATATTGCAGGGCCCTATTTGTATTTGAATTGGGGATATTGCAGGGTGATGTTTGTATTTGAATTGGGGATATTGCAGGGTGATGTTTGTACTTGAATTGGGGATATTGCAGGGTGATGTTTGTATTTGAATTGGACATATTGCCGAGTGATGTTTGTATTTGAATTGGGGATATTGCAGGGTGATGTTTGTATTTGTATTGGGGATGTTGCAGGGCCCTGTTTGTATTTGAATTGGGGATATTACAGGGTGATGTTTGTATTTGAATTAGGGATGTTGCAGGGTGATGTTTGTATTTGAACTGGGGATATTGCAGGGTGATGTTTGTATTTGAATTGTGGATATTGCAGCGTGATGTTTGTATTTGATTTGGGGATATTATAGGGTGATGTTTGTATTTGAATTGGGGATATTGCAGGGTGATATTTCTATTTGAGTTGGGGATATTGCAGGGCCCTGTTTGTAGTTGAATTAGGGATATTGCGGGGTGATGTTTGTATTTGAATTGGGGATATTGCAGGGTGATGTTTGTATTTGAATTGGGGATGTTACAGGGTGATGTTTGTGTTTGAATTGGGGATGTTGCAGGGCCCTGTTTGTATTTGAATTGGTGATATTACAGAGTGATGTTTGTATTTGAATTGGGGATATTGCAGGGTGATGTTTGTATTTGAGTTGGGGATATTGCAGGGTGATGTTTGTATTTGAATTGGGGATGTTGCAGGGCCCTGTCTGTATTTGAATTGGGGATATTACAGAGTGATGTTTGTATTTGAATTGGGGATATTGCAGGGTGATGTTTGTATTTGAATTGGGGATATTGCAGGGTGATGTTTGTATTCGAATTGGAGATATTACAGAGTGATGTTTGTATTTGAATTGGGGATGTTGCAGGGCCCTGTTTGTATTTGAATTGGGGATATTACAGAGTGATGTTTGTTTTTGAATTGGGGATATTGCAGGGCCCTATTTGTATTTGAATTTGGGGATATTGCAGGGTGATGTTTGTATTTGAATTGGGGATATTGCAGGGTGATGTTTGTGTTTGAATTGGGGATATTGCAGAGTGATGTTTGTATTTTAATTGGGGATATTGCAGGGTGATGTTTGTATTTGAATTGGGGATATTACAGGGTAATATTTGTATTTGCGTTGGGGATATTATAGGGTGATGTTTGTATTTGAATTGGGTATATTGCAGGGTGATGTTTGTATTTGATTTGGGGGTATTGCAGGGCCATATTTGTATTTGAATTGGAGATATTGAAGGGTGATGTTTGTATTTGAATTGGGGATATTGCAGGGTGATGTTTGTATTTGAATTGGGGATATTGCAGTGTGTTGTTTGTATTTGAGTTGGGGATATTGCAGGGTGTTGTTTGTATTTGAATTGGGGATATTGCAGGGTAATGTTTGTTTTTAATTAGGGATATTGCAGAGTCATGTTTGTATTTGAATTGGGAATATTGCAGAGTGATGTTTGTATTTGAATTGGGATATTGCAGGGTGATGTTTGATTTTAATTAGGGATATTGCAGGGTGATGTTTGTATTTGAGTTGGGGATATTGCAGGGTGATGTTTGTATTTGTATTGGGGATGTTGCAGGGCCCTGTTTGTATTTGAATTGGGGATATTACAGGGTGATGTTTGTATTTGAATTAGGGATGTTGCAGGGTGATGTTTGTATTTGAACTGGGGATATTGCAGGGTGATGTTTGTATTTGAATTGTGGATATTGCAGGGTGATGTTTGTATTTGAATTGGGGATATTATAGGGTGATGTTTGTATTTGAATTGGGGATATTGCAGGGTGATATTTCTATTTGAGTTGGGGATATTGCAGGGCCCTGTTTGTAGTTGAATTAGGGATATTGCAGGGTGATGTTTGTATTTGAATTGGGGATGTTACAGGGTGATGTTTGTATTTGAATTGGGGATGTTGCAGGGCCCTGTTTGTAATTGAATTGGTGATATTACAGAGTGATGTTTGTATTTGAATTGGGGATATTGCAGGGTGATGTTTGTATTTGAGTTGGGGATATTGCAGGGTGATGTTTGTATTTGAATTGGGGATGTTGCGGGGCCCTGTCTGTATTTGAATTGGCGGTATTACAGAGTGATGTTTGTATTTGAATTGGGGATATTGCAGGGTGATGTCTGTATTTGAATTGGGGATATTGCAGGGTGATGTTTGTATTTGAATTGGGGATATTACAGAGTGGTGTTTGTATTTGAATTGGGGATGTTGCAGGCCCCTGTTTGTATTTGAATTGGGGATATGACAGAGTGATGTTTGTGTTTGAATTGGGGATATTGCAGGGCCCTATTTGTATTTGAATTTGGGGATATTGCAGGGTGATGTTTGTATTTGAATTGGGGATATTGCAGGGTGATGTTTGTGTTTGAATTGAGGATATTGCAGAGTGATGTTTGTATTTTAATTGGGGATATTGCAGGGTGATGTTTGTATTTGAATTGGGGATATTGCAGAGTGATGTTTGTATTTGAATTGGGGATATTGCAGGGTGATGTTTGTATTTGAATTGGGGATATTGCAGGGTGATGTTTGTATTTGAATTGGGGATATTGCAGAGTGATGTTTGTATTTTAATTGGGGATATTGCAGGGTGATGTTTGTATTTGAATTGGGGATATTGCAGGGTGATGTTTGTATTTGAATTGGGGATATTGCAGGGTGATTTTTGTATTTGAATTGGTGATATTGCAGGGTGATGTTTGTATTTCAATTCGGGATATTGCAGGGTGATGTTTGTATTTGAATTGGGGATGTTGCAGGGCGATGTTTGTATTTGAATTGGACATATTGCCGAGTGATGTTTGTATTTGAATTGGGGATATTGCAGGGTGATGTTTGTATTTGTATTGGGGATGTTGCAGGGCCCTGTTTGTATTTGAATTGGGGATATTACAGGTTGATGTTTGTATTTGAATTAGGGATGTTGCAGGGCGATGTTTGTATTTGAACTGGGGATATTGCAGGGTGATGTTTGTATTTGAATTGTGGATATTGCAGGGTGATGTTTGTATTTGATTTGGGGATATTATAGGGTGATGTTTGTATTTGAATTGGGGATTTTGCGGGGTGATATTTCTATTTGAGTTGGGGATATTGCAGGGCCCTGTTTGTAGTTGAATTAGGGATATTGCAGGGTGATGTTTGTATTTGAATTGGGGATATTGCAGGGTGATGTTTGTATTTGAATTGGGGATGTTACAGGGTGATGTTTGTATTTGAATTGGGGATGTTGCAGGGCCCTGTTTGTATTTGAATTGGTGATATTACAGAGTGATGTTTGTATTTGAATTGGGGATATTGCAGGGTGATGTTTGTATTTGAGTTGGGGATATTGCAGGGTGATGTTTGTATTTGAATTGGGGATGTTGCAGGGCCCTGTCTGTATTTGAATTGGGGATATTACAGAGTGATGTTTGTATTTGAATTGGGGATATTGCAGGGTGATGTCTGTATTTGAATTGGGGATATTGCAGGGTGATGTTTGTATTTGAATTGGAGATATTACAGAGTGATGTTTGTATTTGAATTGGGGATGTTGCAGGGCCCTGTTTGTATTTGAATTGGGGATATTACAGAGTGATGTTTGTTTTTGAATTGGGGATATTGCAGGGCCCTATTTGTATTTGAATTTGGGGATATTGCAGGGTGATGTTTGTATTTGAATTGGGGATATTGCAGGGTGATGTTTGTGTTTGAATTGAGGATATTGCAGAGTGATGTTTGTATTTGAATTGGGGATATTGCAGGGTGATGTTTGTATTTGAATTGGGGATATTACAGGGTAATATTTGTATTTGCGTTGGGGATATTACAGGGTGATGTTTGTATTTGAATTGGGTATATTGCAGGGTGATGTTTGTATTTGATTTGGGGGTATTGCAGGGCCATATTTGTATTTGAATTGGGGATATTGAAGGGTGATGTTTGTATTTGAATTGGGGATATTGCAGGGTGATGTTTGTATTTGAATTGGGGATATTGCAGGGTGTTGTTTGTATTTGAGTTGGGGATATTGCAGGGTGTTGTTTGTATTTGAATTGGGGATATTGCAGGGTAATGTTTGTTTTTAATTAGGGATATTGCAGAGTCATGTTTGTATTTGAATTGGGAATATTGCAGAGTGATGTTTGTATTTGAATTGGGGATATTGCAGGGTGATGTTTGATTTTAATTAGGGATATTGCAGGGCGATGTTTGTATTTGAATTGGGGATGTTACAGGGTGATGTTTGTATTTGAATTGGGGATGTTGCAGGGCCCTATTTGTATTTGAATTGGTGATATTACAGAGTGATGTTTGTATTTGAATTGGGGATATTGCAGGGTGATGTTTGTATTTGAGTTGCGGATATTGCAGGGTGATGTTTGTATTTGAATTGGGGATGTTGCAGGGCCCTGTCTGTATTTGAATTGGCGGTATTACAGAGTGATGTTTGTATTTGAATTGGGGATATTGCAGGGTGATGTCTGTATTTGAATTGGGGATATTGCAGGGTGATGTTTGTATTTGAATTGGGGATATTACAGAGTGGTGTTTGTATTTGAATTGGGGATGTTGCAGGGCCCTGTTTGTTTTTGAATTGGGGATATGACAGAGTGATGTTTGTGTTTGAATTGGGGATATTGCAGGGCCCTATTTGTATTTGAATTTGGGGATATTGCAGCGTGATGTTTGTATTTGAATTGGGGATATTGCAGGGTGATGTTTGTGTTTGAATTGAGGATATTGCAGAGTGATGTTTGTATTTTAATTGGGGATATTGCAGGGTGATGTTTGTATTTGAATTGGGGATATTGCAGAGTGATGTTTGTATTTGAATTGGGGATATTGCAGGGTGATGTTTGTATTTGAATTGGGGATATTGCAGAGTGATGTTTGTATTTGAATTGGGGATATTGCAGGGTGATGTTTGTATTTGAATTGGGGATATTGCAGAGTGATGTTTGTATTTTAATTGGGGATATTGCAGGGTGATGTTTGTATTTGAATTGGGGATATTGCAGAGCGATGTTTGTATTTGAATTGGGGATATTGCAGGGTGATGTTTGTATTTGAATTGGTGATATTGCAGGGTGATGTTTGTTTTTCAATTGGGGATATTGCAGGGTGATGTTTGTATTTGAATTGGGGATATTGCAGGGCCCTATTTGTATTTGAATTGGGGATGTTGCAGGGTGATGTTTGTATTTGAATTGGGGATATTGCAGGGTAATGTTTGTATTTGAATTGGGGATATTGCAGGGTGATGTTTCTATTTGAATTGGGGATATTGCCGGGTGATGTTTGTATTTGAATTGGGAATGTTGCAGGGTGATGTTTGTATTTGAATTGGGGATATTGCAGGGTGATGTTTGTATTTGAATTGGGGATATTGCAGGCTGATGTTTGTATTTGAGTTGGGGATATTGCAGGGTGATGTTTGTATTTGAATTGTGGATATTGCAGGGTGATGTCTGTATTTGAATTCGGGATATTGCAGGGTGATGTTTGTATTTGAGTTGGGGATATTGCAGGGTGATGTTTGTATTTGAATTGGGGATATTGCAGGGTGATGTTTGTATTTGAATTCGGGATTTGCAAGGCCCTGTTTGTATTTGAATTGGGGATATTGCAGGGTGATGTTTGTATTTGAATTGGGGATATTGCAGGGTGATGTTTGTATTTGAATTGGGGATATTGCAGGGCCCTGTTTGTATTTGAATTGGGGATATTGCCGGGTGATGTTTGTATTTGAATTCGCGATTTGCAGGGCCCTGTTTGTATTTGAATTGGGGATATTGCAGGGTGATGTTTGTATTTGAATTGGGGATATTGCAGGGTGATGTTTGTATTTGAATTGGGGATATTGCAGCGTGATGTTTGTATTTGATTTGGGGATATTATAGGGTGATGTTTGTATTTGAATTGGGGATATTGCAGGGTGATATTTCTATTTGAGTTGGGGATATTGCAGGGCCCTGTTTGTAGTTGAATTAGGGATATTGCGGGGTGATGTTTGTATTTGAATTGGGGATATTGCAGGGTGATGTTTGTATTTGAATTGGGGATGTTACAGGGTGATGTTTGTGTTTGAATTGGGGATGTTGCAGGGCCCTGTTTGTATTTGAATTGGTGATATTACAGAGTGATGTTTGTATTTGAATTGGGGATATTGCAGGGTGATGTTTGTATTTGAGTTGGGGATATTGCAGGGTGATGTTTGTATTTGAATTGGGGATGTTGCAGGGCCCTGTCTGTATTTGAATTGGGGATATTACAGAGTGATGTTTGTATTTGAATTGGGGATATTGCAGGGTGATGTTTGTATTTGAATTGGGGATATTGCAGGGTGATGTTTGTATTCGAATTGGAGATATTACAGAGTGATGTTTGTATTTGAATTGGGGATGTTGCAGGGCCCTGTTTGTATTTGAATTGGGGATATTACAGAGTGATGTTTGTTTTTGAATTGGGGATATTGCAGGGCCCTATTTGTATTTGAATTTGGGGATATTGCAGGGTGATGTTTGTATTTGAATTGGGGATATTGCAGGGTGATGTTTGTGTTTGAATTGGGGATATTGCAGAGTGATGTTTGTATTTTAATTGGGGATATTGCAGGGTGATGTTTGTATTTGAATTGGGGATATTACAGGGTAATATTTGTATTTGCGTTGGGGATATTATAGGGTGATGTTTGTATTTGAATTGGGTATATTGCAGGGTGATGTTTGTATTTGATTTGGGGGTATTGCAGGGCCATATTTGTATTTGAATTGGAGATATTGAAGGGTGATGTTTGTATTTGAATTGGGGATATTGCAGGGTGATGTTTGTATTTGAATTGGGGATATTGCAGTGTGTTGTTTGTATTTGAGTTGGGGATATTGCAGGGTGTTGTTTGTATTTGAATTGGGGATATTGCAGGGTAATGTTTGTTTTTAATTAGGGATATTGCAGAGTCATGTTTGTATTTGAATTGGGAATATTGCAGAGTGATGTTTGTATTTGAATTGGGATATTGCAGGGTGATGTTTGATTTTAATTAGGGATATTGCAGGGTGATGTTTGTATTTGAGTTGGGGATATTGCAGGGTGATGTTTGTTTTGAATTGTGGATATTGCAGGGTGATGTTTGTTTTTAATTAGGGATATTGCAGGGTGATGTTTGTATTTGAGTTGGGGATATTACAGGGTGATGTTTGTATTTGTATTGGGGATGTTGCAGGGCCCTGTTTGTATTTGAATTGGGGATATTACAGGGTGATGTTTGTATTTGAATTAGGGATGTTGCAGGGTGATGTTTGTATTTGAACTGGGGATATTGCAGGGTGATGTTTGTATTTGAATTGGGGATATTGCAGGGTGATGTTTGTATTTGAATTGGGGATATTATAGGGTGATGTTTGTATTTGAATTGGGGATATTGCAGGGTGATATTTCTATTTGAGTTGGGGATATTGCAGGGCCCTGTTTGTAGTTGAATTAGGGATATTGCAGGGTGATGTTTGTATTTGAATTGGGGATGTTACAGGGTGATGTTTGTATTTGAATTGGGGATGTTGCAGGGCCCTGTTTGTAATTGAATTGGTGATATTACAGAGTGATGTTTGTATTTGAATTGGGGATATTGCAGGGTGATGTTTGTATTTGAGTTGGGGATATTGCAGGGTGATGTTTGTATTTGAATTGGGGATGTTGCGGGGCCCTGTCTGTATTTGAATTGGCGGTATTACAGAGTGATGTTTGTATTTGAATTGGGGATATTGCAGGGTGATGTCTGTATTTGAATTGGGGATATTGCAGGGTGATGTTTGTATTTGAATTGGGGATATTACAGAGTGGTGTTTGTATTTGAATTGGGGATGTTGCAGGCCCCTGTTTGTATTTGAATTGGGGATATGACAGAGTGATGTTTGTGTTTGAATTGGGGATATTGCAGGGCCCTATTTGTATTTGAATTTGGGGATATTGCAGGGTGATGTTTGTATTTGAATTGGGGATATTGCAGGGTGATGTTTGTGTTTGAATTGAGGATATTGCAGAGTGATGTTTGTATTTTAATTGGGGATATTGCAGGGTGATGTTTGTATTTGAATTGGGGATATTGCAGAGTGATGTTTGTATTTGAATTGGGGATATTGCAGGGTGATGTTTGTATTTGAATTGGGGATATTGCAGGGTGATGTTTGTATTTGAATTGGGGATATTGCAGAGTGATGTTTGTATTTTAATTGGGGATATTGCAGGGTGATGTTTGTATTTGAATTGGGGATATTGCAGGGTGATGTTTGTATTTGAATTGGGGATATTGCAGGGTGATTTTTGTATTTGAATTGGTGATATTGCAGGGTGATGTTTGTATTTCAATTCGGGATATTGCAGGGTGATGTTTGTATTTGAATTGGGGATATTGCAGGGCCCTATTTGTATTTGAATTGGGGATGTTGCAGGGTGATGTTTGTATTTGAATTGGGGATATTGCAGGGTAATGTTTGTATTTGAATTGCGGATATTGCAGGGTGATGTTTCTATTTGAATTGTGGATATTGCAGGGTGATGTTTGTACTTGAATTGGGGATATTGCAGGGTGATGTTTGTATTTGAATTGGACATATTGCCGAGTGATGTTTGTATTTGAATTGGGGATATTGCAGGGTGATGTTTGTATTTGTATTGGGGATGTTGCAGGGCCCTGTTTGTATTTGAATTGGGGATATTACAGGTTGATGTTTGTATTTGAATTAGGGATGTTGCAGGGCGATGTTTGTATTTGAACTGGGGATATTGCAGGGTGATGTTTGTATTTGAATTGTGGATATTGCAGGGTGATGTTTGTATTTGATTTGGGGATATTATAGGGTGATGTTTGTATTTGAATTGGGGATTTTGCAGGGTGATATTTCTATTTGAGTTGGGGATATTGCAGGGCCCTGTTTGTAGTTGAATTAGGGATATTGCAGGGTGATGTTTGTATTTGAATTGGGGATATTGCAGGGTGATGTTTGTATTTGAATTGGGGATGTTACAGGGTGATGTTTGTATTTGAATTGGGGATGTTGCAGGGCCCTGTTTGTATTTGAATTGGTGATATTACAGAGTGATGTTTGTATTTGAATTGGGGATATTGCAGGGTGATGTTTGTATTTGAGTTGGGGATATTGCAGGGTGATGTTTGTATTTGAATTGGGGATGTTGCAGGGCCCTGTCTGTATTTGAATTGGGGATATTACAGAGTGATGTTTGTATTTGAATTGGGGATATTGCAGGGTGATGTCTGTATTTGAATTGGGGATATTGCAGGGTGATGTTTGTATTTGAATTGGAGATATTACAGAGTGATGTTTGTATTTGAATTGGGGATGTTGCAGGGCCCTGTTTGTATTTGAATTGGGGATATTACAGAGTGATGTTTGTTTTTGAATTGGGGATATTGCAGGGCCCTATTTGTATTTGAATTTGGGGATATTGCAGGGTGATGTTTGTATTTGAATTGGGGATATTGCAGGGTGATGTTTGTGTTTGAATTGAGGATATTGCAGAGTGATGTTTGTATTTGAATTGGGGATATTGCAGGGTGATGTTTGTATTTGAATTGGGGATATTACAGGGTAATATTTGTATTTGCGTTGGGGATATTACAGGGTGATGTTTGTATTTGAATTGGGTATATTGCAGGGTGATGTTTGTATTTGATTTGGGGGTATTGCAGGGCCATATTTGTATTTGAATTGGGGATATTGAAGGGTGATGTTTGTATTTGAATTGGGGATATTGCAGGGTGATGTTTGTATTTGAATTGGGGATATTGCAGGGTGTTGTTTGTATTTGAGTTGGGGATATTGCAGGGTGTTGTTTGTATTTGAATTGGGGATATTGCAGGGTAATGTTTGTTTTTAATTAGGGATATTGCAGAGTCATGTTTGTATTTGAATTGGGAATATTGCAGAGTGATGTTTGTATTTGAATTGGGGATATTGCAGGGTGATGTTTGATTTTAATTAGGGATATTGCAGGGTGATGTTTGTATTTGAATTGGGGATGTTACAGGGTGATGTTTGTATTTGAATTGGGGATGTTGCAGGGCCCTATTTGTATTTGAATTGGTGATATTACAGAGTGATGTTTGTATTTGAATTGGGGATATTGCAGGGTGATGTTTGTATTTGAGTTGCGGATATTGCAGGGTGATGTTTGTATTTGAATTGGGGATGTTGCAGGGCCCTGTCTGTATTTGAATTGGCGGTATTACAGAGTGATGTTTGTATTTGAATTGGGGATATTGCAGGGTGATGTCTGTATTTGAATTGGGGATATTGCAGGGTGATGTTTGTATTTGAATTGGGGATATTACAGAGTGGTGTTTGTATTTGAATTGGGGATGTTGCAGGGCCCTGTTTGTTTTTGAATTGGGGATATGACAGAGTGATGTTTGTGTTTGAATTGGGGATATTGCAGGGCCCTATTTGTATTTGAATTTGGGGATATTGCAGCGTGATGTTTGTATTTGAATTGGGGATATTGCAGGGTGATGTTTGTGTTTGAATTGAGGATATTGCAGAGTGATGTTTGTATTTTAATTGGGGATATTGCAGGGTGATGTTTGTATTTGAATTGGGGATATTGCAGAGTGATGTTTGTATTTGAATTGGGGATATTGCAGGGTGATGTTTGTATTTGAATTGGGGATATTGCAGAGTGATGTTTGTATTTGAATTGGGGATATTGCAGGGTGATGTTTGTATTTGAATTGGGGATATTGCAGAGTGATGTTTGTATTTTAATTGGGGATATTGCAGGGTGATGTTTGTATTTGAATTGGGGATATTGCAGAGCGATGTTTGTATTTGAATTGGGGATATTGCAGGGTGATGTTTGTATTTGAATTGGTGATATTGCAGGGTGATGTTTGTTTTTCAATTGGGGATATTGCAGGGTGATGTTTGTATTTGAATTGGGGATATTGCAGGGCCCTATTTGTATTTGAATTGGGGATGTTGCAGGGTGATGTTTGTATTTGAATTGGGGATATTGCAGGGTAATGTTTGTATTTGAATTGGGGATATTGCAGGGTGATGTTTCTATTTGAATTGGGGATATTGCCGGGTGATGTTTGTATTTGAATTGGGAATGTTGCAGGGTGATGTTTGTATTTGAATTGGGGATATTGCAGGGTGATGTTTGTATTTGAATTGGGGATATTGCAGGCTGATGTTTGTATTTGAGTTGGGGATATTGCAGGGTGATGTTTGTATTTGAATTGTGGATATTGCAGGGTGATGTCTGTATTTGAATTCGGGATATTGCAGGGTGATGTTTGTATTTGAGTTGGGGATATTGCAGGGTGATGTTTGTATTTGAATTGGGGATATTGCAGGGTGATGTTTGTATTTGAATTCGGGATTTGCAAGGCCCTGTTTGTATTTGAATTGGGGATATTGCAGGGTGATGTTTGTATTTGAATTGGGGATATTGCAGGGTGATGTTTGTATTTGAATTGGGGATATTGCAGGGCCCTGTTTGTATTTGAATTGGGGATATTGCCGGGTGATGTTTGTATTTGAATTCGCGATTTGCAGGGCCCTGTTTGTATTTGAATTGGGGATATTGCAGGGTGATGTTTGTATTTGAATTGGGGATATTGCAGGGTGATGTTTGTATTTGAATTGGGGATATTGCAGGGTGATGTTTGTATTTGTATTCGGGATTTGCAGGGTGATGTTTGTATTTGAATTGGGGATATTGCCGGGTTATGTTTGTATTTGAATTGGGGATATTGCAGATTGATGTTTGTATTTGAATTGGGGATATTGCAGGGTGATGTTTGTATTTGAATTGGGGATATTGCAGGTTGATGTTTGTATTTGAATTGGGGATATTGCAGGGTGATGTTTGAATTTGAATTGGGTATATTGCAGGGTGATGTTTGTATTTGAATTGTGGATATTGCAGGGCGATGTTTGTATTTGAATTGGGGATATTGCAGGGTAATGTTTGTATTTGAATTGGGGATATTGCAGGGTAATGTTTGTATTTTAATTGGGGATATTGCAGGGTGATGTTTGTATTTGAATAAGGGATATTGCAGGGTGGTGTTTGTATTTGAATTGGGGATATTGCAGGGTGATGTTTGTATTTGAATTGGGGATATTGCAGGGTGATGTTTGTAATTGAATTTGGGATATTGCAGGGCGATGTTGGTATTTGAATTCGGGATTTGCAGGGCCCTGTTTGTATTTGAATTGGGGATATTGCAGGGTGATGTTTGTATTTGAATTGGGGATTTTGCAGGGTGATGTTTGTATTTGAATTGGGGATATTGCAGGGTGATGTTTGTATTTGTATTCGGGATTTGCAGGGTGATGTTTGTATTTGAATTGGGGATATTGCCGGGTTATGTTTGTATTTGAATTGGGGATATTGCAGAGTGATGTTTGTATTTGAATTGGGGATATTGCAGGGTGATGTTTGTATTTGAGTTGGGGATATTGAAGCGTGATGTTTGTATTTGAATTGGGGATATTGCAGAGTGATGTTTGTATTTGAATTGGGTATATTGCAGGGTGATGTTTGTATTTGAATTGGGGATATTGCAGGGTGATGTTTGTATTTGAATTAGGGATATTGCAGAGTGATGTTTGTATTTGAATTGGGGATATTGCAGGGTGATGTTTGTATTTGAATTGGGGATATTGCAGGGTGATGTTTGTATTTGAATTGGGGATATTGCAGGGTGGTGTTTGTATTTGAATTTGGGATATTGCAGAGTAATGTTTGTATTTGACTTGGGGATATTGTAAGGTAGTTTTTGTATTTGAAGGTATTCGAGAGTCCTGTTTGTATTTGTAGTGATATTACTTAAAAATCATATTTGTATTTGAATTTAAAGCTGCTGCCGATTATGTTTATATTTTAATTCAAGGCACTGCAGGGTGATGTTTGTATTTGACTTAATATTACTGCAGGATCATGTTTGTATTTCACTTGAGGGCTGTAGGATCATATTAGTATTTGAAATGAAGATACTGCAGGTTGGTGTCTATATCCGAATTGAAGATACTGCAGGGCCAAGATTGTGGTAAGGTTTGACAGCCTCAATGTGTTTGCCATATACTTGCCCAGCAGTAACAGAAGAATTTCTTCACAGTTCGTGTTTCTCCAATTGTGTGCTGGTGTTTTTTTCAATTAGGTGGTGATTAAACCATGTGGGAAGGGCAGGATCTGGGAGGGGATTCATACAATTCAACACTTGGCAGTGAACCTCTATGAGAAGAGAGATGTTAGGCCTAAAAACAAAAAACTACTGCGGATGCTGGAAATCCAGAACAAAAACAGAATTACCTGGAAAAACTCAGCAGGTCTGGCAGCATCGGCGGAGAAGAAAAGAGTCGACGTTTTGAGTCCTCACGACCCTTCAACAGAACTGAGTATAGTTAGGAGAGGGGTGAAATATAAGCTGGTTTAAGGTGGGCGGGGGGAGAGAGAAGTTGAGGGGTGGGGGTGGTTGTAGGAACAAGCAAGCAGTGATAGGAGCAGATAATCAAAAGATGTCACAGACAAAAGGATCAAAGAGGTGTTGAAGGTGGTGATATTATCTAAGAGAATGTGCTAATTAAGAATACTAATTTAAAAATAATGGAAATAGGTGGGAAAAGAAAAATCTATATAAATTATTGAAAAAAACAAAAGGGAGGGGGAAGAAACGGGGTTGGGCTGGGGGGAGGGTGGACCACCCCGTTTCTTCCCCCTCCCTTTTGTTTTTTTCAATAATTTATATAGATTTTTCTTTTCCCGCCTATTTGCATTATTTTTAAATCTACAACTAATACCTTGTCAGTCTTTCCACCCCACCCCCACTAGGGCTGTACCTTGAGTGTTCTGCCATCCATTCTTAATTAGCACATTCTCTTAGATAATATCACCACCTTCAACACCTCTGTGATCCTTTTGTCTGTGACATCTTTTGATTATCTGCTCCTATCACTGCTTGCTTGTCCCTACAACCACCCCACCCTCAACTTCTCTCTCCCCCCACCCCCCACCTTAAACCAGCTTATATTTCACCCCTCTCCTAACTATACTCAGTTCTGTTGAAGGGTCGTGAGGACTCGAAACGTCGACTCTTTTCTTCTCCACCGATGCTGCCAGATGTTAGGCCTTGTGTTAATAGTAGAGGGTTCACTGGTCTCATCATCCTACAGAGGAAAAATTGGTAGAGTTAGCATGAAGCACATTAGGAGGGAGGAGTGAAGGACACAAACCCCATGCAAGAGGCACAGGATATCAGTGAAGCCTTTCATCGGAATGTGGGAGTCGCTGACATTTACTGCCTTGAGAAGGTGGGGGTGAGTTTTCTCCTGGAAGCAATTGTGTCACATGCTTGCTCGCCCAACAGGAGAACGATAAGAATCAACCAAGTAGGGTGGGATTGGAGTCACATGAAAGCCAGACTGGGTAAGGATGACAGGCTCCCTTCCTCGAGGGGCATTGGTGACTCAGTTGGGTTTTTGCAACAACTTGGGCAATTTTTGTGGTCACTTTTCCTGGTGCCAGCCACATTGTGAATCCCTCGAGTTAAGGCGCTATGTACAAAATAAGACTTAAACCCCCATTACCTTGGGGGTCCAATGCACTTGGATTGTTATTGTTACTGAGTCACAGGGTGAATGCATTCCATGCTAATACTGCCTTTTTGTTACTCTCCAGCTACGGGTAGCCTTACATCCTACACCAGGAGTCCAATCAGGGCCTCTAGGGTCATGAGGATCACAGCAAAGCACTGTCAATGCGGCACATTAACACCTGCCAGTTCATTCTAGGACTGGGAGGACAGAGCCCTCTTGTCAGAATTTAACATTCAGGGCTGTGTAAATGCACTAATATTGTGGTGCAGGATTTTGACTAGCAGTGTCAGCTGTGGCTCAATGGGTAGCACTCTTGCCCCTGAGTTAGAAAGTGGTGAGTTCAAATCCTGCCCCACTTCAGAAACTTGAGCACATAATCTAGGCCAACACTCCAGTGCAGTAGCAAGGAAGTGCTGCATGGTCAGCGATGCTGTCTTTTGGATGTGGCCTTAAACTGAGGCTCCATCTGCCTGTTGAGGTGGATATGAAAGAAAGGCCTGTATTTATATAGTGCCTTTCACAACCTCTGGATGTCCCAAAGTACTTTATAGCTAAGGAATTGTAGTCACAGGAATTGTAATCTATGAAACGTTGTAGGATCCCACGGGTGGAATTTTACACCAGCTGGATTTTACGGTGCTGCTGCAGTTAATGCAGTTTGGAACGGCTCGCCGTGTTTTAAGGCCCTGTCATCGCCACGACAAGGCTGTAAAATTCCGGCCCACGTCACTGTTCAAAAAAGGAGCAGAAGATTTTCTTGGTGCCCCAGCCAATATTTACCCCTTAGCCAATACCATGCGAAAAATTTAACTGGCTATCTCATTTATGCATAGAAACGTACTGAAAGTAAAACCCAGAAAGAGATTATTTGACCCAACCAGTGAGTGCTGCTATTTTCTCTCCACACGTTTGACCCAACCAGTGAGTGCCGCTATTTTCTCTCCACACGTTTGACCCAACCAGTGAGTGCCGCTATTTTCTCTCCACACGTTTGACCCAACCAGTGAGTGCCGCTATTTTTTATCCACACGTTTGACCCAACCAGTGAGTGTCGCTATTTTCTCTCCACACATTTAGAGTCTCTAATGGCTTTCCATTGCGCCTGCCTATCTTTCAACAGTGATGGTAAATCATTGGTTCTGATGAACGTTGGAACATGTAGAGGACGTGATAAGCTGTTATATAAATGCAAGTTCTTCCACTGTTTAATTGCACACTGGTGCTGTAAGTTTCACCTTACAATGTAAACGTGACAAATTCACGGCAGCTGCTCTCTTAACACCTTGCTCTAAGTGGAACTGCTTCCGTGTTGTAGACATGCCGTAGGCTGATCTTGGCTGATGTCAGCCGTGAGCCAGTGGTAGCACTCCTGTCTGAGTCAAAAAGATGTGGGTTCGAGGCCATAATTCAGGCTCGCACTCCAGTGCAGTCGTGAGGGTGCAAAGCACTATTGGAGGTACCAAGTCTTTTGGATGCATAAGGTCTAGGCTTCATCTGCTCTTTCAGGTCGACGTAAAAGATCCTAAAATGCTGCTTTGAAGAAGAGGAGTGGCGTTGCCCTGTTGTCCTCGCTAGAAGTTAAGTCCTCAACATCACTGGAAAGGAGCAGATAATCTGGCCACTGTTAGATTGCTGCTTGTGGGAGCTTGCTGTGCGCAAATTAGTTGCCTCGTCCTCTGCATGATTTCACTTCATTGGTTGTAAAACACTTGGGAACATCGGGGGTATTGAGCTGCTGTATAGATACAAGTTCTTCTTCCTCTTCTACTAATGGCCATTTTGTTTCTGCTTTTAGGATTTCCTGTCAGAAAGCGAGACCTGTCAGAGCAAACTAAACACCCTGATTTCCAAAGGTGAGCTGCTGAGCAGAATTCTCAGCAAGGAGAAGGCTGAGGCCATCCAGGCCAAGGTGTCCACCGCCAAGGAGGACTGGAAGAATCTGCTCGCAAACCTTCACCAGAAAGAGGCTGCCTTACAGGTTGGAAGCCGCTAACAACAGCTGGTTAATCAGTACCCAGGAAACTTAAAGGAATGGATAAACCTTTTAGAAAGGGAAATTTCTTTCAGAGATCTAGTACGGACACGAAAGGGCCAAGTGGTATCCTTCTGCACCGTAAAAATTCACAGCTTATTCCTGGTCCCCACGTCTTTTCTAATCTTATTGTTTAATGGGCATTTTCAGGGACATAATTCTGTGGGGGCTGTATATTGAGTGATTCTGTGGGGATGTGTATTGAGTGATTCTGTGGGGGCTGTGTATTGAGTGATTCTGTGGGGATGTGTATTGAGTGATTCTGTGGGGATGTGTATTGAGTGAGTCTGTGGGGCTGTGTATTGAGTGATTCTGTGGGGATGTGTATTGAGTGATTCTGTGGGGATGTGTATTGAGTGATTCTGTGGGGATGTGTATTGAGTGATTCTGTGGGGATGTGTATTGAGTGATTCTGTGGGGATGTATATTGAGTGATTCTGTGGGGATGTGTATTGAGTGATTCTGTGGGGATGTGTATTGAGTGATTCTGTGGGGATGTGTATTGAGTGATTTTTGAGGAGGTTGTGTATTGAGTGCACTAATACTGATCCCCTATCACATGTCACTGTAACTACTGCCTGATAAAGGGGTTATTTTCAAACCTCCCCTTTAATTTCCTTTCCAATTATCTTGTGTTTCTGCCCTCTTGCTGATGAGCAGAACCAATCCAATGGCCTATACCTGCCATAATCTTTGTTTTATAGGTGTTAGTTTTTAAAAGCCTATTATAATCATCATTTTAAAGGGGCTCAAGTTTAGGATGAGGTGGTGGCCATGTCCCATCGTCTGAAAAGTCAGGTGGAGCCCCGCCTCCGCATTCTCTGTTAGCCGCAAATGATTTTAAGCCTGAGGTTGTGGCGTCCGCCCCCACGTTGGAGGATGTCCCGCCTCCAAGAACTGCCGGCCAATCAGGTGGTCAACGGCTCTCCAGCCCCAGCAGCACCACGGGAGCAGTGGCCACTGCTGGTACTGCGACCCGCGCAGGAGCATCTCTGGAGGCCGGACTGGAAGGTGTGGAGTGGCCTCACTGTGTCCAGCAAGGGGCTGGTGGAGCAGCGATTGGGAAGCCGGTGGAGTTTGGGGGATGGGCTGCGGTTCAAGCGGGGGTGGCCCTTTCTGCCAGGCTTGGGACCTTCCATTGCGAAAAGGACACCTGAACGGGAGGGACCACTCCCTGCTACCCCCAGCCTGACCCCCCCCTCCCCCGCCCCTGGCCCCCGGCACACAACCAGACTGCCAGGGTTTACCTAGCAGCCTCACCATGTGGCATGGGGAACCCCACCCCCACCACGGGCAACATACTAACGGCGACGGGAGGAGATCCTTAAATCGCCATTGAGAGCTTCAGTTGGCCTAAGGGTGGGCGGGCTACCTACCCTGCTGCTGGTCAAATACCTGTGGAAGCAGAAAGGCAATGGGCATGGCACCCTCTGGCATCCCACCCAATTTTACACCCTTCCCCCGCCCTCCTCGGTTGCTAGCTCGCTCCTGGGGGGGGGGTGGGGGAAGCGATTGGGGTCCGTAAATTCCGGCCAAAGTGTCACTTTTTTAAAGGGCCGCCATAATCATTGGTTCGGAGGTGTTGGGTTTGAAATGGTCTCCTCCACCAACGCTCTGTATTCTTTCTCCCCCCCTCCCCCCCCACCACCACCACCGCCCTCAGAACTTGCAATCACAGATGAAGGACTTCGAAGCTGGCGTTGGGCCTGTGCAGGAGTGGCTGGTCGCCACGGAAGCAGCTGTGCAAGGGAGCAGCAGCCAGCTGCCTGACCTGCTGGCGAAGAAAAACGAGCAGTTCAGAATGCAGGTAGATCACCCCATTGCAAACACCGGGCCGAGAATGTCCCTGAACACAGTGCGTCTTGCTACACACCCCACCGTGTGATTCACAAACCAGCTGCGGCTGATTTCTTTAAGCGGGACAGTCACCTTCATCACCACAATAGAACCTCCTCATCACCTCCACCCTACCCGGCTGAACTCATAAATTAGGACCTCCATTCTGCTTATCCAGTAACCTGGTGCTTGCCTTGTTGTTTGGCTGTGTACTGTGTCTCTTTTGTGTCTTTAACAAGTAGTTATGCGGGCCAAATGCTTTTAATGTGCTTGGTTTCCAGTTACCCACGTGGTAGCATTCACACTCTTCCTGTTCCTCAGTCCTGCCAGATATGATATGCACTGTAACATGTGTTTTGTTTTTTTGCGGACCTGCTTGTGCCTTCCAGTCTGTCCTAGAGGATATAGCCTGTCGTGAACCCCAGCTAAACAAGCTGAAAGAGAAAGCTCAGCACCTATGGGAAGAGCAAGCATCTAACAAAAGCTTTATGCACAGAGTGTCTCAGCTGTCCGCTTGGTATTTAGCCTTAAGTAACTTAGCCAAGGTAAGGCCCAGAAGTGAATGTGTTCTGCTCGGAAATCAAAAACCAATCAGATCTGTAACTTGCTAAACGCAAAACTTTGCAGTAAATTCTTGGATTTTCCTCTGTTGTTCTGTACCTGCTTACAGGAAGTGACTAGTCTGTCATTTTCTCAAAGTCATGTGAAATTCCCTGGTCTGGTTGTACTGATAGGATTGATTTATTTATCACCCCCACCCCACCACCCCCCCCCCCCCCCCCCACCCCCACCCCCCCCCCCCCCCCCCCCCCACCCCCGCTCCTGCTCCCACGGAAAACCCAGCATAAAGACCACATGGATGGAGTGCTGATGTTATAATATGGCAGGTGGTAATTGCCAGGCTGACCAAATCCCAAAGAGAATCTTGGCCAGGCTATCACAACAATTTGCAATTTGTATTTTATTGCGAGAAGGTATGTGCACTGACGTCAGAAGTAAAGATTCCACTACCACTTTTGGAGATTTTAAATATTAAATAAAAACATTTATTAACAAAGGAAAGAAAACTTAATGCCCAAGATTATAGTTACATAGTTAAATTTAGTCTTACCAAATTTCCCTAAAGATTTCTACTTAGCTAGACTCCCAAATAAACACCCTTTTCCAGGCCACAATCCAAATAGATTCCTAATCTATAAAACATCCAGTAATGTTACCACAAGGCACCCACTGTTGCTATAAGGGAGGTATTCCACAGGGCTTCCCTCTCCCTCTCTCACTTGACAATGGAAATCCAAGGCTTGTAGCAAAACCTTGCTTTCTGGAACAAACAAGCACTTCTCTGGGGCGGCTAGAGGCTGCTTTTCACATGTTTGTCTTCGCACAGCCCACACTTCAAAGATCTCACATGGCCACTCACCTCATACAGGTTTCAATCCTTCTTTAAATATATTTTCTCCCCTTTTATCTCTAATCTCATTGTTCTAAACTTACTTTGGAAGTTACCTTTCCTGGAATATTAAAATCTTTCATGTTGTTATTATGGCCAGTACTTTCTGGAAAAATAAACTTAATAACTTTGTCATATTTATTTACGATCTTTGCCAGTTGTAAAACTTCCTGTTATGCCCCCTTGAAATTCAACAGCTAACAATTCACTCCTCACTTATCTCTGAATGCAAACTCCATTCATACTGCATGTACTGGGATCTTATCTTAGCTTGTCCATTTCCATTTCAAAATGCCTACTTTTTCTTAAACCCTTCGATGATTTAAACCTTGCAGTCGACTGTCTTCAGTTTAATTAAATTAGTCACACACACCCAACGCACACACAGCTCCCACAAGCCTGCTTCACAGCATCCCACAGTAATGCTGGAAAAAAATAATATTTACACTGAGATCAGTAAATGTGCCTCAGGTTACAAAGCTTCCACTCACTGTTAATGATCTTTTTCAAGTTACTAACACCCTTGAAGTACAGTTCTCGAGCGACTGTCTCTGAGTGACAGAAGTACAGATGGACGAGAAGACCTGTGAGAGATTTGTGTGAAGTTTGAGAGCATTCAGAGCCACTTGTTATCCAAGTAGTTGATTCACTATCGCCTAGTTTCGGTTTCAAACGGTTGCACTGTGTCGTGATACTCTCATGCTAGGCAATAATATTTTGAAAGGAAGCAGGGTATGCACCCTCAGTGTACTCCCATTGAATATTCCAGTTACACGTTTAAGGGTAAATCGTATGAACTGGTATTCCCAGAGTGCAGCCTTGCCACATGGGAACACTCCCATTATTTTCAGGATACTGCGCCCTTAGTTTCTAATCGCTTTACCACGCTCGCCCACCCACATGGACCAACTGCGTGTCTACCTGTAGGTTGTTGTAGCCATGCTTTCTGTCCGCCCACCGCAAAGGTATCTGCCAATGTTTAGTAACCCTACAGCCTGACCATTAGCAGCTGCACGCTCCTCTTTGCTATTGTCTTCTTTGGTGGGGTCACCATGAACTAGTGACAATGGTGAAGGAATGATGGGGGCTCAGGAGGTAACTACGCCACTTGAGCTCAAGAACTATGCACATCAGCACCAGGCCGCAAAACAGGTACGTTCTTACCAGTAGAAGAAGCTCTGTGTTGGAACAGACTCCAGCTCCATGGAGAGACTGGACAAGGGTTTGTTCTCCAGATTTAACAGAGAGTTTTTCCAAAATGAAGAGGGGTTTGAGAGAGTAAATAAGGAGAAACTGTGTTTATTGGCGAGAGGTGGGTCAGTAGCAAGAAGGGCACAGATTTATGGTAACTGCCAAAAGAACAGGGTGGAGCTGAGAAACCTTTTTACACAGTGGATTGTTCTGAACTGAAATCCACTACCTGAAAGGGTGGTGGAAGCAGATTCACTATTAACTTTCGAAAGTAAATGTCGCATTGTTAGAAAGAACCCTGCTTTGTCCTACCGTTTCTCGCTGGCTTTGTTAGTTTTGGAAAACCCTCGGCCCCAATTACTTGTGGAAAGATAAAATGTAAAATTGTACCGGGAAGTATTTTTGTGATGGTTGCCTCTATCCCTTTATGGGTTCCAGGAGAAGGCTCTACGAGTTCAGCGAACTGTGTCAGAACATCAGCAGTTCTCGCAAGGACTGAAAGAGCTACAGGACTGGTTGGCCGATGCCAGGCATATGCTGGAGTCCTACTGCACTCCCACTGCCGATAAAAACCTGCTGGACAGTCGGATGGCAAAGGTTGAGGTGAGTTCAGTAAGGCATCTTTATCTGTCACAGGGCCGGTTTTCCATGTTTACACTCCCGACCCGGAGCCTTCATCCAGGGGATGAGCAGCTCGGGGTTTAAAATTCTCTGCCCGTTAAAAGTTGGTCAGCGCATGGGGGAAGATCCTCCCTACCCTTCTTCAAAATTGTGCCATGGCATCTTCTCCATCCGGCTGAAAGTGTCAGCCCGGATTAGGTGCCCAAGCCCTGTGTTGTTGCTACAGAAAGTGATTTATGTGCATGACATGTCTCTTTCAATGTTCTTCACTATTGCAGCTCTCCAGCAGTTTGCTGCCCAGTGGATTTTACCGAACAGAAGGGTTTGTAACACTGTAAAGCTCGTTGATGTTGCTGTAGAGGTTCAGGAATCCAGATATATATGAAGGTTGAAATTTGCAGGAGCTCTTGAATGTCATATAGCAGAGAAGGTATTGATTCTACTTTGTGGAAAGTTATGGAAGGTGATACACGCAGAAAAAAAACTGATTTTTGGGGAATGTGTCTACTCTTTGGTGTCACATGACACACAAAGGAGTAGGAGTTTGTGGTGGTCTGGCAGAGTAGAGGAGTGAAAATGATGGAATGTCCTATGAAGCAAAGGTGACTCTTTCTACTATGCAGGAGCAGGAAGACGAAAACCTGTCCTGTATTCTTTTATAGGAATGGCAGATATTGGCATCTTTTAAGGAAGATTCTAACCACTTTAATGTGAGGAACATACCTGTTTCTCAGCGCTATTTTGCTGCCCCACTTTCTCAATCTTGTATTCCTCAGTTCTCATTCACCCAAACCACTGGACTGAACAATCCACTTCCAGATGAATGCAATTAAACTCCTAACATGCATGGGCAAAATGCTACAGGCCACAGTGGTGGACAGAGTTATTCATGGCCTGGCAAACTATGACACATATTCTGAACAGACATCAACTCCTCCATAGTTAGGATTTCACAACCAGTGTATCCCACCTGAAGTGTGCATTATTTACACTGCAGCAACTCACCAAGGCCTTTTCAGCCAGCACCTCCCAGACCCACAAACTAGAAGGAGAAGGGCAGCAGGTGTTTGGGAACACTGTCCCTTCCCACATTCCCCTTCGAGACTCGCGCCAACCTGACTGGGAAATATATGTCACCGTTCCTTTATTGTTTCTGGGTGAAAATCCTTCCCTCCGAAACAGCGTTGTGGGTGTACTTTCATCACATGGACAACAGTCATGAAGAAAACACAAGTGCAGCTAGGCAATAAACGCCAACCCTGTCAGCGATGCCCCCATTCTGAGAATGAATTTTTGAAAGGCTCCCCTCTATGATGAGTGAAGCTGACAGCCTCTATTAATTGGGATGGAACTGTTCTTTCAACAGGCTCTGCTCGCCCTCAGACAGGAGAAGGAGATTCAACTGAAGATGGTGCTGACTCGCGGTGAGTCTGTCCTGAGGAGCACCTCCCCTGAGGGCACCGCCGCTATTCGCAAGCAGATGGAAGATCTGAAAGATTCCTGGGACTCTTTGCTCTCTTTTTCCATTCAGTGTAAAAGGTCAGTCCCTGCGATAGAATCAGTGGGGTGTGTCAAACTCAGCCAAGGCTCTGCAGTGCCAGTAATACGACCACCACTGGTTGAAGCTACAGGGCTGAATTATGTGGGGCGTCCTGGGCACCCCCCCTCCCCGCCCCAGCTAAAAAGTCAGGGGGAGCCCACCGAGGGGAGCCCCACCTGCCCTGTAGCCGCCGAGCTGGTGGGGCCCGCTTGCCCATCAAGGGCAAAATTCTGCCCTATGAATCAGGCAGGTTTGAGGACCCAGAATATAGTTACGGAGGAGCCTTGGTCCTCGACTTCTACCCAGCAGGTATGAGGTTGCCAGCTGTATGGATGGGGGCAAGGACTGCAGGGTGGATGGCCAAACTGACCATAGAACCATGGTACAGGAGACCATTCATGTGGGGGGAGTGAAAAGCAACGTGGTCGTGATGAGGGACAGGTTAGTCAGCGGATAGATGCTGTTTCTTGCAGCCAAGAAGTTCTGAAGGTTGTGATTCCTTCGCAGGCTATTCCCTCTCAGCTGGAGTGGGAGGAGGAGGATCCAGTTGTTGTGGTTCATGTAGGAAACTAAGAATAATGATGTGGTGAGAGAGTTTGCGGAGTTAGGGTCCAAATTAAAAGGCAGAAACTCAAGAGTATTAATCTCCTGATTGTTACCTGGGCCACACACTAATTGACATTTGGTTAAGCAGATTAGAGAATTATTCGCATGGTCAAAGAATGGTGTGGGAAGAAGGGCTTTTGCTCCCGGGGGCACTAGCATGAGTACTGGGGAAAGTACTGTTGGGATGGGCATCCACTTAAGCTAGGATCGGTGTCCTAGGGAATCATATAACTGGGCTTGTGGATAGGGCTTTAAGCTAAAACTAAAACTTGGAAGGTAGACACTGAGAGTTTGTTTCCCTGACTGGGGAATCTAGAATTCAGGAGCACAGTCTCAGGGTAAGGGGGTGATCATTTTAGGCTGAGATGAGGAGAAATGCCTTCACTCAGAAGGTTGTGAATCTTTGGAATTTTCTACCCCATTGTTGAGTATATTCAAGGCTGAGGTATGTAGATTTCTGACCTGTGAGGGAATCAAGGGATATGGGGAGTGGGTGGAGCTGAGGCAGATGATCAGCCATGATCTTATTGGATGGTGGAGCAGGTTCGAGGGGGCGTATGGTCTATCCCTTCTCCTATTTCTAAGGCATAGCACTGGAATATCGGCCTTGATTATGTGCTGAAGTTTCAGGAGTGGGACTTAAAACCATGAACTCCTGATTCAGAGAATACTGAGCCAGGAAGCGATTAAAAACATGTTTTTTTTAAAGTTCTAACAATTTTCCCAATTTTGCCTCACATGGTGATGAGGCTCAATGCACGCGTTCGCTCTTTGCCATCGCTCTTTTCAGTTCGTTGCTCCTTCTGATGCACTTTATCGCAGAGAAGGACTGACCGAAGTGATTGATTTTGAAATGTCCTTGCACACAGTGCCAAGTGTGGCTTCAAAAATCAGAAACCACTTATCCCTCATTGTAACGGTCACATTGCATATCAGCCCCAGTTCTTTCAATGACTGGGCGACACTGTCCCACAACCTTCACAACATGTTAGTGATCCCCCAGCTGAAATAAGGTGCAGTCGCACAAAGTGCTTAAGTGTCAGTCGGGTTGTAAGTGAAATTTTCCCGGGCGGAAAACACTGCGACAGTTTCAGTGGAAGGCTGATTCCCGACGGTGGGAAAGATTTTATGAATTAGCCACTCTGATAGATCACACTGATATAACTTTCTTTCTCAATTCGGTGTCCAGTCAATTGGAAGGTGCGTTATCCCAGTGGACCAGTTACCAGGATGATGTCCGGCAGTTTATGAGCTGGATGGATCGGATGGAGGGAGATCTGAAGGCCTCCGAACGACAGTGTACAGAACTCAGGGACAAGGCAACGGGACTGGGCAAAGCCAAGGTACGTGGAGGCTAGAGATGGATAAAACCTGTCATCTGGCAAGACAGGATGAAGTGCACTCGACTTAGATCAGAGATATGCTTCTATATGTCAGGAGGTTATTGCTAAAGCTCTATAAACCCATATAAAAGACTAGTTTGGCATGAGCTGGAATGTATTCTGTTCAAGTTAGGGTGTTGCATTTTAGGAAGGACATGAAGGCTTTGGAGAGCGCACAGAAGAGCTTTGCTAGAGTGGTCCCAGGGATGAGGGTATACAGCCACATGGATAAGCTGAAGAAGCTGGGGTTGCCCACCTCAGAGCAGAGAAGGTTGAGGTTGAGGTGATTACAATCATGACAAATTTAACTAGAGTAAGATGCACACGTACGCCAAAATGAGTAAGGGCAGCAAATTTCCTTCCCTAAAGGAACATTAGTGAACCAATTGGGTTTTTGTGACAACCTGACAGCTTCACGGTCACTTTTACTGATATCAGCTTTTTATTTCCATTTTTTGTTGAACCACATGCAAATTCTCAAACAGCTGTGGTGAGATTTGAACTTATGCTCCCTGAATGGTTATTCCAATTCTCTGAATTACTTGATAAAAGCAAAATACCACGAATGCTTGGAAATCTGCAATAAAAACTGAAAATGCTTGAAAAACTCAGCAGGTCTGGCAGGATCTGTGGAGGTAGAAACAGAATTAACGTTTCGAGTCCATATGACTCTTCTTCAGAGTAAAGAGGAGTAGAAATGTGATGGATTTTATACTGTTTAAGAGGGGATGGAACCGATGGAGCAAAATAGAAGGTTAGGGATAGGTGGGAGCTAAGGAGAGATTGACAAACACGTCATGGACACAAGACAAAGGGAGTGTTAATGGCAGTGTTAAAGAGTAAAGAAGGTGCTGATAGTGGCATAAAGGTAAGATAGCAGAATGTGTTAATAGCGGAACAAGGGTCAGCGCTCTGTGAAAGCACAGCATTGAAACAAGTGACAGATAGCCCTGGGGGTTGCAGGAGCAGTGGGTGTTAGGGAAAAAGGATTAAACAAAAAATCAATAAGTACATAAATAACAATAAATTTTTTTAAAAAACTTACATTAAAAAGGGGTAAAGATGGAGGAGAGAGTTCATGGTCTGAAGTTGTTGAACTCGGTGTTAAGTCCTGAAGGCTACAAAGTGCCTAATTGGAAGATGAGGTGCTGTTCCTCCAGTTTGAGTTGGGCTTCACTGGAACATTGCAGCAGGCCAAGGACGGACATGTGGGTATGAGAGCAGGGTGGTGTGTTGAAATGGCAAGCGACAGGGAGGTCTGGGTCATGCTTGTGGACAGACCAAAGGTGTTCCACAAAGCAGTCACCCAGTTTGCGTTTAGGCTCCCCAGTCTAAAGGAGACCACATTGGGAGCAGCGAATGCAGTAGACCAAATTGAAGGAGGTGCAAGTGAAGCGCTACTTCACCTGAAAGGAGCATTTGCGCCCTTGGATGGTGAGGTGGGAGGTGGTAAAGGGGCAAGTGTTGCAACTTCTGTGATTGCATGGGAGGGTGCCGTGGGAAGGAGATGAGATGTTGAGGTGATGGAGGAGTGGAAAGGGGTTTACGGAGGGAACAGTCCCTATGGAATTCTGACAGTGGGGGGTGAGGAGACGATGTGTTTGGTGTTGGCATCATGCTGGAATTGGCGGAAATGGCGGAGGATGATCCTTTGAATGCAGAGACTCCTGGGGTGAAAAGTGAGGACAAGGGGGACCCCATCATGGTTCTGGGAGGGAGGGGAAGGAGTGAGGGCAGAGATGCGGGAGATGGGCTGGACACGGCTGTGGGCCCTGTCAACCACAGTGGGGGTGGGGGGAAACCTCAGTCAAGGAAAACGGGAGACATGTCAGAAGCGCCGTTTTGGAAAGTAGCATTATCGGAACAGATGCGTTGGAAGCGGAGGAACTGGAAGAATGGGATGGAGTCCTTACAGGAAGCAGGGTGTGAGGAGCTGTAGTCGAGGTAGCTTTGGGAGTAGGTGGGCTTGTAATGGATATTGGTGGACAGTCTATCACCAGAAATGGAGACAGAGAGGTCAAGGAAGGGAAGGGAAGTGTCAGAGATGGACCATGTGAAGGTAAGAGAAGGGTGGAAATTGGAAACAAAATTGATAAATATTTCCAGGTCCAGGCGAGAGCATGAAGCAGCACCGATACACAACTCTTTTCTTGGTACACCAATGACTGTATCGGTGTCGCTTTATGCTCTCGCCTGGACCTGGAAAAATTTATCAATTTTGTTTCCAATTTCCACCCCTCTCTCACCTTTACTTCCCTTCCCTTCTTGATCTCTCTGTCTCCATTGCAGGTTATAGACTGTCTACCAATATTCATTACAAGTCCACTGACTCCCACAGCTACCTTGACTACAGCTCCTCACACCCTGCTTCCTGTAAGAACTCCATCCCATTCCCCCATTCGCATCTGTTCTGATGATGCTACCTTCCAAATCGGTGCTTCTGGCATGTCTTCCTTGTTCCTTAACCGAGGAAATACAACCCCCCCGCCATTGTAGTTGACAGCGCCTTCAACTGTGTTTGACCCATCTCCCGCACCTCTACCCTCAGCCCTTCCCTTCCCTCACAGAACCATGATGGGGTCCCCCTTGTCCTCACTTTTCACCCCACCTGCCTCCGCATTCAAAGGATCATCCTCCGCAATTTCTGCCAACTCCAGCATGATGCCACCACCAAACCCATCTACCCCTCATCCCCCACTGTCAGCATTCCATAGGGACTGTTCCCTCCGTGACCCCCTGGTCCACTCCTTCATCACCCCAACTCCTCATTCCCTGTCCACGGCACCACCCCATGCACCTGCAGAAGGTGCAACTCATACCCCTTTACCACCTCCCTCCTCACCATCCAAGGCTCCTTCCAGGTAAAGCAACATTTCACTTGCATCTCCTTCAATTTTGTCTACTGTATTCACTGCTTCCAAAACCATCCCCTCTACATTGGGGAGACTAAATGCAGACTGGGTGACCACTTTGCAGAACACCTTTGGTCAGTACGCAAGCATGACCCAGACCTTCCTGTTGCTTGCTCTTTCAGCACACCATCTTGCTCTCATGCCCATGTGTCCATCCTGCTGCAATGTTCCAGTGAAGCCCAACGCAAGCTTGAGGAACAGCACCTCATTTTCCTATAAGGCACTTTTCAGCCTTCCGGACTTAACACTGAGTTCAACAACTTCAGACCATGAACTCTCTCCTCCATCTTTACCCCTTTTTAATCCAATTTTTTTCAAATTTATTTTTTTTAATGTATTTATTGATTTAATTTTTAAATCCTTTTTTCATCCTTTTTCCTTAACACCCCCACACCCAACCCCCGCCAGGGCCATCTGTCACTTGTCTCTATGTTTTGCTTTCACAGAGCGCTGACCCTTGTTCCGCTATCAACACATTCTGCTATCTTACCTTTATACCACTATCAGCACCTTCTTTACTCTTTAACGCTATCATTAACACTCCCTTTGTCTTGTGTCCATGACATGTTTGTCAATCTCTCCTGAGCTCCCTGCCCTTCAATTTTGCACCACCTGCTCCACCCCCTCTTAAACAGTATAAAATCCATCACATTTCTACTTCTCTTTATCTCTGAATAAGTCATACAGACTTGAAATGTTAACTCCGTTTTTATCTCCACAGCTGCTGCCAGACCTACTGGGTTTTTCTAGCATTTCTGCTTTTATCTCTGAATTACTTGCCCAGTTCTCTAGATTACTGATGTAGTTCTTGGATTATTGACCCACTTCTCTGGATTACTGACCCAGTTCCCTGGATTACTGACCCAGTTCCCTGGATTACTGACCCAGTTCTCTGGATTACTGACCCAGTTCTCTGGTTTACTGACCCAGTTCCCTGGTTTACTGACCCAGTTCTCTGGATTACTGACCCAGTTCCCTGGATTACTGACCCGGTTCTCTGGATTACTGACCCAGTTCCCTGGATTACTGACCCAGTTCTCTGGATTACTGACCCAGTTCCCTGGATTACTGACCCGGTTCTCTGGATTACTGACCCGGTTCTCTGGATTACTGACCCGGTTCCGTGGATTACTGACCCGGTTCTCTGGATTACTGACGCAGTTCCCTGGATTACTGACGCAGTTCCCTGGATTACTGACCCAGTTCCCTGGATTACTGACGCAGTTCCCTGGATTACTGACCCAGTTCCCTGTATTACTGACCCGGTTCTCTGGATTACTGACCCAGTTCCCTGGATTACTAGTCCAGTTCCGTGGATTACTGACCCAGTTCCCTGGATTACTGACCCAGTTCTCTGGATTACTGACCCAGTTCCCTGGATTACTGACCCGGTTCCCTGGATTACTGACCCGGTTCCCAGGATTACTGACGCAGTTCCCTGGATTACTGACCCGGTTCCCTGGATTACTGACGCAGTTCCCTGGATTACTGACCCGGTTCCCTGGATTACTGACCCGGTTCCCTGGATTACTGACCCAGTTCTCTGGATTACGGACCCAGTTCTCTGGATTACTGACCCAGTTCTCTGGATTACGGACCCAGTTCCCTGGATTACTAGTCCAGCTCTCTGGAATACTGACCCAGTCCCCTGGATTACTAGTCCAGTTCTCTAGATTACTGACCCGGTTCTCTGGATTACTGACCCAGTTCTCTGGATTACTAGTCCAGCTCTCTGGATTACTGACCCAGTTCCCTGGATTACTGACCCAGTTCTCTGGATTACTGACCCAGTTCTCTAGATTACTGACCCAGTTCTCTGGATTACTGACCCAGTTCTCTGGATTACTGACCCAGTTCTCTGGATTACTGACCCAGTTCTCTGGATTACTGACCCAGTTCTCTGGATTACTAGTCCAGTTCTCTGGATTACTAGTCCAGATCTCTGGATTACTGACCCAGTTCTCTGGAATACTGACCCAGTTCTCCGGATTACTAGTCCAGTTCTCTGGATTACTGACCCATCTTGAAATGCCTTCCATGAGATGATAAAATACACGAGGGGAGAATTTCCTGCATCTGCACCTGGGGCAGTGGGTCACCTGGGCATGGCAAATATAAGAAAATCAAGATGGCTGCTTTGCATGTGCCATTTCTAATTGCCCAATTTTCCAATATTCATTGTGTCCAATGACCTGGTACCACTGGGTTCAGACCTGGGACAAGTCCCTCCACCTCGCCTCACTCCTGTGACCTGCTGTATCTGAAAGGTACGCCAAGTTTTACTTTGAAAGATGCATGAATGCTTTAACTAGGGCTTTCCCTTTCGTGTGATGAGTCAAGTGTGGATTCTGCTGTTTCAGTTGCTGTATGAGGATACTCTGAGTCACAGCCGCCTGCTGGAGACCATCCAGGCTAAAGGTGAGAGCATGGCCCAGCATTACGTGACACGTTTGGAACTGCAAGAGCTTCAGGAACGCTTTAGCAATCTGAGTGAAAAGGCAAAGGTATGCTGCACTGAAATAATTCAGTAAAAAGAAAAGAAAAACTTAGTTTTATAGCACCATTCAGAACCTCGGAGCACCCCAAAGTGCACTGAAGCACTATCTGAAGCATAATCACTGTTGTAATGTAGGAAACATGACTACCGAATCGTGCACAGCATGATCCCAGAAACGCCAATGTGATGGTCATTAGTAATGTTGCGCGAACATTAAGTATTGGCCAGGACACCAGGGAGAACTCCTGTGCTTTTCTTTGAAATAGTGCCATGGAGTCTTTTACACCCACGTGACTCAGCAGTAAGGACAATGCTTTGATGCCTCATCCTAAAGTTAGCAACTGTGACAGTGCAGTGCTCCCCCATGGTGGGATTTTCTGGCCCCGTCCACAGGCGGTACCTTCTGGTCCTGCCGAAGTCAATGGACATATGGCTGGCTCGCTGCATCCACTGTGGCACAGCCCGCAAATCCCCGCCCAGGTATTGCACTGGAGTGCCAGCCTAGATTTTGAGCTTAAATCTCTGGGAGTGGGACTTAAAACTTCTGACTCAGAGGAGAGACTGCTACTAGCTGAATCACAGCTAACACAAGCATCTATTTATTTTCATCATTGTGCACCATATTCTGTTAGTGCAATCTAAAGTTGTCTAATGCCTGCTGATGGAGATACATGTATGATACATGGTATAAGGGGTGACATGAATGACACAGGCTGCATGCAGGAGACCTGTCCCATAACTTAGGTGGCATATTAAATAGTGCAGCTGGGAGCAGAGATTTACAAGGGGGTATTGATAGATTTTTTTTATTTTGCATACCTTCGCACACTTTATTCTCTTTGGAGACTAGCGGGGAGGTGGTGGAAGGATTCTCAGCTGTTTATTTGTCCGTTGAACCACGCCATGAATGCTCGCTCTGTGGCCAGCAACTTCTAGCGTTTGGCTTGAGCTTAGAGCCTCTGGCCCAGGGGTAGTGACACTACCACTACACCACAAGACCTCCGCTGTTGATAGATGAAGTGATGGGGCAAAACCATGGCAGATGGAGTTCAATGTGGGCAAGTGTGAGGTCATTCCCTTTTGATCTAAGAAAGATAAATCAGAATACTTTCTAGATGGTCGGATGCTAGGAACAGAGTGATTTATGGGTCCATACATAGAAATTACTAATAGCTAGTGGAGAGGTACAAAAAATAATCAGATGTTAATGGGATTGGCCTTTCTCTCAAGACAGCTGGAATACAAAAGGATGGAAGTTATGTTACAGCTGTACAGAGCTCTGGTTACACCCATTTATAGCACCGCATTCAGCTCTGAGAATCAGACCTTAGGAATAATTTGTTGGCCTTGGACAGGGTGGAATGCAGATTCAACCAGGGATGCCAGGGTTGAATGGATTAAATTATGAGGATAGGTTTCATAGACTAGGCTTGTATTCCCTGATGATAGAAGAGTAAGGAGTTGATATAACTGAGGCATTTAAGATGATTACAGAGTTCATTGGGTAGAGAGAGAGAGAGAAACGATTTCCTCTGGTGGGGTAGCCCAGAACAAGGAGGCATAACCTTAAAAGAAGAGCTGCGTGGTTCAGGGGTGATGTCAGGAAGCACTTCTTCACACAAATGGTAGTGGCATTCTATCCTCCCAAAACTGTTGATGTTTAGGTTCAATTGAAACTTTCAAAACTGAAATAGATTTTCGTTGGGTAAGGATATCAAATGATATGCAACCAAAGCTGGTAAATGGAGTTGAGGTACCGATCAGTCATGTTCTGATTGGCTAGCAGAACAGGTTTGAATAGCTGAACAGCCTACTCCTGTTCCTGGCCTATCCTATTTACAGGAGATGACTATAATCATACACTTGGCTGTCCCTCCTGTTATCATGTGGCAGGTGATGCGTGCCAGGTGGACCAAATCCACAAGGGAAACTTGGTCACGCTATCACAACGATTTTGCAATTTGTATTTATTATGAGAAGATTTGGGCACTGAATTCAGAAGTAAAGAGTCCACTAACACATTAGAGATTTTAAAAAATAACTAAAACATTTATTAACAAAATAAAGGATTTCAAGATTATAGTTACCTAATATAACAAATCCCCAAATTCCTAATTAAACTGACTCACAACTACACACCCCCTTTAAGGCAACAGCCCAAAATAGATTTTAAATTTAAATAGCAAGCCAGAAAATTTACCACAGCACCCACTTGACAGTGGAATTCCAAAGGCTTTTCTCCAACTTTAGTTACTGGACACAGCAGACTTTTGCAAACATGGCTGGAGGCTTCCCTGAGGCTGTTTTGCACACCCCTGTTAGTTCTTATATGGCCCCAGAACATCACCTTCCTTCCTTCTTTATATATGTTTCTCTCTCTTTAATCTGTAAATTCCATTGTTCTATATATCTTTGGAACTTTGCTTTTCCCATAATATAAAAATCTTTCATGTTGCCAATATGGTCAGTACCTTTTTGGAAAAATAAACATAGGCCAGAATTTTACCTTTGGCGTGTGGTCGCTCGCCTGACATGCTGGAATGTAAAATGATGCATGGTGAAGTTGGGTGTGCGTCCCAACATCACTGCGCACCATCACGATATTTCGTTTGGCAGGCGCGCACCGGAGTCGACTGTGAAATTGAATTTGAATTGAAAGGCCTATTAAGGCCATTAACAAGGTAATTAAACTGAAGTTTACACTGGCGGGAGGCGAAAAGGCCAAGCGGCTTTTACATTCTTTAGGAAACCTCATCCACGAGCGGGATGAGGTTTCCTAAAGCTATGACAAATTAAATAAAAACTTTCTTTTGAAATTAAAAACATGTCCCACCTCATGTGACACAGTCATGAGGGGGTCATGTTTCATTGAATTTTTATTGCATTTATTAATTTCTTCAAAAAGCGCTTCAACCTCCCTGAGGCAGCTCCATGCCTCAGGGAGATTGAAGCGCTCTTTCGTGTACATGCATGAACTGCGCACTAGACCCAACTCTCCCTTCTTCCCCCCACCCCGGCCTGCACAGGTAGCGTGCTACCACTCACGATCCACGCAGGGCAGGTCTTAATTGGCCTGCCCGTGTGAAATCGCGGTGCGGAGCCGATAGCAGGCGACGTTCGACTCCCTGACTGCCCCCGCCCGCTCCTGCCTGACGCGGGAAAAATTCAGCCCATAATAACCTTGTCCTATTTATCTTGTTAGTTGTAAACATCCTACCATCCCTTTGAAATCCAAACAACCCTTTCACTTATCAAAAAATGCAAATTTCCTTCAAACCCTACATACTAAGACCTCATCCATGCCTTAGCATTTCAAATGCCTTTTACCCCTAACTTCTTTTGATAATTTCAGGCTTGCAATCTATCTGACTCTAATTTAATTAAATCACACAGACAGAACCGTCTACATTCACCCCCATAAACCTACTTCACAATAAACCACAATAATATTATGAAAAATATTGGAGCTTCGTGAGACTTCTGTTTAAGGGTAAATACTGGCTCCTTCTTCAGCTGCTACCCCTCCATTCTCAACACAAACTCATTTGAAGCTTTGCTGAGCCTACAACTTAACCGGTCATCCCTATTGTGCGCTCAGAAAATGACACCCACGGAATAGTTCTGCTGTTTATGCAGATGTGAAACCCTTTCCTTTGGTTTCCAGGAGGGCACCCGGAAGGCTGAGGAACTGGTTCAGCTCCACCAAGAGTACCAGCACGGACTGAAATCATTCGAGGAGTGGCTAGAGCAGGAGAAGGAGAAGCTCTGCTGCTGTTCGCACCTTGGGAATGACGTTGACACCCTTGAAAGTACACTCCAAGAGCTAGAGGTAATAAGAAACTTCCTTTGGCGCCTTTCGCAACCTCAGGACATCCCAAAGCGCTGCGCAGTCACTGATGTGCATTTTTTGAAGTGGTAGGCACTGTTATCATGTAGAAAACATTTTAGCAACACTGCACACGCCATGAAGAGAAATAAAATAAATGACCAGATCACCTGTTGTAGTGATATTAGCAAATATTAACCAGGAGAACTCCCCTGCTCATCTTCAAAATAGGACGATGGGATGTTTCATTCCATGTGAGAGGGCAGAATGGGCCTCAGGTTAATATCTCACCTGAGAGATGGCATCGCTGACAGTGCAGTGCCCTCTCAGCCCTGCACTGAAGCCTAGATTAGGGTGAGGTTCCTGGAGTGGGGTTTTAACCCATAAGCTTCTGAACCAGAGGCAGGAGTGCTCCCACTGACCCCAGCCTGATCTTAAAGACGATTAAATGTAGATTATGCAGTTCATTTCATGAATATATTCCAAGGAGCTGCCTTACGTTGTATTAATTGAGTCCAATATGATCATATTGTTCCACAGGACTTGGAGAGGCACTGCTCCGAGGGCCAGACTTTAATGAGCGCTGTCCTTAAGAGCCAGGAAAAGATGACCCTGTCTGGGTCTACATACATGGAGGATCGCATCCTTGAATCTGCCCAAAGGGACTGGCACCTGTACCAGCGGAGGCTCAGCGAGTCAAAAGAGAGGATCAATGCCACCCTGAATATGCTGAGGCGGCTGGAGAAGATGTTCCAGCAGGTGGACACGTGGCTCTCTGACCTTGAGAGCAAGGTCAACCTCCGGACAGGGAGAAAGTCTGACCGAGGCACCAAGGAGACTCAGCTTCAACAGTTACAGGTGTGTTCAGTGTAAGCAGCAGCAGCAGCACACCGCTCTGCAGTGCTGCTGACTGGGACTCATTCCAACAATCCGGTCCTTGTGTTGCGGCATCATGACCGAAGCTTGCCTGACTGACTTACCCAACCCATGTAAACGTCACACTCGACAAAGGTTTTATCTGAGGTTGAAATAACATTGGCTGTTGGACTTGGGAACAAGAGTAGGCTATTCAGTCCCTCTAGTCAGTTCCATTATTCAGTTAAATCTTAACCCCATTTAACTGCCTTGGTTCCATATCCGTAATACCCTTAACTAACAAAAATATATCAATCGCATGCTTTGCAATTTTCAACTGACCTACCCTCGACAGTTTTTGAGGGCGAAAGTTCCAGATTTCCACTACCCTTTGTCCGAAGCAGTGCTTCCTGACATCAGCCTGAGTGGTCCAGCTTGCATTTGATGGTTATACTCAGCTGGCTCTGGATTCCCCCATCAGAGGAAACTGTTTCTTTCTATCTGCCCTACCAAATCCTTTAACCATCCAAAACACCTCAATTTGATGATCCCTTAATACTCTATACTTAATGGAATAGAAACCTAGTCCATGCTACCTGTGCTCATAACTTAACCCTTTCACCCACGGGATCGTCCTGGTGAATCTGCGCTGCACCCATTCCTAGGTCAGTGTACCCCCCTGACGTGCAATGCCCAGAACTGAGTGCAGTACTCTAAATAGGGACTAACGAGATCTTTATATAACAAGTGCATTCTCCACCCCTTTATATTCCAAGACCCTGGAAATAAAGATCAGCATTCCATTTTTTTCCTTTTTAATAGTTCTTAATTATTTGGTACAAATGATGTTACTTTCTGGGTTATGTTGCATATACACCACCACCCATATCTTCTGCTGATAATCAGCCCCCACTAAGCAGAATTTCCATGGAGATCTCCTGTCTGACTCTGTCACTGAGGCTATCACAATTGGAAGTTTCACTTTTTAAAAAAATCCATCCCCACTGAGTTTTCTTATATAGCAGAGCTTTGGTACCTGAGGTTTTCAATGAGAAATAAAAAGCTGGCACCAAGTAACCATTGGGAGATAGTTCTGCACTTAGTACAATGGTTCGACTAGCACGAGTTATGTTTGGTTCCCCTTTCTGTAATCAGTCACATTATTACTCCTTTAGGGAAGGAAATCTGCCCTCCTTACCAGGTCTGGCCTCCAGACCCACAGCAATGCGGTTGGCTCTCAACTGCCCTCTGAAATGGCCTAGCGAGCCATTCAGTTCAAGGGCAATTAGAGATGGGCAACAAATGCTGCCATTGCCAGCAACTCCCACACCCCATGAAAGAATACGTTTTAAAAAATACATTATTGGTTAGATTTAAATGACAATGTATGGATCATTCATTTTCCCTTCTGCCTTATTAGAAATGGAATGAAGAAATCCTTGCCCGGAAGGACGAAGTGGAGAGGGTCGGTTTGCTAGCCCATCAAGTCCTGGAGGAGAGTCACATCAACAGCAGCGTGGGAAGTCAAGCTACCCATCTTGCAGCCCGATACCAAGGCATTCTGCTTCATGTGGTGGTATGGAACCAACAGCTCAAAAATCAAGATCTGTGCTAAACTGGTCTCTAGGCGCTCGAGCTTTCAGCAGAATTTCTCATGTGCATTTGGAGGCTTTGTACTCTTTCAAATGTGGTGCCCTTTCAGTCATCACTGTACCTCTGTCAAAACAGTGCTATTCAGTCAGTGCGGTCCGTTCCCTGGGGATGTTGCAGGGCTGAGGACTTACAGTTATGGTTATTTTTCTCCACTAGTGATGAGAAGGGTAAAGGGTGACCTGAATATTGTGAAGGATTATAGCACAGTAAATCATGACAAGCTGTTCCCACTGGTCAGACAGGTGGTATTAAGAGGGAAAGCATTTAAGGCTGTGATAAAAGAATTAAAGGGGAGGGAAGAAAAAATGCTCCTTTACGCCAAGGGTGATTAGAACGTGGAATTCCCTGGCACAAAAGTCATGTAACACAGCCCATAAATTCTCTTAAAAGAGAATTAGTTGCTTGAGAACGAGGGATATTAAAGGGAGAAGTGAGAGAGTGGGATTAGACTGAATGGGACATTAAAGCGCATGGAGTCAGCAAGAGAGTGGGATCAGACTGCTAGGGATATTAGTGTGTATGGAGATTGAGGAGGAAGTGGAATGAGACTGAGTAGAATATTAAATGGCACGAGGAGCGAGCAGGAGAGTGGATGAGACTGTCTGGTTCGTATGGAGAAGATAGCGGTACAGACATGAGGGGCTGGGTGTGCTGTTTATGTACTGGAGGATTCCCTGATTCAAAATCAATGAAGTACTTTTGAATTGTAGCCAGTGTTGAAAAGTAGGGATTTGTCAGCCAATTTGCACCCCACCAGGCCCCACAAACAGCAATGTGGTACTGGCCAGATCATCTGTTTTTAGCTGTTGGTTGAGGGCTAATTAATGGCCAGGATACTGGGGAGAACCCCCCCTCCTCTTCAAAATGGAATCATGGGATCTTTTATGTCAACCTGTGAAGGCAGACAGGGCATCAGTTTGACATCTCATCTGAAAAATGGCACCCCTAACAGTGCAGCACTCCCTCTGGGTGAGTCAGCCGGGATTCTGTGCTAAAGTGGGACTTGAAGCCAGGAGCCTCAGACTCAGAGGTGAGAATGTCACCCACTGAGCCTTGTTATAACAATAGGGATTAGCAGAGGCGGTGTTATGACCGAGCAGTTGGTAAAAGCTGAGTTATTTAAAAATCCCAGAGGGAAACTTAAAATTATAGGTTATGACAGTTGTTTAAAGTGTTATGTTTGAGACGCAACCCTAAATTCAGGTATCAGACCACCAGTTCTCGAGGTTTTACATTAACCTAAATGAAACATTTTATTAATTTACACAGGTTAAAATATGTATACACACAGCTAGAAATTACTACGATCATAACTTTTAACAAGCTCCCAAACTCATCTCCATTAAGGCAACAGCACCCCATAGACTTAACCAGACACCAGGTGAAGCACTTTCACCTTACAAATTCAAAACTAGGTTCTTTTCACTTTGGTTCCTGTGGAGACAGTGGTAGGCTCATAGCTGCTTTGATGTTCCATTGCCTCTGCCTGCACACACAAAACTGCTGAAGTTTTACCTAGCACCACTCATTGAATGTGAATTCTCATTGTATCACCAGCCTCTTTGAACTCCACCTTTCAACAATAAAACCCCTTTCATAGAACCAATTTTATTAGTAATATAAACATATATCGCTTGGTGTCTGCGAGCTAGGTGGTAGTTTTCACCCCACTTCTTGAATGCTCTATTCAAAAAATACAAATGCATGCTATCTCTCTTAAATCTCAAAACTAATACACATCAAAGACTAGCTGGCTTTAATCCAATTAAGACGCACCCACAGACTAAATCTCTATTTTAAAAGAAAAATATTTTCCAATAATAGTTATATACGTTAATAGCTTCATGACAGGCGGGTTGATATTGCAGTGTCGCTGTTCTGATATATCAGCCTCCTGAATGTTATGGGTGAATGTCATATCCCACACCGAGCAATCTATTTCTCATAGGACCAAACTAAGTTGCTGAGAGAGGAGCTGAGAGCCTTGGAAGAAGCTGGTTCAGCGCTGAGCACCTACACCGACTGGCTCAGGGCAGCGCAGAAGAACTTTAAAAACATGGCTGTGGCTTTGAGTGTGGTGGACAAAATCGCCATGGAAATCAAGATTAAAAAGTTTGAGGTAAGAGAAAAGGAAATGCGTGCACACAGCTTGGGTTCCTTCATTTCAAGAGTTAAAGACTTGTGCATAAATCTGCATGTGTATCTATAGCAAGCTGGATCTAGCACATCAGTGCTCCCAAAGCTCTACATAATATGAGCACATATTGGGAATTTAAAAGGTTGTCAGGAAAAACCATAAGACCATAAGACATAGGAGCAGAAATTAGGCCATTCGGCCCTTCGAGTCTGCTCCGCCATTCAATCATGGCTGATAAGTTTCTCAACCCCATTCTCCCGCCTTCTCCCATCTAGTTAAATGGCATAACCTTTGATCCCCTTACCAATCAAGAACCTATCTATCTCGGTCTTAAATACACTCAATGACCTGGCCTCTACAGCCTTCTGTGGCAATGAATTCCATAGATTCACCACTCTCTGGCTAAAGAAGTTTCTCCTCATCTCTGTTCTAAAAGGTCTTCCCTTTACTCTGAGGCTGTGCCCTCGGGTCCTAGTCTCTCCTACTAATGGAAACATCTTCCCCACGTCCACTCTATCCAGGCCTTTCAGTATTCTGTAAGTTTCAATCAGATCCCTCCTCATCCTTCTAAACTCCATCGAGTATAGACCCAGAGTCCTCAAACGTTCCTCATATGTTAAGCCTTTCATTCCTGGGATCATTCTCGTGAACCTCTTCTGGACCCTCTCCAGGGCCAGCACATCCTTCCTGAGATACGGGGCCCAAAATTGCTCACAATATTCTAAATGTGGTCTGACCAGAGCCTTATAAAGCCTCAGCAGCACATCCCTGCTTTTATATTCTAGTCCTCTCGAAATAAATGCCAACATTGCATTTGCCTTCCTAACTACTGACTCAACCTGCAAGTTAACCTTAAGAGAATCCTGGACTAGGACTCCCAAGTCCCTTTGCACTCCAGACTTCTGAATTCTCTCCCCATTTAGAAAATGCCTCTATTCTTCCTACCAAAGTGCATGACCTCACACTTCCCCATGTTGTATTCCATTTGCCACTTCTTTGCTCCTAAACTGTCCAAATCCTTCTGCAGCCTCCCCGCCTCCTCAATACTACCTGTCCCTCCACCTATCTTTGTACCATCTGCAAACTTAGCCAGGATGCCCTCAGTTCCTTCATCTAGATCATTAATGTATAAAGTGAAAAGTTGTGGTCCCAACACTGACCCCTGTGGAACTCCACAAAATGGGGCAGTCGGATTAGTTTTGGGGTTAATGGCTATGAAGAGAGAGTGGGACAGTGGGATTAATTTTGGGATTGCTACTGAACTATGGGGAAGAAGAGGATATTGAGATTAGTTCTGGGATTGATACAGGTTTGTGAGGAATGAGCAGAGCAGTGGGATAAGTTTTTGTGACTGATGGCTGAGGAGAGAGTGGGGCAGTAGGATTAGCTTTGGGATGGATACAGGATTATGAAGAAAGATTGAAGTGATTGGGCCTGTATTCCCTAGAGTTTAGAAGAATGAGAGGTGATTGGGTAGATGTAGGAAGGATGTGTCCCCTGTTTGGGGGGGTCTAGAACCAAGGGACACAGTCCCCGAATAAGGGATAGGCCATTTAGGACGGAGGTGAGGAGGAATTTCTTCAGTCAGAGGGTGGTAAGTCTTTGGAATTCTCTACCCCAGAGGGCTGTGGAGGCTCAGAATTGAGTATGTTCAAAGCAGAGGTTGATAGATTTCTATATACCAATGACTTTAAGGGATACGGGGATAGTGTGGGAAGATGGCAATGAGGCAAAGATCAGCCATGATCTAGTTAAATGGCGGAGCAGGCTTGAGGGGCCGAGTGGCCTACTCCAACTCCTGTGTTCCTATGATGTGGAGGAAAATGGGCATTGGGATCAGTTTTTGGATTGATATGGGGCAGCGGGAAGAGAATGCGGCAGTGGCGAAGGAAGCAAGGGGAGAATGGGGCACTGGGAAATTATTTTGGGATTGATACTGGGCTGCGAGGTTCATGTGGTGCATGTTCTGCAGCCTGAACACACTGGACATAGTTTCTGCTCCAGTCTGTCTTCTTGGCTTTATTAAAGTCTACAAGAAGCTGTGAGACCAATCACTTAACTTTGGCCAGCCCCAAAGCACCATGGGATCTTTTAGGTGATTAGTAAAGAAAAGGTGTATGAAAACCCTTAAAGTGGAGCTGACCATAAACCCGGAGGTTTCCTGGCTAACATTGCGGACAGTCTTGGCCTCTTGCCACAGCCTTTCCTTTTCAGTGACACTGTTTTCATTTTTAGGGCCTGCACAATGACATTGACATGGGGAACAGCTTGCTGAAGATGATTCTTGAGAAGAGTGAGAAGGCTATTGAGTACCTTGAGGGGCCGGAAGCTCAGAGTCTGCGGGAGTCAATGGATGGTCACATCGGCCAACTGAATGAGTTGACCAGCTCCATCAGGAGGGAGCGCGGCAACCTGGAGAAATGTCTGTACCTCACGAAAGAGTTCTTGGATAAGTACCAGAGCCAAACCAAGTGGCTGGCAGAGTATCAGGCCATCTTACAGATCCCGGTGGACCCAAAAGTGGAACTGTTTGAAAAGAAGGCCCAGCTAGCTAAGTACAAGGTAAAGGAAACTGAGAACATAATGCAAAAGCAAAATACTGCCGGAAATCAGAAATAAAATCAGAAAATGCTCAGCAGGTCACGCAGCATTGTGGAGAGAGAAACGGAGTTAATGTTTCAGGTTGATGGCGTTTCATCAGAACTGAGCAAAGATAGAAATTTAATCGGTTTTGAGCAAGCAAATGGGGGCGGTCGGGGGTGGGGGGGAAGGAGGAACAAAAGGGAGGGTCTGCGAAAGGGTGGAGTGCTGGACAAAAGGTTTCATGGAACAAAAGCTAAAGGGAGTGGCAATGAGAATAGTAAAAAAACAGAAGACATGTTCAAATGAGGTGTGAATGGCTGGATAGCAGCAGTCCGAATGCAAAACGAAGGAATAAAGAAACAAAAAAAAACTGAACCAGCAAAATGAAAAAAAGGAACAAAATGGAGGCAGAGGCTATGATCTAAAATGGTTCAACTCCGTGTTGATCGTTGAGTCGAAAGATGAAGTGCCATCGCTTGAACTTGCATTGAGCTTCATTGGAACACTATAGCAGGCCAAGGACAGAAAGGTCAGAGTGGGAACGAAGTGACAGGAAGCTCAGGGTCACACTTACTCAGGGTCAGGAGTGTGATTGAATACTTCCCACTTGCCTGGATGAGTGCAGCTCCATTTTTTTTTATTCATTCACGGGATGTGGGCTTTGCTGGCTGGGCCAGCATTTATTGCCCATCCCTAGTTGCCCATGAGAAGGTGGTGGTGAGCTACAACACTGAAGAAGCTGGACACTGTCCAGGACAAAGCAGTCCGCTTGATTGGCACCACATCAACAAACATGCACTCCCTCCACCACCGATGCACAGTAGCAGCAGTAACAAGATGCACTGCAGGAATTCACCAAGGCTCCTTAGGCAGCACCTTCCAAACCCATGACCACTACCATCTAGAAGGACAAGGGCAGCAGATATATTGGAACACCACCACCTGGAAGCTCCCCTCCAAGTCACTCACCATCCTGACTTGGAAATATATCGCTGTTCCTTCACTGTCGCTGGGTCAAAATCCTGGAACTCCCTCCCTAACAGCACTGTGGGTGTACCTACACTACATGGACTGCAGCGGTTCAAGAAGGCAGCTCACCACCACCTTCTCAAGGGCAACTAAGGATGGGCAATAAATGCTGGCCCAGCCAGCGAAGCCCATATCCTGTGAATGAATAAATAAAATACTTGAGTATTGAACATAAGTGTTCCACAAAGCGGTCACCCAATCTGAGAAACTGGCTATATAAAAATAACCAGACTTACTGTATGGTGAAAGGTTTATATTTATGTAGCCCTTCTTGACCTCCAGAAGTTTCAAAGTGCTTTCCAGCCAATGAAGTACTTTTGGAGTGCAGTCACTTTTGTAATGTAGGACACGCAACAGCAAACTGTAGCCTAGACCTCCTATCATGCTGGGGTGTCGAGCTTTCATATTTCCATGCATTTCATAGTAACAGTAGTGTGTTCATTCTTTTACTTCAATTGGATCTGAGCGCAAGGGAAAGAGGCGATAGGACAGAACAACAGCAACTTGCATTTATATAGCACCTTTAATGTAAGCAAAACATCACAAAGCCAGGAGCACTGACAGGCAATGTTTGACATCAGATCACATGAGGAGATCTTAGGACAGGTCACCAAAAGCTTGGTCAGAGAGATAGATTTGAAGAAGCATCTTAACGAAGGATAGAGCAACGGACAGACAGGGAGGGAATGTCCAGAGTTTAGTGCCTAGACAGCCTAAAGCATGAGTGTCAGCGTCGCAGCTAAAGAAATTCAGGACGTACAAGGTTCACCTGTCCAGGTGTATGAAGTATCTTAGCCTGAGCCTGTTATAGCCCAAGACAGGTAAAAGAAATGAACCCTAGGCTACTTTCTAGTGTTCTACTTCACTTCAAACACTCTCTATCTACTTTGCCCTATAATCATTGAAATTGTTCTCATTTTGCAGTCTCCAATTGATGATAATTCATTTTAAAACACGAGTATTGCGGAGTTGCTGACTGTATGATGCATAGACCTAACTTCTTCTATTTGTCTCAGGCCATTCAGCAAACGATTGTGTCCCATGAACCAGGGATTAAGTTGGTGATTGAGAAGGGTGAGGCTGTCTTCGAACTCATTCACGACCCTGCCGTCAACGACAATCTGAAGAGGCTGCTGTCAGATTACCAGGAGCTGTGCTCCACAGTAATGGTAAGGGCCCCAAGGTCTGGGTAAGTGCCCACAGTGAGGGTATGGGCCCCAGGGTCAGGATAAGTACCCACAGTGAGGGTACAAGCCTCGGGGGCAAGGTGAGGGCTCCAGGGTCAGGCAATGGGCCACAGAGTAGGAACTTGGCCCCATGATTAAGTTAAGGGAAGAAGAGTCAGGGTAAGGATCCTGAGTCTGGATAAGTGACTGAGGGTCAGAATAAGGGCCCCCGGATATGGTAAGGAACCAAGCTTCAGGGTAAGGGCCCACGGTATGGACAGCAGGAGGTGTTCCCCAAACTAGATACAGGCAGAACTGATGGATTGATTACCATACAGGAAATTTCTCTGGGAATATATGAGACTCCACTCCATACCAATGTGGTTGACTCTTAACTGCCCTCTGAAGTGGCTAACAATGCCCTCAGTTGTATCACCATCTTCTCAGGGCAGCAAGAGATAGGCAAAAGTGGCGGCCTCACAACATTCACATCCCAGGAATGCATTTGAGGAAAAATCACTGACTGTTACTGGGCTCCTGCGAGCAGAATAGTTAATATGTTGCTGCTCTTTCTTTTCAAGGTGTGCATGCAGAATTTGGAAGAGACAGTGAGGGAGCATGAGGATTATAACAGTAACCTACAGGAGGTGGAGAAATGGCTGCTACAGATCTCCACCAGACTGGTGGCTCCTGACACCACCCAAAGCTCCAACCTGGAGATGGCAACCCAGAACCTGGCAAGACACAAGGTGCAGAACAACCTTACATTTTAAGCAAATTGCTTTTATTAGGAAACTTTCAAGATCAAGATTGTGTGGGTATTCCTCCGCACTGGGTGCACACAGGAACATTGGAATGCGTGTCGATCATTCAGCCACTTGACCCAGTTCCGCCATTCAGTTGGATCATGGATGGCCTGTACCTCAATCCAGTTTGCCTGCCTTTGTTCCATATCCCTTAATATCCTAACCCAAAAACTCTATTGATCTCATTCTGGGAAGCTCCAATTGCTCCTGCGCATCCACAACCTTTTGGCGGAAGAGAATTCCAGATTTTGTGACTCTTTGAATGAAGAAGTGCTTTCTAACACCAATCCTGGATGACATAGCTCTAATTTTAAGGTCATGCCCCTTTGTTCTGGACTCCCACCAGAGGGAATGGTATCTGTCTGTCTGTGTGTCTACCTATCTATTCATACATCTATCTCTCCCTGTCTCTCCTTCTGTCTATTTTTCTATCTATGTATCTTCCTTTGCCTGTCTGTCTCTCTGTCTGTGTCTCTGTCTCTGTATCTCCCTGCCTCTCTAGCTCTTTATCTCTCTGTTTCTCTCTCTGTCTCTCTCTGTTTCTCTCTTGCTCCACTTCTTGCTCCACTTCTCGCTCCATCTCCCTCTACCTCTCTAATTCTCTCTATCTTATCAGTTCCGTTAATCAAACAGTTGTTTGGTCATACAGAACTCCAACATTGTTGAAAAGAGAGACATCTTGCTGAAGTTTTTCATCTTTGCACTCATCAGGACAAATGCAAAAACACCAAATTTCAAACCATCATAATAATTTATACTATAGGAGAAAAGGGTGCTGATTGGTTGGCAAGTTGTTCAGGTTCACTGGAATGATACCAGAGCGAAAAGGGCAGGTTGTGTAGACTTAACTTGTATAGAGGATGAAGGGATGATGTATTTAAGTGTTCAGGATGATTAAAGGAGTTTGTAGGGTAAATAGAGAAAAGTTGTTTCCTCGGGTGGAGGAGTCCAGAACAACTGAGCACAACTTTAAAATGAAAGCTAGGCCATTCAGGGAGATGTCAGGAAACACTTCTTCACACAAAGGAGAGTGGAAATCTGGAACTTTCACCCTCAAAAGGCTGGTAAGGCTGAGGATCAATTGAAAATTTCAGAATTGTGATTGATGCATTTTTGTTAGGCAAATGTATTAAGGAACCAATGCAGGTAGGGAGTAAAGATACAGACCAGGCATGATCCAACTGAATGGCAGAACAGGCTGAAGGGGCTGAATGGCCTCCACCTACTCCCGTATTCCTAGTAGCTCCTCAGTTACTGTCACACTGAGCACGATGTCTGTAGGATGACTCGAACTGACCCAGTTTTTTCTCTCCTAACAGCCAATCATGGAGGAGATAGCTGGTTTCGAACATGCCTTAGCAAGTCTGAGAAACAAGGGGGACAACCTGATTGCCAACTGCACGGAGGAGCTTCAAGGGAAGTTTAAGCATCAGATCCAAGGTCACCTGCAGGGAATTCGGGACAGTTATTCTGCCATCTGTAGCACAGCTCAGAGAGTAAGAAACAATCCCCAAACTCACAACTGTACTTGTTCTTGCCTCCTGCTGACTCTGGCGGGTAGATTTTAAATGGAGACGTAAACCAGGCAGTTTCTAAACCTGGTGGGCAAATTGAAAGTCTAACTCTGCACCTTGCTCTGTCAGAATGACGTTCTTGCCTCCTGTTGAACTCCTGAAACCTGCATTATTTGAATAAGACACCTGAAAGGCCCAATGGCATTGAGCCAGGTTTCAGCTGCCAAGCAAGATAATGTGGGCACCAAGCAGCTGGAACTATTCAGATGCAAGGGGTGCTTGCATCATCCTGGGGCCAGTCCCTTCTCGTGCCCTGCAGTCTGAGCGAGGCTGGTCACAGGGCAGCTTGATAGGCTTCCAACCAGCGGTTCCATGAGGTAGGAGCTTCTTTACCATTGCAGCTGCCTCCTTTAAATGCAATATGAATGACTGTTCCTGAGCGGTGGTTAGCATTCCACCCCCTCCCCACCCTCGGTTGTGGGAGGGAGGCCCAGAGAAATGGCCTGTCAAAACCTTTTGCCCTGTTTCCGATGTGGCTTTGCAGAGGAAGAATGCCCCATTGTGGCCACCGTTGTTGTACAGCGAGCTCTGAACTACAAAACAAAAACAGAATTACCTGGAAAAACTCAGCAGGTCTGGCAGCATTGGCGGAGAAGAAAAGAGTTGATGTTTCAAGTCCTCATGACCTTTCAACAGTTCTGTTGAAGGGTCATGAGGACTCGAAACGTCAACTCTTTTCTTCTCCGCCGATGCTGCTAGACCTGCTGAGTTTTTCCAGGTAATTCTGTTTTTGTTTTGGATTTCCAGCATCCACAGTAGTTTTTTGTTTTGAGCTCTGAACTGCACCCAGTTAAGCCTGCAGGTTGCTAACTCTGTGTCTCTGTCTGACCTGTTTTTGCCCCAGCTGTACCAGAGTCTGGAACGTGAGCTGCAGAAGCACGTCAGCCACCAGGACACGCTGCAGCAATGCCAAGCCTGGCTCCAGTCCGTGCAGTATGAACTGGATCCCCAACCTCGACCACCTATCAGCCCACAAAAATCACTCAAACAGGTAACAGCGCAAGCGCCTGAGCCAAACCCTGACAGTATCCCCGAAGGGGTAGAGTTATCTACCATGGACCTGCATCAGCTCTGGAGTGATGCCGCATCCAGGTTTCTGAAGCCTCTTGCACAGGCTACATTCAAGTGTAGCATCGAGGGCGACGTTTATGAATCCGTGTATATTTTGCGGGAACTGCTTGTGTAAACGCTAGTGTATCTCCATCTGTAAGTGCTGAGAGCTTGCCTTTATTAAAATCCACTTGTGAGATGTTAGCATCACTGGCAAGGCTGACATTTATTGCTGAGCCCTAACTGTCCTTGAGATGGTGGTGACGGACCTTCTCCTGGAAGTGCTGCTGTCCATGTGATGTAGGTGTTCCCATAATGCTGCCAGGATTTTGACCCATCGACAGTGAGGGAACGGCGATATATGTCCAAGTGAGAATGGTGTGTGACCTGGAGGGGAACTTGCAGGCGGTGGTGTTCCCATGCACCTGCTGCCCTTGTCCTTCGAGGTGGCAAAGGTCACAGGTTTGGAAGTTACTGTCGAAGAAGCCTTGAAAGGTTGCTGCTGTGTATCCTGCAGGGAGAATGCACTGCTCCCACTGTGCGCTAGTGGTGGAGGGAATTAATGTTTAAGGTGATAGATTGGCTGCCAGTAAAGCAGGCTGCTTTGTCCTGAATGATGCTGAGATTCATGGGTATTGTTTGAACTGCATTTATCAAGACAAGTCAAGAATATTGATTGGCAATGTAAATGTGAATCTTTTAAGCTAATTTTTAGAAAATTTTGGAAAAAAATTATTTTCATTTCAGCGTATTGATGAAGTCATTCATGAACGTTCTGTTGATAGAGTATATGGGATCTTTTGCTTTATAGCTAGAGGTATAGACTCTGAAAGCAAAGAAGTTATGGTAAACCTCCATTAATCAGGTGGTATATTGTATCCAGTTCTGAGTACCACTCCGTCTAGACCCTTCATGCTCTTAACCACCTCTATTAAATTTCTTCTTAAACTTCTTTAGGTAGAACAGCCCCGCTTCTCCAATCTAGCCATGTAACTAAAATTCTTCATCTTGTGAATCTTTGCTACACCCTCTCCAATATCTTCACACTCTTCCTAAGGTGTGATGCGCAGAATGGTACACAGTGCTCCCGCTGAGGCTGAACCACTGTTTTATAAAGGTTCATCATAACATCCGTGTTTTTATGCTCTGCCTGTATTTATAAAGCCCAGGATCTTGTATGCCTTTTTAACCTCTTTCTCAACCTGCCTTACCACCTTCAACAATTTGTGCACGTATACCCCCAGGTCCCTCTGCTCCTGCAGCCCCTTTAGAATTGTACCCTCTAGTGTATATTACCTCTGCTTGTAATTCCTTCCAAAATGACTCACCCTGCACTTCTGTGAAATAATTGTGATTTAGTCTACACTGCATACTACCTCAGTCTTTTGTTTTTTGGATGTACTAAAATTGTTAGCACTGTGAATGTATTGTACATGGAAAGTTATGTGTGTTGTACGATGTAAGGTGTTACTGCTAATAACCCTAGGCTCCACCTTGCTGCAGGTGAAGCACTATCGGGCTCTGCAGGAGCAGGCGAGTACTTACCTGGAGCTGCTTTGCTCCATGTGTGACTTATCCGACAACACTGTGAAGAAGGGAGCGGCAGACATCCAACACACCAAACAAGCGGTAATCCATCTGTCTCGCTTCTTTGGCTCCCGGACCCGCCTGCTGCAGACATTCTATTCCATTGCCAATTTATTCCTCACCCAAAACTATTCAGCCCAAGACCAAAATAAGTGGTTAAAAAGGCCTTTAGCTTTCAATCTTTATGGACTTTTAAAACCCGATTTACAGAATTTATTTGTTCTTACTGATGTCATCAACCTCTGAGTTTTCATACCCTTAACAAAGAGTAATTGACAATTCAGGTTTTATGTATCGTCTTTTATACCTAAAAGTTAAATTAGTTTCTTGCTTAGTATGACCTTTAAGGTTTTTAGTTAGCCATGAGGGAGAATGAAAAGCACAGCAGAGCATACACAGAGGCCAACATTTTCCCCCCTTCGGTGGGGGGGATGTGTGGGAGCGGGCGCAGGTGGACGGGTTCCTGATCGGCGCCCCTGTTTTGCATGCGTGGGCCAATTAAGGCCTTCCTAAAGTGACATCCGCCAGGAAGCACCATGTGCTCCCTGTGTGGGCCGGGGGGGGGATGTGGATTGCCTGAGCTGGGAGCGCACTCTTTCGCGCATACATGTGAAAGATTACACAGATCTCCCTGAGGCAAAGTGCTGTCTCAGGGAGGCCAGCTCAGACTTGAAACTTCAAATGAAAATGAGAGAAAAATTTTGCTGCCATGTCCCCTTTCGCATCCATGTCCCCTCATGTGACACAGTCACATGAATTGGGACATGTCCATAACTTTTATTTTGAAATATTCTGAGATTCTTAAATTCCTCATGAAACCTCGTCCTGCCCGTGGATGAGGTTTCATGCTTTCTCAGAACCCTGCCAGGGCTCCCGGCCTTCCCGCCAACCTTAAGGTTGGATGGGCAGGTCCATTAATGGTTTCTATTAGTTTTCTAATGGCCTGAATAGGCCGTTGACAGGTCGGCGGGTGAAAATCTAAATGACGCAGGGTCCTGACATCACCCCACGCCATTTTATATGTCCGCGAGTGGGCCCCCACACCCGCTCACCGAACAGAACATTCTGCCCAGAGGCTTTTATTCACCATTGAGTCGGATAATAATTTACGGGTCTTGATAGCACACAGAATAACAGAGAATGCCAGGCTTCCATAGGTTCTTGCAGATATAGATATAGAGCATCCTATAGTTCAGACTACTGTCGGGTTACTAATGTGCAGGAGTCCAAAACTTGAGTTATAAATATAAGATGATCACTAATAAATCCGAATAGGAATTAAGGAGAAACCTGTTTACTCAGAGAATGATAATAATGTGGAACTCGTTGACACATGGAGTGGCAAAGATGCATTTCAGAAGAACCCAGATAAACAAATGAGAGAGAAAAGAATAGAAGGATATGCTGATGGAGTGAGATGAATTAGGGTGAGAGGAGATTCATATGGAGCATAAACCCTGGCACAGACCAATTCAACATAATATTCTGTGCAACACCTGTCCAAAATGTCAAGAGGAAAATGTACGGTATATCTCTGCTTGTTATAGTGTGAGACAGGCCAAAGAAATAAACCCTCGGGCAATTTCTAGAATTCGACTTCACTTCAAACACCATTCTCCCAAAATTCATACCTACTTTGCCTGATAATCATCTAAATTGTTCTCATTTAAAGACAATGGTTGATGAGGTTTAATTTTGGAATATGAGTTGTGCCGCTTTGCTGGTAGTGTGACGCTCAGACAGGGTTGGAATAGTGATTTGTGTGTTGGCCGGGTGTTTGAGCAGGTTATTGCTCACATCTCCTCCAAGTACCAGCTGGCACAAATGGCGGAGTGGTTTTAAAGCCCTGGTGGGTGGTCAGAGAGATGGGTGAGGGCTTCGTCTTCAATGGTGTATCTTCTTCCTGACAGACTCCTCTCCGTCAAGTCCAAGCGCTGAACCAGTTAGGTTCAAAGTGCATCAAAATCCAGTTTAAGCAGATTCCTCACCAAACGTTACACTGCTCCATTGTGAATTAACTCCAGCTGAGGCAGGTCACCAGTTCCTTCCTGGCAATTCTTATCTCCAACCACATAAAGCTTTTTCCTAAAAGTTTGCCTGTTTAGACCTTTGACGAGCAGCCTTTTCTAAACAAAATTTTGAATTTTACTTCCCAAGTTTTGCAAAGCAGAAAAGAGGGAATAGAAAAATAGGGAAAAATTGGAAGGATTGCATTTAATATAATACCATTCAGGACCTCAGGATGTCCCACACCCAATGAAACACTTTTGAATTGGTGTCGCCATAGTAACGTTGGAAATGTGGCAGCCAATTTGCACACAGCAATTTCCCTCAAACAGCATTGTGATGATGACCAGATAACCTGTTTAGAGATAAATATTGGCCAGGACGCTGGAGAACTCCTCTACTATTCACTGAATAGTGCCATATGGGATCTTTCATATCCACCCGAAAGGGCAGATGAGGATTCAGTTTAACATCTCATTTGAAAGGTGGCATCTTCGATAGTACAGCACTCCCTCAGTACTGCACTTGAAGTGTCAACCTATATTTCGTGCTCAAGTCTTCGACATGGGGCTTGAACCCACAACCTTCTGACTCAGAGGCAAGAGGGCTACCCACTGAGCACCTCAACCAACCCAACGCCGTCTCTCGGCATTCTCCTGTTGCATGATGGTGCGGCCCTCGTGAGCTAATGTTTGTCTGTGAGCTGAACCCAGGCTGTGCTGTGTTTCAGATTGAGCAGCACCTGGTCAGGTCGCAGGAGCTGGCCCTCGGTTGGGAGGAAATAAAACGGCAGAAGGCAGAGCTTGTGGCTTACTTCCTGGACACCGAGCAGCAGCTCCAAAGCCTAAAGAGGAGGCCTGCGGAAATGGAGCTGAAAATTGCTCAGAAACAGTTGGCCCAGGTGCAGGTAAGAAATAATCCCAGAGAAGCATAGAACACTGAGATTGTCAGATCATAAGAACAGGAATGGGCCATTTAGCCTCTTGACTTCAGAATGATATAAATATTCAATAAAATCATAGCTAATCTGTGCCTCAATCCCATTTACGTCCCCCTCCTTTGCTCCATATCCTTCGATACCCTTAATTAACAAAATATTGTCGCTATCAATCTTAAACTCCAGTTGACACCCCCACACCCCCCACCAATGATTCAGAGCATCTAAGGGGAAGGAGTTCCATATTTCCACTACTCTTCCTGGTCTCCATTGAATGACCTGACTCTAATTTTTAAGGGAATGCTCCCTTGTTCTGGATTCCCCTACCAGAGGAAATAGTCCTTCTGCACCTTCCCCATCGAACCCCTTAATGATTTTAAACACCTCCCGATTAGATCACCCCTTAACCTTCTAAACTCAAGGGAATACAAACCCAAGTTGTTGCAACCTATCCTCATAATTTAACCCTTTATGCTGATGGTCCTGATGAACCTGCACTGCCCCCCTCCTCTCCCGCCCATGACCCATGTATCCTTCCTGTGGTCTGGTGCCCACAGCTGAACGCCGTACTCCAGATGGGGTCTGAAGAGCGCTCTGTACGGCTGAGGACTGTCTTTACCATTTTCTAAGTTGTACCCTTCCACCTAAATTTTAAAGCCCAGCAGGCTCATCGCATTCTGAAGTTTGCATAGCCTAAACTCACTTTGCACCAAAGAGGAAGACCTGTGGCTTCCTCTCAGACCTTTGCTGATTGCCCTTTTGCCCCGTGGCTGGCAGGCACCAAGGTTGCCCTCCTCAAGGTGGATTACCCTATCATCTTTCCCTTCTCCCTTGCAAGAGCGTTGCTGTAGCCTTTGTGCCTCACATCAGGGAATTGACTGGATTGACCTCCCATTAATTGACACTGAATGGCTGAGTTCGGGTACCCAGTATAGCAGTTTTAACCTTTCCTATTTAACTTTTCGGGTATTCATACTGTTGTGTTAAAGGCCACAATCCTAAAACATATCAGAATTGCCTTGGGTGCAGTTTCACTTTGAATCGGTCAATGGGGGCTTTGACACTTGATTCAGATTCCAGTTAGATTGCAGTATGCTGCCAGATGTTACAGAGGTTTGGGGTTTTTCATGTTCCATTCAGTTGAATCTGGGACTGAACAAGCCCAGGTCCCACATCTTAAGGAAGTGAGCAGCAACTTGGAGTGAGTTCCCTCACCTTTGACCCGAATGGTCTTTTGCTGATGAGGTCACACTCACATTTACCAGCTAAGTCCAGAATTCAGACTCATAAGCTGTTGGCATGTTAATACATTGAAAGATTCTGCATTTCTTTCTTCTATTTAGGAACTGGGTCATCAGTTCCAGTCCAAGCAAGCTAACATCACTGCGCTCACAGAGAAGGTCAGTAGTCTGACAGAAGGCCATGAATCACCAGAACACTCCGAGATCGGCCAGTTAAGCAACCAGTGGCTGGAGCTGTGTCACCAGATCAATGCTCTTCTCTCAATGAGAGAGGAGGACCAGCAGAGAGCAAGAGATTATCACGATCGAATGAGTATTGTGGAGGTGCTTTTGGACAAGTTCACAAAAGAATGGGACAACTTAGCCAGGTGAGTGTGTGGTTGGACAGACAGATTTATCCTATCCATCAAGCCTGTCTATCTATTAAGTTCTCTCATTGCTGTTTGATGGGGTCTTGCTGTGTGTACAATGGCTGCTGCATTTTCTGCAATACAGGAGTGACTACACTTCAAACAATACTTAATGGGATATGAAGCACTTTGGGCTGTACTGAAGATGTGGCAGATACTACATAAATGTAGCTTCTTTAGCTGTTTCTCCAACTATCTTGTCTCGCTATACCTAGTAATCTTTATCTGTCTGTCTGTCCATCTGTCCATCTAGCTATCTGCCTAGCTATTTAGCTACCCATCTATCTATTTGTCTAGTTATTTGTCTAGCTATCTATCTCTGACCTCTCTGTGTAATTTCTGTATCAGTCATGTGTGTCAGTGCAGCAGGAAGTATACATCAGTTAGGAAGTTTTGTGACATCTTTGCATTGTCGGGAACAGTTGCCGCTTTTGGCCTGTAGCAGGGAGGCCCACTCACCGAGAGCATACGATGGAAATCTCAGCGCCCGCTGCTTACCACCTTCTGTCACCAGACCACAGGAAGAGATCATATGTAACACTCCAGATTCCCAGCATGTTCTCCGGGTAGGTGAAGGGACCCTGCTTCAGAACTGAGCCTGAAAATGATCCCTCTAATTAAACCAAAGAAATTCACTGGGAGTAATCGTTGTCACTCTTCCGGGCAGAACACGGCACATTCTCATTCCGCTGTTGTTTTATTTGTTACAGAACCGATGCAGAAAGTACAGCTGAGCACCTGGAAGCTCTGAAGATGCTGGCGAGCGTCGTGCAGGCTCAGAAGTTTGTCCTGGACGACCTGAAGGAGCAGAAGCAAAAACTAATGGATCGCTTGAACCCCGAAGACAAGGAACTGATCAAAGAGCAGACCAGCCACTTTGAGAAGCAGTGGGCCCACTTGGAGGGCCTGATCGAAAAGAAAATCCAGGCCTCCGTCCTGACCTTGGAGGAATTGAGCCAGTGCCAGTCCAAGCTCGACGACCTGCTGGACTGGGCGGATGGCCAGACCCACCTCTTTGCCGAGGCCCTGAGATGCAGCCCGCCGGCAGAGCTGGCGCAGACGCTCCTCCTGGACCACATCGCCATCTGCAACGAGCTGGAGGCCCAGCAGCTGACTCACGGCGTGGTGACGGAGGAAGCCGAGAAGATCCTGGCCCGCCTGGGCCTGGACGAGAGGCAGCGGCTGCAGAGGGCCCTGAGCGCGCTGCACGGGAAGATCAGCTCCCTGAGCGAGGCGGTTGGCCAGCGGAGGAAGTACCTGAGCAAGGCCCTGTCGGACCGCACGCAGTTCCTCATGGCCGCCAGCCTCGCCATCAACTGGATCCAGCAGAACGAGCGGGTGGCCACGTCCCAGGAGCACGTGGCTCTCATGCCCCTCGACGTGGGCAAGCAGATCCGAGCCGGCAAGAACGTCATCAGCCGCCTGAAGGAGTATCAGGCGGACGTGACGGCCCTGTGGGCCCAGGGCAGGGAACTGGCCAAGGAAGCGACTGAGGAGGAGACGGCTGAGATCATGACCCAGCTGCAGGAGCTGCAGAGCATGTATGACTCTGCCCTGCAGCAGAGCGCCCAGAGGCTGCAGGAGCTGGAGAAGATCCTGGTCTCCCGGAAGTATTTCAAGGCGGATTTGGATACGGTGTGCCACTGGCTAAAGCAGGCGGATATTGTCACCTTCCCACAGGTCAGCCTCATGAGCAGTGATGCGGAGCTGACCTCCCAGATGAGCAAGTACCAGCAGGTTCTGGAACAATCCCCCGAGTATGAAAACCTGCTCCTGCTGGTGCAAAGGGCCGGGCGGGAATTGCTGCCTTCGCTGAGTGAGGCTGATCATTCCTTCTTGGACGAGAAGCTGAATGTTCTGCCCAAACAGTTCAACGGCATCGTGGCCCTGGCCAAGGAAAAGTCCGACAAGATCCAGGAAGTCATTGCGGGCCGCAAGGAGTACGTCTCGCTGATTGATTTAACCAGCAAGGCACTGAGCGAACTGGAGGACCAGCTGGTTCAGATGGGCAAAGGGCGCCTGAGCCTGTCCTCAAAGGAGGTGGCTTCAGTGCAGAGCGATTACAGAGCCCTCCTCGGTGAGGTGACGGGCCTCGGCAGGGCGGTGGACGACCTGAACCAGAGGAAGGAGACCTTCCGGGGCTCCGGCCAGCCGTGGCAACCTGACGAGATGGCCGGCCTGGCCAGCCTCTATGGCCGCCTGAAGCGGCAGACCGAGCTGCGAGTGGGGCTGCTGGACGACACCATCGCGGCCCACCGAGACCACGAGGCCGCGTCCCTGCAGCTGGAGGCACAGCTCCGGGCTCTGGGCCAAGAGCTTGTCCAAATCAACGAGGAGACCCTCTCCATCGAGGAGAAGCTGAAGAACTACCACGCCTTGGCGGGGGGCATGCAGGACGCCAGCTCCCTTTTGAAGAGGTTGGTCGAGCAAGTGGAACAGCTTTCGCCCGAGCTGGACAGCGGAGCCCATGAGGCAAGGAGCCAACAGATACAAGCCTGGAAAGAGGAGCTACAGTCGGCCCAAGGAACGATCAGTGCGAGGATAATGGAATGCGAGAGCAGGCTTATTCAAAGGATCGACTTCCAGACCGAAATCCAGCACACCCTGGACTGGCTGCGGCAGATTAAGGGAGACCTCAGCGCAGCCTCGGACCTGGACATAAAGCTTCAGAGCATCCAGGAAGAGATACGGAAATCCCAGATCCTCGAGGAGGAAGTGCAGTCAAGTCTTCGGATCATGGCGGCATTGAGCAGTAAAGAGAAGGAGAAGTACACAGAGACCAGGGAGCTGATGCCTCCACAGGTGGAGAGCAACCTGCTTGAGCTCTCCAAGCTCGAGACCGAAGTGCAGGAGACATTGAGCATCAAGAAGGTTAGTTAATAGGAATTGCTAGATAAGAAGAGGCCAAATCCTATCCAGTTGACCTTCTACCATCCTGTTAGTTATATGATGCACCAGTAATGGAATTGTTGACTAACCATAGCAATCAATTTCTTTCAAGTTAGTTTGGAACAGGCCCAGTCATGAGATGAAGAAAACACCAGTAGTGGAGAGCTTTAGGAGCCATTGGCCCAAAGTCACCTGCTTCTCCCAAGCCATGGTACACTTACCACAAGTCATGCCTCGATTTACTCATACACTGTATCCCAAAATGTTATTTTCTGAAAGAAATCTATCTAATTTGCATTTGAATTAATCCATACCATCTCCTTCCACCCTTCGGAACCTGTTGGTCACTTGCTCACTGAAATAGTGGCCCAGATCTTGCTGGAAACATAATAGTGTGTTAATGACAGATGCCGTTATTAAGGAAATCAGCCTGCAAGTTCAGAGGAATAAGAGATGCGCCTTGAATGGCAAATTTCCAAACTTTCTGGTTGGTTTCCATTTCTCCACCATTTGTTCTGCACAAATCTCACCCTTTTGCCTCAATCCTAATTTTAAAAACTTGCTGCACTTGCAAGTTAAACTTGAATCAAACTCACCACAGAATGATAGGGGTGGCACCCTGTTAACAAAGCGGTAATTATTAATGCCAGTCAACCTCTCTGACCTAGAGAGGTGAACAAATTAAACTGTTCCACCCCATCCCTGCAAGAAGTCACTAGAATCACAGAGTTGTTATGGTTGAGAAGGAGGCCATTCAGCCCATCGCGTCTACACTGGCTCTCTGAATGAGCAACTCACCCAGTGCCATTCCCCCGCCTTCTCCCTGTAACCCTGAACATTCATTCTTTACAGATAACAATCTAATTCCCTTTTGAATGCTTCAGTTGAACCTGCCTCCACCACTCTCAGGCAGTGCATTCCTAAACCCTAACCACTCGCTGTGTGAAAAAGTTTCTCCTCATATCACTTTTGCTTCTTTCACTAATGACCTTAAATCTGTGCCCTCTCATTCTCGATCCTTTCACGAGTGGGAACAGTTTCTTTCTATCTACTCTGCCCAAACCCCTCAATATTTTGAATACCTCTATCATCAAATCTCTCCTGAGCCTTCCTTTCTCTCAGGAAAACGGTCCTAACTTCTCCAATCTATCTTCATAACTCAAGTCCCTCATCCCGTGAACCATTCTCGTGAATCTTTTCTGCACCCTCTTCAATGTTTTCACATGCTTCCTAAAGGGTGGTGCCCAGAACTGGACGCAATACTCTAGCTGAGGCTGAACTAGTCAACTGTTGTTAGAGATTATAAAACAAATGTAACTTTTAAATTTTTACTTACTTTTCCTTTCTGCCTATTTTTATCTTTCCTTCAGTCAAATCTTTCTTGCTCTTCAATGTTCCGTGATAGGAGTTGCACCTGTGCCTGGACTCTAGATTACTAGTCCAATAATATTACTGTTACGCCACTGTTTGTTATAACAACTCTCCCTCCAGTATTACAGCTCTCTTTCTGATATTACAGCCCTCTCTCCAGTATTATAGTTCTCAGTCTAGTGTTACAGCTCTCTCTATAGTATTACAGCCCACTCTCTCCCATATTACAGCCCTCTTTCTCTCCAGCATTATAGCCGTCTCTCTGCAGTATTACAGCCTCTCTCTCCAGTATTACAGCCCACTCCAATATTACAGCCCTCTCTCTCCAGCATTGCAGCCCTCTCTCTCCAGTATTACAGCCCTCTCTCTCCAGTATTACAGCCCTCTCTCTCCGGTATTACAGCCCTCTCTCTCCGGTATTACAGCCTCTCTCCGGTGTTACAGCCCTCTCTCCGGTGTTACAGCCTTCTCTCCGGTGTTACAGCCCTCTGCCCAGTATTACAGCCCTCCCTCAAGTATTACAGCCCTCTCTCAAGTATTACAGCCCTCTCTCAAGTATTACAGCCCTCTCTCAAGTATTACAGCCCTCTCTCCAGTATTAAAGCCCTCCCTCCAATATTACAGCCCCTGTCTTCAGTGTTGCAGTTCCCTCTGGTATTACAGCCCTCTCCCAATATTACAGCTCTTGCTCCAGTATTAAGTCCTTTCTCAAGTATTACAGCCTTCTCTCCAGTGGTGTTGTGCTGTCAGAATGCACCAGAGCGCCAGTCCAGTCCAGCAGTTCCAACCAGGGCCCAAGAGATGGGGCACCAACAGCTCCAAACGCTGGGCCTGGGTTGGGGGTGGGGGGTGGGGCTCGGGCTTAGGACCTGACAGACCAGCTTTTAAAAAATTGGAACTTTCAGGTTGAGAGTTTGGATTTTTTGAAATGGATCTGTCAGGTTAATTTCACTCATCGCTGCACTGCTGCTGAGGAGGCTGGGTGATTGGGGAGTGAGGAGGAGGGGTGTTGGGGGTGGAGAGGGGCATTTGGAGGATGGAGAGGGGGGGATTGGGGGTTATTGGGGGGAGGGGTGTGAGGTTGTTGGGGAGGTTGTTGGGGAGGGGTGTGAGGTTGTTGGGGAGGTTGTTGGGGAGGGGTGTGAGGTTGGGGGAGGGGTGTGAGGTTGTTGGGGAGGTTGCGGGGAGGGGTGTGAGGTTGTTGGGGAGGGGTGTGAGGTTGTTGGGGAGGGGTGTGATGTTGTTGGGGAGGGGTGTGAGGCTGTTGGGGAGGTTGGGGGGAGGGGTGTGAGGTTGTTGGGGAGGTTGTTGGGGAGGGGTGTGAGGTTGGGGGAGGGGTGTGAGGTTGTTGGGGAGGTTGCGGGGAGGGGTGTGAGGTTGTTGGGGAGGTTGGGGGGAGGGGTGTGAGGAGGTTGGGGAAGTGGGGGGGGGAGGGATGTAAGGAGGTTGGGGGGAGGGGTGTGAGATTGTTGAGGAGGTTGGGGGGAGGTTGTTGAGGAGGTTGGGGGGAGGGGTGTGAGGAGGTTGGGGAAGTGGGGGGAGGGGTGTGAGGTTGCGGGGAGGGGTGTGAAATTGTTGGGGAGGTTGGGGGGAGGGGTGTGAGGAGGTTGGGGGGAGGGGTGTGAGGTTGTTGGGGAGGTTGGGGGAAGGGGTGTGAGGAGGTTGGGGGGGGGTGGGGTGTGAGGAGGTTGGGGGAAGGGGTGTGAGGAGGTTGGGGGGGTGGGGTGTGAGGAGGTTGGGGGAAGGGGTGTGAGGAGGTTGGGGGGGTGGGGTGTGAGGAGGTTGGGGGGAGGGGTGTGAGGAGGTTGGGGGGAGGGGTGTGAGGTTGTTGGGGAGGTTGGGGGGAGGGGTGTGAGGAGGTTGGGGGGAGGAGTGTGAGGTTGTTGGGGAGGTTGGGGGGAGGGGTGTGAGGTTGTTGGGGAGTTTGGGGGGATGGGTGTGAGGAGGTTGGGGGGGGGTGGGGTGTGAGGAGGTTTGGGGAAGGGATGTGAGGAGGTTGGGGGGAGGGGTGTGAGGAGGTTGGGGGGAGGGGTGTGAGGAGGTTGGGGAGAGGGGTGTGAGGAGGTTGGGGGTGGGTGGGGGTGAGGAGGTTGGGGGGAGGGGTGTGAGGAGGTTGGGGAAGTGGGGGGAGGGGTGTGAGGAGGTTGGGGAGGTTGGGGGGAGGGGTGTGAGAAGGTTGGGGGAAGGGGTATGAGATTGTTGGGGAGGTTGGGGGAGGGGTGTGAGGAGGTTGGGGGGAGGGGGTGTGAGGAGGTTGGGGGGAGGGGTGTGAGGTTGTTGGGGAGGTTGGGGGGAGGGGTGTAAGGAGGTTGGGGGGAGGAGTGTGAGGTTGTTGGGGAGGATGGGGGGGAGGGGTGTGAGGTTGTTGGGGAGGTTGGGGGGGAGGGGTGTGAGGAGGTTGGCAGGGGTGGGGTGTGAGGAGGTTTGGGGAAGGGATGTGAGGAGGTTGGGGGAGGGATGTGAGGAGGTTGGGGGGAGGGGTGTGAGGAGGTTGGGGGGAGGGGTGTGAGGAGGTTGGGGAGGTGGGGGGGAGGGGTGTGAGAAGGTTGGGGGAAGGGGTATGAGATTGTTGGGGAGGTTGGGGGAGGGGTGTGAGGAGGTTGGGGGGAGGGGTGTGAGGAGGTTGGGGGGAGGGGTGTGAGGTTGTTGGGGAGGTTGGGGGAGGGGTGTGAGGAGGTTGGGGGGAGGGGTGTGAGGTTGTTGGGGAGTTTGGGGGGATGGTGTGAGGAGGTTGGCGGGGGTGGGGTGTGAGGAGGTTTGGGGAAGGGATGTGAGGAGGTTGGGGGGGAGGGGTGTGAGGAGGTTGGGGGGAGGGGTGTGAGGAGGTTGGGGGGGAGGGGTGTGAGGTTGTTGGGGAGGTTGGGCGGAGGGGTGTGAGGAGGTTGGGGGGAGGGGTGTGAGGAGGTTGGGGAGGTGGGGGGGAGGGGTGTGAGGAGGTTGGGGGGAGGGGTGTGAGGAGGTTGGGGGGGAGGGGTGTGAGGTTGTTGGGGAGGTTGGGGGGAGGGGTGTGAGGAGGTTGGGGGAGAGGTGGGGGGGAGGGGTGTGAGGAGGTTGGGGGGAGGGGGTGTGAGGAGGTTGGAGGGAGGGGTGTGAGGAGGTTGGGGGAGGGGTATGAGGTTGTTGGGGAGGTGGGGGGGGGGGGTGGAGAGGAGGTTGGCGGCAGGGCAGGGGCATGGTGCTGCCGGAACATACCGGCCAGCACTCCACTCCAATTTAAAGGCTTTAACCATTCACCACTCGATGGCAAACTTCCCTTTGCTGATTGGCCATCCAATCCAGGCCCCACCTGGTTTTTCTTTCCATTGATCTCAGTGGAATCCACTCCATTAATTGTCTGACTGGATTGTCAATCTGTAAGATTGGTGTTGGTTTTAATCCTCACCGCCTCCAATATTGAAGCTACTTGTTTCCGGGAGTGTAACTTGCAGTGGGGGGGGGTTTGCCTCATTGATGACAACAATCAGAACTGGAGGGAAATCCTCTTGCAACCACATGGGGCTGCGGCAGCAGCAACAGCCCTGACCCTCCTGTACAGCCCTCTGATTGTAAAAAAAATACAGACCTTACAACTCCCTGCACACAGCTTTCCCATAAACAGACATTTCAGGAGCTTTATAACTCAAGGTTCCCGGGATCTAAACCAGCATCAGTATCCCCAAACACCCCGCTGCATTTGCCTACTGAACATCAATTCCTTGGCTGTGAAGGCCTGAGGATGTGAAATGCAATATAGTGTTTGTATTTCCTGCTGGCAGTTTTACATGGAATTTACAGCACAGAAACAGGCCATTTGGCCTACCTCGTCTATGTTGGTGTTTATATTCCACACAAACCTCCTCCCACCTTTCTTGATCACACTCGGGGTAGCCTTCAGCTTCTTTCTTCCTCATGTGTTTATTAAGTTCCTTCAATGTATCTATACTAGAATCATAGAATGGTTACAGCAAGAAGGAGGTCATTCAGCACATTTTCTCTGTGTCAGTTCTCTGCAACAGCAACTCAGCTGGTCCCACTCCTTCACCTTTTCCCTGTAGCCCTGTAAATTCTTTTCTCTTCCGATCATTATCCAGTTCCCATTTGAAAACCGCATTTGAATCTGGCTCAGGTCGTGCATTCCAGATCCGAACCGCTTGTTGCATAAAGAAGTTTTTCCTCATGTTCCCCCTGGTTCTTTTATTAATCACTTTAGAGTTCTTGACCTTCTGCCGATGAGAACAGTTTCTCCTCATTTATTATATCCAGACTCCCATGATTTTGAACACGTCTAACAAAGCTCCTCTCAGCCTTCTCTTCTCCAAGGAGAACACCCCCAGCTTCGCCAACCTATCCACATGACTGAAGTCTCTCATCTTTGGAACCATTCTTGTAAATCTTTTCTGCACCCTTTCTAAAACCTTCACATCCTTCCCGTTGAGGCTGAACCAGTGTTTTATGAAGGTTCATAACTTACTTGCTTTTCTACTCTTGTGCCCCTCTTTATAAAATCCAGGATTCAGTATAATTTATTAACTGCTTTCTCAACCTGCCCTGCCGCCTTAAATGATTTATTCGCACATACAGCCACGTCTCTCTGTTCCTGCATTTCCTTTAGAATTGTACCATTTATTTTACGTCCCCTCTCCTCATTCTCCTGACCAAAATAGATCACTTCATACTTCTCTACGTTAAATTTGATCTGCCACGTGTTTGCCCATTCCACCAGCCTGTCTATATCCACTTGAAGTCTATCACTATCCTCCTCACAGTTACCAATACTATCAAGTCTTGCATTATCATCAAATTTTGAAATTGTGCCCCATCCACCCAGCCCTAGGTTATTAATATAAATCAAGAAAAGCGGTGGTCTCTATATATACCATCCCCAGTCAGAACTAAGTAAAGTTTTCTGTAATTCATGTTTTTAATAGGCTTGAATTAAATAATTAAACTGCTGCATAATGAAATTCTAGCTATGCTAAAGATAATGTTTCAAAATACTACTTGGTTGGAAATTAAATACTACCGGCACTAATATTTAATATTTAAAAAGCATAGCCTTACTGACGTTTAGGGACTCAAATGATTAATACATAGAAAAACAACACAATAGTAGATCTAGAAATGATATGGCCGACATGTTTCCTTACAGCTCCACCTCAAAATTTGGTACTACACCCCTGCCTTTCTCCGGTATTATCACAGTTCACCCTCCAGTATTAGAGCCCTCACTCCAGTCGTATGGCTTTCTCTCTGGTATTATCACAGTCCACTCTGCAGTATTAGAGCCCTCACTCCAGTCGTATGGCTTTCTCTCTGGTATTATCACAGTCCACTCTGCAGTATTACAGCCTTCTCTTCAGTCGTTTGGTTTCTCTCTGGTATTGCAGTCCGCTCTCCGGAATACAGCCCCCTCTCCAGTCTTATAGCTTTCTCTCCGGTGCTACTATCCACTCTCTGTTATTACAGCCATATCCCCTGTATTAAAGCTCTCTCTCTCTCCAGTATTACAGCCCTCTCTCCAGCATTATGGCTTTCTCTCTGGTATTACAGCTCACTCTCCAGTATTACAGCTTTCTCTCCAGTATTATGGCTCTCTCCAGTACTACAGTCCACACTCTGGCATTACAGTGTCACTCTTCAGTATTACAGCACTCTCTCCAGTATTACAGCTTTCTCTCCAGTATTATAGCTTTCTCCCTGGTATTACTGTCCACTCTTGGGTATTACAGCTCTCCCTCCAGTATTATAGCTTTCTCTGCGGTATTACAGCCCACTCTCTGGTATTACATCCCTCACTCCAGTATTATAGCTTTCTCTCTGGTAGTACAGTCCACTCTCCAGTATTATAGCTTTCTCTCTGGCATTACAGTCCACCCTCCAGTCCAGCATTGCTGCTAAGCGGAAACTCTCCTTAGGCTATTGTCCCTCACTGGCAGGGAAATGAGATTTGTGAATCTTGTGAGAAATATTATGAACAAACCTAAGGAGTGACAGGACCCCTGTTGATTTTCCTGTCGGAGACTGCTCAGGTTAAGTAGTACTGCCCTGTCGATGTGACGACTGTTTTGACAGAGTGATAATGGTCATTTCTCTTCCCCCTCCAGACATCCCTAGACAAGGTGCAGGGCCTGATCCAGAGGTATCAGCGGGCAGCTCAGTCGGCTGGTGACTGGTTGGACGATGCCAGTGCTCTCTTGCAGCAGATGGGCGACGGTCTGGATGTGGAGGGTTCGGAGGAGACCTTGAGGAGGCACGACGAATTCTTCGCCACAGGAGCAGACCTAGCCAGCCAGCTGGGAGGGCTGGAGGCATTGATACCCGACCTACTGCCCTCGATCAACGTGGCAGGGCGAGAGCAAGTGGAACGGAGCTTGGCCTCATTACGGCAAAGAAGAGTAGACACTGAGCAACAAGCTCAAGGTCAGCAAGACATTCTCCAAAGGTAAATTCCTCAAATAGGTGGCAATATCCTTACATATACAATGTGAAGCTGCAGTGTCATTGAGTTGGTCATCGCCTAGCAATGATACCACAGGGGCAGATTTTCAACCAGAACTGGCTTGGAATACAGTGCCCAGTTCTTTTCTCCATATTACAAGAAGAATATAGGAGATTGGAGAAGATGCAAGAAAGACTCATAAGAACACTGGTGTGTTATAGTTCACTCAGGGAGTCCAAGTTGCTGTGGCAACGGGCATGTTGTAGTCTGGAGCTATGGATAGTGATGGTAGAGGCTCTAACATTCTTTCCATAATATGGCTGGCCAGGAATCTCTCCTGGAAGTTGATTCTCAACCTGTTTGGCCACATTATGAACACAGCTTCCTTGGCAGGACTTGAACCCAGAGCTTCTGGTTTAGAGGCAAGGATGCTTCCCACTGCGCCACAAGATCTTCACTGTATGAATGGTGCTAGAACTGAAATGTTACAAGTATCAGGAAAGACTGGAACTTTTTCTTTAGAAAGAGAAGGCTGAGTAGTGATCTGGTGTTTAAATTGTAAAGGCATTCGATGAGGTGAGTTTAGAGATGACATTTTCGATTGTGTGGAGTCCAAAACTAAAGGTAGAAGATAATCACTAATAAACCTAATAAGAAATTCAGGACAAACTCTTCACCCAGAGAGCCACTAGAATGTAGAACATGCTACCAGATGGATGGCTGAGATAATAAGCATAGATATATTTAAGGAGAAGCTAGATAAGTACATAGGGAGAAAAGAATAGAAAGATATGCTGATGGGATGAGAGGAAGCACATGTGGAGCATAAACACTGGCATGGATCTGTTGACCTTTTTATGTCTTATAAATTTTGTGTAATTAAGTTCCATTAAAATCTTGGAAAATCTGTTCAAGCATTTGCAGGAGGAGAAGTTGTGCAATGGTTTTATGATTTAGCCCGCCAAGCTCTGTCTGACAACCTCACACATATCAGATTGTCAGGCATCGAGGGGCACACACACAATTTGCAACTCACCTGGTTTTCCATCCATTAGCCTACCACTGGCCTAACTTGCTCACTCTTGCCACTGAGTCAGAAGGACGTGGGTTCCAGCCTCATTGAAGAGGTCTGAGCACAAAATCTAGGCTGACATTCTCAGTATGGTACTGAGGGAGTGCTGTTCTGTCAGAGGTACAGATGTCTTTCGGATGAGATGTTAAACTGAGGCCCTGTTTGGCGGATGTTAAAGATGCCATGGAATGATTTAAAGAGCATGGAGTTCTCCTGGTGTCCTGGCCAATTCTCCTCCCTTAACCAAATAGAAATTGACTTGTCATTCTTGTAATTTACGGTTTGTGTGATAGCTGTGTATAATTTGATCCATGATTCATTGAAAATTGGCTGCAAAGGTCAGGCTGAATTTGAGCAGTTGCTTCCATTGTGTCATTTGAGTGACCAGGTGAAGATTTGATGAGTTCTTCACACTGATGGACCAAAGGGTCTGGAATCACCAAAATTACAGAAGGATGCCATTTAGCCCTTCTTGCCTGGGCCGATGTTAGCTCCTCAACTGAAGCTGTTCATCCTAGGCCTATTCTATATCCTGAGGCCCTGTTGGAGTGGACATAATGACTGATTTATCCCATTGTGAGGCCAGAATTTTCCCTGAATTGCACCAAGTGTGGTGGCAGGCATGAAAAAAGATGTTTTTCCCGCCAGCAGCAAGAGCGGGTTTTTGCACCGTATCGTCCACTGCCCACCTCATTAATAATGCAGCCGTAGGAACACATGCTGTATGTCTGGCGGGCGGCTTCTGAATCGCCTGCCACGCCATTACCTCATTGTTTCCTCACTCTGGGTGCCATGTCTAAACTGCAGCCACTCACACAATTCTCAACACGTGCAGTCCAGGACTGCTCCAGTCAAGACATGGCCCCAAAAGCCAAGAAGAGTTCAGTGACCTGTCCCTGGAATGCCTTTCGGAGGCCCACCGTGGTGTCCCCTATCCCCACTCTGGCCGCAGGAGGTCCAGCAATCTCACCACTCCAGCTTGGGAGGCGATGGCCAGTGGTGGTCAGGGCCAACGCTGCACAGAAGACGTTGGCCATCCAGTGCAGAAAGAGGATGAATGATCCCATCCATGTTGCCATGGTGAGGCAACTGTCTCATCACTCTAAACTCCCACACCCAGTGAAGTGATGGATGGGGTCATCAACAGTGCTATCAAGTGGCACTTGTTTAGCAATAACCTGCTCACTGATGCTCAGTTTGGGTTCTGCCAGGGCCACTCAGCTCATGACTTCATTACAGCCTTGGGTTCAAGCATGGACAAAAGAGCTGAACTCCAGAGGTGAGATGAGAGTGACTGCCCTTGACATCAAGGCAGCATTTGGCCGAGTGTGGCATCAAGGAGCCCTTGCAAAACTGGAGTCAACGGGAATCAGAGGAAAACTCTCCACTCGTTGGAGTCATACCTAGCCCAAAGGAAGATGGTTGTGGTTGTTGGAGGTCAATCATCTCAGTTCCAGGACACCTCTGCAGGAGTTCCTCAGGGTAGTGTCCTAGGCCCAACCATCTTCAGCTGCTTCATCAATGGCCTTCCCTCTTATAATAAGATCAGAAGTGGGGATGTTCACTGATGATTGCACAATGTTCAGCACCATTCGCGACTCCTCAGATACTGAAGCAGTCCATGTCCAAATGCAGTAAGACCTGGACAATATCCAGGCTTGAGCTGACAAGTGGCAAATAACATTCACGCCACAAGTGTCGGCAATGACCATCTCCAACAAGAGAGAACCTAACCATCGTCCCTTGACATTCAATGGCGTTACCATCACTGAATTCCCCCACAATCAACATCCTGGGAATTACCATCGACCAGAAACTGAACTGGACTAGCCATATAAATACTGTGGCTACAAGAGCAGGTCAGAGGCTAGGACTCCTGTGGCGAGTAACTCACCCCCTGACTCCCCAAAGCCTCCCTACCTACATGGCACAAGTCAGGAGTTTTATGGAATACTCTCCACTTGCCTGGATGAGTGCAGCTCCAACAACACTCAAGAAGCTTGACACCATCCAGGACAAAGCAACCCGCTTGATTGGCACCACATTCACACCCTCCATCACTGACACAGTGACAGCAGTGTGTACCATCTACAAGATGCACTGCAGAAACTCACCAAGCCTCCTTAGATAGCACCTTCCAAACCCATAATCACTACCAGCAGACACATGGGAACACCACCCCCTTGAAGTCCTCTCCAAGCCACTCACCATCCTGACTTGGAAATATATCGCCGTTCCTTCACTATCGCTGGGTCAAAATCCTGGAACTCCCTCCCTAACAGCACTGTGGGTGTACCTACACCACATGGACTGCAGCGGTTTAAGAAGGCAGCTCACCACCACCTTCTCAAGGGTGTTTAGGGATGGGCAATAAATGCTGGCCTAGCCAGTGGCACCCACATCCTGTGAATGAATAAAAGATAACTCTCAAGGCCATTGCACATTCACTGGTATCTCACTCACTGCCAGCTCAAGGGACATCACCACTCACTCTCTCTCACACACCCTCACATCTCCATCTGGCCTCATCGGCTCTGGAGACTTCCTCCTCAGCTTCACCATCTTGAGGCCACTGACACAGATAAACATGTGCCCCCACACACTCCCTGGGACACCCCTCTTCCCCAAGCAAGCCCTAGCCCTGCAGCCATTGAAAGCAACCCCCACCTTACCGCTGGTCTGGCAGGTAGAGACCCGCCTGTGAGCCCCCCCTAAAAGTGATGTGGTGCTGCCTGCGAAGCCTGGTGCTATGACTGAATGCTGCCTGAAGCAAGGGAGGTAAATGAACCTCGAAGTCCCGAGTGAATTGCAGGTTTCCAGGTGCATGTCGCTCGTGTACCGTTATAAAACATGTTGGCGTGAGTGAGCTCATGATCCGGCATGGGGGGGGATGATTCCGGTGAGCAGGGCTTATAATGAGATGCTAAGGTATTGAAATGAGGTTCCCGACCGGCGGTGGGAAACGTGGCCCTGCCATTGACAGGTGGAGCAGACAACCACAAGCTGGTTTTACAACGTCGTGAAACTGATTCTTGCAATTTCCCAATATTTTATGCTTCCGCCAACTATGACGCCCACTGCAAACGGGAGCGGAAAATCCCGGCTTCTATTGCTGCTTGAAAATAAATACCATTACTCCCTTTTCAGTCATTAAGTGAACTGCCTAGTTTTTGCAACACCTTGGCACAGTAGAGTGTCTTTGAATTACAATTGCTAATGGTAATGTCAGCACTCCACATGAATGCATCCAGATCAGCACTGCTCCAGGGAGTGCTGACTTTTTAAAAACAAGAACTGATTTAAGTGTGGTTCCGGCTTTTTCCCTAGATGTGTGACCCAGTGGTATGACTACCAGGAGGCCAGGCAGCAGGTCATTGCTCTGATGAACCAGGCGGAAAAGAAGTTGTCGGAATTCTCTTCAGCTAAAGCAGCAACTAGCCATGAAAGTGAAGAGAAGCTGACTCAGCATAAGGTCAGTATGGCAACAGTAACTGGCTGACAATAATAACTAGCTCACATCAATAGCTAGCTCACACAATAACTAACTCACATCAAGAACTAGCTCACAATACCAGCTAACTCATTAATAGCTAGTTCACTGCAATAACTAATTCACATCAACAACCAGCTCACATCAGTAACCAGCTCACATCAATAACTAACTCACATCAATAGCCAGCTCATGACAATAACTAACTCATATCAATGACTAGCTCACATCAGTAACTAGCCCACAACAGCAACTAATTCATCAATAACTAGCTCACTACCATAACTAGCTCACATCAATAACCAACTCCCATCAATAGCCAGCTCACAACAATAATTAACTTATATCAATAACCAGCTCACTGCAATAACTAACTCACATCAATAACTAGCTCACATCAATAACCAGCTCACAACAACTAACTCACATAAATAACTAACTTACATCAATAACCATCTCACAACAATAACTAACTCATAACAATAACTAGCTCACAACAATAACTAGCTCATAACTAGCCCCCTACTCTCTATGTTATCTCCTTTTCATTCTTTAGTCTTTCAGTTTTTATGAATTCCAAGAATTGAAAAGTAGGAAGGCTGTGCTAATCTTGGTTAGACCATGCTCCCGGTACTGTGTACGGTTCTGGAATTGTAAAAAGTCCGTATTTTATAAATAGGATATCGAGGCAGTGGAGAGGGTGCAATAAGATTTTACAAGGACGATACCTGAATTGTGATATTATACCTGTCATGAAAGTATGACCAGGCTGGGTGTCCTTCTGTAGAAAAGAGAAGGTTGGGGGGTGGTGGTGGCAGTGAGGAGGTGATCTAATAGATGGCATTAAAATTATAGAAGGTTTCGATAGCGTGGATAAAGAGACAATGTTTTTAATTGTGGAAGAATTGAGGTCGTCAATATAAATAGTCACCAAGAAATCCAATAGGGAATTCAGCAGAAACTTCTGTATCCAGAGAGTGGTGAGAATGTGGAACTCACAACCACAGGGAGTAGTTGAAGTGAGTGGTATGGATGCATTTAAGGGGTGGCTAAATAATCAGATAAGGGAGAAGGATTATGGTGATATAGTTGGTTAAGGAAGGAGGAGGAGGTTCAAGTAGAGCTAAACACTGGCATGGACTGGTTGGTCTGAATAGCCTGTTTCTGGGCTGTATATCCTAAGTTCTAAGGTTTATGTGTTTGTGAAAGCATCACGTTCGAATTTAATCCACACGTTTCACCAGTATTTCTCTCCACTCTCAGTCCTTGCTCTCTGTGGTGAACTCCTTCCATGAGAAGATCACAACCCTGGAGGAGCAAGCCTCACACCTCGAGAGCTTGGGGAACGACGCCAGCAAGGCCACCATAAGCAGGTCGATGACAACCGTGTGGCAGCGCTGGACACGACTCCGCACTGTAGCCCGGGAACAGGAGAAAATGTTGGAAGAAGCTGCACGGGGCTGGAAAAACCTCACCGACAAGGTACAAAGCAGAGTGAAGGACATCGCTCCCAATAGAACGAAAGCTAAGAAATTTTCAATAAAAACAGAAAGCATTGGAAACACTCAACGGCTCAGGTAACACCAGCGGAGAGAGAAGAATGGAGTTAATGTTTCAGGTTGATAACTTTTCATCAGAACTGGGAGAAGTTAGAAACGGAAGGGGGAAAACTTGTTTGTGTAAGGCCATGCGGGTAGCGTTCCACGCTGTTGTCTGTCCTAGGGAATTGACATAAGTCTGCATGGCATGGGTGGACATGGTGCTACACGAACAAATTTCTTCCCCCGAGGAGTTTTTAAGCAATTCAGAGCCGGGGAAGAGCAGGAAAGAACGATAGGAAGGCCTGTGATAGGGTGGAGGGCAGGAGTGATCAAATGACCAAAGCGATGACTGGGCGAGGCAAAAGGGGGTTGATAATGGGGCAAGTAACAGAAACAAAAGATGGGATGGAGGAGGTGCAAATAGTTACAACAGAACAGCAGAGGGCGGGGGAAGCATGGAAATTCTGGCGAGGAGGAAATGACAGCCCTCCTTTCCACCCTATCACGGACCTTTCCCTTTGTTCCTTCCTTCCCACCCCTTTTTACCCTGGCTGTGCACTTGCTCAAGAACTCTTTCATTGCTAACTTCTAATAAAAGCTCTGATGAAAGTTGATCGAGCTGATATGATAACTCCGTGCCTCTCCCCACTGTTGCTGCCTGACCTGCTGAGATTTTCAGTCTTTATCCCCCTTCCCATGTATTTGGTTGAAGGTGTCATCTTTCCAAATAAGGGACAGGTTACATCCAGGGCACAAGGTCAGAGCCTGCCTAAAACCAATTGCAACACCTGTACTCCGTACATCCTGTTATAAGCTCATTGGTTAATGGCTATATTTTCCTCAGTGTGTTTGTTTTTACAGTGGAAATATGAAGGCCCAAACAGGGGACCCAATGATTTGAAGAACGAAGGAGCTCTTGGGCTGTTTGTCATGAAGCAAAATTGGGATGGGGGGTGAAGGACTGAAAGCAAGGACTAAAATGGATTTTCCCTTTGTGCTTGGGCAGAATTCTGGCAGGAAGACTGGATGCAAGAGAGAGATCATACAAAAATGAGAAGTCTGGGTCAGGATGGTGTTAATTGCGGGACCACAAGATAATGATGGTCCCGTCAACCTAACCCAACTCATCCATCTAAAGAAATCCAACCAAATCGGCATTTTTACAACACCATTCGGAGGTCCACTCTGTGTGGGTCAATTATTGCTGATTTCAATCCTAAATTTGCCCTTTGACCTGCTGGAATCTGTGTCTCCTTGTCCCCTTATTATGGTTTAATTTCAAATTCTGTTCCCAATTTACTTATTCTCTAACAATTTATATCCATAAAGTTCCCCTCAGTTGACCCATTCAAGTTTGAAAAGCCCAAGTTTCCTCACGCAGCCCTGCAGTTCAGTGGTCTTCCATACTGCTCCATTCTGATTGGTTATGTCAAGGCCAACTGCATTAATACCCACATATCTGTTTCAGTTTTACCCTTTGCTTGGGAGTGGGAACAAAGCCAGCAAATAACAAGGGTTGGCAATGTGAGCACAACATTCATCATTGTGTAAGTTGTCTGCACAGAATTCCTATGTATTTCAATTGTAATGCTGTTTTAGCGTTCTGCTCTATTGTCGTTCCTACGCTTTGTGTTTTGCCTGAATTTGGAATCAAGACCTAATTTTTTGAGTGAGTTACCACGAAACCTCAACGATCCCATTTCCCTAGCATTCTAACTCTCATCTTTGGAGTTACACAAGGTGGGGAAGTGGTGAAAAGACAGATTATCCCTGATGTCACTGAATGGTGGAACAGGCTTGAGGGGCTGAATGGCCTTGCCCTGATCCTATCTTCTGCCTCTGACCCTCACTCACTCACAGCAATATGGTGGAGTGAGGGCGGAGGGAAGGCGTGTATTCACCCGAGTGTTTTCTGTCGGTCACGTGAGTTGTTTTCATGTTAGTTACCCTATCCCCCGTGTTGGGATTGACTTTGGTTCCCAGATCGAGACAACCACTGTTGTAGTGGACCAGCTGCAGGACCGGCTCCCCGACAGCTCGGTTGAAAAGGCGAGGAAGACCGAGCTGCTCGAGCTCCTGGAGTACCATGATGCCTTCGCGCAGGAAGTGGAGCGGGAGCAGTCCACTCTGACCGTGCTCCGACAGCAAGCGCTGAACATGCTCCGTGATGTGGCTATGCCTTCCACCACTGTCGAGGACCTGCCTGTAATGCATGAGATCAAAGCCATGCAGGACAGATATGACAAGTAAGTGGATTGGATGGGCGGCTGGTGTTTACCCTTTAGATAAGGGGCATCTACCTCCCTTGAGTAAGAGGGGTAAATGAGTGATTTACCAGTGGGGAACTTTGACAATTGCTGTGAAGGGTTTTCTTAGTTAAGGAAAACAACAACAAGCAGGTTGTACTTCAGGACATGTTGGTGTTCAGGTGACTTTTGCAAGATAATTACAAAAAGGGCAAACTAGGGTCCATCCATTCAGAAAGATCCAACATTCCTACCCCATTGGAGTGTCCAATTGATTCCAGGGTTTTTCCCTCTGCTATACCACACTGGAGTCCATTTCATGATTATGTGAAGGCCCAATGTCAATCTGAAACTTGCTTTTGTTTGACTCCTTGTCCTACTGTCACAAATTAATATAAAGCCATTTCCAGATGTTCCTTTTCCATTCTATTAACGATCTTGTTAATCTCTGTGGCCTAAAAGGAAGCAACTGAACTGAAAATGCAACTTATATTTTGGTGCGCAGTTTAGAGCAGTGAAGTTAGAGCCTTCTTGCCTGTGCAGCTGTGTGAACAATCCAGATGTACACCTGTTATGCATCATGAACACACATCTAGCATCTGGCTTGCAGTGAGTAACGAGTGTGCAAACTCACTGCTCAGTGTCAGCCTCCTTCACTTGAGCTCTGCTCTTCGTGACTGCCACTTATTACAGTTCCCAGCCGCTTTCAACCCCAACCCAGACACACAGCCTCATTTCTCCCATTTAATTACTATTTATTCACCAATAGGTGCCTCACCAGGCTCGGGCTGCTCTAAGGTGGGTTGGGATTTTTCAAAATGAATAACGACAAGCAAGCCACAACTTATGTGATGTTTGACACAGTGTAATATCTTGTGCTATCATTATAGAATTATTAAATCAATATGTTGTTTATGTTATTACAAATACCATGAAGGAATGACCACCACAGCGCCAACCAACATTTTACAAGATGGAAGAATGCCACCGAGGCCCATGTACCATAACGTTAGAAACTAACTCTGTAATGTTCCCAACAGCACATGGCATGGTTCATTTTGTAGTTCTCTCTTGACTTTCTCCCCACTCCTCCAGGTGATCTCAAGCTGCGATGTATTTCCATCATGGCCATCATAGAAATTACCATTCAGCCCATTGCATCTGTACAAGCACTACCCCTTAAGCTAATGCTGTCTACTCTACACCTATAAGATTGCAAGATAAAGTTGCTAGAAAAAGTAGCAAGCCTGAGGATTGGGAGCATTTTAGAATTCAGCAAAGGAGGACCAAGAGATTGATTAAGAAGGGAAAAATAGAGTCTGAGAGTAAACTTGCAAGGAACATAAAAGCAGACTGTAAAAACTTCTATAAATATGTAAAAAGAAAAAGATTATTGAAGACAAATGTAGGGCCCTTCGAGTCTGAAATGGGAGAATTTATAAAAGAGAACAAGGAAATGGCAGAGCAATTAAACAACTACTTTAGTTCTGTCTTCATGGAGGAAGACACAAATAACTTCCCAGAAATACAAGGGAACCAAGGGCCTAGTGAGAAGGAGGAATTAAAGGAAATTAGTATTACTAAAAAAATAGTGCTGGAGAAATTAATGGGACTGAAAGCCAATAAGTCCCCAGTGCCTGATAATCTACACCCCAGGGTACTAAAGGAGGTGGCTATGGAAATAGTGGATGCATTGGTTATCATCTTTCAAAATTCTGTAGATTCTGGAACAGTCCCGGCAGATTGGAGGGTGGAAAATGTAACCCCACTATTTTAAAAAAGGAGGGAGGGAGAAAACAGGGAATTACAGACTGGTTAGCCTAACATCAGTGGTATTGAAAATGTTAGAGCCTATAATAAAGGGTGTGATAACGGGACACTTAGAAAATATCAACGGGATTAGACAAAGTTAACGTGGATTTATGAAAGGGAAATCATGTTCGACAAACCTACTGGAGTTTTTTGAGGATGTAACTGGCAGAATAGGTAAGGGAGAACCAGTGGATGTGGTGTATATGGATTTTCAGAAAGGTTTTGATAAAGTCCCACATAAAAGGTAAGTGTGCAAAATTAAAGCACAAGGGATTGGGGGTAATATATTGGCATGGATTGAGAATTGGTTAGCAGACAGGAAACAGAGTAGGAGTAAATGGGTCTTTTTCAGAGTGGCAGACAGTGTCTTGTGGGGTACCGCAGGGATCAGTGCTCGGGCCCCAGCTATTCACAATATAGATCAATGATTTAGATGAGGGAACCAAATGTAAAATTTCCAAGTTTGCTGACGGCATGAAGCTTGGTGGGCACGGAAGTGGTGAGGAGGATGTTAAGAGGCTTCAAAGTGATTTGGACAAGTTGAGTGAATGGGCAAATACATGGTAGATGCAGTATAACATGGATAAGTGTGAAGTTATCTACTTCAGTAGGAAAAACAGAATGGTAGTGTACTATTTAAATGGTGATAGATTGGGAAATGTGGATGTACAAAGGGACCTGGGTGTCCTCGTACACCAATCACTGAAAGCAAACATGCAGGTGCAGCAAGCAGTTAAGAAGGCAAATGGTATGTTGGCCTTCATTGCGAGAGGACTCGAGTACAGGGGCAAGGATGTCTTACTGCTGCTGTACAGGGCCTTGTTGAGACCACGCCTGGAGTACTGTGTGCAGTTTTGGTCTCCTTACCTAAGAAAGGATATGCTCCCCATAGAGGGAGTGCAGCAGAGGTTCACCAGACTGATTCCTGGCAGGATTGTCATATGAGGAGAGATTGGGTCAACTAGGCCTGTATTCACTGGAGTTTAGAAGAATGAGAGGGGATTTCATTGAAATGTATAAAATTCTGACAGGGCTGGACAGGCTGGATACAGGGATGATGTTTCCTTTGGCTGGGGGGGACTAGAACAAAGGGTCACAGTCTCAGGATACGGGATAAACCATTTAGGACTGAGATGAGGATGGTGAACCTGTGGAATTCTCTACCACAGAGGGCTGTGGAGGCCAAGTCACTGAATATATTTAAGAAACAAATAGATTTCTGGACTCTAAAGGTGTCAAGGGGTCTGGGGAGAGAGCAGGAGTGTGGCGTTGAGAGAGAGGATCAGCCATGATCATACTGAATAGCGGAGCAGGCTTGAAGGGCAGAACAACCTATTTTCCTCCTCCTGCTCCTATTTTCTATGTTCCTATTTCCCTAACCCTTGCACTCTACTGTTTCATATTCATCTTTTAGCAATCCTTATCCAGTTCCCTTTTAAGTGACATTACAGCCTCTTCTTTCATAGTCCTTTTTCATATAGCATTCTCTAGTCTAATAACCCTCTGTGTGAAAACATTTCTCCTGACTTCCCCTTTGACTCTCCCAGTTAATAATCCTCAGTTCATGCCTTATCACCAATTCACTAACTAGTGGAAATATTTTTCCACTGTTTATCTGCCAGAGCCCTTTCATTAGGCCCACAGTATCTCATCCAGTTGGCCTTTTCTTCGCATCTGAATGCACAAAGCTAGACATTCAGTGACAGCAGACTTCAACCAGACTTCATCACCTAACCTCATCCAGCATCCCTGCAAGATCCCTCAAATAGCGAGTGCAAGAAATTACTAGTTGCTCTGTTTTACTGGTATTGGTTGAGGGATAAATGTCAGGCCAAGTCAGGGCCTCTAATGCTTCGTCAATAGACAAACTTACCAAACAATGGTTAAACATTTCCTACTGATAGTTATATTCTCATAATCTTATTTGAACCTCATCAGGTTTTAAAAACGCAATGCATTTTGTCTTGAGGGAGGATTTTGTTCCATGGGCCCAATTTCCACATTGGGTTGTGCAAGGTATGGTTTGTGGTGAATACTGAGAAAAGTCTCTTTTCTCCAATTGAAGTGTTCGACAGAAGATAAGGAAGAGCAAGAAAATGGTCCAGCAGGAGCTGAAAGAGCGGGAGGAGGTGGAGAGTGAATTAAATGCTGTCAAACAGTGGCTCCACGAGACAAGAGAGTATCTGCTAAACCCTACCTCCGATGCAGTTACAGAGCTTCGGGAGTTAAAGGTATTTGCGTGTAAGGGGTAGCTGCTAGTTAATAGAAAAGAAAGAAAAGACATACAGTTATACAGCATCTTTCATGACCTCAAGATCTCCCAAAACACTTTCCAGCCAGTAAAATACCTTTGAAACATAGTGACCGTAGGAAATGACCTGGAACCCGCTGCCCACAAGGGGGGTGGAAGCAGAAACGATCATTGATTTCGAAAGGAAATTGGATGGGCACTTGAGGGAAATTGATGTGCAGGGTAACAGGGATAGAACAGGGGAGTGGGAATTAATGTGGTGCTCCACCAGAGAGTCAGCATGGGCCGAATGGCCTCATCCTGCTCCGCTACGACTCTCTGAAACCCAGCAGCCAGTTTGCACACAGCAAGCTCCCACAAACAGCAGAGTGATAGTGGCCCGATAATCTACCTTTGTGATTCTGGCTGAAGGATAAACATTGGCCGGGACACCAGGGACAACTTGCCTGTTTTTCTTCAAAATAGTGCCCTGGGCTATTTTACAACCAGCTGAGAGGGCAGACATGTCCTCAGTTCAATATCTCATTCGACAGTGCAGCACTCATTCAGTACTTCACTAGAGTGTCAGCCCAGGTATTGTGCTGAGCTCCCTGGAACAGGACTTGAACCCATCACCTTCTGACCCGGAGGCAAGAGCGCTGTTGAGCCCAGGTTGACACCCAACGGGCAAGTATTGGTGGCAGCTGAACGGACACTGGAGCAGATTTTTGCTTTTACTACCTGGGTATTAAACATTGACCGGACGGAACGCAGAATGGAAAACCTTCAATGAGGAGAGATTGGGTCGACTAGGCCTGTGCTCATTGGAGTTTTGAAGAATGAGAGGGGACCTCATTGAAACGTATAAAATTCTGACAGGGCTGGACAGATTGAATGCAAGGATGATGTTTCCTCTTGCTGTGGGGGGCAGTCTAGGACAAGGGGTCACAGTCTCAGGATATGGGGTAGGCCATTTAGGACTGAGATGAGGAGAAACTTCTTCACTCAGAGGGCGGTGAACCTGTGGAATTCTCTACCGCACGTGGCTGAGGAAGCCAAGTCACTGAATATGTCTAAGAAGGAAATAGATAGATTTCTGGATTCTAAAGGCATCAAGGGGTATGGGGAGAGAGCGGGAGTACAGCGTCGCGATAGAGGATCAACCATGATCGTATTGAATGGCGGAGCAGGTTCAAAGGGCAAAATGACCCACTCCTGCTCCTATTTTCTATGTTTCTATGAAGAGACTCACCATCCTCACCCCCCCCCCCCAACCCCCCCAAACTGCCACCCCCCAAACACCCACCACATCCTCCAGAACCTGCCTGATATTATTTTCATTAATTTCTGGAAGGATCCATTACCAGCTTACAATCCTCCCAGCTGGAGTATGCATTCCGTATTATGTCCAGGTGATGCCAATGTCACGCCTGGGTGGTAAGCAACAACAAATTGCACTTATATAGTGCCTTTAACATAGTTTAAAACACCCCAAGAGGTTTCATAGGGGCGTTTTCAGACAGAATTTGACACAGAGGCACTTAAGGAACAACAAAAACAGATGGCTGAAAGATTGGTCAAAGAGGCAGGTTTAAAGGAGCATCTTAAAGGGAGAGAAAGAGAGACAGAGAGCTGTAGGGAAGGAATTCCAGAGCTTTGGGCTTGAGCAACTGAAGGCACATCTACTAATGGTAGGGCATTTAAAATCAGGGATGCACAAGAGGCCAGAAATGGAGGAGTTTTTTCATTTACTCTTGGGATGTGAGCATCACTGGCAAAGCCGGCATTTGTTTCCCATCCCTAACTGCCCTTGATCTGAGTGGCTTGCTAGGCCATTTCAGAGGCTTGTTAAGAGTCAACTGTGGGTCTGGAGTCACATGTGGGCCAGACCAGGTAAGGATGGCAGATTTCCTTCCCTAAAGGACATTTGTGAACCAGATGGGTTTTAATGACAATCCAGTAGCTTCATGGTTATTATTAAAGAGGCTTTATAATAATAAACTTTAAAGCGAGCATTTCATTTCAGATTTAGTAATTAATTGAATTTAAATCCCCCCAGCAGCCGTGGTGGGATTTTAACTCATGATTCTGGAGCATTAGTCCAGGCCTCTGGGTTATTAGTCCAGTAACATCACCATACTCCTGACCCATATAGATAGTGTGGCTGTCTCAAAGGATTTTGGGGCTGGGGGAGATTACAGAGACAGGGATGGGTGAGGCCATGGAGGGACTTGAAAACCAGGATGAGAATTTTAAAATGGAGGAGGTAATGGATCAGGGGCCAGTATAGTAAAAATGAAAATTTGCCCAACTGAATTCTCACCCGGGCACCAGGGAGATTTTAATTGTACAAAATGTGAGTCTTGTGGTTGTGAAATGTGGTTGTGTTTACCCAACGGCAAAGGTGATTTGTAAATTCCTCCATTGTCTTTGCTGATTGGTTTTTTTAAATCAAAGGAATTGGGAAGCCTTTCTCTCACTGTAAAGCAATCTCTTGTGTTTAGGAACTGCACACCGAGGTAGCCGCTCGACACCAGACAGTGGAACAACTGGGAGATCGACAGCGCGATAAGTACCTGGAGCTTTACACCATTCTGCCCACTGAGCTCTCCGAACAACTGGCTGAGATCACACTGGCCCTTGGAGCCATTGAGGAACAGGTAAAGTCTGGGCTCAGTTCCTCCGTGGTCTACTTTTCTCAGGCGGTCCATCTAGTGCCACAAAATATCCACTTTCTCCACTACCAGTGCGCTGTGAGTGCAATGTGCATCATCTCCAGGAGACACTGCAGTAACTCGCCTAGACCTCTGCAATGACACCATCCAAATTCACAGCCTCCATCCTTTAGGAGGACAAAGGCAGAGGGCACTTGTGAACACCATCACCTCCAAATCACACTTCACCCCAACTTGGATGTATATTGCCATTCCTTTGTGGCCACCAGGTCAAAATCCTGCAACCCTCTCAGTTAACAGCATCCTGAGAGCACCTTCACTACACACACTGTAGCGGCTCAAGACAAAGACCCCTCCCTCCCACCCCCGGCATCTTCTCAAAGGCAGTTTGGGATGGGCAGTAAATGCTGGCCTTGCCAGCGGCGCTCACATCTCAAGAATGAACTTTAAGAAGTGATTCTCTACTTTATGTACTCTTTGTACATAGACTGAATAGCTTAGAGTCTTTGACATTAGTTAGAAGTGTGACATTTAAACCTTTATAGTTTTGTATTTGAGGAAGTAATAATCCTGTCTCACCCAGCAATATTTAGCAGGAAAAACAAAAATACCTGGAAAAACTCAGCAGGTCTGACAGCATCTGCGGAGAGGAACACAGTTAATGTTTCAAGTCCGAATGACTCTTCTTCAGAACTTCATCAAACGTTAACTGATGCTGTCAGACCTGCTGAGTTTTTCCAGGTATTTTTCTTTTTGTTCTAGATTTCCAGCATCCGCAGTATTTTGCTTTTAATATTTAGGAGGCTTTGGGAGATGGTGGTGATTCACCCTGCCCACCACTGCCTTATGAAGGACAACTAAGGACAGGCCATCAATGTCAGCCTTGCCAGGGATGCCCATACCTCAAGAATTTATTTTTAAAAAGACTTCTAATTTAATGAAACCACTTCACTTCTGCCATTACCTTTTATTCTGACTTAAAACATTCACAATTTTTCGAAAACAATTTGGAAAAAGCAGTTCCTTTATATTTTATTTTTCCACGGTCGGGTTTCCATTTCTTCTGCACGGATAGTGCAGGTCACACCGATCTGGGTTGATCACCAGAACTGAGTATTACCTGGGGACCAGTTTCTCTCTCAGCTGTGTCAAGTCAAGGCAAGGCACCTTGAGTCTCTTGGGCGACTGCTTAGTGCTCCAGTCTTAATCTTTAGGGAGCACCAGAAAGTTTGTCCCCACGGTTATGGTTGCTAAGACTCAAGTGTCTTGCATCCACTTTTTGATTGACCCACTAGAGATGATTCTCTGCGGGAGAAGCAAAGCTTTCCAACTGGGACAGATGTTTGTAATATTTACTTGGGTTTCCCCCCCTGCAGAAATATTTGTAGTCCTGACTGTCTTACCCTTTTTTATTATTCATTCATTGGATGTCAGCATTGCTGATGAGGCCAACTTTTGTTGTCCATCTTTAGTTGCCCTTGGGAAGGTGGTGGTGAGCCATCTTTTTGAATTGCTACAGTCCATGTGGTGTAGCTACACCCACAGCGCTGATAGGGAGGGAGCTCCAGGATTTTGACCCAGTGACAGTGAAGGAATGGCGATATATTTCCAAGTCAGGATGACGTGTGGCTTGGCGGGGAACTTGAAGGTGGTGGTGTTCCCAAGCATCTGCTGCCCTTGTCCTTCTAGGTACTAGAGGTTGCAGGTTTGGAAGGTGCTGTCGAAGGAGCCTTGGTGAGTTGCTGCAGTGCGTCTTGTAGATGGTACACACTGCTGCCACTGTGTGTCGGTGGTGGAGAGAGTAAATGTTTAAGGTGCTGGATGATGTGCCAATCAAGCGGGCTGCTTTCTCCTTTGGTTGGCGACAAACAGGAGACTGTTGTTTGCAGCAAAGAATGTATCATATTTCACTGAGACTTCAGTGCACAAAGGGGAAAAAAATGGGGCAAACTGGGTGACAGTGAGTGGATATCATTGGAACAGAACAAAAGGGACTTGTTTCATGTCAATACACAATGAATTTTGGAAGGAAGGATGGTACAATATTTAAGGGGATGCAGGAACAGAGAGACCTCGGGGTTCACATACACAAATCTTTGGAGGTGGCAGGACAAGTTGATAAGGTTATTTAAAAAAGTATATATTCTGTAATTTATAAATAGAGGCATGGATTACAAAAGCAAGGAAGTCATGCCAAACGTCCTGGATTGGCCTCAGTTGGAGGATTGTGTCCTTTCCTGGGCTCCTGAAATCAGGAAAGGTGTCAAGGCATTGGGAACAATGCAGAGGAAGTTTCCTGGCGTGGTAACAGCGATGAGGAAATTCAGTTATACAGAGAGACTATGGAAACTGGGATTGCCCCCCTTAGAGCAGAGAAGGTTCAGGGAGATTTCGTGGATTCGTTCAAAACTATAGTGGGCTTTGAAAGAGGAAATGAGTTGTTTCCAGTGGCTCGGTTGGTAATCGAGGACACAGATTTGAGGAAATGAGAATTTATTTAACACAGCGAGTTGTTACAATCTGGAATGTATTGCCTGAAAGGGTGGTGGAAGCAGACTCAATAGTAACTTTCAAAAGGGATTTGGACAAATAGTTGAAATGGAAAATGTTGCAGGTTCATGGGGAAAGAGCACGGGGTGGTGAGTGGGAGGGAGCTATGGTGTTAATTGGAGAGCTCTATCAGAAGAGCAGACACCGGCACAAGCGGACGTCCGGCTTCCTACTCTGCCGTGGGATTTTGTGATGCTGAGAGGCAAAGCAAGTGTGAGGAAAATACTCATTTGGTGAAACAAGTTAATGCGACTTCTTTATCTCAGCACCAAATGATCTCTTCCCTCCCAACACTTTACCCGCTCCTCCTCCACCACCCCCCATAACTCCTCCTAGAAAAAAATGGACATAGTTTTCAATTGTAAACAGGAAGGATAATGCAGACTGTGTTGACTGTGAGCTGTGATTTTCTACTTGCAACGTTTCCATGTGTTAATGTTACATTAATTGTATTGTTAAAGTTAAGGATAAACAGCTGGAGGGAATTTGATTAAGTATCTTGAGCATGTATAAAAAGGGACCAGGGGAAGTCTTGTGGTACAGTGGGAAGCATCCCTGCCTCTGAGCCAGAAGCTCCGGGTTTGAGTCCTACCCTAGGACTCGATGGCCAAGGAAGGTGCATCATAACGTGGCCAAACAGGCTGAGTGTCAACTTGTAAATTCTTGCAACGCAAGAAAATGACAGGCAGTAAGAGCGGGAGAGATTCCCGGTCGGTCAGCCATGTGATGGAGAGAAAGTTAGAGCCTCTACCATCACTATCCATAGCTCCAAGCCATAATGTGGATGTAAAAGTGCATGTTGCCACAGCAACTCAGACTCCCTGAGTGAACTGTAACATACGACAATACCAGATTCTCCAAATCTTGGTCCTCTTCACACCTCCTTTAAGAAACAAAGCCCCGGGAGCACTATTTTAATTTAATTTGATAAGTTTCCTTTGAAAGTTTTGTTTTTTTGTTGCAGTGCCCCTTGAAGGGGCTTTCAATTATTTGTTAAATTAGTTCATTTGCTAATTAGTTTATTTTATGAATACCAAAAGAGCATATAAAAGGGGGCTGTTGCGGGAAGTGTGGCTGGGTGGTTATGTCCCTGGGTTCCAGTTGTGCAGGTTATAAGTGCAATTCCTATTGGGCTAAGATTTATATTCACTCTTCCCTGGTGGTCCAGTGGTTAGGATTCTGCGCCTTTACCACCGTGGCCCAGCTTCTCCTCACGGTCAGGGAAGCATTTTTCTGCTGGTAACACCTGAGACCTTCCTTGACCGGTTCCTGGGGTGCATCATCAGCCCCAGGAACGTTATTTTAATTTGATAAGTTTCCTTTGTGGATTTTTATTTTTAGTTGTGGTACCCCTTTAAGGGGTTGTTATGTAGTTTATTTGTTTAACATTTACTCAAAAGAGTATAAAAAGGGACTGCTGGGACACTGGGTGGTTGGTCAGAAAGAGGAAGGCCCGTGTAATGCTGCATTCTGTGAATAAACCAACCATCGAGGAAAGGATCCTTGTCTAGTTTCATTCTCCACCATCTGGCTTGGGACCCAGCTAACGCGATGCTTCCATTTTTTTAGGTGAAAATGAAAGAGGGAGAGGCTCAGCAAATGCAGGCGGTGACCCTGGACTTTAACTGCAGGATGCAGCAGATCTCTGATGAACTGAATGACATTTCCAGAAAGCTGAAAGAGAAAGGAACTGATATTGTACAAGCCAAGATTGAGCATAAGGTGAGGGAGTAAAAACCATGGCCAGTTTATTTCATTCAATGTTTGAGACACAGAAAGCAGATTTTACTGTCTTCAGTTCACAGCACCCTACAATCAATAGCGTCTGTGTTCTACATCTATATATCCAAGGATTGATGAATGTTCTGTAAGCCACAGAGCCCGTGTTTGTCTTGCCCTGTTACATAAAGAGACTTTACTATCATTCTTACACCAGATTGGAACAGGAACAAGAGGGAAAGGACTTTAGCTAATCCAGCACCTTATCAGATCTCCCAGAAACTTCCCCAAGTGTTCCAACTGGAGCGAGTAGCTCATACTGTAGTTACTGCCATTGTGTACACAAGTGCTTCAGCCGAGACTCACGAACTGTCTTCAGACAGATGAGGAGTTAAACCGCTTTGCTTGGTGGTGTTGTCGAGGGAGGCTTGTTGGCTGGTATTCTGTTATCCAAACAGGACCATGGGATCTTCAGTGCTTGCCTTAGTCACCACGACAACTGAATGAGACCATAGGGTTGGATATTACAAGGCGCCGTATTCTCTGAACCTCCCCCCCAATAACATAAAGGTGGGTCGAGAGCCCACCCATGCAAAAGCTGGCTGCCACTCAGGGGGGACATCACTTGGCTGTGTGAGACCTCTGCCCCCCCCCCAATCTGGGGAGGAAGCCTCACCTTAGAGAGCTGTCAGCTAATCCAATTGGCTGGCAGCGCTGTAGTCCCAACAGCACCAGGTTCAAGTGGTGGCCAGAACCCAAAGAAGAGGAGGATGTGGAGGCTTGACTGAAGGTAGGTCCAGGTTATCGCTAGGCCTGGCTGGCAGGTCCCAGCTATGGGGGTGGAGGGCTGAGTTTCAGAGGCTGGGAAGGGGTGGGGGAGGGGTGGTTAAAGGTGGATGGATGACCTTGGCGGGGGAGGGAAATGCCTCCGATGGGTACAGGGGACCCCCAAAGAAGGTCCCCCACTTGGCTAACACCAGCCTGCCAAGGAAAAGCTGCCAGACTAGTCGCCTGGCATAGGTCTCCCCCACCGCGGGTAAAATAATGGCAGGGCAGGGACAGGGCGAGACACTTAAGTGGCCATTAATAGCTTGGCCCAAGGGCAAGCGGGCTGCCCAGCTCCTCCACTGTAACCCCCCACACCCCTCCAGGTAAAATGGGAGACAGGTCAGGGGTGGGTGGGTGGGTGGGAAGGTCACCTGCTGGATTTTATGAGCCACGCCCCCTCCCTCAAACACGCTGGCAGGGGACCGAGCGTTAAATCTAGCCCATTCAAAATCAGCACCCCCAACAGTGCAGCACTTCCTCTGTGCTGAGAGTGTCAGTATGGGTTATGTGCTCAAGCCTCTGGAGTGAAACTTGAACCCATGGCCTTCTAAAAGAGACAAGAGTGCTGCTTGCTTATTTTTATGGATTTCTCTTGCAATTTTCTCCTTCCTAAAAGTCACAGTTGACATTTGGGAAGTTTCAGCATTCTGTGGAACATCATTCTGTTGAGAAACCTTTCTTTTGAGTTCCCAAGTAATGGTGAATTATCAGAAAGCCAGACAATTCCAGTGAGAAAGGCCGTTTGGCCCAGTGCAGATCATTGATGCAGGAAGACCCGACAGTGCAGCAGTCAGTCAGTTCTTAAAAGGTTCCAGTGTTTTTTTTGCTTTCATTACTCCATGTTCAGCCTGAAGCTCCACAGGCTGTTATCAAGAATAAAAATTTCAGCATAGGCTATGAAGAAACGCCGACAGTTCTCCAAAGGAGCATCTGTTCGTTCTCTCCATTGTTTCAGAATCATCTGCGGGTTCTTGACCTTTTGGTATCCATGACCATACAGTCCATTTAAAATGCCACGTAGCTTGCTACTTGCTGCTTAGACATGACCCCTCCTTTCCCCTCAACACCACTCCCCTCTTGCTGTTACTCCTTGCTCAGCCACAGTTTGTAATTTGTCACCTTTCCAACTCTGACCCTACTCTTGACTAATCGATGGTCACACTTGCTGAGAAGGCACCGCTTCCTGATCTTTGCCGCGTGCAGATCTCTGTGGCTACACCTGCTCTGTGTCTGTTAAACCAGGGGAAAGCCAGTAGAAAACCCTACCCTAGTTATTCTTGCTGATGGGAAAGAAGGAAGAACTTGAATTAATACAGCACATTTCACGACCTCAGGGTGTCCCAAAGCAGTTTACAACTAAGGCAGTACCTTTCAAAACATTCTCACTGTTGTAATGAGGGCAACACAAGAGCCAATTTGCACACAGCAAGATCCCACAAACAACAATAAGATAACAACTGGATAGCCTAGATAGTAAGTGATATTAGTTAAGAGATAAATGCTGGCAGGATAGCAGGGAGAACGCCCCAGCTCTTCATCAAAATAGTGGGATCTTTCATGACCACACAAGAGGACAGTCAGGGCCCTCTGCTTAATGTGTCACCTGTAAGATGGGACGTCTAACAATGCAGAACTCACTCAGCACTGCACTGAAGTGTCAGCCAAGAGTCTGGAGTGTCTTGAACCCACAAACGACTGATTCAGAAGCAAGAGTCCTACCAACTGAGCCATGGCTGACACTGAAGAGGCCTGGGCAAAAGATTTTCTGTGCACACCCTGAGTTTAATAACTGGGCCCTGGGGGAACTTGCATTACACGGACGAATGGATTTATTGTGAGGGGATTTGTATTTGCAGAGACTCTGGGATAAGCTTGACTGCTGTAATGTGAAGCTTGTGGAGCTGGACGCAACAATGCAAGATTTCACAGAGCAGAACCCTCAACAGAGCAAGTGTCTGACAGACGACATGACAAAGCTGTCCGGCCTCTATCAACAGGTCTTCAAGGAGTCTGAGTACAAAGCCTCTAAACTCAACAAGGTAAGCAATGTCAGCTGTGTGCACACCTCAACATTAGCCCTCTTTACGTCATCACAATGTATTTTAAAGTTTCAGGACATTATCCCAGCCCACTTCTGCTTATCTTACCCTGCAACGGAGCTTAAAAGATTAGATTATAAGTAGAGGTTGCAAAGTCTAGGCTTGCATTACCGCGAGTATAGAAGTTTTAAGAAGTGATTCATTTGAGGTATTTAAGATGATTAAAAGACTTGGCTGGGTAGATAGAGAAATACTACTTCTTGTGGGAGAATCCAGAACAAGAGGGCATAACCTTAAAATGAGAGCGAGTTGCTCATAGTGTAGTCACAGTCATTGTGTACACTGCAGTGAGATCCCGCAAACTGTTGTGTGTTGTGTTGGTGCATGTGTGTATATGTTGTGTGTTGCGTTGGTGCATGTGTGTATATTTTGTGTGTTGCGTTGGTGCATGTGTGTATATGTGTGTTGCGTTGGTGCATGTGTGTATATGTTGTATGTTGCGTTGGTGCATGTGTGTATATGTTGTGTGTTGCGTTGGTGCATGTGTGTATATGTGTGTTGCGTTGGTGCATGTGTGTATATGTTGTATGTTGCGTTGGTGCATGTGTGTATATGTTGTGTGTTGCGTTGGTGCCTGTGTGTATATGTTGTGTGTTGCGTTGGTGCATGTGTGTATATGTTGTGTGTTGCGTTGGTGCATGTGTTTATATGTGTGTTGTGTTGGTGCATGTGTGTATATGTGTGTTGCATTGGTGCATGTGTGTATATGTTATGTGTTGCGTTGGTGTGTCTGTGTGTATATGTGTGTTGCATTGGTGCATGTGTGTATATGTTGTGTGTTGTGTTGGTGTGTCTGTGTGTATATGTTGTGTGTTGTGTTGGTGTGTCTGTGTGTATATGTTGTGTGTTGTGTTGGTGTGTCTGTGTATATGTTGTGTGTTGTGTTGGTGTGTCTGTGTATATGTTGTGTGTTGTATTGGTGTGTCTGTGTGTATATGTTGTGTTGGTGTGTCTGTGTGTATATGTTGTGTGTTGTGTTGGTGTGTCTGTGTGTATATGTTGTGTGTTGTGTTGGTGTGTCTGTGTGTATATGTTGTGTGTTGTGTTGGTGTGTCTGTGTGTATATGTTGTGTGTTGTGTTGGTGTGTCTGTGTGTATATGTTGTGTGTTGTGTTGGTGTGTCTGTGTGTATATGTTGTGTGTTGTGTTGGTGTGTCTGTGTTGTGTTAGGGGGTGTGTCTGTGTAAATGTGCACTGTCGGTGTGAGTGTTGTATCTGTTCTACGCTAACCTTCTACTCCTCTTGTTAATCGCTTCAGGCTGCTTCACAGTTGGAGGAATTCCATGAAATGCTTGACTTTGTGCTGAAGTGGTTGGAGAAAGCGAAGAATCTCGGGTACAGTGCCATCAGCTGGCACTCCGCGGCTCAGCTCAATGACCAGCTCATTACCTACCAGGTAGTACGCAAACACTTTAACCTGCCGGTTTAAACTGTTAGCACAAATTAATATTTGACTGCTCAGCTATCGACAACTCCTGATGTTCCGCCAGGAATCCCAAGGCCCAATGTCAATCCCAAGTCTTCATTTCCCCTTGTAGGCCACACTGCGCGAATCTGAGGAAATCCAGAGTGATCTGCAGGCTATGAGTGAGAAGTTAGACAGCGTCAGTGACGTGTATCAGACGGGTGCCATGTCTCAGCATGTGAGCAATCTCTGCCAACAGACAGAAGAGCTCCAGCAACTTATGCGAACACGCTTGCAAAGCCTGCAAGATGCAGCCAAGGTAAACCTGTGATCACTTTATGTAAAGCTCATCCGCTGTCCATTCTTACTGAAACATTTGGCAGAATTACAGTGAGTTGAGTGGGAGCAGAATGCTGCTTCCACAGAGCTTGGTAATGAACACTCAACGTAGCAATGTTGCTGATTAACACCAAAGGGTAGCTAGGGTACCAACATTTACATCAGAAAGTTGGATTAGATTCACACATTGCAATGATCTCAGTAGAGACCAGCAAAGTGTTTATTTTTATTAGAATCTGAAATCCCAGGTACTTATTAAAAGAATAAATCCATAAGTTCGCAGTTTAAATCAAAAGAATTTTACTGCACCAAAATCAAAGAACATGAATACTAATAGCTACACTCCAACTTGAATAGTCAATTACATTAAAGCTACTAAAAGTACAATGAACAGGTGCTTATACTTCAAACCAAACTTCTTAACTCAACTTTCCTTCTACACCCATTAGGCTTACAACCTCAATAACTCAAGTCAGACACTGACTGGAGATTGGAAAATGAACCACTTGGTCTGAGTACTATCTCAAAGATTCGTATAAGGGTCGAGACTTCTTGGGCCTTCCACGTACCTCCGGCAAGGTTTTTCCTTCAAACCTCCTCCAACAATTCCTCGGTTGTAGACACCCAATTCAACACGGGTGGCACTAATAACTTAAATGCAGCCACCTCAGGTCAGAGGTCTCCTGGCTCAAATATTCGTTAACTCTAGAGTGTTATGTCTAAAACTCACTTTCTCTTCTCAGCTTGACGATCCCAAAAGTTCACTGTTGGGTGAACTCACTGGTGAATCACTAACTCACTGTTGGTGGAATCATTCAGTTAACAAGAGTTTCGAATTCTTTTAGCAGCAGACAGAATTTTAATTGAATTCTGCTATGAAAAGATGTTTTCTAAGCTATGTGCTTGAACACAGAACCATACCCAGGGACCTACTTGCCCCTATAATTATCTTCTTGTTGACCCTTTTTCTACTGTTTTTCTCCCAGGCAACTTGGTCACACGATCAGTTCCTGGAAGCAAGGTGCTTTATAAGAAATCTTTCAGAGAAACCTAGCTCTTAAGGGGACCATCACCCCAACATAAAACATAGGCTTTTCCTTCGAAAGAACATGGACCATCACAACCCAAAAGAAAAATTGTGAATTCTTTCTGTGAAAAATATCATACTTTAATTTAACACTTGAAGCTGTATCTCATGTAATAGGCCACACAGGATTTAGAGCGCAGAAACAGGCATTTGGCCCAACTGGCCTGTGTTGGTGTTTATGCCCCCCCCAAGCCTCCTCCCGCCTTCCTTCATCTAAGGCTGTCAACAAATCCTTCTATTCCTTTCTCCCTCATGTACTTGTCTAGTTTCTCCTTATGTGCATCTATCCTTTTCACCACAACTGCTCCTTGTCCAACAAGTTCCACTTTCTCACTACTTCCTGGTAAAGAAGTTTCTCCTGAATTCCTTATTGCATGCTGACTCCTAGCCGTGCACCTGAAAAGTGCCACTTTAAATTAAACAACATTAAGCAAATCAGATTTTTCCCATTACAACCAATTTAAAAGCAGTAGTTAGGTTCTGTAGGTAATTTCCAGTCAGAAAAAAACCATTAAAACATTACTGTGCAAGTTGAAATACAGGTACGATACATGCCTAAATTCCTACATTTGTAAATTAATTAGCTTCTAAAATAAAAAAATAAAATATATCTTAAAATATGAATGAAGTACAGTACGAATGTAAATAAATGTAAAGATAAAGATTGCACTCACCATCCTCCTGGTTTTGGAGTGACCGACTCCATCTAGTGGCAGAAGTTGATCAGTTCAGGGAGCTGCTGAGGAAGTCCCACGACTTCAGTGATTGCTGGGGGCGGGAACAGGAACAAGGGGTAAGAGGAGCAGGTGAAGAAGTCCCCAGTGGTGGCAGCGGACACCAGGGACTTAAAAGGCAAGAACAGAAGGTGGGAACGGAGCAGGGGGAAACTCTTTCGAGTTACCAACAGTCACAGATTGCAACTTCTTTCGAGTACAATCACAGTTCTTGGTTTTCCGGGAGTGGGACATGAACCCACAACCCTCTGATTCAAAGGCGAGGGTGCTATGAACTGAGCCACAACAGCACTGAGGGTGGGAGCGTGGACAGGGAGAAAAGAAGCAGATGGAGAAGTCCCCAGAGGTGACAGCAGAGTGATTGATGTTTTTGTCCTTTGGGGTATTTCATTTTCCCCCCTCTGCAAGGAACTGTTAAACAGTGATATCCCTTCTGTAAACATCCCATCCTAAGGAACATGATTGTGTGAGAAACCACAATCCATGAACATGAATCAGAATAAAATGTTCCTGCTTGTGGGAGATGTCCAAAACTAGGGACCGTAAATATAAGATAGCCACCAAATGAATACAGTTAATCAATGTTGTTTCTCTATAACATTGGTCTTAATACAGGGTCTATATAGCTGTTTAACATTGCAACATTCACTATAATGTCGTTTGCCACAGGTTTCCTATTCTGTGGCCTGCACATCCCACATGCAAACACGGTAATTTCCGCCACTTTTCCCTGCATTGTTGGGGTCAGTGCACCACCACTGGGGATCTGGGACCTCTTCTATTGCTCCTCTTCCCCACCCCCTACCTCCAACCCCCAACCTCCTGCTATTGCAATCCAAGTGCTCTCTTCTATAATAACTATCACTTTCTCAACCAGTCCTGCCATCTTCCATGATTCATGCACACATGTGCCCAGGTCCCTCTGTTCCTGCACCCCCTTTAGAATTGCACCCTTTATTTTATGTTGCCTCTCCTCGTACATCCTATCAAATGTTTCACTTCAGGCTGCGCTGCATTAAATTTTATCTGCCAATGTCCACCCACTCCACCTCTATGCCTCTTGAAGTCTGTCACTATCCCCTCACAGTTCCCAATACTTTCATGTTTTGTGTCATCTGCAAATGTTGAAATTGTGCCCTGTACACACAAGACTAGGTCATGAAAATATATCAAAAAAAGCAGTGGCCCCAGTACTGACCCCTGGGGAATCCTACTGTAAACCTTCCTCCAGTCCTAAAAGCAACCGTTCACCACCACTCTCTATTTCCTGTCACTCAGCCAATTTTGTATTTGTGCTGCCACTGTCCTTTTTATTTCATGAGTTTCAGCTTTCCTGACAAGCCTGTTATGTGGCACTTTATCAAATACCCTTTGAACGTTCACATATACCACATCAAGCGCATTACCCTCACCAACCCGCATTGTTACCTCATCAAAAAACTCAATCAAATTCGTTAAAAATGTCAATCATCTCATTCTCCCACAGATCTGCTCTCGGGCCTTTCTTTGTCTACCACCCCTTCCCCCGTGCTCCTCGTGTAGGTTTACCAGCTGGAGGCCTTGTTTGGGCTTTCCCTTTCCCACTGGCAGCTCTCATTCCATACCTCGTTTTGTTACCTTGTCCCATTGTGAAGCTGAGTTAAGGAGAAGCACATCTTCAGTTCTTAGATGATCGACTCAGATCGGATGGGCAAGCTCTTTGTTGCTGGATTGTTCTTCATTGCCCCCAGCTCGTCTTTAAAATAGTGCCATGGGAATTCTAGAGCTTTGGGCCTAGGCAGCTGAAGGTATGGCTACCAATGGAGGGGCAAAGGGAATCAGGGATGCCCCAGAGGGAAGAATTAGAGGAGCACAGGTATCTAGGAGGATTTGAGGCCAGAGTAGGTTACAAAGATAAGGAGTGGCGAGACCATGGGGTGATTTGAAAAGAAAAATGGGAATTTTAAAATGGAAGTGCTGCTGACTGAGAACCGATGCCGGTCAACGAGCACAGAGGTTATAGGTGAACAAGCCTTGATGCAAATTAGGATATGGACAGCAGAGTTTTGGAAGAGCTCAACTTCATGGAGGATGAGAGGCAGGAGGACAGCTTGGAGAGCTTTAGAATATTAGAGTCTGAGGTAACAGAGACCTGGGTGACGGTTTCTGCAGCCAAAGAGCTGAAGCAAGGGAGCAGATAGTTGATGTTACATTGTTGCAAGATGGCAGAAACCTCTTGAGATATGCCCCCTTGATGTTGAGATGTAACATTACTAAGAGAACATCCCATGAGGGTAAAAACAAGATGCCTTTCCAAGAGTCTCGGGCTCTGTCCATTTTTCCCATCTTTGAAACACAGGAGATTCTCTCGGTCCTGTTAGATATTAAAAGCGTTCGGTCTGAATGGTATCGGGAAGGACAGCTGTGTGGGCACATCACCGCGGACAGGGAACGAGTGACCAGGCGACGCAGGTAACTAGCCGACATTGATTGATCAGCTCTGTGTGTCTCACAGGATATGGAGCAGTTTGAGACTGAGGTGAAGAGCCTGCAGGCGATGGTGAAGCAGGCCCAAGTCACTTTGACCTCCCCTGAACTTGCACGGCTGTGCCTTAAGGAGCAACTCTTTCAAAGACAGGTATCAGATAATGTGTCGAATCATAGAATCATGCCACGGAGGAGGAGGCCATTTGGTACATCTTGCTTGTGCTAGCTCTTTGAAAGAGCTGTTCAGTTTGTCGCTCACCTCTGCCCTCCCGTCAGAGCCGGAAGTACTTATCCATTCGGAAAATTATCAGTGAATCAGCTTCCACCACCCTTTCAGGCAGTGCATTCCAGATCATCATCATAACTAAAAACATAGCTCCCCTCTGGCTTATTGCCAATTATCTTAAATTTGTGCCCTCTGGTCACTGACCCTCCAGCCAGTGGAAGAAACCTCTCCCCATCCACTGTATCCAAACCCCTCGTAATTTCAAATGCTTCCTTGAAACCTCTCCTCAACCTTCTCAGCTCTATGGAGTACAATCCCAGCTTCTTTAGCCTCTCCATTAACTGAAGTTCCTCATCACTGGTACCATTCAGAGACTCCATGTGAGACCCCCCAGAGTGAGACTGGAGCCCACGACCTTTTGAGCAGCCAGTGAGAGCTTCTGCGAGTATCCACCACTAAAGCATCAAGGCGGGTCTGTGCACCCGTGGTTTGATAGGGCCTCGGCAGCTCAGGAAGGCCAAACTGCACCCTAGCAAAGGTAGGAGTGAGAGAGCGACTCACTTAGTCCACTCTGCGCTGTGATGGAACAACACCATACCATCTCGCTCCAATTTTAAGAAAAGCCAGGCCCTGGTGTTAATGGTGGCCTGCTCCCCACCAGTGCACGGGGTAGGATGGGAGTCTCGAGTCAGTCAGCCCATCCCAGATTCCGGAGCAAGGGGTGGCTAATGTAACCCACAAACTAGAATGTCGGGGTGGTCCCACGATACAGACGGGTTACTTTCCTGAGGGATCAAACCCCTTCGCTGTTAATTACTTTTCCCCAGTAAAACCTCGGAGATTCTGAAGGACTCTCACCACCTCAGCCGATGAGCGCTGGTCTATTGCACGTAAAGATTCGCACTTCTGGGGTTTCCCAGAACTCTCCTTCAAACACCACCCCCCCCCTCCCCCTCCCCCAACACTGCCCTCCTGAGACACCCTCTCAATGTAGAGAGGACATGGGTAGGAAGGTCCTTCCAATGGGAATTTGAAGTACCAGTTAGAGAGGATGGATCCTATCAAGGATTGGGCTTCACCCTAAATTCTTGCCCCCTACCCTACCCCCTCCATTGGCTTTCCACTCTCCTCCTCCCCACCCCGAGGAATTATGTGGAGGCAGCGAGATAGTGGCCTGGTGGTAATGTCACTGGACTAATAATCCAGAGGCCCATGCTAATGCCCTGGGGACATGGGATCAAACCCCTTCAATTCAGAAACCTGGAATATGAAACTAGTCTCAGTAATGGTGACAACTATCATCGATTGTTGTAAAAATCCATCCAGTTCATTAATGTCCCTTTAGGGAAGGAAATCTGGCCTGGCCTACATGTGATGCTAGACCCACAGCAATGTGGTTGACTCTAAACTGCCTTTTGCAATGGTCTAGGAAGCCGCTCAATTCAAGAGTATCTAGGGATGGGCAACAAATGCTGGCCTAGCCACACTGACAGTCGCATCCCATGAAAGTATAAAGGAAAAAAAAGGTGGAATTCAATATTTAAATGCCACACCTGACACACTATCCAGACGGTGACATGACTTACGCAATTAACCGATGGTGTGATTTCTGTCTTGCTAGAGGTTACTGGCCGACATGGAGAGATTCAAGCAGAAGGTGCAAGTGGTGCACAGGTATCAGGCTGCTTTGCGAATTCCTGAGGAAATTGTCACCAACCTCCCCATCTGCCAGACGGCACTGAGGCTGCAGGAACAGGCAAGTCGCCTGCAGCACACTGCAATCCAGCAGTGTAACATCCTACAGGTAAGTTATTGCGGGGGGGGGGCTTCATGTCTGGCCTGATTTGAAGTCTGCAATGCCACACTGTTTTTATAGTAAATTGTAGTAGGGAGGTGGCTGCGGGGGTGGGGGTGGGGGTTGGGGGGGCGGAATCATTTGGGGCAAAGCCCTTTGTTCGTCCACTGTCTTTCCACTGGAATTAATGTCTGCTCCCTTCGACACTGACGCACTTGTGATGGCACTACAGCAACTCGCCCGGGTTCCTTCCCCAGGATCTCCCAAACCCCCGACCCCCACCAATGAAAAGGACAAGGCAGCATGTGCATGGGGCCCTCCGTCATATCCAAGCTCCCCTCCACACTATCCTGGTCTTGGGAGTAGGTTGGTTGCCTTTCCTTCATTGCCACTGGGTCAAAATCCTTGGCCGCCCTGCCTAACGGCGCTGCGGGAATATCTTCACGCGGGCTGTAGCGGCTCACGGAAAAGGCTCAGCGCCTGCTCCTCAGGGTCACCTGGAAGGGGCTTCCCCGCTGAGAGGGCAGAATCAGAAAATTACCCCTCTTGATGTTTGGGTACAAACCGACCCCTCCTGAGATGAGTGCTGGACGAATGAAAGGGCATCCTCTCAATGGGCGCCCACTCGGTGCCAATCCCAAAAGAAGCCACAATTTCATCATTTACCTGGAATAAGGATTCGCTCCCCGTGGGCAGTGCAAATGGCGACGGGCTTAGCGAGGGTGTTGGCGGGCAGAGCAAGCTTGCCAGGTAATAAGCCTTTACTCTGGGCGTGCTTGGCGTTACAGGAAGCAGTGATCCAGTATGAACAGTACGAGCAGGAGATGCGACACCTCCAGCAGCTGATTGACAGAGCGCATCGCGAGATCCAGGAGAAGCCGGTATCTACCAGTAACATCCAGCAGCTGCAGGCCCAGATCTCCCGACACGAGGTAAAGACAGCGATTAAATCTCTCATTTCATCTGGTGCAAACCTGGAGGGGACAGTTCGACAGTTATTGCAAACCTTGTGGGTCCCAACAGCACCAAATAAAGAAAGCCCCGACATTTATTATAGAGCCTTCCACATCCTCAGGATGTCCCAAGGCAATTCACAGCCAATGAAATACTTTTGAATAATAATTTGTAAAATAAGGAACACAGCAGCCCACTTACACACAGCAAGATCCCACAATAATCAGTGAGTTTTTTTTTTAGTGGTGATGGATAAGGGATAAATATTAGTCAGGACGCTGGGTTGAACACCCCTTGCTCTTCTTCAAAATAGTACCGTGGGATCTTTTACGTTCAGCTGATAGGGCACATAGAGCCTCGGTATAACACCTCGTCCGAAAAGATGGTACCTCCCACAGTGCAGTACTTCCTCAGTGCGGGGACCATCAGCCTGGATTTTGTGCTTAAGTCTCTGGAGTAGGCCTCATACATGTCCTTCTAACTCGGAGGCATGATTGCTACCACTGAGCCACTGCTGACACATAATGAGTGTATGAACCTGGTGCGTGGGGACAGGAACGGGGTGCGTGGGGACAGGAACGGGGTGCGTGGGGACAGGAACGGGGTGCGTGGGGACAGGAACCCGGTGCGTGGGGACAGGAACCCGGTGCGTGGGGACAGGAACCCGGTGCGTGGGGACAGGAACGCGGTGCGTGGGGACAGGAATGCTGTTTGGAGGAACAGAAACAGGCTGGGCTGCAATGACGTTGATATGGGGCTCCTGAGGTGGTTCAGTCCTTGCGCTGACTCATTCTGTAGCTGGAAGTTGTATCTGTTGTAATGCTTGAAAGTTTCACTAGGACCCAGACTACACCTGACTCTCACAGCTACCTGGACTACACATTCTCACATCCTGCTTCCTTTAAGGTCTCCGTTCCATTCTGCTAATTTCTCTGCCTACGTCGCATCCGCTCTGGTGATGCAATCTTCTGTACCAGCACTTCTGATAGCCTTTCTCAACCAGTGACTTTCCCCCACCCCCCCAAAACCATGACTGACAGGGCCTTTGACTGTGTCCACCCCATTTCCCACACTTCTGCTCGCACCCTTTCTCCTCCCTCTTGGAACAATAACAGGGTTCCCCTCGTCCTCACCTTCCACTCCAGCAGCCTATCTCTGTAATCTCCTCCAGCTCCACAACCTTCCAAGATATCTGTACTCCCCTGGCCTCTTGCGCATTCCTGATTATAATCGCTTTAACAGCAGTGCCTGTGCCTTCATTTGCTTAGGCCCCACGCTCTGGAATTCCCTCCTGACATCTCTCTGCCTCACTTTCCTCCTTTAAAAATCTTCTTAAAACCCATCTCTTTGACCAAGCTTTTAGTCATCTGACTTAATATATCTTTTGTTGCTTAGTGTCACACTTTTTTTTATAATGCTCCTGTGAAACACCTTGGGACATTTCATTACAGTATATAAATATAAACTATTGTTACCCCTGCCACAGAAGGTGGACAGAGGTCATGTTTTCGACCTTGTTTTTAAGTTTCTTTGCCTGTGAACAATATATTTCAAACACTAATGGACGGATTTCAACAAAACTTGGTACACAGATTGGGTATGGCCCAAAGAAGAACTAATTAGTTTTTGGCGAAGATGCGGATCCAGATCCTGGAATTTTTTTTCAAAGAACCTGTTAACATTGGGAGTTAGGGCGAATTTATAGAACAGTGTGGGTTATTTGTTTAGAATGTTGTGGATTGTTTTAGAATGTTGCAAATTGTCTTAGAATGTTGTGGATTGTTTTAGAATGTTGCGAATTGTCTTAGAATGTTGTGGATTGTCTCAGCTGCTGTGGTGGAATTTGTCACAGCTGTCAAAATGTGAGCAGAGTTTTCAGAACAGGTTGTTGGATGTGTGTTAGCCTCAAGCCTTCTCAGTGAGCTGGAAGCTTTTGGTGAACTGATTTCTTTTTTCAGCTTTGTAGTTACAGGGCATCAACCAGGCGGGGAAGAGCTGCGTAATTATAATAATGTTGAGTTAGCACAGTGTGGCAGAGGTATGCGCTCTATTGAGTGCCCTCTTCACTTGTTGTTCTGATGAATGGTTGTTGACCTATATCACTATATCTCTCTCCCTCGATGCTGCCTGGCCTGCTGAGTTTTTCCAGCATCTTCAGATTTTATTTCAGATTTCCAGGATCTGCAGTATTTTGCTTTTATCCGCAGTATTTTGCTTTTATCCACAGTATGTTGTTTTGGTTTTACAGATCTTAATTATTGCTGGAGATTTAAAAAAAATAATTTTTCTTCTTTCTATATTTCTTAATCATTCCCTCACTTTCTGTACATGATTTACCCCTGAATTCACTATTCTAATTCACATTTCCTGGTTTAAACTCTGCTTTGCTTATGAAGGAGCCATGAATCTGATTGGTGAAGGGGGGTTCACAGGTCCAAGGGAGGGTGTTGAGGGGTTTTGGATTTCTAATGACTGCAAGTTCCAGGGCCAAGTTCTGTGGAACGTGGAAGTACTGTCGATCAGGCTAGAAACAAATTATTAGGAGTGGGTGTCTGTTTATAGTGGTCAAAAAGTAACTATGGTTGTAATGTGTACGTTCTCCTGAGCTACTTTCACAGAGTGGGCCATGGGCCCCCAAGGCTGCACCATTAGTGCAGTCACATTGCAGTAGTTTATTCCAGACTCTTTTTTTTATTATTCGTTCATGGGATGTGGGTGTCGCTGACCAGACCTGCATTTATTGCCCACCCCTAATTGCCTTTGTTCAGAGGGCATTTTAAGAGCCAACCACATTGCTGTGGGTCTGGAGTCACATGTAGACCAGACCAGGTAAGGACGGCAGATTTCCTTCCCCAAAGGAAGGACATTAAAACCAGATGGGTTTTTACGACAATCGGCAATGTTAGACCTTTAATTCAAATTTCACCATCTGCCCCACGGTGGGATTCGAACCCGGGTCCCCAGAGCATGACCCTGGGTCTCTGGAGTACCAGTCCAGTGGCAATACCACTATGCCACCGCTGGAGCCGGAACCGAGCCGGAGTTTTTGTGCGTGCTTGGACACTAGATCAGTGTCGGCGAGCATCAGTGTATCCTTCAAACCAGTATCATAACTCGCAGAGAGTGTAAAGTGGGTAGCAAAGCCTCGACTGGGTTGAGAAAAGCATCTCTGTCTGCTTCAGTTCAACGCCTGGTTCTAATCCTGACTCCAAGTCCAAACTGAATGCTGCAGCATTGCTGCAAAGCAAAATCATTTGACAACCGACTCTGGGTCGGCTGCAGGGTGAACCTGATCATGATTAATAGACCAGGAAGAGGGGACTGAGTTCCTTTGTGCAGCTTTTAACAAAAAAAAACCACATGATTCCTTTTCTCATCACCGCACACCTACGCAGTGATGGGGCCAGTACTACCGGATATTTAAAAAAAAACACACACACTGGGCTGATTTCTCAAACGATAGGGTTTTGTAGAAGAGAGTGCTGCAAGGATTTGGCAGAATGGTTAGATTGCATGGGTGTTATTAATATGCTACAGTTTAGCCCCAATAATGGGGCCAACTGGGAGAAAATGCTGTAAGCTTGAAGCATTAAGCAGACCGCTGCATGAAGCTGTTAGGCTGCGACTGATTGGAGAGCTAACGCTGAACCTAGCATTTCTAATCAGCCCCATCACCATGTGACCCAGATATTTAGCAGTCAGCCATCTGTTTCTCCGTTCACACAATGGAAAGACATGGATAGATTGCCTCTTTCCTCCTTCGCTGGTTCAGATCTGTGTGAAACCGGTAATGCAGGAGCTGCTTCTGTCAGATCTGTGTTTTCTGCACTGGGGGGATGGGAGAGAGCCAATCACTCAGCTCATTTCCTGTTTTGTGCAGTTCAGATTGCCTTTAGAGGTTGTGTGGTAGTAGCTCCTGCTTTGCTATCCTCTCGCTCTCTCTCTGCCTCAATCGCTCTCGCATACCCTGAAAATCGAGAGTACAGGGCTCGCTGTTGATGCGTGGATCTGGTCACAGCCCCGGCTCCTCACTCATTGGCTGTTCCAGCAGAGAAGAGGGGCTGGCTGGAGTGAACGTCTGAGGCGTTGGATGAGGCTCTGACCTATTCTTTTGTCCCATCAACAATGTCTCAGCAGGATTTCGCCCAGAAGATTAAGGGGTACCAGGAGCAGATTGCTGCGCTGAATACCAAGTGCAAGATGCTGACCATGAAAGCAAAACATGCCACGATGCTGCTGACAGTCACTGAGGTGGAGGGACTCTCTGAAGGGATGGAGGAGCTGGATGGTGAACCTTTGCCCTCACACTCGGCACACCCTTCTGTGGTGATGGTAAGATTCCTGGCTTTCTCCCTCTGACCATTGCTCACCGACTGGTGCTAACATAATATCACCCACCCTCCTGCTTTTATCACCTGCTTTATCTCATTGCCTGTTGTTTGTGAGTTAACCCTTTCCCCGCCCCCAACCCTGGAATGTTCCCCCCACCCCGTTAACACACTGTGATGGAGATTTCTCTCAGATAGTCAGCTGGGGTGGGGGGGGGCGTGGAATGGGTTAACGCTAGTTTTTGTTACCTTTTTTGAGTTTTTAATTCAGGCCTGTTTCACATTACTAAAGAAAGGTTGTAATATTTTCGGTGACTTGTGCCTTACAGTGTGATTTAATGTAACCCCTGTCCTGATCTCTCTCTCTCTCTCTCCCTTATTGAACCGTGCTCCCTCTGGCTTGGTTTGTATCAGATGACAGCTGGGCGCTGTCATACGCTGCTCTCACCTGTCACTGAGGAGTCTGGGGAAGAGGGAACCAACAGTGAGCTTTCCTCTCCAACCGCTTGTCGCTCTCCCTCACCTAATGCTGATGTGTCTGGTAACCAGGTACTATCTTCTGCTTAATCCTTTTCACTGTTCGCATGCTTAATCAGTAGTTAGACATCGCATTACTCTGGTATATCTTGGCCACTGCTCCCTCATATTCATGGGAAGGGCATATTCCTGTAAAATGTATATTGCTGAATAATGTACTTTGCCTCCGAAGCTCATCGTGTGTCAAGGGGGTTAGGGATAAATCACAGACCTGGATACAGCCCTGAGCTGATTTGTCACTGCTGCACAATGGAACATTCTGCTGAAATTCACGAGCGAGAAAGGACCATTTGTTCGTCCTGCTAGTGCCCTGACTTGTACACCGAAGCTCATCCCTCCAGCCCCCTACCTCATCCACTGAATGCCAACCCTCTTGTTTACTAACTCTCTCCCATTGAGAGTTACTCACGTTGTAAATCTTCATGCTGCCATTGGCGCTGCTCCAAGTGCGTCCTCCTCCCCTCACAATGGCAGCCACACTCCGTTCCCACCTCGCAGAAAGCCCCTGACCTGCTGCCGCTCACTGCCTTACTTTAGACCAAGTCTGGTGGCCGTTCGGAGGAGGTCGCGCTCTGTTCCGTACAGCTAAAAGCTGGTAATCTGAGTCCCATCCCCTCTCAAAGTTTCTGGGTGGAATTTTCCACCCTGGAGACTAAGTCTGGTGGCGGGCGGGAAAGTCAGCACGATTCCCGCCGGACGGGTGAACCCACGTGATCTTGTGCTTTTGAGCTCACCAATTGTGCATCAGTGAGGAGCTCGCGAATCTCATGGTGGGGGCGGGCAGGAAGTTGTCTGCCCCGCCATTACCTCGTGGGGTCAAAGGTCCTGGCGCCATATTTAAAGGCACCCGGACACACATTCACTCATTGCCAGGCCAGGAGCTCCGTATTACTCCTCCAGAGTCGTTGTGGCTGCAGCTCATACTAGAGAAGCTATGGCAGATGTGAGCAACCACATCCCGGGACATACACGGGCACCTCTGGCATTGCCTTTCGCTCATTTCTAGGTAAGAGCACCGCCCGCGGTACACCCATACTCGGGCCAATACTCGCCGTTGCAGTGGTCCATGTTCGCCAGCCTCTTGCTGCTCAGGCCCCTTGCTCCTCCTCGCCCTGTGCCAACCGGCAACGGGCCCTCACCTGGATGAGAGCTGTCACCAAGGCAGGGTTGCAGTGGATGTGTGAACGAATTGAAGTGATACATTTAGTGAGCACGTCTTTTACAGATTTCCCTCCACCTCAAAGCCAGCTGCAAATGCTAAGCCCTTCACCTGGCCTCTGTCTAGACATGGTGTCCCCACCCCACCCCTTCCAGGTAAAGGACATCCTGGAGGACCAGAGATGAGTGTTCCTCGTGTTCATACATAAATGCGTATGGAGACATTGCTCTTTAACTAGGCTGATGAGAGCCAGGTGCAGGAATCTTCACGCAGACATTTTTCGTTTGTCTCCAGTACTCTGGAAACCCTGTAGAGAGACCATTGCCTTGGTAGCATAGAAGGACAAGCCGCATGATCCTTTGTCAGCCATGACCATTCACCTGGGAGGATGACTGTTTGGAGTCACAGGTTGGCTGCCCTCCACCAGCCATGACCCTTGGAGGCATCCACCTCCCTTCGTCCCTTCATCCCTGCCTCTGACTGCAGCCGATAGCAAATGGCACAGGATGAACGGCAGCTCCACTTGCTGGGATCTCGATGTTATGAGGCCCATGAGTAGGGAACAAACTTGCCGCTGTGCAGGTTTCATCGTAAAGAGGAGAACACAACCGAGCATCTTTGACATCCAGTTGCCTCATGATTATTAGGGTGTCCCTTTAGTTGGCCACTTGTGCTGACCTTGAACTCCACCCACCCGAAAACTCTCCTCCCACTTGGAGGGATTACTGACTGACTAACTGTGTGGTCAAAGTCAGTTTAGAGAAATGGTCCACGTCACCTTTCAAACTTGCTCCACCACTTTCTACCCTCCCGCTGTCACCCACCAACTTCACCCCATCACCAGAAACCCACCCAATATCACCATTCCTCTCCACTCTGTCAGCCTTAAACCTCCTCCCGTTACCCGGGAGCCTATCACCATCCACCTCCATATGCCTTTCCTCCTCTCAGAACCGAAACCCGTTACCATCCCCATGCTCACCTGGACCCTGCCTCCTCCTGTTATCACCTGTCTAGTACCCCTCCTTGACACATCCTGACCTGCCACCCTACCGCATCACACTCCCCCCCCCGCCCCCCACCGCTGTTCCCTCCTATCACCTCAGTATCCTGAGCTCTCCCCTCACGACCCCACCATTGACACCAGCGACCACGTCCTCTCGGACACACTGTCCACTCTTTCCTGGACATTACCCCCACCCTCCTTCCCTGGACCCACTTTGCCCCCATGCTCCCCAAACATTCTCCCCCCCCCCCACTTCCTCAGATACTTTCCCCACCACCTTCCCCTGTAAGCCTGCCTCCCCCTGCCTCCACTCTGCCACCCTACCCCCCTCCTTACAGCCTTCACCTGCCTCCCTTATCCAGCCTTGGTGCAGTATTTGCGACCGGCACTTGAGTGAACTTATGCAAAGTCTTCAAGAAGGAGCGAGCTACATGTACGCACTTTAAACTCATGGAAGAGGTGAAGCTCGCCAGGTGCACGCCCCATATACACAGTCGTAAAACTGAATGCTCTAAATTCTCACTGGCAGATAACTCAATTTGGAGAGGAAACTTAATTCGGGCGAGGCACCTGGTTAATGAGCGTGCGTGAGATGCTAATGCATGAAAATTGGGTTCCCGACATTGTCCGTCGGGAAGCTCGACTCATCTTTAACCTGCCTTGAAAGTCGGGAGAACAAAATTCCAACAGTTTATCCCAATGTCGGGAAACAGATTTTTTGTCTCCTGCGAAATTAAGTGCCCCCATCAGCCACGATTCCCACTGCTTGCGGGAGGGGAAAATTCCGCCTGTGATTGTTGCTCCTCGGATTATTCCACGGTCTCCCGGGAAAGGTCTCTGCAGTCCTGTAGGGTTCCACTGGCCCCATGCTGAAAATCGCAGTTCGGTCGGATGAACTCAGTTCATGGGATGGATATGTCCCTGGTAACTTAACTCTTATTTTTAGAGTCATGCCTCTAGTTATCTAATACCCCCAGAGACGATTGTCCCTCTCCTACACTATTACCCATTTAAACCATCCCAGCTACAATTAGGATGACTCCAGTGTTTTGTCCCTGCTATCTAATCTGGTTCATAATTCTCCGATGACTGAAGGATTGTAACTATTCCTCCATACGTCTCTTGATTCTGACGTTCTGTACAGTGTATTATTTGCCCCAATTTTCCCTAGTTTCCTCCTTGTTGGCCGACGGCACATGCTCCCACATCAGTGTTCCAGTGCGAATGGGTTGTTCCAAATGTGTGTCGGGCTGGACTGTTAGTGCTGTCAAGCTATTCTACAATGGATGGCATCGCTTCAGAGCCACCAGGGAATCCTGGTTGTGCCCAGGAACCACAGATGGGCACTATGCGTGGCGGGTTTCTGGATAGCGAGCATGAGTTGGCCCCGCCAGGGTTTCAGACCTGGAGCCTCCTGCTTGAAAGCCACACCAAGTCAGCAGTTTGTTTAGAGAAGATACAATATGTAATAAGCATTCCCCTTCTTTCCCCCACACCCGCAAACTTTGAAAAAAAAAATCCTTGTTCTGTGCTGACAGAACAACAACTTGTGTTTATATAGCACCTTTAATGTAGTAAAACAATCCAAGATACTTCTCAAGAATTTTATCAGACAAAATTTAATAATGAGCCTCATAAAGAGATATTACTTCAGGTCACCAAAAGCTTGGCCAAAGGAGAGTCCTAAAGGAGCGAGATAGAGACACGGAGAGGTTTTGGGAGGGAATTCCTGAGCTTAGTGTTCACTTCCGGACGACCAGTTGGTGAAGGATAGTACTGGAGCCAATCTTTACTCAGTCTTACATTTATTTACAGAGTTAAACATTACAAGCATACACTTCCGAACTCAACTCCCTTCACATTTTCAATAAGCGTCCATTTCTGTGTGCTCACCAGTTAATGCCCACCACCTGCCTATAATTAAACACTGCTAATACACAATTCACACTTAGGCCTGAGCAGCAGAAGGCATGGCCAGCAATAGTGGAATGGTGGAAACCGATGACGTCTAAGAGGCCAGAATTGGAGGAATGTGGCATTCTCAGACAGTTGTGGAGCTGGAGGAGATTACAGAAAAAAGGAAGGGGGCAAGGTTATGGAGGGATGCAATATTGGGATCCCACCCACCGGGACCACCATGTTTACCTGAACGTTTGCGAGACATACGAGATGCAAATGTACAGGAATGTTACCGGTTCCGATGTGCAGTGGCCACAGAGGGTCAGGGCGAATGACTAACTTTGCTGTAATTGGGGGTGAGGAGAGGGAGACTAACCAATGGGAATAAAAATTACGAGGTGGCTTTACCCCTTAAAGATCATGGGGGTCAATTTCCTCCTTCGTCACCCAGCTTTTCTCCCTGTAACATCAGTAGAGCAGAAAAATGACTGACCGACAGGCGAACACACTGGAAATTCATCCCCCTCACTCCCCACCCCTCCATTAATTTAACATGCTGTGCTTATATTAAAACCATTATCTTCCTGTATGGTTTTTGTGAAAGCCAACCTTGGCTATGTTGGTTTGAGGCGACGGCACAGGCAAAAGGGTGTCGGTAATCGGGTAGCCGATAACTCATTGGGCAGGATTTTGACCCCGGCGTGTTTGGCAGGCCCAGGAGCGGCCGGGAAACGCTCAGCGCTGCCGGGGCGAGGGGAGGGTGAGCGTTGAAGTTAGCGCGGTCGTGGGGTGGTGCAGAAGGAAAGTTCCCCGAAGGCAGAGAGCTGCCTCAGGGAGCTGACCAATTTAAAATCAATACAAACAGTGTAAAATCTTGAAAAAATGTCCACGCATCAGAACGACTCATCGCAACATAGGGATGTTTAAAATTGTGTCCACACATTTTTATCTTTTTTCTTGAATTAATCTCGGAAACCTCATCCCGCCCTTGGATGAGGTTTCCTCAAAAATGCAAAGGCCGCCTGGCTGATTTGCGCGCCCGCCGACTGTAACGTTGGACGGGCAGCGAAAAGCCCCCGCTAATTGAGACTTTAATGGCCTTAATAGGCCTCTTGATTGTTGGCGGGGTGCGTGCTGCCGACTCTCACCCGCTGACCGAAATATCGCACGCTTTTTTAGGCTCGAGTGTGTCGGGTACCCGCCCGCATACCGAGCGAAAAATTGTGCCCATTATGTGGAAGGAGCATGGTGAGCTGGCCCGCCAGCCTGTCAATCAACCTGTGACTCCTTCACACTGCTTCGCACTGCCCTCAAACCTGGGAGCTGCGTAATGGCTGTTCTTTGTGCTGTTGCTGCAATGGCGGACAAGCCCCAAATCGGAGCACCAGGATCTGTTAGCATCGGCAACTCGAGATAGAGGGGAATTAACGGGAACAGGGATTTTACCTTGCGTGAGGTGCTGTGAGGCTTGTGTGGGTGGGGGAGGGCTGTTGGAAAATTGGAAGCCTGATGGATACAAGGGAAGAAGAAAATGGGGAGAAGCCAGATTTGCTTGTAACGCCATACCATAAAAGTTATTAGCGATGTTAACTGTCCATGTCGGAGCAATCTCAAGGCCTGACTTTTCTAACCCCGTAGCATGTACAGATACAGCTTATAGTCACTTGATCCTCTGTAGCCGTGAGTCTCAGTTCTAAATGTTTATGTTTCTAGGATAGTGCTTATTACGCAACATTATCTGCGGACGAATTGCAGACAGCAGCTCCTGACGCTCAGGACATGAACATTGCAGCATCTCTTCAAGAACCGTTTGAAACCACGCTGGGGGATGCGGCCTCCTCAAAGCTCGATGACCTGCAGCGCTCCTGGGAAACTCTAAAGAACGTGGTGAGCTGCTGACTGATGAATAACCTTCCTCCATAAATATTCTTCCTCCTTATCTGTTTTCTTCCCCTTGTTTCCTTCTCTTGCTCCTCTCCTTTGTCCCGGGCTGCTGATTCCCTCCCGTAGCTCTGATGGACCTGGAGAATTTTGTTCCTTCTTGGGTTGTGGGTGCCGCTGGTGAAGGTGGTAATGATTGCCCGTCTCTAGGTTGCCCTGAGAAGGTGGTGGTGGTGGTGGTGGTGGACCTTCTTTAACCACTTGCTAAATCTGAAGGCTTGGGACTGGAGTCACATGTAGGCCATATCGGGTATGGAAGGCAGGTTTCCTTCCCCAAAGGGCATCTGTGTGCCAGCTGCATTTTTACAACAATCCAATAGCTTCATGGTAGCTTCTGCTGACCCCAGATTATTTTTGAGCTGAATTCAAGTTCCCAAAGGGCTGTAGTGGGATTTGAGCTCATGTTCAATGGATTGCCAACCCAATAACATGGCCACTGTGCCGTTTCACCCCAGAATCATGGTTATGACAGCAGCACATAAGGAGAGCCATTCTGCCTTTTCAGATAACAGTCTAATTTCCTTTTGAATTCAGCCGGTTGGACCTGTGCTCTACAATTGGAGCTATCGGAGTTGACCTTCCTCTCTTGGTGCTACCCGGGAGTGCTCGGTGTGGGACACACGTGTGGTTTGTCCCACTATGCTGCATTTTGCATTCTGATATAATGAAACAGGAGCGCAAGGGGGCACGGGGCCAATCAGAGTGAGTGCAGCTGAGAACTTATTGACACTGTCACCATCAAAGGGGGTAGCTGCAACGAAAGCCCCATGACAGACATAGAAGGATTTTGAGTTGTACTCGTAGGACGATGAGGCAGGATTATTAACTGGACAAGCTTTCGATGAGGAAGGGTAAATTTTAAAAAAAACTTTCACTCTTTCTCGCGCTTTTCACAACCTCAGCACGTCCCAAAGTGCTTTACAGCCGGTGAAGAACTTGTGAAGCGCAGTCCCTTTGAAATGTTGGAAACAAGGCATCCAGATGGTATCCTGGAACTCCCTCCCTAACAGCACAGTGAGTGTACCTACACCACGTGGACTGGAGCGGCTCAAGAAGCAGCTCAACACCACCTTCTCAAGGGCAATTGAGGGATGGGCAATAAATGCTAGTCTAGTCAGCGATGCCCATATCCCACCAATGAATAAAAAAAAATGTCCAGAATATCTGTTTTAAAGATGTTGGCCAGGACATAGGGGAGAATTCTCCTGCTCTTCTATGAATAGTACCATGGGCTATAATGTCACTGGGCTACTAATCCAGAGGCCCTGGCTGATGGAACATGGGTTTAAATAACCACTACTACAGCTGGTGGTACTTAAATTCAATTAATTAATAAATCTGAAATTATAAAGCTAGCCTCAGTAATGGTACCATGAAACCATAGTCGATTGTTGTAAAAACCTATCTGGCTCTCGAGTGTTCTTTAGGGCAGGAAACCTGCCATCCTTATTTGGCCTGGCCTACATGTGACTCCAGACCTACAGCAAAATGGTTGCCTCTTAGCTGTGCTCTGATATGGCCTAGTTAGGCTACTCAGTTATACCAAACCTGCAGAAAAGTTGGTCTGTAGCATTTCAAGAAGGTGGCCCACCACTGCCTCCTCAAGGGCAATTAGGGATGGGCAGCAAATGTTGGCCTTGCCAGCAATGCCCACATCCCATGAAAGAAGAAAAACTGAGAAGGTAGAAGGAGCCTTAATGTCTCATCTGAAAGCCGGTACTTCTGACAATGCAGCACTCTCTCAGGTCTGCACTGGTTGTATCAGCCTGAAGCAAGTACTTCAAGTCCCTTGAGTGGGGCTTGAACCCACAAGCTCCTGACTCAGAGGATAATACTACTACTGAGGCATGGATGACTCCCAAGGAAAGCAAGTATGGTCTAAAGAATGATGGCATGAGAATAGGAGGAGAGAGCTGATTTGTCTGTAAATCTTATTACGGGGTAGATGCACAATTTGGGAGAAGAAATATTTAGTGTTTCAAGGTTGAACAGGTTGGGCCTATACCCATTGGAGTTTAGAAGAATGAGAGGTGATCTTATTGAAACACCTAAGATCCTGAGGGGATTTGATAGGTGGATGCCAGAAGGATGTTTCCTCTTGTGGGGGAGACTAAAACTAGGGGACACGGTTTAAGAATAAGGAATCTCCCTTTTAAGATGGGGATGAGGAGATACTTTTTCCTCTCTGAGGGTCGTTAGTCTGGGGAATTCACTCCCCCAGAAACCAGTGGAGGCTGGGCCATTGAAGGGTGAAATAGATAGGTTTTTGATGATCAGGGGAGACGAGGGTTATGGGGACAGCAGACAGGAAGTTGGAGTTGACACCACAACCAGATCGGCCATGATCTTGTTGAATGGTAGAGCAGGCTCGAAGGGCTGAATGGCCTACTCCTGCTCCTAAGTCCTATATTTCTATGTTCAAAATTTATGTTTAAGCTTGTGTGTAGACTGAAGGAGCCGGAGATTTTAATGAGTGCGCGTGTGTGCATGCGAGAGTGTATGTGTATGTGTACATGCTTTTGTTTTCTCCACCAGTCTACACTTTCCGGGGGAGGTGATCCTGGTCACATGGGATGCAGAGTAAATTCTGTTAGACTAACATGCATGATAACTAGCTATCTGACAGAGTTTGCTGTGTAAATATTTGCCCGCTAAACCCTCTCCTGTTGCAGATCAGTGAAAAGCAGCGCACTCTTTATGAGGCCCTTGAACGACAGCAGAAGTATCAGGATTCTGTCCAGTCAGTCTCAGCCAAGATGGAGTCGATCGAGGGGAAGCTAGGTGAGGCGCTCGATGCGGGCAAGAGCCATGACGTCCAGATGGCCGCGCACCAGGTATGGCTCTTGAGTAGTGTCTTTGATTAGCTCGTTACTGCTATCAATGAACTCTGCTTTTCCCCCAGGCATTCGTCTCTCTGACGCACAGACAGCACTAGTTCAAAAAGAAGCCAGCATCGCCCTCCACGCTCTGATCACAGTGACGGGTAACCTTTGAGTCTTGAGGTTTGTTAGATTTGGATTAAGGATATTTGTGGTTTTGTGTCTCCCAGGCACTGATGGATGAGATTGTGACGCTGCAGGATGAGATCAATGAGCTCCAGATCTGCTTTGCTGAAGAGCTGGTGTCCGACACTGTGGACACAGACACTTCTGACCAACTGGCTATGCAGTCCACGCTGACAGTCCTCGCGGAGCGCATGGCCACCATCAAGATGAAAGCACTGGGAAAGAAACAGCTTCTCGAGGTTTGCAAACTCTGAATTCTCCACCCACTCATGTTCTTAAAGGATTCTGCCTTTTCCATTCCGTCTTTGTCTGATCATTCAAAGGCTGCTGTTGTTACGTGTTGTTGCTAACCATCTATCAAATTCCAGAAAGGAGACTTGTGTGCACCTGGATAGAATTGGCCCAGGGAAGAGATACTTTACTTAGGAAAATTGGGGCTCTTTTCATTAGAGTTGAGAAGGTTAAGAGAGCTGAATGAGCAATGGGTTGGGAAAATGGTGCTGTGTAGTGATCTTTCAGACAGAAGGCACATGCGTGATGGACTGAATGGGGCAAGGGTAGGTGATGGGACTGAGAGGCGGATCAGTGGGAGGTGCAGATACTAGACGGTGTACAGTAACAAACGTATGTAAAGGGAGCTGACTGTAGTCAGGGCAAAGTTAAGCATCTGGTGACCTTAAGTGTTCATTTTGGGGAAACCGTTTAGAGCTTTCTGTGATGGAAAAGGCACAAAGGTAACGGTAAGCCTTGAGAATAAAATGTATAAGAATTGGCTCAACTTGGGGTTCTTCTCATTGCAGAGAGGACGGGGGGAGGGGGGAGGGGAACATGGCTGACTTTTTCAAACTAGTCAGCCTCCACGATGTAGAGGATTGGACATGGCTCTTTGAATTGGTGTGGGATAGCAGAACAAGGGGGTGAGTGCGAAATGGGAAGGACTGACTTGGCAGGACTTGAAACACCTATTTCACTGAGAGGATGGCCGGCTTTGTAAGTGCTTACCAAGAGGGGTTGGCTGGGCAAAGAGCTTGGGATCACGCCAGCAAAATTGGACAAGTACTTTGAAGAGAAACACATTATTGGATACAGGTGCTAGGACACCAGGAGGGTTGACTAGCTGGGCTGATGATATTTTCAACCCTTACGATTTTCCATGTTTTTAATTTGGGTCACCGAGTGCACCTCAAAAGACACCCCTAAAAGATGTCCACAGTTTTTTGACGCCTGTAATGTTCTGGCTGGATTAGCCTAATATTCTCAGCTGTGGGGAACTATCTTACTGGAGCTGATGAATATCTAAATAAATAAGCCTTCAAAAAGGAATGTTCCTGTGTGACTAGGTGATGAGCATATTGCCTTGTCTTTTAATCACTCGTAGGCACTCATTGTGCAGCAACATTATTCTACAATTCAAGTGGGACAAAAGCAAGCTTGAAGCAGTTGGGACTCATCCCAGCAGAGCTTATGATGCACGGCGCCTATTCTAGCAACACAACAAAATATTGCCCATTAAAACCCGTTTCACCCGTTTAGCTCTGTGACCTTAAAAGACGAAAATGCTGGAAATACTCAGTTGGTCGAGCAACATACGAACCCACGAATTAGGAGCAGGAGAAGGCCACTCGGCCCCTTGAGCCTGTTCCACCATTCAATAAGATCATGGCTGAGCTGATTGTAACCTCAACTTCACATTCCTCCTACGCCCGATCACCTTTCACCTCCTTGCTTATGAAGAATCTATCCACTTCTGCCTTAAAGATGCTCAAAGACTCTGCCTCAACCACCTTTTGAGGAAGAGAATTCCAAAGTCTCTCGATCCTCTGAGAGAATTTTTTTTTCTCATCTCTGTCTTAAATGAGTGACCCCTTATTTTTAAACAGTGACCCCTACTTCTAGATTCTCCCACAAGAGGAAACATCCTCTCCACATCCACCCTGTCAAGACCCCTCAGGATCTTATATGTTTCAGTCAAGTCACCTCTTACTCCTCAAAACTCCAGTGGATACAAGCCTAACCTGTTCAACCTTTCCTCATAAGACAACCTGCCCATTCCAGGTATTAATCCAGTAAACCTTCTCTGAACTGCTTGCAATGCGTTTAAATCTTTCCTTAAATAAGGAGACCAGCATCTGTGGAGAGGGAAACAGAGTTAATGTCAGAACCAGAAGATCTTAGAGAATTAAGAGCTTTTAAACAAGCACAGAGGCAGGGAAAAGTGGGGGCGTCGGCAGAGGGAGGAAGGAACAGAAAGAAGGCCTATGATTGGGTGGGGAGGCAGGAGTGACTAAATGACAAAAGAGATCATGGCGTAAGGCAAACATGGGGTGGTGATGGGACAAGTAAAGAAATAAAGGTGGGTCTGGAGGAGATGTAAATAGTCACAGCAGAATCATCACAAATGGAAACGGTGGCCCTGATCTGAAGTTTTTTCTCTGTGTTTGAGGTCAGAAAGTTGTAGTGGAGCAGGCCAAGAATTGAGAGGTCAACATGGGATGGAGTTTTAAAGTGGCAAATAGCTGAATGTCACACCTGTGAGCTGACTGGAGTGTTCAGAAAAGCAATGGCCTAATCTGGGGAGATGTTGGCATGGTGGTAATATCACTGAATTAGTAATCGAGAGGCCCAGGCTAATGCCCTGGGGGCAAGGGTTCAAATCCCACTAGGGCAACTGGTGGAATTTAAATTCAATTAATAAATCTGGGATATAAAGTTATTCTAGTAATGGTGACCATGAAACTATCATTGATTGTTGTAAAAATCCATCTGGTTCACTAATGTCCTTTAGAGAAGCAAATCTGCCATCTTTACCTGGCCTGGCCTACATGTGACTCCAGACCCACAGCAATGTGGTTGACTTTAACTGCCTCTTGAAATGGCCTAACAAGCCACTCAGCTCAGGGGCAACTAGGGCTGGGCAACAAATGCTGGCCTCACCAGCGATGCCCAGATCCCATGAGAGAATAAAGAAAAATAAAATCTACATTTGGTTTCCCCGATGTAGAGGCAACTGCATTTTGAGCAGCGAAGGTAGTGCATAAAAATGTTGCCTTGATTGCTTTTTCAGGAGAGGCTGAATGAGCAGGTGGAGGAACAGCGCCAGGAACAAGCTCTTCAACTATATCTCAGTGAGGCTGATGAACTGGACAATTGGCTTCTAATTACAAAGGCCACACTAGACGCTACGCTGAAGGTCCCTAAGGAGCAGATGGACATGGAGGAACAACTCATTGACTGTCAGGTATTGGCTCTAGCTCAAAGAAGTACAGATAATAAAGAATTACTTCCCTTGCATGTTTAGATTTTTATCTGAGATGAGTTGTGTCATTAAATAGCTTTTGTATAAGAACAAAAATGTTGGATTTGTATAACATAAGAACAGCATACATAAGAACATAAGAAATAGGAGCAGGAGTAGGCCATTCGGCCCCTCTAGCCTGCTGTGCCATTCAGTAAGATCTAATTGTGGCCTTAACTCCACTTTCCTGCCTGCCCCCTGTAACCCTTGACTTCCTTGGCAATCAAAATCAGTCCAACTCAGCCTTGAATATATTCAATGACACTGCTGTCTGTGGAAGAGAATTTCAAAGACTAATGATCCTCTGAGAGAAGCAATTCCTCCTCATCTCCGACTTTAATGGGGGATCCTTTATCTTGAAACTGTGCCTTCTAGTTCTGTATTCCCCCATGAGGGGAAAGATCCTTCAGCATCTACCGTGTCAAGTCCCCTCAGAATCTTATATGTTTCAATAAGTTTATCTTGCATTCTTCTAAACTCCAATGAGTGTGAGCCCAACTTGCTCAACCTTTCCTCATAAGGCAAACCCTTCATCCTTGGAATTAGCCTAGTGAACCTTCTCTGTGCTGCTTTCAATGCATGTATGTCCCTCCTTAAGTAAGGTGACCAAAACTGTACACAGTGCTCTAGGTGTGGTCTCATCAATGCCCTATACAGTTGTAGCAAGACTTCCCTACTTTTATACTCCATGACCCTTGCAATAAAGGGCAACATTCCATTTGCCTTCTTAATTCCTTGCTATACCTGCATGCTGACTTTTTGTGATCCATGTACAAGGACACCCCATTCTGCAGCATTCTGCAGCCTTTCTCCATTTAAACAATATTCTGCTTTTCTATTCTCCCCGCCAAAGTAGAGAACCTCACATTTTCCCACATTATACTCCATCTGCTAAATTTTTGTCCACTCACTTAACCTATTGATATCCCTTAGTATCCTCCTCATGACTTAGTTTCCTATCTATCTTTGTATCGTCAACAAATTTGGCCACAATACAGTTAGTCCTTCCATCCCAAGTCATTAATATAGATCATAAATAGTTGAGGCCCCAGCACTGATCATTACTAGTTTGTTTGTCATCTGAAAATGACCCATATATCCCAACTCTCTGTTTCCTATTAGTTAGCCAATCCGCTATCCCATGCTTATGTATCAGCCCCAACACCATAAGCTCTTACCCTGTGTAGTGACGTTTTATGTGGCACCTTATTGAATGGCTTTTAGCTATCCAAATATACTACATCTACTGGTTCTCCTTTATTCACCCTGCTTGTAACATCCTTAAGGAGCACTAATTTATCAAAAACTATTTCCCTTTCACAAAACCATGTTGACTCTCCCTGATTGTATTATGATTTTCAAAATGTCTTGCTACTACCTCTTTAATAATGGATTTTAGCATGACATCTGATTACACCCAGAAACGCTTTACAACCAATGAAATACCTTCAAAACGTGTAGTCACTATTGTAGGAAACCTGGCAGCCATTAGGGAGGAGGCTGCTGCTCTTCTTCTATTGAGTGTTGGGGAATCTTTTCAGCCCACTTGGCAGGCATCTCATCTCATCTCATCTGAAAGATGGCATCACTGGTAATACAGCACCCCTTCAATGCCATATTGAGAGTCTCAGCCTAGATTTTGTGCTTAAGTCTCTGGAGTGGGACTTGATCTTTTGACTCAGGCTACCACTGAGGCAAGGCTGGTACTGACATGTGTACGTATGAGTTTTAGATGGCCATTTAGCATAATCACCAAATGCTGGCCGCTGTGGAGGGACAGTCAATGGGGTAGTGTTGATAAGTGTTTTTCTATTGCTAGAATTTTCCCATAAGGAACACCTCATCATTATCTGTTGTTGCCACAACAAACCTTTCCCGGCTCGGTCTGCTGAGCATCTGCTGCAGCTCAATGGAAGAAAAGCAAACTTGCATTTATATAGTGCCCGTTATGACCTCAGAATGTCCCAAAGTGCTTTATGGTCAAAGCAGTTACCGTTGTAATTTACAAAACATGGCGGCCAATTTGTGCACAGCAAGATCCCACAGTCAGCAATGCAGTAGTGTCCAGGTAATTTGTTTTAGGTGTTGGTTGAGGGATAAATGTTGACCAGGACACACAGTCAATAACCTGTGCACCAGCCGTGTGAAGTAGGATGTTTCTGCAAAACATAAAGTGTTTCAGACTTTTAGATTCTGAACTATTTACAGAGTAGGTGTCTTGAAGGATCAGATTAACTGCTACTTATGATAAATATATGGGTCTAAATATATGGGTCTTCCCAGAGGCTGTGGTGTGTGTGTGTGTGTGTGTGTAGTGTGTGTGTAGTGTGTGTGTAGTGTGTGTGTGTAGTGTGTGTGTAGTGTGTGTGTAGTGTGTGTGTAGTGTGTGTGTAGTGTGTGTGTAGTGTGTGTGTACTGTGTGTGTGTACTGTGTGTGTGTACTGTGTGTGTGTACTGTGTGTGTGTACTGTGTGTGTGTACTGTGTGTGTGTACTGTGTGTGTGTACAGTGTGTGTGTACAGTGTGTGTAGTGTGTGTGTGTAGTGTGTGTATGTAGTGTGTGTAGTGTGTAGTGTGTGTGCGTGTGTGTGTAGTGTGTGTGTAGTGTGTGTGTAGTGTGTGTGTACTGTGTGTGTGTACTGTGTGTGTGTACTGTGTGTGTGTGCTGTGTGTGTACTGTGTGTGTGTACTGTGTGTGTGTACTGTGTGTGTGTACTGTGTGTGTGTACAGTGTGTGTGTACAGTGTGTGTAGTGTGTGTGTGTAGTGTGTGTATGTAGTGTGTGTAGTGTGTGTGTGTAGTGTGTGTATGTAGTGTGTGTAGTGTGTAGTGTGTGTGCGTGTGTGTGTAGTGTGTGTGTGTACTGTGTGTGTGTATGTGTGTACTGTGTGTGTGTACTGTGTGTGTACTGTGTGTATGTGTGTGTTGGAGGAAGGTTTGAGTTGATCTTGCTGTATTTGCTGCAACAGAACATGTTGGTGGAGATCGAGCAGAAAGTGGCATCCGTTTCTGAGCTCTTCATGAACAGCGAGAACCTGCTCATAGAGGGGAAGCCCCAGACCCGGGGGCAAGCGGAGCACCTGACCGAGAAACTCCGGAATCTAAAGGGGAGTTTGATGGAACTGCAGAAAATGCTGCAGGACAGAAGAATCACCATCAAAGTAAGGTTCTTACTCTCATCCTCTTGCTAACAGCATTGTTCACGGCGGAGCTCTCTCATTCCACGGCAATGTTTTGTGAGGGTATGCTACATTTTTAAAAATTCTCCCCCCTGCCCATCTCTTGCAGATGAAGGGGCAGATGGGTGGGTCACCTGGTCCCAAGCAACTTTCTATGTTGTCTTTGTGCTTGTTGCCAGGATTCCTTTCCTAATAGAAACCCCCTCCCCACCCAAACCTTGGGGATGCATTGGCCTATTCAATGCCAGACTGAAGCGATCTAGCAGTTGAACATACTTTGTCTGGCTTCATTGCTACAACATTCTGCGCCAGAGCTGTTGACTTATGTTATTTGCAATGCAGAATTTATTTTTTTCCAAAGACTGATTGACTTCAGTATAATTCTTAAACCCTTCGGTTCTGTTCCGAAGCAGAGTCATATTGGACTCGAACCACACACACACACACACACACACACACACGTGCGCGCGCACATACACACACACACACACACATACCACACGCACACGACAGACAGACACACATACCACACAAACACACACACATGACAGACAGACACACACACCACACACACACACACACAGATTTTTGGATACGGAGGGAATCCAGGTCCTTCCCTCCATCTCTCTCGTTAATCCGGCGAATGTGAGTCCAAATCCCACAGCGGAAGGTAGAGAATTTGATTTCTGTTTTAATTTGAAATATCTGGAAATTAAAAAAAATTGATAAGAGCGACCGTGAAGCTTGTTGGTTTGCTGTAAAAACCCAACAGGTTTATTCATTAGAAAAGGTGCCAGGCCATCCTTACCTGGTCTGGCCTATCGTTGTAAACTCTCACCAAAGTGATTGACACCTAATTGCTCTCTGAAGATGTCTCGCAAGCCACTGAGTTGCATCAAACTTGGGGCAATGGGGAAGGGCTATAACTATTGAGTTTTCAAGGTGCCCCTTCTGAAATGAATTTTTTAAAAAAAATTTGTCCCACAAGAGAATTAGGTGGGGATTGTTGCAATTGGTGATATAATCCCATCAAATAAGCATGTGGTTTGTTTTCTGTATGGTAAAGCACGGTGTGGTGCAGGAGAAGGAGGACACGGAAATAGATTCCACATTCCACTCGAGCCCCAGTGTCCAGGAGTGGCTGGTACAAGCTCGAGCCACTCGCTATCAACACCAGCAGAACAGCCTACTGAGGCAGAAGGCAAGTGGACCACTCGCTAATATTTAGCTCATAGATCAACACCAAGGATGAGGGTTTCTCATTACAATAAAGGCCAGCATTTTACTTTCCTTTGCAACAAAATCCGACCGGTTCACTAACTCCCTTCGGGGAAGGGACTGTTGTCACATTCCCCCTGGTTTGGCCTACAGGCACACGTTCTCACTGTATGTGGATGATGCCTTCTGACGTGGCCCAACAAACCACTCCTTACAAGAAAGAGATGGCGACCCACCGCCCCCTGCTCAGGGCGAACACGTTTGAGCATTGCATGCTGTCTTGCCGGTGCTGACCACGTCCCAAGAACACTTTTTTTTTACAAAAAAGTAAATCAATTAGCAGAAGGAACGATGCGCTGGAGATGTGGCATCAGTGTAAGAAATAAGGTGCTCCTCAAAGTCAATTGGGAAGGAGCACAGAGCATCCCTACAAGCAGGAATCCAGCAGAAAATGCAAACCTGACTAATATTCTTCTTATTAATTACTTCAAAAAAAAAAGCTGAAGACTGAGGAGCTCAGGCCTTCAACCATTTATCTATTCCACAACAGGTTTGTTGTGAGCCAATTTCCCACCGCCTGCACTCTTAACACGTTCAATATTGGAACAAGTTCAGGCGTTGTAGAAAACAGTAAACCCAACACGAAGTTTAGCTTCAAGCGCAAAACACAGGTTTTGGAAATCTGAAACCCCAGTGAAAATGCTGGAAGCGCCCCAGTGGTTCAGTCAGCAAGGTGGGATGAGCTAGTGATTCAGCAGTGAACCCTATCGCGTGTGTAGCGGACGCAGGGCCGGTGCTAACGGTCACTGGTCCGTTTCCTCCGTAGATGACGAGGGTTTTGTTTCCCAGATCTGTTTCGATTGTTTTCTCAATCTGTCTCCAGGAGTTGGAGCAGCAGCTTGCAGAGCAGAAGAACCTGCTGCGGTCGGTCGCCAGCAGTGGAGAGAAGATCATGACCCAACAAAGCAGCATGGAGGCTGTCGGTGAGGAGCAGAGGCCGCAGGCTGTGTGAGTACCCAGGCTTCCAGTTAAAAGATTGGGTGCCTCTCCCCAGCAACAGGGAAGCCTTGACTTTATTAACCTTGTCGGACTCAGTTTTGCCTGTTTCAGTAAATCCTCTTTGCCCGTTCTGCAAACTCCAACCCTGTGTTAGCCATCAGTTTGCGGCTGAAGGTTAGAGGCTTTGTTCAAGTGGAAACCTGCTGAAATCTGCTTGTAGTCACCAACACAAACATTGCCATGAAGTACAGTAAAAGAAAAAGACTTGTGTTCACATGGTGACTTTCACTATCTCAGGATGGCCCAGAGCACTTTACAGCCAATGAAGTACTTTTAGAACTGTAATGTAGGAAAAGCAGCAGCCAATTTAGTACACAGCAGCATCCCACAAACAGCAATGAGATAAATGAGCAGATTATCTGTTTTAGTGATGTTAATTGAGTGGTAAATATCTCCGGAGGGAGCCTTGAACCCATGATCTTCTGACTCAGAAGTGAGTGCAACCCATTGAGCTACAGCTGACTATTGGGATATAGCCTTCCTTCCTGGGTCCAATACTGGGAAGCCCAAAGGAGATTTTGTGTCTGGCTCCCTGATCTTTGTGGCTGTTAGATAGAGCTCCCGGTCAGCAATCCGGACTCATAAAGTGGCCTCTTGTATTTCATTAATTTACTTTACAACTGCATTCACATTCAATAAACCCACCTAAAGCCAGGTTTGTGATAAACACCTCAGGACAGAGGCGGGTGAATATCCTTGGAGGTTCTCCCATTCCTCCTGCGTGACCGTGGTTTCCATCGAGCTTAAAGGAGCTGAAGATGCCCTGGGGAAGTTCTACCACTGGAAATTTCTGGACTGAGGCTCCTGCACCCTAGATTTACTGGCTTATATAAATAAACCTCAGTAACTCAAAGGGAATGAGGTGGAGGGAGAGTCTCGTGTGTGTGTGTGAGCCATACGCACTGAGATGGACCTGAGTCTGTGCTGAGTTAGCTGACCTCACAGTGGTAAGCATGCTCCAATTGGCATCAGTGCCCCTGTGATAGTAACAGTAATATGAGTCCTGGATTCTTGCCCCCAAGGGTTATCTCACCTTCCTCCTCCTGCCCCGTTAAATGGCAATCTCAGGCATGGTTAGGTTCAATGGCAATGCCCATTGTGTGGCAGAGTTAGCTACTGACATTCGCTTGACCAGGATCATACAGCAGTGACTTGCGGAAGGCAGCTGGTGCACATGGAACAGTTCCCCAGAAAGGAGTTGGCACTTTTGGGATCACAGGGAAGAAGCTGGGCAAGTAGAGATAATGACCGGGCCAGGATTTTCCATAGGTCGGGCGGGCTCAGCGGGAGCAAGCAGGGCCGCCCGTGATTGGCTCCACACCGTGATTTCCCAAGCCAATTAAGGCTTGCCCTGCGTGGATCGCGAGCGGTAGTGAGCGCTACCTGTGCGGGCAGAGGGAGGAGGGAGGAGTCGGGTCCAGCGGTCTTTCACGCATGCACGGAGCTGCCTCAGGGAGATTGAAGTGCTTTTTAAAAAAAATAAATAAATAACAATAAAAATTTAATGAAACATGTCCCCCCTCATTGACTGTGTCACATGAGATGGGACGTGTTTTTATTTTTCAAGAAAAGTTTTCATTTGTAAAAGCTCTAGGAAACCTCATCCCGCTCGTGGATGAGGTTTCCTAAAAAACGTACAGGCCGCTCAGCCTTTTCGGTTGGACGGGCAGCGTGAAATTTAGGTTAATTACCTGGTTAATGGCCTTAATAGGCCTATCAATTATTGGTGGGCGCACAGCTGACTCTGGCACACGCCTGCCGAACGAAATATTGCGCGACTTCACGATGATGTCGGGATGCACGCCTGACATCATCGTGCGTCATATTACGTTCCGGCGTGTCGGACGCGCGCTCACACACCAAATAGAAATTTCTGCCCCGGGTGTTTTTCTGCCAAAATGAATTGACTGGCTTGTCAGTGGTTGGGGAGGCAGCATTACTGACCTTTAGGTTTTTTTTTTGGGGTTTCGTCAGTGAGACGGCCCGGTCTGAAACTTTACCTCAGGAGCTTGGTTTTGAGGGGGAGAAGCTATTTGCCTTGCAGCAACTGAGGATCAAGTGGCAGAACCTCCAGAAAGAGATCAGCACCAAGCAGAAGATGTTCAAAAACACGTTGGAGCAAAACCAGGAGCAACAGGTAAGTGGGTAACTGCTGGAACACACAGCCCCTATCCCGCAGTGTGGCGACCTCCACATAAATGAAGTTACATTAATACTGTACAGTGCCTTTCAGAATCCCAGGACATCCCCAAGTGCTTTGCTACAAAGTACTTTGGAAGTGTAGCCGCTGTTGTAATGTAGGAAATCCGGCAGCCAATTTGCGCACAGCAAGCTCCCACAAACAGCAATGTAATAATGATCAGATAATCTTTGATGATTGCGGGATAAGTATTGGCCAGGATACCGGGGAGAACGTCCTTGCTCTCCTTCGAAGAGTGCCACAGTACTTTTTGTGTCCACCTGAGAATGGGTGGTGGGTTAATGTCTCATATGAAAGACGGTGCCTCTGACAGTGGAACACACACTCAGTACTGCACTAAAGGCTCAGCCTGGATTATGTGCTCAAGCCTCTAGAGTGGTGTTTGAACCCAGGACCGGACTCGGGCAAGAGTACTATTGACTGACACTTGCAAGCCCTATCTCCAACCCTCTGTCCCTGTGGTCATGGCTTCCTGAAAGGTGTTCAGGATCAGAGCCTTTGACCTGACCTTGTCCCAGGGGGCTAGCAATGCCAGCCATTGCTATAAATATCCATTTATGATAGGGATTTGCTAATGACTAAAACAACACACTGGCCTAGCTGTTAATTGCACTCACTAATAGACTGCAGGATTGATTGCCCTTTGAACGAATGCAATTTGTGCCTAACAAGCACTTTTGAAATGACTCTCTCCTTACTGTTAGCAGGTTTATAGTCTGTCCAGTGCGGTGTCAAGTGGTATGGCTTTATTTAAAGGGGAAGCTCAGACATTGGACAAGTCGGTGCAGACAGCCAAATCCCTGTTGACTGGCTTGGGCCAAGCTATAGGAAATGTTTCCCCTCAGGTATAATGCACGCTTCCTTTCTCAATTTTATTAAAGTTTTTGATTGAAGCAGTCAGGCAAGCGGGCTCACTTTCCATCTCTGTGAAGGGTAAAGATGCTGAGGAGCAAAGCCTCCCCCTGGAGCAGAAGTTGTATGACGCGGCCTCGGTTACCTCCCACTGGATGGATGGTGTTGAAGATCACTTGTTTGCCAGTGCAAGTTTCCTCCCGGAAAAGGTTGAAGCACACCTGTATCATGATGAGGTAAGAAGCCATCAGTGTCATCCGTATTTAATGACGTTAACTTGGAATTGATTCCACCTCACAGTGCATTATTAAGGTTGTATTTGCGGATTGTAGTGGAGGGACCGGAGCTGTGTTTGCTTTGAGACTGTTATACGCCTGAGTGCAGGCGTTAGGGAAAGGTGAGGAGTGAAGACCAAGGATTTCCTCTTGGTCAGTCAAGGCAATCTTGTAACTGGGGATAGGTGACCCAGCTTCTCTAGTGTGTGTGGTGCAGGTTGACTCAACAGTTTGATGCCAAATGCTCCTTTTTTTTTTGTTACCTAGGCCCTCGCAAAAGATATCGAGGAAGTGATTGATGAAGTAAACGAGAAGAAGGATGCCTTCTTCCATGTTGTCCCGGAGCCCAAAAACCAGGATGTGATTGAGGACGCCCTGAGCTGCCTCCAGGACAGGCTGAGTGTGCTGGGGTTAACGGTGAAGCAACAGTGTGAGCACATGAAAGACCAATTGCAGCAGCTGATGGAGTACCAAGTAAGTGGTGCTCTGCATTCAGGATTCATTTCGTTTTACTTAACCATACTGGAGGATTAGCATGGAGTCCGGTTAGAGCACTCACTGCTTGTAGTGCCCCAGCAGATGTACTTTTCCATTTCCGAATTTTAAAAGCACAGAGGATTACTTTTAGTTAACATTTTAGCTCATGATAATATCAAATTAAATAGCAAAACGCAAGGCAGTTTGGAACAATTTAAGAAGTGGGGTGGACTGGCAGAGTGGAGTTACCCTGCAGTGCGGTTGAAATATGTAAAATTCAGGGACTAAGGTGTCACCACTGATGGGAGGGAGTAACTACTGTCTGTACTGAGGGAGTAACAGTCTGATCAGTTTACATAGAGAGTCCCTATTGTATAAACAGTCAGAGGATTTTATAATGCTGGAGGTTGATAGGAAGATTTTTAACATATATAGAAGTTAAATATTAAATTTCTATATGTGCTTTGATTGATTAAAATTGTGCTACAATTGTACTTATCTGCCAAATATTAAATATGTTTGGCAGGTTATAAGAAGAAGCCGTCAGAAACAGTGGCCCGAATTTTACCTTAGGCGGGCGGGCCTGATCGGTGGGCGGGCCTGATCGGCAGGCCTGGGAGCAGCCAGGGAAAGGACCCCCAACTGCAATCGGCCCCCGACCACGATTTCATGCTGGCTGGCCAATTAACGGCCCACCAGCATGAAAGGCCCACTGAAAGGCTCAGCGCTGCCGGTGTGGGGGGTGGCGGGAGGAGGGCGAATGCTGAGGTCGGCGTGGGGAAGCGCGCAATGAAAGCTCCCTGAAGGCAGAGAGCTGCCTCACGGAGCTGGAAGCATTTAAATGCCAAAAATAAAGATTCTAAAAACTAGGAAAAAATACCCACACATCAGAATCGGCCACCTGAACACATACCAGATGAAAATTCTGTTCACACATTTTTACTTAAAAAAATTTAATAACAGAAACCTCATCTCCCCCCGCCCCCTGTGGATGGACAGGCAACGAAAAATCTCTGCTAATTACTACTTTAATGGCCTTAATAAGCCTCTTAATCATCGGCAGGCGCGCGTGAGAGTCGGAAGCGCGCCTGCCGACCAAAATATTGCGCAGAGTGCACAGTGACTTCGGGACGCTCGCCCGACATCATCAGGTGCTGTTTCACGCTCGAGTGGGTTGGGCACACGCCCGCACACCAAGCGAAAAATTCTGCCCAGCAAGTGATTCAACGTGGGGCTGAATGATGAAATGTATCTGAAAACTGTTGGTGATTCTTTCCCGCTTAGGCTGGACAACTGGTCTGGTATGCCTGTATTACTTACACTGCGCTGTGGATAATTGAGACCAAAACGTAAATGGAACAACTAAGACCCATACTGGGCAGTGTGGGAAAGGCTGGAGGAGTTGTCTTCCAGTGCAGTGTGGCTAAATTATGCCAAGGTCTGGAAACAGCAGTCAGAAGTTGGAGCGCATAGTTTGTGTAGAACAGCAGTGTTAATCGAGCACACCTTGCATGGAAGAGCCTTTTCAGCGTTTTGCGAGGGGAGGAGGAGGGAAGTGAAGCACCATGTGGGAAAGACGGGAGAGAGCTAACAGTATAGTCGAAGGGAGATGGCTGATTAGGGGAGAGGGCTTAGGGGAACTGGCATTTCTGCATCTGTTCACGATGCTTTCTTCGCGAGAAAATGAGATAAGTGAGGTGTGGTTTGGAACTGCCTGGAGATGTTGGATTATGCTACCTCCACACTAATCAGACAGATACTCCTTGCTCACAAAGCAGCACTCGTTTGCTTGCATTGTCCTTGCCTGCCTCACTCACACAGTAGAAAGGAGTGCCCAAACTGTAGACCATCTTTGACTCCCAAACCATGACGATCTAACCTTTCAAAACCAGAGTATTTAGTTTACACTTAATTCCCACTTTCTGGTTTGTTCTGTTTGAGTTTGTCTACCTGGAGGTTTCGAAAGGGCTGTTTGTAGAACTGCAACCTAATTGATGGATAAATCACAAGTCAGAACAAGATATCTTAGCGTCACCAACCTGGACTATGTACAGCTTTGTGGGAACATAGAAAGGATAAAAGAACTTGCATCTATATAGCACCTGTCATGACCTCAGGACATCTCAAAGTACTTTACTGCCACTGAAGCATTTCTTAAAGTGTAGTCACAGTTGGAGGAAATGCAGCAGTCAATTTGCATACAGTAAGATCCTAGAAGCAATGAAATAAATGAGTAGATAATCTATTTTAGTGATGTTGGTTGAGAAATATGTATTGACCGAGACACTGGAGAGAGCTCCCCAGTTCTTTGAATAGAGACGTCAGATATTTTACGTCCACCTGAGAGAAAGGCAGCACGTCCGACAGTACAGCACTCCCTCAGTACTACAATCTGTCTACCTTAGGCTAAATTATGTGCCTGAGATTCAGTGCCTGGAAGGTACTTATGATTGCGTTTGTAGGTCAGTTTGATATACAGTACAGTACTTGGTGTGCGTCATCGCTTGTATGTCTCATAGTCGAAACTCATGTGGAAGTTTGACCCTATCAAAACCTCATTGGTGTTCTTTGCTTGTAGACTGAGTTGAAGCTGCTGATTACCTCCCTGGCTGACAGTAAATACATGGTCCTACAAAAACTGGCCGAGGCTTTGGAGCATACTGTCACAGAGCAACTGCAGGTAAAAGTAATTTCTGTCATTCCCAGGTATAAGGGGTAAAATGGAATTCCAAGACAGATATTGGAGGGAAGGGAAGCAACTTCTAAGATGATTACTTTTGTCCCTTTGAAGAGTTTGGGAATTTCTGACTTGCCGTTTTGGTCCATGATTCTTGTTTTGCTGCTAGTACTTCCACAGGAGCTGTTTACTCTAATCCCGTATCCATTTGTCCTTTTTGTATCCCTCCTTTCCAAATATCCATTTTCCTTTTTAACTGACGTTATAGTGTCTGCCTCACTAGTCCTTTGTAGAACCCTCTGTGTGAAAACGTTTTCTCACTTTCCACCTTCATTCTTCCAGTGATAATCTGCAAGATTAACCAACCAGTGAGAAACAGTCTTTCACTCTTTACCCTCTCAAATCCCTTCAGCTGACTTTATCTAACCCTATATAGGGCGGAATCTTCCACTCTGGGATTAGTCTTGTGGCGGGGGCAGGAAGGCTGAGGGACTCATGCCGCAGAGCATACTGGGTAAAGGCACCAAATCGTGCGATGTTCAGCTCGTTAATTATGCAGCCGCAAGGTTCACGCCAAATCTCGTGGCGGGCCAGGCAGGAAGCCGGCTGCCCCGCCAACATGTCCGGGTGACATATTTAAAAGGCAGCTGGACACGTCCCCTCCCCCAGCCCCTTGCAGAGTGGCCCTTCCCCGGACCCCATCGCCCCCTTGGGCCTCACCTCCTGACCTTTTTTCATGTGTTCCTACCTCCCCACCCCGCCCCCACTTCCTTCGTGTGCATGCCATCTGCTGCGCAATAGGCTGCCATCCCCGGGAGGCGAGCGGTACCAATGGCGAAAGCCGTGCCCAGTGGCAGGTAAGTGAGAGGTCTCCGGCGCTGGGGGTGCACACCACGTTTGCTGACCGGGTAACAGAACGGCCTGACTTCCTGCCAGCGGGGCGGAAGGTTTCACAGGGGGGTGCAAGATCCCGGCCTGTAGCCCTGGAGCCTTCAGGACACGCAAATTCCGATCTCGACGTTGACCAGGGGGAAAGGCAACCCGCCATGAACCCGCCACGAAAGCTCCGAAGGGAAGATTGCAACTTGTTTTCTTGCTGGCGGATTTTCGCCTTCTGGCCTCACTCCAAACCTTCCGGTCCCACCCGCCACAATTCCCGGAAGGTTCTACCCAAAGTATTGTGCTGTTAAACAACCATAAACATTGGCTGCTGTCCTGCGATTAATGTTCCCTCTAAACTGCGTGGCTACATTTCAATCGAAAATGGACTGCACGGGGCAATAAACAACCACCGTCCCTCCTCGGATACCCGCAGCCATGCAGCTCTCTGCAATACATCATGCAGAGCAATAAACCGATAGCACACACCAAAGGGAACATTGCCTGAAGTTGAAACCTTGGTGCACTTATAGACTAATTATGTTTATCCCTCCATTTCATGGGCATGTGATTAAGTCAGGTTCGATGTACAAGTGCTTATGTGTTGCCCAAGACCCAAATGACTGTATTACGAGTCGAAATACCATTCAGATCCTCGTTTTCCAGAAACACCGATTAGAAAATGCTTAGGTGATATTTTGACAGGAGTATCGGACCTGACAGCGCAGAAGGAGGTTATTCAGCCTATCACGCCCATGCTAGCTCTTGGAAGGAGCATTCCAATTAGTTCCGCTCTCTCATTTTTCCTTTTCAAATACACGTTCAATTCTCTGTTTGGAAGTTACTATTGAATCTGTTTCCACCACCCTTTCAAGCAATGCTTTCTGGTCAAAACAATGCATGGAGGATGAGTACACGGGATCATAACCTATCTGCCCGAGCAATCGAGTTAATTATCAATAAGGCTGATCAAAGTTATACAGAGGTCCAGCCATTAAAGATTGGACCACTTTTCTCTCATTATTTGTATGCTAGTGGAGGATGTAAAAGAGACCTCCCCTTACAATCTCCTCATCTCTCCCAGCCTGAGATGGTGGGGCTATGGTGAGTGTGTCCATGTGTAGGCTGCATTAAGATTTGTCATTTTCATTCACAGGCTATTTTGCAGGCGGAAGACGACCTGAGGGAATTTGAGACGCGAATTGGCCACTTAAAGGAGAGAGGAGAGGAACTGCAACCAGATCAGGCTATTCTGCTGGACCTTTCTAAAGTCCAGGTTTGGAGTCAATTACTGTAGAAATTTCCCGGGGAAAGGTCGCTGCCAAGATCAGCTCAACCATTGACTAAAACATCTTTTCTTCACAGAAACAGACACTATAGTGTGGGGGAGGGAGGAGAGGTGGGGGCTAATTCTGGCCTGTGCTGAATTCGGGGCCCCTTTCAAGGGCTGGTTTTACACTGCCCCATTTTGCTGTTTTCCCCTTAATAGGATTCCACATAGAAATCGTAGTGTCTGAGGTGGGTGTGATGTGTGTGGAGGTGCGGTTGTAAAAGTAATGTATTTTGTTGGTTGGTTATGTGCGTTGGTTATATATGTAATGGGTTGGTTGATAGGTTGGTCTCTGTGACGTATGTGACTGTGGTTAATTTATAATACTGATGCAGCATTTGGCTTTGGAAATAACTAACACGGATTAACGTGGATCTCCATGGATGTTAACATGGATCTCCATGGATGTTACTAACAGTATTGTGGGTTAGATAGTGCACTCCTGCAGATCCTGGGTACTGTGTGCGACTCTGCCTGAATGGACTGATAATGCAAGGTCAGCCCCTTAAGTATCTCCATGGCATTATCGGCAAGTAGCACTACATGGGTCATGAGAGGACGGGTGAATATTAAGCACCAGCAGGCAGAACAGAGATGCTGGCTATTCTTACAATGTTGGCAATTTTTTTTCAAATCCCTTCTTGGGGGTGGGGAGAGAAGGATTCTTTCAAGAAGTAGCCAAGCAAAGGCAAGGGCATAAATAAAGAGGGTCACGTGGGGAAAAAATTCAAAAGGTGAAATTGGGCCTCCCCTACAACATTGTTTGTGCCAGTTGCCTTCTATAGTGTAGCTGATAGGCAGTCAGTGCAGGCGATCCTGGTGCATTTCATAACACTTTCCATCCTCTTAAAGGATATGTACGAAGAGTTGACGATGATCATTGGGTCCAGCCGCAGCTCTTTAAACCAGAGCCTGGCACTGAGGAGCCAGTATGAACAAGCCCTGCAGGATCTGGCTGATCTGACTGACACAGGCCAAGAGAAGATGTCGCTGGATAAGAGGATCCTGGTCACCTGCAGGGAAGACGTCAAGAACCTTCTGGATAAGCACAAGGTGAGCATGGCGCGGAGGGTCGTAAGCTGTTGCCTATACCCCGCGGATGTGAGGACTGATGGCCAGAGGGGCGTTTCGGAGGCACAGCGAGTGCTCCATTTGACCCACCATCAGTAACAGCGTCTTGATCCTAGCATCCAGTTCTCCCTCCCTAACCCCTCTCCGTCTTGCTACTTCTCTTCCTGCTTTCCTTAACCTGTCTTTTCGAATGTGCTTTCAGCCACTCCCCTCTAGTACTGGTCACAGTTTGTTCCTTCCATGTGGTGTTAAAGGTGCTAAATTATTGTCAGCTGCAAAGTTCTTCAGCTGAAGATTCAAAAGGAGTGGAGTAATCACAGTGAAGTCTTTCCTGTAAGATTGCTTTCCAAATCAGTCCGGTGTTTGTATTTTTTTCACAGGAGTTTTTCCAAGGGTTAGAGTCTCACAAGATCCTTACAGAAACACTTTGTAAAAAAGTAAGCACCTGTACCCATCAAAAAGAAACCAACTCCCAGCAGGAGCTGATGAGCAAGACCTCAGCCTTACTGAAGGAGGCTCACAAGAGAGGTGTGGAACTAGAAAGCGTTTTTGAGGTAAGCTCTTTGACGCGGGGGTTAGAAATGACAGCAGTTTGTCGAGATTTGCAACGCATCCCCCATAAAGGGTAACACAAAAATACCCCCCAACGGCGCCCATGTTGGTCTCCAACCATATTTTCAGGATTCAGGATAATTGTTAGAAGTGAAGTAATCTCAGTTTGTGACGATCAAGCTGTATAATGCAAACACACGAATTAAGAGCAGGAGTAGGCCACTGAAGCCTCTCCGCCATTCAAAAAGATCACAGCTTGATCTGATTGAAACCTCAATTCCACATTCTCACCTACCCTTGATAACTTTTCACCCTGTTGCTTATCAGGAATCTATCTAGCTCTGCCTTAAAGATATAGCAAAGACTCTGATTACACTGCCTTTTGAGGCAGAGAGTTCCAAAGGCTCACAACCCTCTGAGAGAAAAACCTTTTCCTCTTCTCTGCCTTAAATGGACCTCTTATTTTTAAACAGTGACCCCTAGTTCTAGATTCTTCCACAAGAGGAAACACCCTCTCCACATCCACCCTGTCAACACCCCTCAGGATCTTATATGTTTCAATCAAGTTGCCTCCTACTTTTCTAAACTCCAATGGATATAAGCCGAGCCTGTGCAACTTTTCCTCATTAGACAACCTGCCTATTCCAGGTATTCGTCTAGTAAACCTTCTCTGAATTGCCCCAATGCATTTACATCCTTCCTTAAATAAGGAGACCAGTACTGTACACAGTACTCCAGATGTGGTCTCACCAGTGCCCTGCACAACCGAGGCACAACCTCCCTACTTTTGTATTTAACTCCCCTCGCAATAAACGATAACATTCTATTAGCTTTCCTAATTACTTGCTGATAATCTAATATGCACGTGGAACTAATTCCCAACCACATGACAGAGAAATGGCCCCCAAGCCGATTTAACCGGTTGTCCTGGGCTAAATGTTTCTATTGAAATCTCGCAGGAGTTACGTACAGGCTGTTGTAGCCTGCAGGGTGATTTAATAAAATCTCCCTGCTTTCGGACCTGACTATCACCTATTCAGGGCTTTTTCAGGCTCACTTGTGACATGTGTTGGTTCATGGTGTTGCTTTGTGGCACAGCTTCTGGAAGCTTCTACACTTCGTGAGCCTCCCTGGATTTGCTTCCCCCCCGCCCCCGCCATGTTGAATTTTTAACTATTGTTAGAAATGGCACAGGATGGATAATGAGGACCACAAAGGAGCAGCTGTGAGATGAGAGACCAGGGGCACTGGCTGCGCTGGGCAAAGTGTGAACGGTTGGGAGGTCTAAGGTACTTAATTAGGCTAAAGGACCTGAGATTTCACATTCTGTGGCAAGTATTGTTTGTCATGGGAATAGGGAAATGTAACCTCTTGTAATTAGTTTCTTATTTCCCTCAACATGAAAGGAGTTTGGATTCGAGTCAATGCTTGCTGTCCAAGCAACAGACAGAGTGTGTGTTAAAGATTGTGTCAGCCAATAGACAAGTTGGGCCAGTTATGTAAGCATTTCACAAGTTTCACAGTTTAAGAAATGAACTTCTGTTTTAAAGTCCATGTACAAAGAGAGAGCAAGGAGCTCAAGTGCATGACTCGTTTCCTCTCTGTGTCTGTCAATGGTGAGCTTCTCTTGAGTTTCCCTTCACAGCCTGGGAAACATCTGCTATCGGGCTGGGCTGGACTGCAGAACTGGGATGAAGGGGCCGGAGATCTGGGATAACGGGGCCAGAGACTTGGGATAACGGGGCCGGAGATCCTGGGAAACGGGGCTAGATATCTGGGATATTGGGGCCGGGGATTTAGGGTAGTGGCTACCCTCGATGCTGTGAATAGAGAATTCTCTTCTGTTTTGTAGCTCTCAGTAGTCCTGATTTATTTAGTAAATTACCTGTTAGCTTAGAGCCCGTGTCTCCTTTTGAGTGCATATTCAGTCTGCTTTTGAGAAGAGAATCACTGATACGTTTCTGTAGTCAGTGTACAGAGTGAAGATTATCTGTTTTGATTCCTATGCCTTGCAATAGTTTACCTGAATATTGGGCTAAAGAAGGGCACAGTCCAGTTTGCAGGGGACACAAGGTATGTTTTTGGGAGTGACGGGCAGCACTGAACCTAACATAATATCCAGCGGGGGAAAAAACCTGAAGTTGTCACTTACTTTCAACAATTCTTAATCTCCGCTAGCATTTGGAGGCGTGATATCTGAGGTATTCCACTGTCTCCCCTCTTTAGACCTGGACTAACCTGGCGAAGGATTATGAGGCTTTGTACAGGCAACTGGAAGGGGTGGAGAGCAATATCCCCGGAGCTGGACTCGTGGAGGAATCTGAGGAGCGCCTCACTGAACGAATCACTCTGTATCAGGTTGGTTTGCGTTTCGATTGCCGCCCCTTAGCAACGTAGGTACAGGAGGAGGCCATTCAGCATCGCGGGCCTGCTGCGCCATTCAGTTGGACCGTGGCTAATCTGCACTACAACACCATTTACTCACCTTTGCTCCAAGTCCCTGATCCCCTTGTGTAATAACCTAGCGATCTCAATCTCGAAAGCTCCAACTGGCCTCCGGCAACCGCTATCTTCTGGGATCAGAACTACCGATTTTTCACTAATCGTTTCTAATTTCACTCCTAAATGATCTAGCTGTAATTCTAAGATTATGCCCCCCTTGTTCTGAATTCATCCACCGAAGGAAATAGGTTTTGGAGCATAAGAAATAGGAGCAGGAGTCGGCCATTCAGCCCTTCGAGCCCGCTCCACCACTCAGTGAGATTGTGGCTGATCTTCAACTTCAACCCCACTTTCCCACACTATCCCCATGTCCCTTGATGTTTTAACATGTGGAAATCTATTGAACATACTCTTGAACATGTCTTGAACATACTGAGCCTCCACCGTCCTCTGGGGCAGAGAATTCCAAAGATTCACCGCCCTCTGAGTGAAGAAATTTTCTGTGTTTTCTCTGTCTTACCCTAATAAATCTTTTTAAGTTAAGTTTTAAACGCTTTGATCAGATCACCCTTAATTTCCTAAACTGGGGCCTTTAAATTTCTTAATGAGTCTTTTTCCTCATTCTAATATCATCAAACTCTATGTGTAACTGTAAGAATGCTAAAAGGTTCAAGGAAAATTAGTCTTGAAAGGCGTAGGACAGACCTAATGCGGTGTTTAGCCTGTCAGGCCCTGTATATCAAGCTTTGTCCTTGCTAACTTCCAAGTGAATCAACCACGTAAGCGCTCAATGGCTTTACCAAAACACATAGTACTCCAACTATAACCTATATTGCCATACACTTCCATTTCCAGGGAATTATGGATTTGAATCCTTAGTTATCTCCCTTCACCCACATACTACAATGTCTTGCCTTTGAATCCTCCCACATTATATTGCACCTGCCACCACCATCTCGAACCCGTTTGATTTCCCCCCGAAGTTTGTTGACAGTCCTTCTTGAAGTGCGACCAACACTCAGTCAGCCACTTTGCTATGTACTGCCTGAAGTGCGTTTTAACCTGTTTGCGACAAACCCTGGTCTTTGTGGAGTCCAGTCTGAAGGTGTAAATCAGCATTTCCGATTCTTGCAGTTCAGCATTCACACTTCTCGTTACAAGTTTAAAAGAAAATTGTCGTACCATTTACAAACGCAAATGATGTAAATTGTGCCACACGTGTCCAGTACAAGACTTAATGATGCAATAGTTCATGTTGAATCACAGGACACTTAAAAGTGAGAGTGTTGATAGCGAGAAACATTTTTCATTGGCATGAAGGTTAAAGCAAAAAACTGCGGATGCTGGAAATCTGAAACAAAAACAGAAAATGCTGGAAAAACTCAGCAGGTCTAGCAGCATCTGTGATGAGAGAAACAGAGTTAATGTTTTGAGTCCGTATGACCCTCCTTCAGAGCTGAAGAGGAGCGGAAACGTGATGAAATTTACACTGTTTAAGGGGGGGTGGGGCAGGTGGAGTTGGATAGAAGGCCAGGGGTAGGTGGGGACAAAGGAGGGATTGACAAAGATGTCATGAACTAAAGGACGAAGGGAGTGTTAATGGTTGTGGTTAGTGCTTAAAAAAGGTGCTAATAGTGGCATAAAGGTAAGAAAGCAGAATGTGATTATAGCAGAACAAGGGTAGCATTGTGTGAAAGAACAACATGGAACAAGTAACAGATGGCCCTGAAGGGGATGGGGTGGGGGGAGGGGGCAGTGGTAGGAAAAAAAGGATAGATAATGGGATAGAAGGAGGGATAAAACCACGGATAAATGAGTAAAAATAAAAATAAGTGGATAAAAAATTAAAATGAATGTGGAAAAAAGGGGATTAAAAAAGGGGGTGGGGATGGAGGAGAGAGTTCATGGTCTGAAGTTGTTGAACTCAATGTTAAGTCCGGAAGGCTGTAAAGTGCCTAGTCAGAAGATGAGGTGCTGTTCCTCCAGTTTGCGTTGAGCTTCACTGGAACAATGCAGCAAGCCAAGGACAGACATGTGGGCATGAGAGCAGGGTGGTGTGTTGAAATGGTAAGCGACAGGGAGGTCTGGGTAATGCTTGTGGACAGACTGAAGGTGTTCCGCAAAGCGGTCACCCAGTCTGCGTTTGGTCTCCCCGATGTAGAGGAGACCGCATTGGGAGCAGTGAATGCAGTAGACCAAACTGAAGGAGGTACAAGTGAAGTGCTGCTTCACCTGAAAGGAGCGTTTGGGCCCTTGGATGGTGAGGAGGTAAAGGGGCAGGTGTTGCACCTTCACTAGCATGGAGCTGGATTCAATAGTAACTTTCTAAAGGGAATATGATAAATACTTGAAAAGGAAATATTTCAGGGGTGTGAGGAAAGAGCAGAGACAACTGGGACTAAGTGGGTAGCTCGTTCAAAGAGCCAGTATGGGCACAGTGGACTGAATGGCCTCCTCCTGCCCTGTATGATACTATGATTCTAAAGTAAAGGTGAACGCTTGATGGTGGCTGTGTTTCAGATAACGAGTCAATATTTGTGGCTTTGAGTTGTGGATAGATTGGGATGCTGTATAGATGGACTCTTTGCAGGACTGCTCGGTATTTAGTGCCTGTGCTTAAAGAAGGAGAATGTTTCCTAGGTTGAATATAAGATTTAACAAATACATGTTCTGGCCTCTCTCCATTTCAGCGGTTGAAAGGCAGCTTGACTGAGCATCAGCCACAGTTGTACCAAGTGCTGGAAGATGGGAAGAGGCTCCTGACGTCCATCAGTTGTGCAGACCTGGAGGTTCAGATAGCCCAGCTGGGTGAGCACTGGCTCTCCAGCACTACCAGAGTGAGCAGGGAGTTACATCGGCTCGAGACTGTCCTCAAACACTGGAACAGGTAAAAGGGAGAATTTTTCCGTGAAGCTAAAATGTGGCTCCAGCCGCCAAAGGTTCAACCCTGTGATGTTTTCCGGAATAAAACACTTTATAGCATCTTTCACCTCGAGATCTGGGGACTTCAGGATCTCTCAAAGCGCTTCACAATCAAGTGCGGTCACTGTTGTCATGTAAGGAATGCGACAGCCAATTTGCACACAGCAAACTCCCACAAACTGCAATATGATAATGACCAGATAGTCTGTTTTTGTGATGCTTATTGAGGGATAATTATTGGCCAGGGCGCAGTGAATAATGCCCCTGCACATCTTTGAGCTAATGCCCCGGGATCTTTTACATCCACATGAGAGGGCAGGCGAGGCCTCAGCTTCAACCTCTCGTCCGAAAGACAACACCTCCAACATTGCCGAACTCCTTCCATACTGCATTGGCACGTCAGCCTAGATTATGTGCTCATGTATATGAAATGTGGCTTGAAGCAATGACCATCTGACTTAGAGGCAAGGGTGCTACCCGCTGAGCCAAACTTGCAGTCATTCGTTCAAACAGATGAAGAAAGAGCACTAAAAATAACCTTTTTACCTCACCACCATGCCCTGGTGGCTTAGGAATGGCTGAACTGTGTCACCTGAGCCAGTCATCCTTCAGGTGTGAGTTTGGAGCGAGAAGCTCAACAGGCTATTCAACTATAGAGTCATCACAGCCGTTTCTGATCCTGCCCTCAAATAAAATGCCCAAACGCAAGCTCACTGGATGGTGCCCAAGAACAGGCGCCCTGGCTCACTGAGGCCAGCTACCAACCCTAATGCCACAGAGGTTAAAGGTTACTATGACAGAACCTGTCCCTTAGATAACCTTATCCTCCTTCAAGTACCATGCCCTAAGAGGGTGTGGGCAAGGATGGACTTCCATTGGATTGGTCCATGGTTACGCTTGGCAAAGTACTGCAGTGATTTTCCGTTGCCTTCTGCCGCATGGCTGACTAGGAAGTCTCCCGCTCTTATGGTCTGCCATCGCCTGGAAGGATTTGCCAGCTGATAATCTACCTGTTAGGCCATGTTATGAACATGTCTTCCAATGACCAGTGGGACTTTTAAACCCAGAGCTTCCAACCCAGAGGTAGGGACTCTCCCATTGCGCCACAAGACTTCCCCCTCAGATATAAAGTTGCCTTTTACCAGCCGATTGATAAGGGGCAGTGAAAGGGTTTAACCTGAAACGAGAGCCACTCCTGCAGAAAGATCAGACACTAGTTTATGGAGGCAATTTGCATCACAGGGCAGAATCGCCCGGTCCCGCTGGCAGTGGGCATCATGGTGGGCGTGAGCAGACACTGTGGCGGGAAGGCCAGAAATCGGTTTTACACCGTAGCGAAGCCGGCTTGCGATCGTTCGCTCCGCCCGTCAAGCGGGGCTGCGTTTCCCACCTCCGCTCGTCGGGAACCTAATTTCAATACTTTAGCGTCTCATTACAAGCCCTGCTCGCCAGAATCATCTCCCCCACGCTGGATCATCCGATCACGCCAATGTGTTTCACAACTGTCCACAAGCAACGTGTCCCTGGCGAGCTGCACTTCGCTTGGGTCTTGAGGTTTGTTTGCCCACCTTGCTTCATACAGCGCTCGCAGTCATCAGCGCCAGGCTTCGCAGGCAGCACCACATCACTTTTAGGGGGGACTCATGGTCAGTTCTCTACCTACCAGACCAACCGTAAGGCAGGGGTGACTTTTCAATGCTGCTGGGCTAGGCCTTGTTTTGGGAAGGGGCAGAAGTGGCCTCCGGTAAGGGAAGAGGCTGCAGGGCGAGGTCTGTACCGGGGAAGTGGGATATCCCAAGGTGTGTGTGTGGGGGCACATGTTGATCTGTGCAAGTGGCCTCAAAATGGTGAGGGCTGAGGAGGCAGTCTCCAGAGGAGATGAGGCCAGATGGAGATGTGAGGGTGTGTGTGTGAGAGAGTGAGTGGTGATGTCCCTTGAGCTGACAGTGAGTGAGATGCCTGTGAATGTGTGATGGCCTTGTGAGTGTGTGAGTTTAGAGTGATGAGATGGTTGCCTTACCCTGGTGGCAGGGATGAGATCATTCATCCACTTTCTGCACTGGATGGCCAACCTCTTGTGTGCAGCGTTGGCACTGACCACCCCTGCCACTGCCTCCCGAGCCAGAGCAGTGAGATTGCTGGACCTCCTGCGGCCAGAGCGGGAGTGGAAGACATCATGACGGGCCTCCGAAAGGCATTGCAGTGACTGGTCACTGAACTCTTCCTGGCTTTCAGGGCCATGTCTTCACTGGAGCAGTCCTGCGCTGTGAGAACTGTGTGAGTGGCTGCGGTTTAGAGATGGCGCCTGGAGTGATGAAACAGTGTGGCGGGCGATTCAGAGGCTGCCCGCCAGAGACAGAGTGTTTCCTGTGGCTGAATAATTAATGAGGCGGGAAGCGGACGATAAAGCGCGAAAACCCGCCATTGCCGCCGGCGGGTAAAACGTCATTTTTCGCACCTGTTACCGCACTTGGTGCAAACCTGGGACGATTCCGCCCGGAGAGTTTGTTATGGAAAACGTTGATAAGTGCCTGCGGGTAATCATTTTCACCTGTGCTTTTGTGATAACTACTTTGCACACTTCCTGCGGCTTCACTTGTTTTATCTGGCGTTTAAAACTGGGGAAGCATGGAGCTTTGTCTCATTGCCATGACGATGAGTTCTTATGTGAGTCAGCTAACGGCCACTTTGTTCTTAAATGACGCGTTTTGATGTAGGCTCTGACCAACTGTTTTTACATTATTTTAAATGTGGCTTTTTGATCACTAAATTCAAAAATCTACCACTTTGTTCTTTTAAATGGTGGAAATTCATGTTTTCCTGGGCTACTTTTCATCCCCCCCCTTGCTGTGTTTACCTCCGTGTTATCCACAAGATTTTACAATGTTTTCTGTTCAGTCACTTCCTGCTGGTTTGTTACATTGCAGTTGGAAATAGTTCCTGTGCGTGGGATGTTTTTGTTTGAAATAAGATTTGATTTTGTTGGATACTTACTCCATCCCAATGTAAAATGTTAAGATGGGAGTGAGGTGGGATTTACGCTGTGCTTTTTCTGTTAGTTTAGGGTGTGAACCTACTGTCCTTGAATCAGTAGGGGGAGGTGGTAGGGTGATGGATAGGGGGCACGTTTAGTTAAGAGTATTAATAACCCAGAGGTTGGGAGTTCAAATCTCACCAGAGCTAATTACGAAATTGAACTCAGTAAACCTGGTGGATTTGCGAGGCTGTCAAATTGTAAAAAAACCCAACTGCCTTCACTAATGCCCTTCAGGGAAGGGAACCAACCACCACTCCCTGCCCTGAGCAAGTGACTCCGCGTCCACATTATATGGCTGACTCAACCCACTGGGTGGTCAGGGCAACTAGGGTGGGCACCAGACGCTCACTTGCTAGCATCACCCACATCTCAAGAACAAATAATAACAAAGAGACCATGGCCTAAGTTCCCTGAGTATGAGCCAGCACGAAGGAGCTATGAGAAAACTGTAGCTGTGAAGAAGCTTTATGGCAGGACGAGGGAAATCAGGGATGCGCAAGAGGCCAGTGATGGAGGGGCGCAGAGATCTCAAGGTTGTGAGGCTGGGGGAGGTTGCAAAGATCGTGAAAAATAGAAGCAGGAATAGACCACATGACTCCTTGAGCCTGTGCTGCCATTCAATAAGAATATGATTGACCTTCTACTTCAACTCCACATTCCTGCCCTTGCCCAATATCCTTTGATTCCTTTAGTGACTAATAAGTTGATAATCTCAGCCTTGAATATACTTAAAGACTGAGCTCTCCACAGCTCTCCGGGGTAGAGAATTTCAAAGATTCACAACTCTCTTAGTGAAGAAATTTCTTCTCATGTCACTCATAAAATGGCCAGCCTCCTACCCTGAGACTATGACACCTGGTCCTAGGTTCTTCAGCCGCGGAAACAGCCTCTACCTTTCAAGCCCTCTAAGAATATTATTGTGAGGGGAGAGGCCTTGAAGGGGTTTGAACACAAGGGTGAGAGTGTTGAAATTGAGATGTAGCTGGATCAGGACCCAGTGAAACTCAGTGGACACGAGTGAACGGGAGTTGGTGTCAGTTAGGACACAGGAAGTGTAAAAGACAAAGTGAGGATTGCTTTCGTACACCCCACCCTTTCCCCACACCCAATTCCTGGGGCGCACCCGATGTGCGCTACTTCACCTTATGTGACTTGAAACTGGCTGGATTTCCTAGGACAGAACCTCCCTGGAGCAACCCCACCCATGGGACGCTCTTGAGCCTAGAAATGGGCGGTGTGGAAATCCGACCAGCGGTTCAGGTCCAAGAGGCCTCTAGCCTCGCAGTGGTGGTGGTCGCAAGCCAGCAGCCCGAAACCATGCAGTCGCCAAGGTTAGTGTTCGGTTGCTGGCAAAGGAAGACTCCTTACCTTTGAGCCTCCATGCTCCTGGCGACTGCCCCCTGTGGTTGCCATGCTGGGAGAGAACTGCAGTCCTTACTCGAGGGGATGAGGGAACACAGGCCTTGGGCAGTGAGTAAATAAGCAGTGCAGGGTTGCAGCCTTAGCTTGCTCATAGTTGAGATGATACATTGTTATCACGTTCCAAAGAAACTATGTGCGATTCCATTCAGAGCTGAGAGTTCCCTCAAGACAAATAAATCCAGGTCTCCGCCCCATTAAATTTGCCCATTTGTTTCGCCACGGCATTGTTTTCAAAGCCCGTGTAGCTTTATCAACCTGACCAGTTGCCTCATTTCACTCGGATTAACTCTTCTTCAATACCTTGCTTCCTGCCAGGTACCAGGCAGAATATGCAGAGCTGAATCAATGGCTCCAGTCTGCAAAGGAGCGCCTGGAGTTCTGGAAGCTACAGTCGGTGACCCTCCCGCAAGAGCTAGACGCTGTCAGGAACCATCTTAGCTCGTTTCTGGTGAGTTGACACCCACTTCACGTCCTGACGTTTGCTATCTTTGTGGTAAATATCTCAATATCTGCTCGTTCAGTCATGATGTGCCTGTGCGCGACCTTATTGAAATCTCCCCGAGGCCACTAAGGGTTACGATGAGGTAACTGGTGAAGGATGGTGGCTGCTGATCAGTGAGAGGATTCATGCACCTCCTCCAGGTTAGGGATGAGCAATGACTGACACCCACATCCCATGAACGAGTAAAATTTTGTAAAGCAGACTTGAAGTGGAGGAGAGAAAAGATGTCCTTACATAGTTGGAATGTGGGAGTCTCTGCAATAAACCGTTGTTGATGCAGAGTCCAGAAATCAGAAATTAGATAGTTGCTTGAAAAAATAAGAGGAAAGTGGGATTAGAGTTGAGAAGCAAGTGGAGAAAAGCACTAGGATAGACTTGATGGACAGAGCGGTCTGTTTCCTGATAACTCAGTACTGTTAGCTCGGCAGTCTTGTTCAGTGTGAAAAGAAAATGTCTGACCAACCAGGTAGACAGTGAGCTGTCCCTCCCTGTGGTGCAGGACCTGTAGCTTAGGAAGTTGTGTCTCTTTCCCAAGTTGGTAAGAACATGGGCCAATTTGATGTGATTATTCTGACAAACCTGCTCTATAGTATTGAGCTGAAACTAGCAGAGTATTATTCTCCCTAAAGGTCATGTTACCATGTGTAAAAGGCACCAACAAGCTCCTAAAGTCTCTCTTGGCCTCCCATCTCCGCCAAGAAAGGAATTAACTGTTTGAAGGCACCCCTACCTCTTGAGTATTGTCAGATCGAGCCAGTAGCCCACCCATCATTACGTAGGACAATTTTAATTTCCACAAGGAGCCTGAGATTCTAAATCCGAATTCTTCACTCCTAATCATCATCCGTTTGAGTGAACAAGTAACATCTACACTTCCCCTGCAGTGTCCCACCAGTAATAATAAAAAGTAAGAATTGCATTTATATGGTGCCATTCATGACCACTGGATGCCCCAAAGTGCTTTACAGCCAAGGAAGTACTTTTGAAGTGTAGTCACTGTTGTAAAGTAAGATACTCAGCAGCAAATTTGCACACACAGCGTGCTCCCAAAGTCAGCAATGTGATAATGACTGGATAATCTTTTTTTTTTTCCTTTATTCTTTCATGGGATGTGGTTGTCAGTGGCAAGGCCAGCATTCGTTGCCCTTGAACTGGGTGGCTTGCTAGGCCATTTCGGAGGGCAGTTAAGAGTCAACCACATTGCTGTGGGCTCAGAGTCACATGTAGGCCAGACCTGGTAAGGACAGCAGATTTCCTTCCCTAAGGGCCATTTTATAACAATCATTTCATGGTCACCATTATGGAGACTAGCTTTCAATTCCAGAGTTTATTAATTGAATTTAAATTCCACTAGCTGCTGTGATGGGATTTGTACCCATGTCCCACAGCATTAGCCTGGGCCTCTGAATTGAAAGCTGGTCTTGGTAATGGTGACCATGAAACTATCATCAATTGTTGTAAAAACCCATCTGGTTCACTAATGGAAAGGAAATCTGCCATCCTTACCTGGTCTGGCCTACATATGACTCCAGACCCGCAGCAATGTGGTTGACTCTTAACTGCCCTCAGTCCAAGGGCATTCAGGTTTGGGTAACAAATGCTGGCCCTCACAGTGATGCCCACATCCCCTAACGGAATTTTTAAAAAATAAGGAAAAACTGATTCCACTGGCAGGAACGTTGATAGCCAGAACATTCAAAATAACTAGGAGAGAGATGAGGAGAGCTTATTTTACACAGAGTTCTTATGATCTGGAATGCACTCCCTGAAAGGATGTTGGAAGCAGATTCGGAAGGGAATTGGATATATACTTAAAAAGGCAAAGTTCGCACGACTATGGGACAGAGTGAGATAGTGAATGGCTCTTTCAAACAGTTGCCACAGGCACAATAGGCCTTCCCCTGTGCTGTATGATTCTAATAGCGCACGTTTTGAATAGGCTGATTTATGTTTTTTTTCCCCATGTGGTGAACCATTAATAACTGCACACAACTAGTTCTTTTAATAATGGTCTGGCTTAGAAGTAATGCTCGAGCAATTGTGCAAGCCTTCTCCTGACTTGATTTCCTTTTCCAGGAATTTTCTAAGGAGGTTGACACCAAGTCCTCCCTCAAGTCCTCAGTGTTGAGCAGAGGAAACCAGCTGCTGCGGCTCAAAAAGGTGGACACAGCAGCCTTGCGCTCCGGGCTGGCCCAGACTGACAGTCAGTGGACGGAACTCCTTACTCAAATCCCATTGGTCCAAGAGAAGCTGCATCAGGTATTGGAGGGATTCATGTGTCACCTGGTCAAGGGGATCTGTTCTGAACCTAGTGTGCGTGAAGAATTTGGTTGACACAGGTTTCCCAGTAGGAGTCTGCAGGAGGGAGAGAACTCACTGATTCCTTCCTTCTCATGTTCTCTATGGCATCTTGTTCAGAAAGACACAGACCTGGAGGGAGATATTGAGGCACAGCGGTTACTTTTGGGATTGATTCAGGTCCTTGTGTGGGGCACTGGGATTAGCTTTGGATTGTTCCAGCAATGAACCAGCACAGATTCAATGGGCTGAGTGGCCTTCTTCTGTACTCAAAAGGCCTGTGGTTTGTAAGCCACTGCTGCTGTTGTGTGAACGTAGATGTGAGTGTCTGGCAAATGTGTGACCACAAGGCACCTCAACCAAGCTAAATCTAGTCTTCAACTCTCGGGGTTTCCTGGCTGCTTCCCCTTCTCACCCACCCCTCCCCCACCCAATGACATGGGTACTGAGAATAACTGTAGCACACAGACCCCTAATCTGCTTGTGATTGAGCATTGGGTGTTGAAGCACGGCTGAGGAAGCAATCCCAGGACCTTCTGGTCTGTGTGGCTTCACTCACTGGACCATCCGAGGAGCCGACTAAGGCTAACGTCACCCATTCACACAGGAACTAACTGATTCTGTGAAGGTATTGGTTGGAGAGGTTGGACTCAGCAGTAAATATTAATCTTCTTGCCTATGTTTCAGTACATAGACATTTATCTAAAATGATTTACCCAAACCCACATGCCATCTTCTGTGGGTTTTATCATGCTGTTGATTGCGGCCCCTATTTTAATTTAAAGTATTAAGCCCCTACTTAAGTGTCAATGTGCAAGATTGATGTTGACAGTGGAGGGGGTTGAAAATCTTTCATTTCTCAGCTTCAGATGGAGAAATTGCCTTCACGTACAGCCATCAACGAGCTCATGAACTGGATCTCACTCATGGATCAAATCATTGAAGAGGATGATGAGAGGATCAAAAGTGCAGTGGGTTCACAGATGATAGAACAATGCCTCAAAAAGTACAAGGTAAGGAAGAAAATGTGTCATAGGCTTGTATTCCCTCGAATGTAGAAGATTAATTGAATTTAAGGTGATGAAAAGATTTGATAGGGTTGATGGAGAGAAACAGAACAGTAAAGGAGATAAGGAAACGGAGTTCCTCAAATGTGTACAAGCTTCCTTTCTAACTCACTATGTATAAACCACAACAAGGGAAGATTCACTATAGGATCTAGTAATTGGGAATGAATCAGAGCAGATAAGAGAAGTAAAAGTAGGGAAGCATCTAGGCAGTAGCGACCATAATATAATAATGCTTTAAGATGATGATAGGGAAGGACATAAGTATGATGAAAACCAAGTTAATCGATTAGAGAAAATCTGATTTGAGAGACTGAGAATAGAACTTGGGGAAAATAAAATAGGGAGCATTATTGGTAAACAGCGATGTAGAAAAACAATGGGAAACATTTAAAACGGTGTTCAGCAGAATGCAGGAAAATACACTCTGCTAAAAGGAAAGAACAAACTAAACACTAGTGAGACTCCATAGATGAATAAAGATATAAGGGGGCACAGCTGAGGGTTTGAAAAGGGACAATTGTTAAGTACATAGACAGCAGAGGAATACAAGATCAGAGAGAATATGAAGTGACTAGGAAAGAAGTTAAAATTAAACAATTAGAAAGGCAAAGAGGAACTATAAAATTAAATTATCAAGGAACATAAAACAAAATAGTGATGTATTTTACAGGCCCATCAGTAAAAAAAGGAAGGCTGTAATGAGAATGGGACCATTAAGGGATAGAAAGGATAATATCACAGGTAACAATAAAGCAATAGCAGAAATGTTAAATCATTATTTCACTTTGGTATTCATTGAGTAATGGGATGAGTAATAAGATAAAATAAAAAGGGAATTATTGAATAAACTAAACAAATTCAAAGAGGATTAACCCCTTGGTTGGGATAGATTGCATCCATGTACTTTAAAAGAATCTAGGGAAGAGATAGAGGCATTACTACGCACATTTAATAGTCTGTTAGAAAAAGGTGTAGTGCCAGGGGGCTGGTGGATGGCTAATGTAATGCCTATATTGAAGAAGGGGAACAGAACATTATCAGGGAATTAATTATAAGCCAGTTAGCATAATGTTGATGGTAGGAAAAATAATTGAATTCCTACAAAAAGAGAGATTAGAAGAACAACTAGAAATGAGAAATATAATAATGAATAGTCAGTATGGATTTCAAGAGGGAAAATCTTGTTTGACCAACCTCATTGATAATTTTGATGCGGTAACAGAGAGAGTAGACATTGATAATGCAGTAGATGTAATTTATTTGGATGTTCAAAATGCCTTCAATAAGGTGCCCCATAATAAACTAATGAATAAGGTCAGAGAATGTGGAGTCAGGGGGCAAGCAGCAGAATGGATTGCTAGCTGGCTTCAAGACAGAAAATGGAAAGTGGTGTTCCACAAGGATCAGTGCTGGTACCACTGCTGTTCGCATTTTACGTTAACGATTTGGACTTTGGAACCAAAAGCACAATTTCTAAATTTGTGGATGACACCAAATTGGTTTGGGGGTTGAGGGTTGGGGGCTGGTGGGTGGTCAAACTGAGGAGGACTGCGACAAATTACAGGAGGATATTAATAAAAGTGCAGAATGGGCAAATGATTGGCAGATTAAGTTCAATACATATAAACGCGAGGCAGTACATTTTGTTAGAAAGAATAGGGAGGTCAGTTATTACTTGGAAGGTACAATTCTTGGTGGGGTAGAGGAACAAAGAGATCTCAGAGTTCAAATACATCAATCACTAAAAATTGCACCATAGGTTAGCATAGAGAAAAAGCAAATCAAGCACTAGGCTTTATTTCTGGAGGGATACATTGGAAAAGTAGAGAAATTATGCTGAACTTGTATCGAACCTTGGTTAGACCACACTTAGAACACTGCGTGCAATTCTGGTCTCCATATTATAAAAAGGATATAGAGGCACTGAAAAGGGTGCAGAGATTTACAAGGATGATACCAGAACTGTGTAGGTATACATATCAACAATGGACTGACCAGGCTGGGTCTCTTCTCTCTTAGTAAAAGGTCTTTAAAATTATGAAAGGTTTTGATAGAGTGGATACAAAGAGAATGTTTCCTCTTGTGAAGCGGACATCAATATAAAATAATCACCAAGAAATCCAGTGGGGAATTCAGAAGAAACCTCTTTGTCCAGAGAGTGTTGAGAATGTGGATCTTGCTACCAAAGGGAGTGGTTGACGTGAATAGTATGGAATAGATGCTTGTAAGAGGAAGCTAGACAAGCACAAGAGGGAGAAGGAGAGATGATTACGATAGTAGATTTAGATGAGAAAAGATGGCAGAAGGCCCAAGTGGAACATAAACACCAGCACGGACTGATTGGACTGAATAGCCTTTTTCTGTGCTCTATATCTGATGTAAACTCCTTTCCCTGGTGAAAGAGTCCAGGACAAGGTGGCATAACCTTAAAATTAGAGCTGGATCATTCAGAGGTGATGTCAGAAAGGACCTCTTCACACCATGAGTAGTAGAAGTCTGGAACTCTCTTCCAAAAAGATGTTAAGGCTAGGGGGTCAGTTGAAAATTTCAAGACTGAGATTGACACACCTTTGTTAGGATAAAGGTATCCAGGGTTACAGAAGCAAGGCAGGTAGATGGTGTTAAGATACAGATCAGCCATGATCTAATTGGATGGTGGAACAGACTGAAAGAGCTGAATGGCCTCCTCCAGTTTGCATGATTCTAAAAAGTAGAAGGTAAAGATGAACCTGTATTTATATAGCTCCTTATCAGATTCTCAGAACATCCCAAAGTGCTTTGTAACCAATGAATTGCTTCTGAGGTGTGGAATTGTCCCAGATTTGCACTCAGTGTGGTAGCGGGCGTGAAAAAAGTCGTTTTACCGGCCGGCCGCAATGGTGGGTTTTCAAGCTGTACGGTCCCATGTCCGGTGCATCACACCTCAATAATAATGCATTCACGGGAAACACTCCGGATCGCTGCCTGCCCTGCCGTCACCTCAGGCCACCAATAACCCGGGCGCCACATTTAGACAGCGCCCCTGCACAGTGCAGTCTTTGTGTTCCTTTTGGCTTCGGTACCATCACAATAGGTGAACTCCAGTTGCTGCAAGTCAACTCAATAATGTCGTTCCTGAGCATCAATTCAATTTCGTTCTGCACTTGACATAATTTTACTGGATTCAACCTGTAAGGATGTTGCTTGATTGGAACAGAATTCCCCACATCTACATCATGTACAGCCACCTTTGTTTTTCCCAATTTATCCCTGCACTTAGTTCGATGTGACTGCAATAGCTCTCTCAAGTCCCTTCGATTCTTATCTGGAAGGTAACTCAGTATCTCATTCAAATTCTTAAGCACCTCCTCATTGTCCAATTGAATTCGAGGAAAGACCATTTCAGAATCTTCCTTTTCTTGATACATCGCTACTAATACTTCTTTTTGACTGTCCTCCCTATCGAAGTACTTTTTGACCATATTTATATGACATACCCTCTGGAGTGCTTACCAAATAACTCACTTCACTTAATTTCTTTTCAATTTGGCAAGGCCCACTAAACCTGGCTTTTAATGGTTTGCCTGATACTGGCAACAAAACTAACATTTTTTCCCCATCTACAAAGCTACGAGTCTTTGCCCTCCTATCTGCTTCTGTCTTCACTACCGGCTGTGATATTTTTAAATGTTCTTTAACTAATCCAAATGCTGTGTTCAATCTTTCCCTGAACTTTGATACATAGTCCAAGAGTGTGGCTTCTGAATTCTTACTCACTAACTTCTCCTTCACTCTCTGTTCCCGAACAATCTTATCAAAGACAGTATCAGCTAATTGCACTTCAGTCTCTTTGCCCTGTCTCCTAGACCCCTCTTCCTGTCTCAACTTATGCATCTGTTACCACACAGTCTGGAATCAAACCAGGATGTTCTTACTGCAATACTGATTGCTTTTCCACAGGCTGTTCGACTATAGTAGGCATCACCAACATATGTGACCCAGCTGCATAATTTCCTAAGATGACTTGAACCCCTGGAATTGGCAATTTCTCCACTACTCCTACAATCGCTTCACCTGTTTTCAAGCTACTTTTCAAATTCACCTTGCACAATGGAACTTTTTTAGTTTCTCTATAAATTCCCCTTATTTTAATATCTTCTCCTGCAAAATTCCCTCTGGACAACAAATGTCACTATCCCATATCATTAAGGACTGACTGGCTCCCGTATCCTTTAAAATCTGTATATCTTTGCCAACTCCACCTTGTACACATGAAAAGACTTTTCCCTCACAGATGAAATCTTCAAACATGTCTGCAATCTGCCTGTTGACATTCCTTTGAACAGGCTTTGAACCCATTTTCACACCTTCAGCTAATACCTGTGCTTGCTTTTCTACTTTAACAATCCTACTAGTTTGTCTTGTTCTAAAGCCACTGATTTTACAGCACCTTTCGTAGTTCCTCCTACTCCACAAGGTTTCCCACGTAACCCCCAGCACATTGACTTCACATGGCCAATCTTATTACAAAGAAAGCATTTAAGCTTTCTTACGTCCCTTCCACTCGGCACCTTTCTTCCTAGTCTGAGGTGAAATCTCCTTAGAATCTCCAGCTGTTCCTTCTCTTCCTTGACTACCTACCTACCTCTCACCTTCCCATTTACTATCCCTCTCAGATTTAAAAGGGTGTCGATAAAAAGGTTTTGATTTATGGACCAGCTCATAATTATCTGCTATCTCTGCTGCCTGCCTAGCAGTTTTAACCCTTTATTCCTCCACATGGGTTCTTACTACTGAAGGAAGTGAGTCTTTAAATTCTTCTGAAAGAATTACTTTTCTAAGGGCTTCATAGGTTCCCTCTATTTTAATGCCCTTATACCATGTCAAAATTACTTCGTTTGACTCTTTCAAACTCAATATAAGTCTATCCAGACTGTTTTCTCACATTTCAAAATTTCTGTCTGTATGTCCCTGGAACCAACTCACAGGCACTCAGAATAGCCTTCTTCACTGCATCATCTTCACCAGGTATTTCTTCTGACAGTGATGTATATAACTCATTAGCTCTACCCACCAACCCAGGCTGTAATAGCAATGTCCAGATTTCTTTTGGCCATTTCATCTGTTTAGCTATCTTCTCAAATGAGATAAAGAATGCTTCGACACCTCTTTCTTCAAACTTTGGAAGAGCTTGTACAAATTTAAAAATCTCCCCACTGGGCTCTGTTAAGTCCTTCCTCACCTTCTGGTGTCTCTTTTTTAACTGCCAGCTTTTTATGCTGGAATTCTCTGCCCCTCTCTTTTTCTCTTTCCTCCATTGCTAATTTCTTCAGTTCCAATTCCCTTTCCTGTTTTCCTTCTCTCTCTCCTGCCTTTCTGCTGTTCCTTTCGAAATGCTTGTTCCCTTTCCTCCAATTCAGTTTTTTTTCATTTGCAACTGAATTTGAGCCCATCCCAATGACTCGTCTCTTGGAGAGCTCAGTCTCTCGGGTATTCCTTCCAATTTCAAATGCTGTGCTATGCCTTCATTTATGTCTGATTTCCTTACCCCTTTCACAGCATCTACAAAACACATTTAATGTAAGTGGTTGCTGTTGTAGGGTTAGAGCTTTGACATTGCTTTGGTGGCACGCTATTGGAGCCATCAGTCCATTACTGTGTAGCAGTAAAGGGTGTACAGGGTAAATTTTGCACTGAGTCCATAACCTCAGGTACAAGGCAGAGAAGCTGAGCAGGTGCATGAGGAAGAGAGTCGATTCTGGGCAGGGTGTCCTTTTCCTTGTTAGAAATGTCGATTTGGGAGCTGATTTGTTACCGATGGCACACTGGGTCGGGAAAATAGGAAGACTGGGTGGGTGGAACAGAGATTGATGCTGTCAACAATCAGTTCAAAAATGTAAATTGCAATTACTTCAAACCTAAACCTTGCATTTGCCTAATTGGTTATCTGTAGATCCCAGGTGCATTGAGCTCTGTTGAACACTAACTCTCGGGATTGTTCTAATTATAACATATTTGTATTTTGCAGGCTTTCAAGATTGATTTGACCTGTAAGCAGCTGACAGTGGACTTTGTGAACCAATCAGTGTTACAGATCAGTAGTCATGATGTGGAGAGCAAGCGCAGTGACAAGACAGATTTCGCTGAGCGTCTTGGAGTAATGAATAGGAGGTGGCAACTGCTGCAAGGGCTCATTACTGAGAAGGTAACCGATAGATTCACTCATTATCCTGGACTGATTTCGATCAACCTGAGAGACTTGGAGAGGAATTTTCCAGATTACTTTTCTTCCTTTGTGGCCCTGAGTTTCTTGCTATTTGTTTTTTTTTTGCCTCTCTCAGGAGATTACCTGGCTGTGAAAAAGGCCAGGATGTGTCCAGTCCCGGTGCTCCAGGCATCATGAGTTGGGGTGGGCTTTATGGACCAGCCGGACTTCATTGTTGAGCAAAACAATACCTGGATTAATGACATAAGTAACAAGCAAGAATTGTTGAACTGGAGTGCCATGTTCAGCCATTGTAAGAGGCGCCTTTGTCACTATGTAATGCTTGTGGCACTAAACTCCTGCCAGTGGAGTTTGCCGATGACAAGTTTGGTGGCACAGTAAATAGTGTGGATGGGAGCAGACAATTGCAAAGAGACACTGATGGACGACATGAGTCGACAAAACTGTGGCAGATGGAGTTCATTTTGGTGAAGGTCATTGAGTGTGATCACCCACTTTCAGCCTAAGAAAGTTGGACTAGATTATTTCCTAAATGGTGAGCAGCTAGGAATTGGGAAGGAGCAGAGAGTTCCAAGTATAGGAATCACGAAAAGCTAGTTGGGCCGGTTCAAAAATAATTAAAAAGGCCCGTGGAATGTTGCCCTTTACCCCTAGGAATATAAAGTTGTGGAATATATTATTATTATATAAAGCTCTGGTTAGGCCACATTTAAATTACTACATTCAATTACTTGCACCGCAGCAACTCAGCAAGACTCCTTCGACAGCACCTTCCAAACCCCCGACCTCTACCACCTAGAAAGATAAGGGCAGCAGATGCATAGGGACACCACCACCTGCAAATTCCTCTCCAGCCGCACACTATCCTGACTTGGAAATATATCGCCGTTCCTTCACTGTTGCTGGCCAAGGTCCTGAAACTCCCTCCCTAACAGCGCTGCGTGTGTACTTACACCACAGGGACTGCAGCGGTTCAAGAAGGCAGCTCACCACCACCTTCTCAAGGGCAATTAGGGATGGGCAGTAAATGCTGGCCTAGCCAGCGATGCCCACATCGCGTGAATGAATAAATAAAAAATATTTCAGTTCTGGGCACTGCATCTCAAGAAGGATATATTTGTCTTGGATGGGGTGTAAGGCAAATTCACCAGAATGATACCAGGCTTACATTGAGGACAGGTTGCAGAGGATAGGGGTGAGATTTTAACTCACTAAAAACCCAGTCACTTACATCAAGTTAAAATTGGGCCATAGGCTTTGTGTTCCTTTGAGCAGAGAAAATTAAGGGATAACCTGATTGAGGTGGTTAAAATGATTGAAGGAGTTGGACGGGACAGATAGAGAGAAACTATTTCCTCTTCTGGAGGTATTCAGACAAAGGGGCATAATCTTAAAAGCCGAGCTGGGCCTTCAGGGGCAAGGTCAACAAAGGGGAATGGAAACCTGGGATTCTCTCTCCCACAAAAAGGTGTTAGAGCTGGATCAATGGAAAATTCGAAAAGGGAGATTGACGGAGGTATGTTAGGAAGGATATTAAGGGCTATGAAACCAAAGTGGATAGATGATGTTGGGGTACAGATCAGCTATCTGAATTGAATGGTCGAGCAGGCCTAAGTGGATGAATGGCCTACTTCTGTTCCTATATTCCAATGTACCTATCTCTTACACAGCTGACTAAAACCCAGTAGAATAATCTGCTGATGGCTCATGAACAAGAAATGGCTCATTGCAGCCCCTGAGAGTCCCAGTGGGTTTTACACAGTGTGAAATGTGTGGCATGGCCCATAACTCTGACCTGTTGTCAAACTGCAGCTGGGTGATCATCCCTTGCTCCCAGACAAGAGGTTGATTTCTGTTGTCTCTGTGTGAATGCTAAACAAGATCCACTGTCTTTTCAAAGACACTGTAGTTAAACCTGTCCACCAAGATAGTGGTCACTAATTTCTCATCGGCTGTGGTTTAATGACTGACTTGTAATAAAGTGAACTTATATCGACAGATAAGGTCATTAGAAGGCTCACTGGAATCATGGACGGAGTATGAGAATAGTGTTGAGTGCTTGAAAACTTGGTTGGAAACTCAGGAAGACAAAATGAAGAAGTGGCACTCTATCAGCGACCTTGCCTCTGTCCATACTGCACTGAAGGATTGCCAGGTACAGAATCAAATGCAAACCTCATTACTTCCTCAATTCTTTGGTGTCACGCCAGCCCATACCCTCTCATCAAGAGGTCACTGTCCCAGCTCTGTCTAAGCCTTTCTGTGCGCTTCTGTAAATCAAGTGAAGGTTTCTGGTATGGTTGCACAACTTTTTCTCGTGTAGTGGTACCAGTCCTCTGGTCAGTAGTTTGTCAATCCATTGGAATTGTAGAACATCCTTATCCTCAAATTGATGGGAGTTATGCTAAGTCTTCTTGCGTAATGGGAGCTGCATTCACCCCTACTCAACTCTCAGGAAAATCTCAGGGCTCCTGTCTCTAGAAAATGGAAGGGTGAGAGGAGGTTAGGATTATGAAGGACATCGATAAGGTCGACGTAGAGAAGAGGTTGCCTCTTTTGAGGAGTCCAAAATCAGGGGCAATGAATACAAGACAGCCACAAATAAATCCAATAAGGAGAAAATGTTTTCCTCAAAGACTAATGAGAATGTGGAATTTTCCATCACATGGAGCGGTTGAGGCACGTGGATAGACATAGAACAGGAAACTGGGGAAGCAAGTGAGGAAGAAGGGAATAGAAGGATACATTGATGGGACAGGATGAAGAGAGTAAAGTGGGAGAGACTTGTGCAAAGCATAACCATTGGCCTTTTTTCCTTGTGTTGTAAATTCCATGTAATTTTATTCCTTAGGAACTGGAAGGTCTGATCCAAGTGAAAGAAAAGGAAGTAGAGAAGGTTGAACAAAGTGGACTGCTCCTGATCCAGGACAAGAAAGAGGAGGCGTCCAGCGGTGTAATGGAGACACTCCGAGAACTCAGTCACTCCTGGGCTCATCTGGACCGCTTGGTAATCATGCGTGAATGATGCAGGATGGGCTGTGTTGCATTATAGAGAAATGATAGCAGACTGTGTTTGCATTTGCCGTTGCTGTGTTACGATTGGCTCAAAGAAGTGCTGTAGTTACCTTGCCTGAATCTCCGGCTCTTACTTTGAAGAGAAGGAAACGAATCACCCATCAGCTATCATTTGGTGAATGTGCGGATAATAACAGTGCAGTGCCCTTAGACCTCACTACCCGAGGCGCTGGCTGCGCATGTGCCCAATCGAGCCGAGCTCACTCGCTCCATCACATAGAATTGGATGGTACTCAGTGCTTAGGGCACGTTGACCTGGTGGTTCTGACACTGGATCAGGAACCCAGATGTTGTCATTCTAATCCCACCAGTTCAAGAAATCTGGTTATTTGTGGCCTGGCAAGAGACCTTGGAAGCTGTTGGCTTGTTGTAAAAGCCCAACAAGTTGGTTAATGCCCTTCAGGGAAAGGAATCTGTCACATCCTCACCTGGTCTGGCCTACGTGTGACTTCAGCCCTGCACAATGCAGTTAACTCCTAATGGGCTCACAGGAACCAGAGTTGGACAATAAATGCGGCCTTATCCCTGCTATAAATATCCCATGAAAATTTGTGTTGTTCGCTTAAAATAAAGTGTATTCAGGGTAGGATTTCTTGCACCTACACCATGCCAGTGGCTGCCAGCATGTTTAAACACCCTTTTCATAGAATCTCACAGCACAGAAGGAGGCCATTTGACCTTTCATGTCTGTGCTGGCTCTTTGTGAGACCTGTCCGGTCAGACTCACTCCCCCTTTCCCCTTAGCCCCGTGTCGGGGTGCGACAGGAGAGCAGGAAGCGAGCAAATTCATTTTTGGAGGCCCAGTGGTTGAGATGAAGCTCAGTTGAGGTGGATGACGCCAGAGAAAGGTCAGAGTGAGTCAGAGAATAGGAAGGACCTCCCCTTCAGTGGCTGCTAGTGCAGGCAATCATTTATTGTCACAATACTTTTATTATGAGGCAGGAAAGAGATACCGTTAATCAACTCCTTTTAGCCTAGATAGTCCCAAATACGTTTTCTTCGACTTCATCTGAGAGTTCCACGCGTGTTGTCTTTCCCAATCAGAATAATCGGTGCTCAATCTCGCTATGTTCCAGGTTGGCCAACTAAAGATTACTCTGCAGTCGGTGCTGGACCAGTGGAATATTTACAAGGAAGCCTATGAAGAGATTAATGGCCACTTGATGGATGCCAGATACTCCCTTTCACGTTTCCGTTTGCTGACTGGCTCTCTGGAAGCTGTAAAAATCCAGGTGGACAACCTACAGGTAAGAGCTTCACCTTAATACTCTTTGTGCACTTGTTCGGTCAGCGGAAGTGAAATGAACACCACCTCAGTTGAATCAGACTATGCTCCCTTGTATACTGATGATCTAGTACCCTTTGCAACTTAAGTGTTAACAAACAACATCTGTACAGATGTTTCCAGGAAATCAGCAACGATGCTCTAGATTAGAATTGTATAGAATCCACATCACAGAAACAGGCCAGGCCTATGACAATGTTTTCATGATCCACATGAGACCTCGTGTGCCTTACTTATCCCCATGTTCTTCTACCCCTTTCTCCCTCATACTATCTAGCTTCCCTTTAAATGTATCTATTCTATGCGCCATTGAACCTGTCAGAATAGCACTTTGGCCGGGATTTTCCGGCCCTGTCGCGGGTGGGACCTGCCATGGGCAAGGCGGCGATCCAGCCAGAAGCCCATTGACCTGCGGCGGGACCGGAAGATCCCAGCGGCGGACAGGTGCGGGAAATCCCACCCTTTGTGTTTAGAAATCTAACATCCCCCTTAAGTGCCCCTAGTGGTATAAAGCAGGGGCCCTCAGCTTTTTTTTGCTTCTGAGGCCTCCTTCCCATCTTGTAAAAGATGCAGGGACCCCCTACAATACAACACAGGTATCATTTCTGTATTAACATTAGTTATTCAATTAAACATATTTTTATTTTGCTTACTACTTGACTGCTAACTTCCCGTCTTTCCCCTTTTGGCCTGAGATTCTCTCTTACTCCACACTCCAAGTGGCCAGGAGCATCTCACGCAATTCTGCTCCCAATTTCCAAGTTCTTTGTACCTCAAACAAGCATTTAAAAAAAAAAAGCAGGGACTGTTTAAATATGATATTGGGCACAATTCTGGTTCCCAATGGTACAGCAGACGGTAACACCCTTCGGAGGGGAGAGTGAAATCTCACGCGCGCACACACGTACACACACACACACCATGCGCGTGCGCGCGCGCACACACACCAAACACACACACACCAAACACACACACACACCACGCACACACACACACCAAACACACACACACATACCACACACCAAACACACATACACACACCAAACACACACACACACCATGCAAACACACACACCAAACACATACACACATACCACACACCAAACACACCACACACATACACAGTGAATAAAAAACAGACACTGCAGAATCTTGCTGAGTGATTTGATGCATGTGATTGTCACTGAGGAAAAGAGAGTTGAAGCTTTAAGTCTGTCATTTATGCGCACTCTCTCGTGTTCTGCCCTCTAGCACAGCTTGACAATGTTGTTTGCTGGGCAAAGACTGAGGGCGGATTCCAGCGGCAGGAATCGTGGTGACGAGGGCACAAAATTTGGCATGATGGAAAAAGTTAGCTTCCCACCAGTGGGAAAGTAGTTTGGAATTCTGTTCTCCCAACTTTGGCGGCTTAAAGGCAGGTCAAGTTTCCTGCTGATCCATGTCCAGAACCATATTTGCATTTATTTGCATCTCATGAATGCTCATTAAAAGGCCGACACACCGGAATTACATTCCCCCTCCAAATAAGTGCCCCGCCAGTGGATAATTAGAATGGTCTGTTTCCTGACTGTATATAAGTGGCGTGCACCTGGCTAACTTCACTTCATCCTCGACTTTGAGGTCCGTAATGTTGCATTCTCCTTCGCAGGGACATTGCATAACTTCATTCATATCGAGTGCCAGTAGCAAACACTGCACCAAGGCTGGACATGGGAGGCAAGCAAAGGCTGGAAGGAGGGGATAAGGGGGAAGGAAGGGTAGAGTGAAAGCTGGACAAGGGATGCAGGCTTACTGGGGAAGGGTGGGGAAAGTGTCTGGGGAAGGATGGGGGGGAATGAGTGTCCGGGGAAGTGGGGGGAAAAAGAGTTTCATAGAGGGCTCGGTCAGCCGTATCGATGATGGGGTTCTCCCCCCAGGATCCCAGTGCGCACAGTGATATGGAGCATAACAGTTCCAATTTGTAGAAATGAGAATGTAGGTGGAAGTTGTCTGAGGTGGACATCTCCCCAGATTGTTTTACGATGTACGTTCTCCAATGAATTACACTTTTTGGACTTTCCATTTACACTGTGTCTCTTGAAAATTGAGAGAGGGGAATGTGCAACGAGACCTGGGTGTCCTCGTACACCAGTCGCTGAAGGTAAGCATGCAGGTGCAGCAGGCAGTAAAGAAGGCAAATGGTATGTTGGCCTTCATAGCCAGAGGATTCGAGTACAGGAGCAGGGATGTCTTGCTGCAATTATACAGGGCCTTGGTGAGACCACACCTGGAATATTGTGTGCAGTTTTGGTCTCCTTATCTGAGGAAGGATGTTCTTGCTATAGAGGGAATGCAGCGAAGGTTTACCCGACTGGTTCCTGGGATGGCGGGACTGACATATGAGGAGAGATTGAGTCGATTAGGATTATATTCGCTGGAGTTCAGAAGAATGAGGGGAGATCTCATAGAAACCTATAAAATTCCAACAGGACTAGACAGGGTAGATGCAGGAAGGATGTTCCCAACGGTGGGGGAGTCCAGAACCAGGGGTCACAGTCTGAGGATATGGGGTAGAGCATTTAGGACTGAGATGAGGAGAAATTTCTTCACCCAGAGAGTGGTGAGCCTATGGAATTTGTTACCACAGAAAGTAGCTGAGACAAAAACATTGTATGTTTTCAAGAAGGAGTTAGATATAGCTCTTGGGGCTAAAGGGATCAAAGGATATGGGGAGAAAGAGGGAGCAGGCTATTGAGTTGGATGATCAGCCATGATCATAATGAATGGCAGAGCAGGCTCGAAGGGCCGAATGGCCTACTCCTGCTCCTATTTTCTATGTCTCTATGAAAGGGGAAGAGCGTGAGGAGGAGGGGGAGGAGGAGGAGGAGGGGGGGTTAAGTCTCTGTTTTCAGTAAAAAAAAAAGTCTGTTTTCAGTCTCACTCTCTCGACAGCTAAAGGACCGCCGAATTTTGAAATTCGCGCATGCGCGACCCTTCCGATGTCACCATGCCCGTATGCAGGGTCGGATCTTAGTCATGCATGTGCGTGATGTCACTGTGCTAGAACATAATGACCTCAGAATGTTTGTATGTCATCAATGCATGTGAAGCAGTCTAGGCGCAGTTGTGTGAGGTCATTGAACTTCCGCACATGCATGGACCAGTGTGCATGCACAGATCGCTGTCGGTGACCACCTTGCGTTGGCAGGAGACACAGTGTTAGCTAAAGGCCACATTTGGTTTTAAGCACAAGATAGTTGATTTCATTGCCTCAGTTGCACTAGCTGAAAGCCAAAGTCAGTTTCCACCAATCAAAATCAAAAATGTGACCTATTTTCCTCTAATGTAAATGTTACCTGTCGTAACTTCATCAGCATTTACTCCAACTCTGTTGACAGCACTTGCAAGAGGAGCTGGACAGATCAGAGTGCAGCCTGCGGAAGTTTGATTCTGTATCCAACCAGCTGCTAAAGGAGTGTCACCCGCCAGTTAACAGCTTGCTGACGACTAATCTGAATGAAGTTAATACAGGGTAAGGATTCTGGGGAGCACGGCTCCCATTGTTTAACAATAATGCAGCTTTACAACAAGCTGATGGATAAAAGCCGCAGTATGACTCACAATGAGCCAGTTAGCCTTTTACGTCATGATGTGTCATCGGGTTTTACAGCATAGGAGGAGTCCATTCGGGCCATCATGCCTATGCTAGCTCTCTGAAAGAGCAATACCATTAGGCCCACTCAACTCCTTTAACCCTGCATGCCCTCTTAATATCTTTTTTTTTCAAATAAGCTATTTTAAATTCTGCTTCCACCACTGCTTCTGAATGATGATTCCATCTCATAAACCCTTTGCCCAAAAGAAAGATTGACCTCCACTCGCTGCTCCTCCAATCACACATTCCCTCTCTCCCACACTCACTGCTCCTCCAATCACACATTCCCTCTCTCCCACACTCGCTGCTCCTCCAATCACAGAATCCCTCTCTCCCACACTCGCTGCTCCTCCAATCACAGAATCCCTCTCTCCCATACTCGCTTCTCCTCCAATCACACATTCCCTCTCTCCCATACTCGCTACTCCTCCAATCACACATTCCCTCTCTCCCACACTCACTGCTCCTCCAATCACACATTCCCTCTCTCCCATACTCGCTGCTCCTCCAATCACACATTCCCTCTCTCCCGCACTCGCTGCTCCTCCAATCACACATTCCCTCTCTCCCGCACTCGCTGCTCCTCCAATCACACATTCCCTCTCTCCCATACTCGCTGCTCCTCCAATCACACATTCCCTCTCTCCCATACTCGCTGCTCCTCCAATCACACATTCCCTCTCTCCCACACTCGCTGCTCCTCCAATCACAGATTCCCTCTCTCCCACACTCGCTGCTCCTCCAATCACACATTCCCTCTCTCCCGCACTCACTGCTCCACCAATCACAGATTCCCTCTCTCCCACACTCGCTGCTCCTCCAATCACACATTCCCTCTCTCCCGCACTCGCTGCTCCTCCAATCACACATTCCCTCTCTCCTCCACTCGCTGCTCCTCCAATCACAGATTCCCTCTCTCCCACACTCGCTGCTCCTCCAATCACAGATTCCCTCTCTCCCACACTCACTGCTCCTCCAATCACACATTCCCTCTCTCCCGCACTCGCTGCTCCTCCAATCACACATTCCCTCTCTCCCGCACTCGCTGCTCCTCCAATCACACATTCCCTCTCTCCCACACTCGCTGCTCCTCCAATCACACATTCCCTCTCTCCCATACTCGCTGCTCCTCCAATCACAGATTCCCTCTCTCCCACACTCACTGCTCCTCCAATCACACATTCCCTCTCTCCTGCACACACTGCTCCTCCAATCACACATTCCCTCTCTCCTGCACACACTGCTCCTCCAATCACACATTCCCTCTCTCCCGCACTCACTGCTCCTCCAATCACACATTCCCTCTCTCCTGCACACACTGCTCCTCCAATCACACATTCCCTCTCTCCTGCACACACTGCTCCTCCAATCACACATTCCCTCTCTCCTGCACACACTGCTCCTCCAATCACACATTCCCTCTCTCCCACACTCGCTGCTCCTCCAGTCACACATTCCCTCTCTCCCATACTCGCTGCTCCTCCAATCACAGATTCCCTCTCTCCCATACTCGCTGCTCCTCCAATCACACATTCCCTCTCTCCCACACTCGCTGCTCCTCCAATCACAGATTCCCTCTCTCCCACACTCGCTGCTCCTCCAATCACAGATTCCCTCTCTCCCACACTCGCTGCTCCTCCAATCACACATTCCCTCTCTCCCACACTCGCTGCTCCTCCAATCACACATTCCCTCTCTCCCGCACTCGCTGCTCCTCCAATCACACATTCCCTCTCTCCCGCACTCGCTGCTCCTCCAATCACACATTCCCTCTCTCCCATACTCGCTGCTCCTCCAATCACAGATTCCCTCTCTCCCACACTCACTGCTCCTCCAATCACACATTCCCTCTCTCCTGCACACACTGCTCCTCCAATCACACATTCCCTCTCTCCCGCACTCACTGCTCCTCCAATCACACATTCCCTCTCTCCCACGCTCACTGCTCCTCCAATCACACATTCCCTCTCTCCTGCACACACTGCTCCTCCAATCACACATTCCCTCTCTCCCGCACTCACTGCTCCTCCAATCACACATTCCCTCTCTCCCGCACTCGCTGCTCCTCCAATCACACATTCCCTCTCTCCTGCACTCATTGTTCCTCCAATCACAGATTCCTTCTCTCCCGCACTCGTTGTTCCTCCAATCACAGATTCCTTCTCTCCCGCACTCGTTGTTCCTCCAATCACAGATTCCTTCTCTCCCGCACTCATTGTTCCTCCAATCACAGATTCCCTCTCTCCCGCACTCGCTGCTCCTCCAATCACAGAGTCCTTCTCTCCTGCACTCGTTGTTCCTCCAATCACAGATTCCTTCTCTCCCGCACTCGCTGCTCCTCCAATCACAGATTCCTTCTCTCCCGCGCTCGTTGTTCCTCCAATCACAGATTCCCTCTCTCCCGCGCTCGTTGTTCCTCCAATCACAGATTCCCTCTCTCCCGCGCTCGTTGTTCCTCCAATCACACATTCCCTCTCTCCCACGCTCACTGCTCCTCCAATCACACATTCCCTCTCTCCTGCACACACTGCTCCTCCAATCACACATTCCCTCTCTCCCACACTCACTGCTCCTCCAATCACACATTCCCTCTCTCCCACGCTCACTGCTCCTCCAATCACACATTCCCTCTCTCCTGCACACACTGCTCCTCCAATCACACATTCCCTCTCTCCCGCACTCACTGCTCCTCCAATCACACATTCCCTCTCTCCCGCACTCGCTGCTCCTCCAATCACACATTCCCTCTCTCCTGCACACACTGCTCCTCCAATCACACATTCCCTCTCTCCTGCACACACTGCTCCTCCAATCACACATTCCCTCTCTCCTGCACACACTGCTCCTCCAATCACACATTCCCTCTCTCCCACACTCGCTGCTCCTCCAATCACACATTCCCTCTCTCCCATACTCGCTGCTCCTCCAATCACAGATTCCCTCTCTCCCATACTCGCTGCTCCTCCAATCACACATTCCCTCTCTCCCACACTCGCTGCTCCTCCAATCACAGATTCCCTCTCTCCCACACTCGCTGCTCCTCCAATCACAGATTCCCTCTCTCCCACACTCGCTGCTCCTCCAATCACAGATTCCCTCTCTCCCACACTCACTGCTCCTCCAATCACAGATTCCCTCTCTCCCACGCTCACTGCTCCTCCAATCACATATTCCCTCTCTCCTGCACACACTGCTCCTCCAATCACACATTCCCTCTCTCCCGCACTCACTGCTCCTCCAATCACACATTCCCTCTCTCCCGCACTCACTGCTCCTCCAATCACACATTCCCTCTCTCCCACGCTCACTGCTCCTCCAATCACACATTCCCTCTCTCCCGCACTCACTGCTCCTCCAATCACACATTCCCTCTCTCCCGCACTCACTGCTCCTCCAATCACACATTCCCTCTCTCCCGCACTCGTTGTTCCTCCAATCACAGATTCCTTCTCTCCCGCACTCGTTGTTCCTCCAATCACAGATTCCTTCTCTCCCGCACTCGTTGTTCCTCCAATCACAGATTCCTTCTCTCCCGCACTCGTTGTTCCTCCAATCACAGATTCCTTCTCTCCCGCACTCATTGTTCCTCCAATCACAGATTCCCTCTCTCCCGCACTCGCTGCTCCTCCAATCACAGAGTCCTTCTCTCCTGCACTCGTTGTTCCTCCAATCACAGATTCCTTCTCTCCCGCACTCGTTGTTCCTCCAACCACAGATTCCTTCTCTCCCGCACTCATTGTTCCTCCAATCACAGATTCCCTCTCTCCCGCGTTCGTTGTTCCTCCAATCACAGATTCCCTCTCTCCCGCGCTCGTTGTTCCTCCAATCACAGATTCCCTCTCTCCCGCGCTCGTTGTTCCTCCAATCACAGATTCCCTCTCTCCCATGCTTGTTGCTCCTCTAATCGCAGCTACCGCCTCTCCTGCTCTCTCTTTAATCACTAACATTTTTACAGGTACCGTTTGATGTTTAACCCCACACTCCAGCATGTTATTGTGAACAGCCTGTTTATTTCAATGCACAGTACATTCCCGAAAGCGGTGTGCACATGCACTTTCATGGGAGTGTTGGTCCTGTGGTAGCAATTTCTAGTTGCTGTACCTCAGTACAATGGCAGTTGCTTTATTAAATGACTATAATCTATAAATACAGAATTTCCTGTTTGGAACAATCCCTTGGCATGTCGTGCAATGATCTCACTGGTCCTTGACTGCTCTGGGTGTGGTTTCCACAATTTCCTATTCATATGAGGGTCTTTTCAGAGATGTTCCCCTCTATTTTAATGAAACATGTTGATTCTAGCTCTGGTGGTTCTGGGTCTGGATACACAACACACAGAGGTCATGGGTTCAACTCTCATCGTGGAAAGCTGGATTCAACAAATTTGGTCATTTGTGAGCTGGCTACAGGAAGTTAGCCTGAGAAATGGCTGGGTTGGCGTAAGTGCCCAATTGCTTCACTGATGCCCCTCGGGGAAGGGATATCAGCATGGCATCACTCGAAGGGAAGTGTGTCATGTGATCCAGTTTTGGTTTCACTTTTGCTTTGAGCGGAGCACACAGACACAGCTCTGATGCCTTCAAGCTTTATTCTCGCATACAACTATTCTCATGTGCTTAGTCTTCATTAATGAACCCACAGCGTGCTTACCCAATCCCCTATGAGTGACTTGTGTCTTGTACAGTAAATAAGCCCAAGGTATTATATCATTATAATAACACAACGCATATTACCTAGTTGAATCTTAATGCCCTCGGGGCAACCGGGAATGGGTAATAAATGCAGCCTCATCATTGTCATCCACATCCTGAGAACAAATAAAAATAACACTTTTATGTTCTCCATTATTCTACCACCTATGCATGAGGCGGATTGTCACCAGCTGTCCCCAATACCACCTGTCCCGAATACCAGCTGTCCCCAATACCAGCTGTCCCCAATACCAGCTCATGCTCTCTGGAGATTCTTAAATATCTAACAGCATTGGATGACTGGGATCAGCTTCAAGGCTGTGATCTCATGGGTCATTTGAGTAGCACTCACAGTTCCCAGTGCCCCTCGAAGCTTTTCATGAGCTTGGTTATGAATGATCACTGCTGAGAAGTTCAAAATGTCAGAGGTCCCCAAAGATGAGATTCCAATCTTTTAATCACTTGTGTGCATCCGTTCTTTTTATTGTCTCTTATACATCGGTAAGATAGGACATTTTATCTTGATGTCCTTTTCCCTCAGGGTTAGTGCTCCCAACAACAAGGAGCTGCAATTGTATAGCAACTAGTAAACTTCACGGAGGCAGGAGTCGGAGTTGGCATTGCAAAGTGAACGCGAGAGAAAAGAAAGACTTGCATGTGTATAACACATTTCACAGCCGTAGGATGCCCCAAAGCACTTTGCAGTCAATAAAGTATAATTGAAGTCGAATCACTATTATATGCAGCAACCATATTATATAAATAAATAATGACTAGGACAGCACAGGGGAGAACTTTCCTGCTATTTTTTGAATAGTGCCAGGGGATCTTTAGCACCCACAGGAAAGGGCAGATGGAGGCCTCAGTTGAACATCTCACCCAAAAGACGGAACCTCACCAGACCAAGGAGGACTTGGGTGCCATTAGTGGAGGTCATTGATGGTATGGATAAAGATGTGGGCTAGGGTCTCTTGCTTCAGTGCCCCAGTGTGCCATGCTTATAATGTAGTATTGGCTGAAAGCCCAGACATCCATAGAGTATGAAAAGACCTGAACCCCAAGGAAACATCGCTTGATTGACAGCTCTGTCTCTCTGATCTGTGCTGCCAGTTGCACACTGTTTACGTACACAATGTAAAGGAATTTGAGGTGCTTGCAGTTTCAACTATTGATAGATGAAAGGGTCTGGATGATTGATATTTTTGTTGGCCTGTAGTAAAAAGGATTTATTTTTAAGGAAGTGGAAAGTTATCAATGAATGACTTTTTAAAAGCTTTTTTTAACACATCCTGCTGTCACTATAGGGTTTATTGGTTCTATATGGTGTAAAGTGGGTGAATGGGCATGGAAGTGCCATAGCTTGGCATGGGGGGGCATGAGGGGCCATAGGGGGTGAACGGTGGGCATGAGATTGCATGGATGGGCATAGAGAGTGTGCGAGGGTTGAGGGAGGGCTGCCTGTTTTTATTATAACTGGGACAAAGTCCCACAGCACTGAGGGTGGGCCTTTTAAACAGCCGGTCTCGGCACTGGGTGGCTGCCTCCGAACGTCTTCCCGGGTCGGCTGGCCCGACTCCAGCCTGCGCCCGCGCCCCCACCATGAAAATCCCGTCCTTTTGGGCACTTTCTTCTGAGGCAGACCGAGCTGGGGACTTTCCCGGATCCCCATTACCCACCTCGAGGATGAAAATTCAGCACATGGTATGGGAGGTGGGGTGGGTGGCAAAGGGGATGAGTGGCAATGACCCATTTAGAGCCTCGGAGTTGACCGGAGGTTTGGGAATGGTCTCGTTGATGAAGAGCCAACATTTATATCGACCCTGGGATGCTTTCCCACATTAGAGATGCAGGTTGTTGGTGAGAATGGAGGGGGACTGAAGGATGCTTTGAGGGGTGTCGGTGATAAAGATGGTCATGAATGGTGGTGGAGGCGAAGGAGGAAATAGTTGAGGAAAAGGAGCAGATGATTTTGGTGAGCGTTGAGTTGAAGGGGCAGATGGAGGCAAGGAGCCTGAGGGAGGTTAGGGGGGGGGGGATGCGACAGAATTTGGGGCCGGGTCTGGGTGAGGCGAACTGGGGTGAGAGAAGGAGCCGCCCGAGCCACTTGACTCAATTTTGGGGCGGGGGAGATTCATGGATTTGGCGGTAGGTGGTACCATCCAACCCCAAAGCTTACGTCCTGTTGCTGTTTGTTGATCCAAGGCTAAATGATTTACCCGTGCCTCTTAAATGACCTAATTTCGTTTTCACGGCCTCAGCTGGAATAATTTGCTTCAAGACATTGTGGAGCAGCTGCACTCGAGCAAGGTCCTGCTCCAACTCTGGCAGAAATACAAGGATTACTCGGGCCAGTGTACAGTCACGGTGCAACAGCAGGAGGAGAAAAGCAACGAGCTGATGAAGAAAGCCGCAAACAGGGATATCGCTGAGGAGGAGGTGACAAAATGGATCCAGGACTGTGACGTGAGTACGATAGACACGACGGCGCGAAAGTAAAGCCGGAACCCGAATTTGCTTTTAACCCTTTTAAAAATAAAACCGCAGTGACTTCGTACCATAGGTGCCCAGCGAACCATCACACAGGGATTCCTCAGCATCTATTTATCGAGGGGCGGGGATAGGGACTGGGGAGCAGAGTTGAAGTGTGTTGAGGTATGAGAATTTGTAAGCGGTAATTCCCAGTTTCTTTTTATGCCTATAGAGATATTCGAATGGAACAGCACAGACGGAGGCCATTTGGCCCACCAGGTTTGTGCTGGCTCTTTCGAAGTGCAACCCAGTTAGTCCCACTTGTCTAATCATTCCCTGTAATCCCTGTAATTTTTTTCCCCCTTCCAAGTGTTTATCCAGTTACCTTTTGAAAGCTACCATCAAATTTGTATCCACCGCCCTATCAGGGATCCCATTCCAAATCTTAACTACTCATTGCATTTTTTTTAAAAAATCCACATGTTGCTTCTGGTTCTTTCACCAATGGGCTTATCCATCGAAAACTGCTTTCTGCCAAGTAAAGCTGCTGGTATAATTGCACACTTCGGAGTGGAAGTTTTAAAAACTGCAGGGTATGGCAAGGTAACTCGACAGTTACTGCAAATGTATTTTCCTTTATTGAAATCATTGCAGGACATTATAAAGGGGAGATGGTGGCATAGTGGTTATGCCACTGGCCTAGTAATCCAGAGGCCCAGGCTAATGCTCTGGGGACATGGATTGAAATGGCAGCTGGTGGAATTTAAATTCAATTAACTAAAATCTGGAATTGTAAAGTAATCTCAGTAATGGTGACCATGAAGCACTAAATTCTAGTTTATTAATATCCTTTAGGGAAGAAAATCTGCTATCCTTACCTGGTTGGCAATGTGGTTGACTCTTAAGTGCCCTCTGATATGGCCTAGCAATCCACTCAGTTTAAGGTCAATTAGGGATGGGCAACAAATGCTGGCTTTGCCAATGATGCCATGAAAGAATTTTAAAAAAAACACACAATTTCTGGAGTAGAATTCTTGCTCAATTATCTTTCTGAAGATAGATCCCCTCATCTACCTAGCGTAAGCAATCAGAAATATAGCAGAGGATTTCCCCCTCATTGGGCGGTCACAGTGGGCCAGCTAGCGTGAAACGCTCAGCGCTGCCTGGGTCGGGGGCGAGCGCGGAAGTCAGCGGGTGAGCTCAGTGAAAGCTCCCTGAAAGCACAGAGCTGCCTCAGGTAGCTGAAGATTTTTAACTTTACAAATAAGGATGCTAAAATTAAGGAAAACATGTACCCGCTGATGTGACTCTGTCATGTGAGCAGGGACATGTTAAAAGTTAGTTTTAAAAGTTTTTATATTTTTTTAAATCACTCTTTGAAACCTCACCCCGCCCGTGGATGAGGTTTCGCAAAAAATGCCGAGGCTGCTTGGCCTATTCGCCCACCCGCCAACAGGCAGGGAAAAGTTGAATTTAATTAATTTATTAATGGGCTTAACAGCCCTCTTAATTGTCGGCAGGCGCACTGCCTATTCACGCACGCGCCGACTGAAATACCGCGCGAGTACGCGATGACGTCGGGGACGCTTGCCCGACATGATCACGAACTATTTTTCTCCCGTTCAGGTCAGGCGCCCAACGAGGGAAAGATTCTGCCCATAAACATTTCTACCTCAATATACAGAAACTAAAATGCAGAAACTCCAGGACTATTCCATTTTTTATCTGTTAGATGAGCTCCCAAAACCAGTCCTCATGGGCAGATGTTACATCTCACACCATCTTTCATGTTTTCTCTGCGCCAATCATTCGGCTGCCTGACAAGTATATCACTGTGGAAGTTGCTGCCACAGTGTGTGGTGGAGGCAATCAGCACAGATGTGTTTAAGGGGAAGCCAGACAGGCACATGAGGGAGAAGGGGACATGCTGATAGGGTTAGTTGAGCTAAATAGAGAGTAGGAAGAGGCTTGTGTGGATCATAAGCCTATAGACCAGTTGGCTTGTCCTTCATGCTGCATTTCCATGTACTCTCGGGCCTGAACTCAGACTCCCCAGTGGAAATGCAGGTTGAATTAGATTCTGTAAGACTATTATTTAACAAAACTTCGGAATTGAAGACCCATCTAGCCCCGCCTTCAAATATAATAGAAATTAGGATTGTCAAAACATTTTGAGGCATTTAAAGTTAGTCTTTAAAACTCACCCAACTCAACTTCACACCAAAATATACTGATGCCAACAATGGAAGATGGTGCACATTTTGGCCTAGAAAGCCCATTAAATCTTTAGTGTGAAAACAAAAGCACAACATTAACTAATGAACTGAAATCTTCTGCAACTTGTAATTTCTTAAGTCGATCTTTGTGCCAGATCATATAGTGATACAGCACAGGAGGCCACCCCCAGCCCATCGCCACCCCCAGCCCATCGCCACCCCCAGCCCATCGCCACCCCCCGCCCATCATGCCTGTGCCAGCCTATCCCAGAAAGAGCCATCCAATCAGTCCCCATAACTCAGCCAATCTCCTCACATTCAAGTATCAGGGTTTGTATGTGTGTGTGTCAGAGAGAGAGAGGGGGGTGGCATAGTGGTATTATTGGTGGTCTAGTATTCCAGAGATCCTGGGCAATTCACTGGGGACCTGGATTTGAATCCCACCACAGCAGATGGTGAATTTTGAATCTGATAAAAATCTGGAATTGAAAATCTGACGATGACCGTGAAACCAATGCCAATTGTCATAAAAACCCATCTGGAGCATGAATGTCCTTAGGGAAGGAAATCTGCCGTCCTTACCTGGTCTGGCCTACATGTGACTCTAGACCCACAGCAATGTGGTTGACTCTTAAATGCTCTCTGAACAAGGGCAATTAGGGATGGGTAATAAATGCTGGACTAGCCAGCGACACCCACATCCCATGAACGAATAAAAAAACCCTCTCTCTCTCACACACACACTCACCACCACTCACTCAACCATCCTCACCCACCCACCCTCACTCATTAACCCCCACTGACTCACCCACTCTCATTTTCTCACTCGCCCACCCTCACACTCACTTACTTACTGTCACTCACCAAATTGGCTGCGGGGATAGGGGGGGCGTACAATGAGAGCAGGAGAGAGGCCTGAGGCCTAGCAGTGTCTGAATATGGGTGCCCACCAAGGGGAGCACTGAGAGCCGGTTGAACGTGGGGAGGAACCAGGGGCGAACGTGGGGAGGAACCGGGTGGAACGCGGGGAGGAACCAGGGAGAAGCAGGGGGGCATGCGTGGAGGAACCGGGGGAACGTGGCTGGGGAGCTGGGCCAAAGCACGAAAAGCCAGGTTGGGGTGGGAGGGGAGCGTGATGAGTGGAGGTCCTGTGCGCTCCAGAGTTGCCGGTCTCCGCTATTCCACCATGTTTGCTGCTGATAGGCTCTCTATTGAACCAGGAGCAAAACAGGCCATGATTGGAGGAGCAGTCCCCTGCAGGTATCACCAAACTCACTGACCTGTCCTACTGGCATTTTCAACAAACTCATTGGGAGCCACATGGAGGGCAGGCTGTGGGCTGGACAAGCCTGGTTTAGAAGACTTTCACCTACCTGTTGATGGAGACCAGAGTCCAGCCCAGACTGGGTGCGTTAAAAGCCTGTTTTCTTAGCCAGCACCTTCAGCTGTCCTGTCAGTGGTTATGAGCCCAGCATTGCTTCGAATTTAGACCTGGTTGCCACCAGCTTGACAACCCCGATCACAAGAGGTTTATGCGATGTCGGAGAACTGGAAATGCCGTGACCTCTGGGTGTGTCTTGCTGAACTGTACCATTTTTAAACTGAGCGACTCTCGTTTCCACAATCTGCGACAGCTCCTGCAGCCGTTTTTTTTAATGTCTTTCCAATGGCCCCATGACACCGCACACCATGCTGTCTTTCCCAGACACGCTCAGTCCTAGTCAGGCCTATAGCATTGGAAGCCAGATGAGGTTTAAAGAAACATAATGTATAAGCTTGAAAATACAGCAGGTACCTCCTTCCGCAGAAGGCAGTGGGAATCAGGTACTCTCTTCCCCCGAGTGGCTGTTTTAGGTCAATTGAAACATTCAAAACTGAAATGGTTCGATTTTTTGTTAGGTAAGGTTATTGAGGGTTACAGAATGAAGGCAGGTAAATAAATGGAGTTAGGATACGGATCAGCCAGGATTTGAGGCACACGGGATGGCAGGAGGCTGGGGTGGGTTGGGGGGGTGGGGTTGTTGAATGTGAGGCGAAAACTCTCCAGTCCTTTTGAACTGGCCAGACTACACCGAGCCATGTCCTGAAGTGAAACCCTCTCTCTCTCTCTAATTCCCACTGCAGGTGCTGCTGGAGGAGTTGGGAACCGTGCGAGATTCTCTTCACGTTCTCTCGGACCTTGGAGAAGAACTGAGGCGGCAGGTGGACTCTTCTGCAGCGGCTGCTATTCAGTCTGACCAGCTGTTCCTCACCCAGCGACTGTCTTCCCTGGAGCAAGCTCTCAGCAGGCAGCGGAATGTGCTACAGGTACCTCCGACAATTCGGTGCCTGTAACTAATTCATCTAACAGGTGGCGTTTGCTTTAGCGCAATTAATTGCAACTTTTTTCTCAAGCCACTTGGGTAACAAGTCAGGCACAATTTTCGTTTATTCTCAGAATGCCTACAGAACTCAAAAATTCAAAGTATAGACAATTTACAGACCAGCTGTATGGCAGCTCCTGAGAGGAAGAAAGATCTTGCATTTATATAGCACCTTTCATGACCTCAGCATATCCCAAAGTACTTCACAGCCACTGAAGTACTTCTGAAATGTAGCCACTGTTGTAGTCTGTAAGTGTGGCAACTAATTTGTGCATAGCAAGATCCCACAAGCAGCACTGAGATAAATGACCAGATAATCCGATTCAGTGGTGAGCATTGATTAGTGAGCGCTGGACTAGACAGCTTCAATAATATAGCAGTCCCAGCACTCTGCTCCTGTCAGCCTGTATCATGTTTATCTGCATTACAACAGTCATTTCGTTCCAAAAGTACATCATTGACTTTAAAGCACTTTGGGATGCCCTTAGGTTGTGAAAGGAGCTATATAAATGCAACAACTGATTTGTGTACAGTAAGATCCCAGTGAATAATGAACAGGTCTGCTTTTGATGCTGTTGGATGAGGGAGAAATATTTGCCAGGACACTGGGAGAATTCCCCTCCTCTTCTGCCATGGGACCTTTTACATCTATCGAAGAGGGCAGATGAAACCTCTTTAACTTCTATCAAAGACGGCATCTTTGACAGTGCAGCACTCCCTCTGTACTGCAGTGGAGAATCTGACTGGGTTATGTGCTCAAGTCTTTGGAGCGGGAATCGAACCCAGGACCTCCTGACTCAGAGCAGGGAGTGCTACCGAGCGAGCCAAGGGGTCTGTAAAGGGAAATGCTGTGACTATAAAGCCTCTCACTGGGAACATTTCGCACCACAGGCTGGCATGCAAGATTATGAGGCATTCAGCGGGAGACTGGAAGCCCTGGAGAAATGGATTGTCGAGGCCGATGAGGTGCTAAAATTGCAAGATCCCAACCGATCGTCTGACCTGACCCTAATCCAGGATAGGATGGAGGAGCTGAAGGTAAGATTGTTGTCCTGTTTTATGGGTGAGATATTAAAGGGACATGAATGCACATGTACCTCTCCTTCCTGTTGGTTTGGATTTTCATGGTGTCTTGCTGTGCCTTCGCCCTCCCATTGCTGTCCTGGCATTCTCAGGCTTCAAATCAAGACCAGGGGCACACAGGCACATTTCACCCACACCTCTTTGTTGCTGCTCCGAGCCAACCTGTCATTAATGGATAAATCTTCTCAATCCACCTCCAGTCACCTAATACAAGGACACATGGCCTGGCCACTTGGTTACGGTTCCTTCTCACTGTCCACAGTGCATCTCGGACGGAGTGGCCTCTCACTCTACTGTATTCCCTTTTAAAGCTCCCAATTTGCAGCAGCACCACGCTGCTCCTCAGGAATTTGCTGGAAAATTTAAGTTGGAAATGACGTCCAACCTGTTAACCAGGGAGAAATTGGCCTCGGGCAGGGTTGAGTCACCCTGAAGAGAAGATCAGACTGGGTGTTGCCAATTCACAGTTGCCCGTTTGTCGTTACCCACCCACCACCGCCCCATCACGTACCTTCTTTAATTGGGACGTAAGTTAAATGATAGTTTAAAGTGAAAGGATTTTGTGTATTTGTCCTACCATAAATGAGGTGAATACATCGAACTGTGTGGATTTTTACAGCACAGAAAAGGCCCATTCAGCGCAACTTCTTTGTGCTGGTGTTTATGCTTTGCATGAGCGTCCTCTCACCTCACCCTATCACCATATCCTTCATCCTCTCACCTCACCCTATCACCATATCCTTCATCCTCTCACCTCACCCTATCACCATATCCTTCTATTCCTTTCTCTCTTAAATGCATGTGTTGCCATTTACCTCAATCCCTTCGTGTGGGTAGCGAGTTCCACAGCCTGTTCAGTCTTTCCTGGTCCTTGTACCACCCCACAAATCTGGTATCGTCCTTGTAATTGTTTTTGCATTTTCTCCAGTGCCTCTCTATCCTTTTTAAAATATGGACACTAGAACTGTGCACAGTACTCTTGAATGTCACCTGACTCAGGTTCAATGCAAGTTTAACACAGCTTCTCTGCTTATGATATTCTATTGACCCTGGCGCATTGTTCACATTTTTTGTGACGTTGCTACTTTTAATGATTTGTGTTTCTGTAACCCTAGACCCCTACTTTGCTGCAGAGTAATATCGTAATGGGGGCAGAGATGCTTAAGGCTGGACGTAGGAGCAGAGGGCTCTGTGTGCCCTGAGAACGGGAGTGGATTCTAATAACACAGTCGGTGATCGCATGAATTACCAATGAAACCATCCTACTACCTGTTCCTGTTTCAGTCAGTCTGTGGGGTGGGGGTGGTGGGGGGAATTGGGCTTTTTATGGTCCCTGATTGACGGGGTTGAATTTTCGGCAGATTCTTTCAGACCAAGTGGTTCAGGTGTTCAGACGAGATACTGATGTCACACCAGGATCTCCCCTCGCTGTGAGAAGGTTTGATCTCAGCAGTCCTGGCAGTGTCATTTAAAAGGAGCCTGCTTTATCGGCGGAATTGCTGTTTTGTTTTTGTTATCTCCCAGAAGGCAGATGTTCGCTCACAGGACAGTGCATAGTCAGACATGAAGCAGATCAGTACAAGTTTGCAGGCATAAAGTCTATTGTAACTCATTTCTCAGGTTTTTAATCCATCCGGTCAGGTTTGCTTGTGGACTGGAAACGTGCTGAGAATTTAGATTTTTCTTTCCTTTAAAGTGTCTGCAGGACAACAGGAAGAAATTGTATTTATATAGAACCTTTAACTTAATGAAAGGCCCCAAGGTGTATTATCAACCAATATTTGACACACAAAGAGGCAGTGGAACAGATGACAAAAAGACTGTTCCAGGATGTAGGTTTTAAGGAGCCTTAAAGGAAGCGAGAGGATAGAGAAGCTGAGAGGTTTCAGTGTGGAATTTCCACAGCTCAGGGTCTAGGCAGGTGAAGGGACAGCTGCCAATGCTGCAGCATTGAAACCTAGGGATGTGTAGGGCTGCAGGAGGGTACAGAGATAGAGAGGGGCAAGGCTGCAGTGGGGCTTGAAACCAAGACATCCAGCAATGCGGCATAAAAAGATCACAAAACTGAAAGTGAGAAGGGAACATGAAGGTTTTTGGCATTTGTGAAATTGCGGGATTACGTTAGAGGGTAAATTTCTGGGTATAGAACGAGGGGACAGCTTCCTAGTCCAGGGTGTGGAGCTATAGTCGTATCTGGGCCTAGGCAGTACAGGAAGACCTGATGATGCAAGGAGCTCCCATCCATGAGTAAGAAAGCGAATGGCTTCCTTCCGTCCTCAATATTCCTGTGAATTGAGGGTCCCCTCTGGAATCATTGAATGGACCCCGGTCATTAATTTTTATTCAAAGTGACCAGTTCCGAAATTGGGATTGGTGTTTAGGAAGCAATCTGCAGTGATTCCAGACTGAAGGTGGGGTGATAACAGTGGGTTATTTTTGCACTTCACAGGTCCAGATGCTAAGGTTCAGCAGTACGGTCCCTGACCTGGATCGTCTGAATGAATTGGGCTACAGGTTACCCCTGAACGACAAGGAGATCAAACGCATGCAGACATTGAACAGGCACTGGTCCTCGATTTCTGCCCAGACCACCGAGAGGTTTAGGTAAGTCCGCAACTTGCTGCTTGTGAGCTGCATTCAGTGGAATACAGTGTCAGACTTGTAAATCATTGCCAAATGTACTGAGGCTAAACATTCTGCATCACTCAATTGTTCAGAGAGAATGTGGCCCCTGGTTAGAAATGTGAATGGGTCTAACTGGATCCCAGTGATGCCAAAAATTAAGGGGTTTCTATTGGCGGAACTTGCACTAAAATTTCCCCTGGTGCTTATTTTCCCTTCACCAGAACATACCCGGGTTAAAACTGGCAGTGATCACAGTGCCAACAATACAGGGTAACAACGAGTGATCCTCTGCCCTGATCTCTCACTCCTGCCCCTGATGCTCTTCTTCCTGTTCCATTCTTATTCAGAACAGGAGTAACCCCAATGGGGATGCGTTGGGAATGCATGGGAGGAAGGGGCAGAGGGGGCCTCTGTTAAAATCTCGGGTGCATTGAGACAGACAGCAATTTGGAAATATCGCTCTGGTCTCAGTGAGAACAATTACAGGGGTAGCACCCTCATCTCTGAGCCAGAAGCCTGTGGGTTTGGGCCCCACTCCAGAGACTTCAGCCCATAATCCAGGCTGATATTTGTAGATGCATAGGGCAGAATTTAATGCCCTCCCTTGAGGTGAGTTTGGTGGCGGGGGTGGGGGGGCAATTAACCAGGGGTAGAGGGTGGGGACCCTGTCACCTTCTCACCTCTACCCCGATTAAGTCTGAGGCAGGAAGGCCCACGGATGGCATTCCTGGCCTGCTACCAATTGAGGTCCTTACATGGGCAATTAATACCCACCTAAGGACCTCTTCCCACTTCCGTTGGCATTAACCCATGCGGGAAGCCTGAAATGCAAATAAGCAAATGCTATTGGGGTCGCTTTTGGGTTTCCGGGGTGTGGAAGGGTGGGTTGTGGGTGGGGGGGCGGTGTGTGTCCCTCAGGCAAAGGTACTCAGTGCCTGGTCGAGGGACCTGGCATCAGGAAGGAAAGGGGCCACCGAGAGCCCTTGCCCTTGCTGCCAGCCCCCAGCCCTCCCCCGTGACCCCACACCACCATCACCTACCTGTGGCCCGGGTCCCTCAGCGATCCTGGGCCCCGGGTCGGTGCATTAACGGCAGCAGCCGCTCACCCACCCCGCCCAGTGATGCTGCCAGGAGATGCACAGCTGCTGGCCTATGACTGGCCAGCAACTCTTGGGGGGCACAATTTCCACCCCAGGGCCCTTGATCCCGGGGAAGCCCCACCACTGCCCAGTTAAATGATTGACACTTAATTCAGCAGGCCTTCCCGAAAGGTGGCAAGACCCCCATTGCCTCCATTAAATACTACCCATGTACCCATAGAATAGTACAGCACAGATGGTGGCCATTCAGCCCATCGAGTCTGTAACAGCCCTTTGAAGAGCAATGCAGTTGGTCTCACTCCCTTGCTCTTTCCCCATATCCCTGCAAATATTTCCCCCTCCACACATTTATCCATGCTAATACTGAAACTGTATCCACCACCTTTTCAGGAGGTATATTCCAAATCCTAACCACCCATTGCATACAAAGTATTTCCTTGTGCAGCCTCTGGTTCTTTTGCCAATTACCTTAAATCTCTGCCCTCTGGTTATCCACCCTTAAGACACTGGGAACAGCTTCTCTTTATTTACTCTATCTAAAACCCCTCATGATTTTAAGTACCTTTATCAAATCTCTTGGCCTCCTTTGCAGTGAGAGAACAATCCCAGCTTCTCCAGTCTATCCATATAACTGGAGTCCCTCATCAATGGAACCATTTTAGTAAACCTCAATGGATCCATCAAAATCTTCATATCCATTCGAAAGGGTGGTAGCCAGAATTGCATCCAATACTTCAGCTGGGACTGAACTAGTGTTAATGTATGGTTAGCTTAACTTCCTGGCATTTGTAAACCTGTCCAACCATATTCAAAGATTTATACAATCTCTCTCTTCCTGCCCTGCCTTTTAAGATTGTACCGTTTAACATCTATTGTTTCTGCCCATTCCCCCGACCAAAATATATTAGCTGTCACTTTTGGCCTTGTTAGCTCACTACAGTAAATATAGCATAAAATTAATCTAATTAACTAATGACCTGCACTGGGCCAGGGGGACATTTCCAGGTTCCACAGGGGACCAGCTGTTGTGGTTGCACCCATTGATCGATATTCTCCAGTCATAGAATCATACCGGACTGAAGGAGGCCATTTGGCCCGTTGTGCTTGGGTCTGTGTAGCATGATTGGCAGTTCAGCTTACTCCGATAACTAATTCCTGTGAGCTTGGTGGATTGACTGATTTTTCCTGGACTCTCGTGGTTTTCCTTTTGCTAAACCGATTGAATTTCCCACCTTCCCCTCCTCTGCTCTTGCAGTAAACTGCAAGCATTCCTGCTTCAGCACCAGACGTTCCTCGAGAAATGCGAAACCTGGATGGAGTTCCTGGTCCAGACCGAACAGAAGCTGGCCGTGGAGATATCTGGAAACTACCTGAACCTTCTGGAGCAGCAGAGAGCACACGAGGCAAGTGGAGATTCGGGGACACACACACACAGCAATAGGAACACCTTCACCTCCAAGCACTGTTCTGATTTGTATATGTAATCATTGACGCTGGGTTAAACTCCCTCATTAATCAGCACTGTGGGGATGCCTTCACCACACGAGCTGCAACGGTTTAAGGAGACCAACCGTTGGCTCTGGATTGGCTTCCTAAGGCAATCTATGGATGGGAAATGAATGCCAGAATTGTCAGTGATGCCCCACATTCCCGGATGAAATGAATAAGAAATCATTAGACAACATGGAATAGCAGTGGACAATACGACCACTGGCAGGGGTCCTCAGCTAAGCACATTGTGCACTGGTTATGAATGTCTTGTTGGAGTATTTTTTTTAAGTCCTGCTGCATTTTTGTGTCAAAGAACTAACGCATTGGTTAGTTATCTAATCCAGTATCATAGACTTATCAGTGACCGTTCCATTTTGTGATTGCTCTGCCCAAACCAGGCCCTTGGCTGATTGTCTGCTGCTTCATTCTGAGCAGTTCCCTTGGCTGTTTTCTTTTCCCCCCAGTGATGGTTTGCCATTGCCTTCCACGCTCAGGGGCAGAACGAGGAGGCAGGTCCCAAGTCGACCTCAGCTGGAACGGGAATGGCCTCTGGTGTTATTGTGAACCACACGCTAGCCATCTGGCCAACTGAGCTAACTGCCCCCCCCTCTACCCCTATCAGTGACCATGTCGCCAATAATGAATTCTGTTTTGTGGGGATTTGCACTTCAGATTGTTGACCATTTGAACTGGGTAGAGTCTAAACTCTGTATGTGAGGAAATTTTCACTAACTTTGATCACACCCCTGCCATGACAAGGCATGAAATTGAATTCAATAAATTCAGTAACAGGTGGTCTGGCACCAGTGAAATGACCAAGAACACTCCAGGATGGTCATAAAAAGCCCAACTGCCCTTTAAGAAAAGGAATCTGCTGGCCTCGCCCAGTCTGAGCTACACGTGACTCCAGTCCCACCCTATGTGATTGTCACTTAATGCCCGCTGGGTAGATAGGGATGGGCAATAATTACTGGCGTGCAAGTGTGGCCCACATCCCAAGAACAAAACAAAATCCCCTAGCTGAGTGTATTAAGCTAGAGGACAGCTAAGGCTGAATGTGACAAGCATACTCCTTGGGTAGGACCCCTTCCATCAGGAAATTGAGAGCACAGGCCTCTACCGTTTTCAGGCACTAAGTAGGAATTGTTATGGCCTGCACCCACTCTCTCCTGATGAATGCTCCTGTGGATGAAGTTGCACAACAGGAGGGTACATAAATTATACGAACATACGAAACAGGAGCAGAGGTAGGCCATTCAGCCCCTCGAGCCTGTGCCACCATTTAATAAGATCATGGCTGGTTTGTTTGTGTTGAGTTCCACATTCCCATCTAACCCTGATAATCTTTGATTTCCTTGCCTAGCAAGAATCTATCTACCTCTACCTTAAAAATATTCAGTGACCCCACCTCCACTGCCTTCTGAGGCAGAGAGTTCCAAAGTCACACAACCTTTTGAGGGAAAAAAATTTCTCCTCATCTCTGTGCTGTAAGGGTGACCCCTAATTTTAAAACAGTGATCCCTAGTTCTGGACTCACCCACAAGAGGAAACATCCTTTCTACGTCCACCTTGTGAAGACCATTCAGCATCTTATACACTTGAATCAAGTCACCACTCAGTCTTCTAAACTCCAGTTGAAACAAGCCCAGCCAAACTTTCCTCATAAGACAACCCACTCATTCCAGGTATCAATCTAATAAACCTCCTCTGAACTGCCTGCCCAAGTTGCCCTTCTTGTCAACCTAATCAATGTTTTAAAAAAAACTGGTGCTTCAAGGATAATATACAACAGCCTTTGGGTGTCTGTCCACTGCTCTGGGTACCTACCCTTGGCTCAATTGGTAACACTCTCCGCTCTCAGTTGGAAGGTCATGAGTTCAAGACCTACTCCAGAGATTTGCTTGCATAACCTAGGCCCACACTCCCGGTGCAGTACCTAGGAAGTGCTGCGTTGTTGGAGGTGGCGTCTTTTGGGCAAGACATTAAACAGAAATCCTGTTTCCCTCTTCAGGTGGATTTGTAGAAGAGCAGAGGAATTTTCCCTGTATCCAGATCAACAAACACCACCAAAGACAGATTAGTCAGTCATTTATCTGATTTGTGAAATATTGGCCCTTGCTGTGACCACACTAAAACTGAAGTGTTTACCTACACCAGTACCCACTGTTCAAAAGTAACTCATTGACTGCAGTGACCTTTGGGGCATTCCAAGCAGATGCGTTCAGACATGATATAACAGCAAATTCATTCCTTCTCACTGCTCCTCCTCTTTGTTCTGGTGCAGCTTTTTCAGGCGGAGATGTTCAGCCGTCAGCAGATCCTGCACTCCATCATCAGTGATGGACAGCATCTACTGGAGCAAGGCCAGGTTGACGACAGGTAAGACCCTCGCGGTCAGCATTCACTCTGAGGGGACTGGTGTACGGCTGCACCGCAGTCGAGAAGGGGACTGTGCGCAAGCAGTCGATCCCTTTCAGGCGCGCGGATGTGCAGGGACCATGCACTGCAAGAAACATGCAGTGCACTACAAAGGAAAACTAGAGGGAACATTGCTCACAGTCCTGTCACTGTGTCCAAGGGCACTAACACTGTCTTAGAGAATCCATTTTTTCAAAAGAATAAACCTTCTTTATGAATTGATATCTGATTAATTTTGGTGTAACAAAAATTCACTCAGTTCAAAAGAAATTCAGATGGACATATCAAATCAGGGTGGAATTTAAATGATTTTGACCTGCAAGGCCCATTTATTCATCATCCAGTCCTTGCAGGCCTCTACTGGCTACCCATGGCCTGGAGAATTGACCAAGTTCCTGTAGCTTATCTGTGATTCCCTCCATGTATTGCCTATCCCTACCGTCATGATCTGTTCAACCTCCCTGTGAGCACCCTCTGGTACCACCTTACTTCTCCACTCCGACATCAGGGGGTCCTTCTTCAGCCAATTTGCCCTGCTCTCTGGAACTCACTCCCTCAGAATGCTATCTCTGCCTCTGCTCCCCTGGCCTACATGTGCCTCTTGGAGGCCATGGGTTGCAATTGAGCATGTAAAGTGTGTGGATTGGCTTCAGATCACATGTTAATATTTTTACAAGATGAGCCCTGATCCCAACAACCCACTTCTGGGTTTTACAGAGGTGTGGGGCAAAGGGCAGGCAACCTACACATTCCCATATTCCTTTGAGGCTGGCAGCCTCCAATTTAATCTGTTTTGTAGATTTAACAGAAGCCAGTCAGGTCATGTTTCCCCAGCCTTGGGAAAGCCAAGAGCTGAAGGGAGGCAAGGACAGGTTCAGGGGAAGGTTTAGTGCCTTTACAGCACTGCTTGTGGGCCAGGAGGAGCAGGAACACGGGCATGTCAGCTTAAAATTAGAGCTGGGCTGGTCAGAGGTGACATCAGGGTGCTCTTCTTCACACACAGCATTGTGGAAATCTGGAACTTTTTCCACCAGAAAGCTGTTAAGGCTGGTGGGGGTGGTGGTGGGGAGTGGTCAATGTAAAAATTCAAGGATAATGGATAAACTTTTGCTTGGTAAGGATATTAAGAGATATGGAGGAAAAACGCATACATGGAGTTAAGATGCAGGTCAGTCATGACCTAAATGAATGACAGAGTGGGCACAAGACTGAATGGCCTCCTCCTGCTCTTATGTAACAGGTTTGAGGAGCTGAATTGCCTCCTCCTATTCCTGTGTAACAGGTTTGAAGAGTTGAATTGCCTCCTCATACTTCCATGTAACAGTTTCAAGAGTTGAATGGCCCCTTCCTATATAACAGGTTTAAGTGGTTGAATGGCCTCCTCCCATGTAACAGGCTCAAGGGGCCAAATGGCTTCTTGTGTTCCCAGATCACAAGTATTTTTCCACCTGAGAAACGCATAACAGATCCCAGAGCACCTGATGATGGAGACTAGGGGGCGCGAGCAATAGCTTGGCGATAATAAAACACATCATTTGGTTGTCTTTTGTTCTCCCCCTCAGGGATGAATTTAACTCAAAGTTGGCCATGCTAAGTAACCAATGGCAAGGAGTGATTCGCCGTGCGCAGCAGCGGAGGGGAATTATCGACAGTCAGATCCAGCAATGGCAGCGTTACCGGGAGATGGCGGAGAAGCTGAGGAAGTGGCTGTTGGACGTGTCTCAACAGCTTGAGCGGAGGTGGAGCAGTGCGGCTCCCATCGCCCTGCAGCAGGCCAGGGCTCTGCTGGATGAGGTGCAGGTGAGGGCAACAGTTACCAAAGTGAATCCAACATCACCGTCATATAGCCGTTTCATTGTCAGAGGGCGCAGCAAGTTAAAGGGATATGCACTGTAGAAGAGTAATCCTGAATTTCTGTTATGTACTATTATAGACTATTCCATGGTATAGTCCCGGTGTTCAATCCTGCTTTACCGTATCCATCTCCTGTCCTACGTTACAGTCCCTGTCTAGTCCCCCATGCTGCTGCATGTGCACTCAGTCCTCCCTGATGCTGCTTCTGCACCCATTTCCCTCGCGTTGTGGGCACATCTGTGCCCATTCCCCCGGTGCCACTGTGCCTGCCCCTGTTTCCTCCACTGCTGCTTCCACGACCAGTACCATTGAGGTACTTCCCTTCCTCATCTCCTTTGCTTCCATTTCTGGGAATAGGCTATCAACCGATATTCACTACAAGCCCAATGACTCCCACAAACACTGCACTTCCTCACATCCTGCTTCCTGTTCTACTCTCCCAGTTTCTCTGTCTCTATTGCATCTTTTCTGATGATGTAATCTTCCATACCAACGCTTCAAATATGTCTCCCTTTTACCTCAACCGAGGACCACCCCCTAACTGTGGTTGACAGGGCCCTCGACCGTGTCTGTTCTATTCCCCCCACTTCTGCTCTTACTCCTTCCCCTCCCTCCCAGAACCAGATGGGCTTCCCCTTGTCCTCAACTTCCACGGATCATCCTTCCCTATTTCCACTGTTTTTTCCTCAAATAGCCAGCCGGTGAAGGATAAAACCGGAGCCTAAACTTTACAAACTTGAAGCTTTTATTCAGAGTGACACACATTACAAACATGCACCTCCAAACCCAACAGCTGCAGTTTCAGTCTGTTCCGATTATGTAGGAGCACAAGTGAACCCCGCCCCCCCCCAGTTAATGTCCACCACCCTGAATACAAATAAACTCCAATTAACATCTGCCACCTCCTAATCTATGATTAGCGGGGTAAACAGGAAAGTAAAGGCCGCAATCAGATCAGCCACGATCTTATCAAACAGCAGAGCAGGCTCAAGGGGCCGAGTGGCCTACTGCTGCTCCTAATTCATATTTTCATAATCTGATGCCACCACCAAACACACATTCCCTTCATAATGTTCACTCCCTGTAAACCTGGTCCACTCCTCAATCACCCCCAACGCCCAATCGCCAGTTGCAGACATCTTTCCACGATAGCATAGGAGATGCAACATCTGGCCCTTTACCTCCTCCCTTCTCATCACTGCAAGGTCACAAACACTCCTAGGTGAAACAGTGACTTACTTGTACTTTCAAGTTTAGTATATTGGATTCACTGCTTGTGATATTGTCTCCTCTATATTAGGGAGACCAAATGCAGATTTGGTGACTGCTTTGCGGAACATCTCTGTTTAGTCCACAAGTGTGACCCCGAGCTTCCGATCACCTGTCACTTTAATTCCCCATCCCAATTCCACTCTGACCTCTCTGTCCTCGACCTCCTACTCCGTTCCAATGCAGTTCAACATAAGCTCGAGGAACAGCAGCTCATCTAGAGTTAGGCACTTTACAACCTTTTACACTCAGCATCGAGTTCAACAATTTCAAATCTTAATGATTACACCCTTTAGTTGTTTAATTTTGTTTTGGATGGCATCTGTTAATAATGATTCTGTTTTTCTCATTCACATGTCCTCTGGGCCCATCTTTTGTTTCTTTACTTTTCCCACTTCCATCTCCTTTCTCCTCGCACCATCTTCCCTTTTATCATTCAATCTCTTTCGCCTTCCATTCTATCACACATCTCTTTTGTTCTTTCCTCCCTTCCCCTTTCCCTGCCCCTGGATTTGCTTGAAGCCAATTACTCCTCTGACTATGCTCAATTCTAATGGACGGTCATTGACCTGAAAAATTAACTCTGCTCCTCTCTCTACAGATGCTGCCTGACCTGCTGAGCAGTGTTTTCAGTTTTTATTCCAGGTTACTGTATCCTCGCCCAATTCTGTCGCGCTGTGACACCGCCCAATCCCATCTGGCCATGGCAGTATCCAATCCCGTCGCGCCGTGACACCGTCCAATCCCATCGCGCCGTGGCACCGCCCAACCCCATCGTGCCGTGGCACCGCCCAATCCCATCAGACCGTGACACCGCCCAATCCCGTCGGACCGTGACACCGCCCAACCCCGTCGTGCCGTGACACCGCCCAACCCCGTCGCGCCGTGACACCGCCCAACCCCGTTGGACCGTGACACCGCCCAACCCCGTCGGACCGTGACACCGCCCAACCCCGTCGCGCCGTGACACTGCCCAACCCCGTCGGACCGTGACACCGCCCAATCCCGTCGCGCCGTGACACCGCCCAATCCCGTCACGCCGTGACACCGCCCAACCCCGTCGCGCCGTGACACCGTCCAATCCCGTCGCACCGTGGCAGCGTCCAATCCCATCATTCCATGTTAGTGCCTAATCCTGTTGCATTGTGGCAGCCTCTTCTAGTGTATTAATTTCTTACTATGTCTAACTCATTAATTACTGCGCTGCTTAAAGTCAAGAGTCCAGAAGAAATTCTTGTATGGTCAGCAGCTCTGGTATTTCGTAAGTGTGACCATTGCTGCCAACACTTCTTGGCCTTGGCCATCTTGACTATCAGCCTAATTCAGAGATAATCTAATATCTTGTGTCTCGGATCCCAACAGACCATCCCCTCAAGATATTGATGAATGTACTCTTCACCTTCTCTCTCTTTCTGTCTATCTCTCTCTCTTGCAGTTGAAAGAGAAAGTGCTGCAGCGTCAGCAGGGGAGCTACATCCTGACAGTGGAGGCGGGGAAACAACTCCTGCTGTCTGCTGATAGTGGGGCCGAGGCTGCCCTCCAGGCTGAGCTCACCAATATCCAAGAGCAATGGAGGGCAGCCAACATCCAACTGGAGGAACAGAGAAAGCAACTGAATATTTTATTAAAGGTAAGTGTCGACTCAGCTACTCTGGTGATGTTACGTTGTACAATTGGCCATGTCGTAATGTGTTGTGTAGCATCTAAAACGTCCTGAAACACTTCAGAGGAAGAAACAAATGGACATTGAGTCTTTATTGGAAGAATTTGGGGAGTCAAAAAATGTTGTGACAAAGGGGGCGCAGAATGGGGGCTGGGAACAGAAGGTGGGGAGGTAGCAGGGTGGAGGCTAAAAGCTGTAACGAGTTGTAGAACATTAGAGACTGAAGAGTTTAGGCACATCCTTCAAACACTGGAGGATCCAGTGAACACTGTAGAAAAATAGGAGTCCTGTCACAGATGGTCAGTGAAGAGAGATGGGAACTTGTCTCTGTCACAGATGGTTAGTGAAGAGAGTTGGGAGCTTGTCTCTGTCACTGATGATCACTGTAGAGATGGGAGCTTGTCTCTGTCATTGATGATCAGTGTAGAGATGGGAGCTTGTCTCTGTCATTGACGGTTAGTGTAGAGAGATGAGAATTTGTTCCTGTCACTGATGGTCATTGTAGAGAGATGGGAGCTTGTCTCTGTCACTGATGGTCATTGTAGCGAGATGGGAGCTTGTCTCTGTCACTGATAGTTGGTGTAGAGAGATGGGAGCTTGTCTCTGTCACTGATGGTCAGTGTAGAGAGATGGGAGCTTGTCTCTGTCACTGATGGTCAGTGTAGAGATGGGAGCTTGTCTCTGTCACTGATGGTCAGTGTAGAGAGATGGGAGCTTGTCTCTGTCACTGATGGTCAGTGTAGAGAGATGGGAGCTTGTCGTTGTCACTGATGGTCAGTGTAGAGATGGGAGCTTGTCTCTGTCACTGATGGTCAGTGTAGAGAGATGGGAGTTTGTCTCTGTCACTGATGGTCAGTGTAGAGAGTTGGGAGCTTGTCTCTGTCACTGATGGTCAGTGTAGAGAGTTGGGAGCTTGTCTCTGTCACTGATGGTCAGTGTAGAGAGTTGGGAGCTTGTCTCTGTCACTGATTGTCAGTGTAGAGAGATGGGAGCTTGTCTCTCTCACTGATGGTCAGTGTAGAGAGTTGGGAGCTTTTCTCTGTCACTGATGGTCAGTGTAGAGATGGGAGCTTGTCTCTGTCACTGATGGTCAGTGTAGAGAGATGGGAGCTTGTCTCTGTCACTGATGGTCAGTGTAGAGATGGGAGCTTGTCTCTCTCACTGATGGTCAGTGTAGAGAGATGGGAGCTTGTCTCTGTCACTGATGGTCAGTGTAGAGAGATGGGAGCTTGTCTCTCTCACTGATGGTCAGTGTAGAGAGATGGGAGCTTGTCTCTGTCACTGATGGTCAGTGTAGAGAGATGGGAGCTTGTCTCTGTCACTGATGGTCAGTGTAGAGAGATGGGAGCTTGTCTCTCTCACTGATGGTCATTATAGAGAGATGGGAGTTTGTCCCCAATGTTGGGACCAAGCCATTGGACAAAGACCTTGATAGTGAATATTAGAATGAGGTCTGTTTGCACGTGCTGGCTATTGGTCATTTTTAATGACAATGCACCCACAAAGTGACAGTGGTTGCCTTTGTTACAATTCTGGAGTGTAGAGAGACGAGAGTTTGTTCCTGTCATCAGTGACAAAGACAAGCTCCCATCTTGCTACAAAAAATTACACTTCCAAAAGCTGTTTCTCCTCTTGTGAAATGTGAGCTTATGCACAAAGTAATCTGGGTTAGCGACCCAGTAACCCTTGGGTACACAAAGATAGTCCAGGTAACAACTTAGGCCTCTCAACAGACAGATGTGGGTTTTAAAGTCAGGGGTCCTGACAGGTTATGTACTTATGTATTAATTTTCACTGCTGTTTTATTCCCTAACTCATATTTATATCACCATTAATAGCCTTGTATGCAGTTCAAACTTCAGAAATATTATAGTTACTTCCTGTTGCACTTCAGTACCATTGCTAATGTTATATCCTGTGTCTCACCTTATGCAGTACCACAGGCGATCTGCTAGTAATATAATAAAAGGCTTGTGTGTGTATACGTGCTGCCCATTACAAACAATCCCTGTCACGCTCACTGCCCCATTACCTTTTCCCCGTAGCAGCATCGTTGTTATAAAATGGTGGCTTCAATATAACCCCCACTCTTTGGCAGGTGGGAGGGCTGTTGGCAGGATGAAGGTTAAAATGGGAATGAAACACTCACCCTGTCAGCACTTGCCTTTCCCCTTTGTTAGAAAGGCAGGTTTCAGGGTGTCCGGCTGACCCAGCATGGAGAGGCGGGACACTTCATTAAATGTTTCCCAGGGACCGGAAGATCCAGCAGTGGACCGGGAGCAGGAGCGGCAGCTCCAGCATTCATTGCCGACCAGATAGCGGAGGAGCCCATCGAACTCTTGTGCTCGCCTCCTGCTGATCGTGGTTTCTTGCTCTCTCTCTTCGCCCTGCTGCAATTGCTGGCCTTCCCCCCCCCCCCGCCGCCCCCCCCACCACCCCCCTCTTCGCACCCTCCCTGAAGAAGATGACCGGGAGCCGCCCTCGAGGGTCTCCAGCTGGGCCCTCTGTCGCTGGTGTTCTTGCTCTGCCGCTGGCCAGGCTAGCCGGCTGCCGGATGGAAAACGGAAGAAAATATTGAAACTTGCCAGCGCTTCCCCCGCGTCACCAGACTCTCCAATAATCCCTCCCCCATAAATATCGGGGCTGGTGTGTCCTCCGATTCGTCGTGAGCAGTGTGAAGGGGGCTGATGGTATTGGAATGCTGTTTTAAATGCTTATGTTGTGCACATTAATTAAACACTACACTCGCACGGGTCTGCATGTTGTTCAATGACTTGATTAGGGGTTTGAACAACATTAGCATCTTATTTAAAATAAAAAAGTAGACAGGGCCACACTAAAATGTCTTCTGTGCGAATTGCCAAGTGCAGATGGTAGCTCTCCCTCCTTAAATACTGCATTATGTCTGGCCAACAGAGCTCGGCAGTTTATCGACTGAGCACTACCCCTGCAACCCTATTGAGCAAGGGTGTGGTTGAGATGAGATCTATCACTCAATTGTACGTGCTGAATCAATCCTTTTAAAAAAAAAGTTTCTAATTGATATCATTGATCCCTTTTAAAGGACTGGGAGCGGTGTGAGAAAGGAATCGCAGATTCCCTGGCCAAGCTGAGATCCTTCAAGAAAAAGCTTTCGCAGCCACTGCCTGACCACCATGATGAGCTACACACAGAGCAGATCAGATGCATGGTTAAGTTACATTTTCTGTTTTGTTCTGTCCAAATATTTCATTACCAGCGTTATTTTGAAACTTATCAATTCTCTGCAGTTCCCGTCCAGCTGGCTGCCCTACCAGCAGCTAAACCTCACGGGATAAGCTCTGTGTTAGAGTAGCCACTGACTGCGTGCTTCCTGCTGTGGTAACATATCCACCAGATCTCAATGAAAATGGTTTCATTCTCTCACTGCAGGAACTGGAAAGTTCTTTTGAAGGGTGGACTGATGACCTTGCCCACCTCTCCTTTCTGAAGGAGACATTGTCCAGCTACATTCGCGCCGATGATATTTCGCTCCTGCAGGAACGGATTGCGCTGCTGCACAGGCAGTGGGACGAGCTGTGCTATCAGGTAATGCAATTGCTGCTAACTGCGACCCTCATGCCCCTGCTAGTGTATTGGTATCTCCGCTGGTATGTATGACTTCGTTAGCACCTCCATTCAGCTCTCCAACGGTATCGTGGTGTCAGTGGTAATCCAAAGATCCATCTTGGAGTTTACACTTTGATTCCTTTTCTCTTGTAAATCCAATTCATTTGTTTTCCTTTACAGCACTGCTGTGCTCACTATGGAAATCCCATTTTGTGACTGCTGATAATAATGACTGATTTTTTAGTACCGTACCACTCTTAGTGTTGCTTCCTCTCCTGTTTAAGTCGCGTAAAGTTTCTATCTGCTAATGTGCAGAGTGTGGAGCCTGACTCTAAGCAAATCCTATCACACATGACAGTTTATGTTTTTAAATATAATTTTAGATGTTTTTCGGTGGTTCTAAATCCCAACCGTTCCAGTGTGGCTTTACCTGTTAATGTAATAGCTCTGGCTAAATTGGTACCACTTCCACCTCTGAGTCAGAAGGTTGTCTCACTCCATAGACTGGGGTGCATAAACCAGCCTGATGCTCCAATGCAGTATGGAGGGAGTGCTGCACTGTTGGAGGTGCTATCTTTTGGATGAGATGTTAAACTGAGGCCCTTTCTGCCCCCTCAGATGGGTGTAAAATATCCCATGAGACTATTCATAGGATAACAAGAAAATCCTCCTCGGAGTCCTGGCCACTATTTATCCCTCAACCACCATCGGTAAAATCAGATCGCCTGGTCATTTAACTCATTGCTGTCTGTGGGAATGTGGAACATAGGTACTTAAGAGCAGGACATTCAGCCCTTCAAGCCTGTGCTGCCATTTGATAAGATCATGGTTGATCTGATTGTGGTCTCAACTCCACCTTCCTGTCTGCCCCTGATAATTCTTGACCCCCTTGTCTATCAAAAATGTATCTAACTCAGCTTGAATAAATTCAGTGACCCAGTCTCCACTGCTTTCTGGGGAAGACATTTCCACATGCTAACAACCCTCGGAGAGAAAAAAAAATCCTCATCTCTGCCTTAAAAGGGAGACCTCTTATTTTTAAACTGTGTTTCTTAGTTTTAGTCTCCCGCACAGGAGGAAACATCTGCCCATTATCCACCCTATCAAACCCCCTCGGGATCTTATATGTTTCAATAAGGTCACCTCTCATTCTTCTAAACTCTAACAGGTATAGACCCAATCTGCTTAACCTTTCTTCATAAGATAAGCCCTTCATCCTAGGAATGAGTCAAGTGAACCTTCTCTGAACTGCTTCTAACATAGTTATATCCTTTATCAAATAAGGAGACCAAAACTGTACACAGTACTCCAGAGGTGGCCTCACTAAGGTGCTCTACACCTGCAGTAGAACTTCCGTACTTTCATATCCCATTCCTCTTGCAATAAGTACCAACTTTCCATTTGCCTTCTTAATCACTTGTTGTACCTGCATACTAATTTTTTATGACTCATGTCCCAGGACACCCAGATCCCTTTGTGCCATCTGTCTTAGGGATCTTGCTGTGCACAAATTGGTTGCCCTGTTTCCTGTGCTACAGCATATACTTCAAAAATATTTAATTCGCTGTCATGTAGTTTGGGTGTCTTGAAGTCATAAAGGCTCTATATAAATGCAGGATATAAAATGTAGCGAGACAAGGGATCGAACAGAATACCTCCTTAATGATATACTGGCTTTTGGCTCTAACGTGCCCTCAGCTGATCATAACTTTGGAAGGCCACATGCTGAGTGTCTCTCTGGCTGATCTCTGTTGGCTTCAGACAGACCACCCAGTCCTAACCAGACAGGCTCAGAAATGGTTTCCAAACCACATTTAAATAGGTGCCTCTATCAAACCCAAAATCCACGGCCCAGCTATGTGTAGAACACTCCCCAGTAAAGTGCTGAGGTTTCATTTTCTAATCAAAGAAGAATGTCCTGGATCTTCCGAGTCTTCGTTGGATTGCTGCTCCATTTAAACTTTCCCCCGGCTTGACACTGCTGGACATTTCTTGCCAGGTCTCCTGAGCCTGGCTTTATCAGAGATGCCGAGTGTAGTGTCCCTCGGAGAACTCCACCACAGCAGAGTAGAGTCGGGGGAAGACAGGATACGCCCCCTAAGCCTAAAGGTCCAGTTTGAATGTTAGTGAATGGGTGAATAGTTGAGCAGATGAATGAGTGAATAGGTAGGGTTTTAGGTTGGGTGATGTAATTGGGTAGGGTGGGTGAGGTGGCAGTCAGGGGGGGTTAGTTGGGGGATTGGGGTGTAGCCGAAGGGGTCAGTTCTGGAGTTACTCAGGAGTTAGATTAGGTTTTTTTCCTGTCTAATATTTCCTGGGTAAGTATTCAAGTATGTATATCAGAACTGTGAAGTTTCAGACTCTAACTCGGAATTGGAGGCATTCGTGGAGGGTGCCGGGAAGCAGGGGAATGGCCCATCGGAAGTTGACACTTCGGCAGGTAATTCCCACGTAGGTCAGCGCGTCAGTACTTCCGCAGGCTCCCAACACCCATCTCCAGCCGTACGTCTGGTCTGTGACCATCCGGCGACTGGAAGATTTGGGCCAAATTCACTATGCACTCCACTCACATTTTGTTGCAAGTTGCAACGACCCCTAATGTAAATGTGGTCAGTTATTTGAACGAGAGGTCAAGGAGTTCTCCAAGTGCCCTGAGCAACATCAAAAACTGACCAGCTGGCTGTTCATCTCACTTTGTTGTTGGAGAGCCCTTTGTGAATTAACTGCGCCATGACTTAAATCTGTCGTTTTCAGATTTCCAAAATGACCCTTTTTGGTCAAAACATGAAGCAATAGTTAGCAGGTTAAGTCGCATCCACCAGGAGAGTAAAAATCAGTTGATACTTCAGGCCTGGGCTCCGACCTCAAGAAGTGGAGAATGCTGAGCCTCTTAAAAGGAACAGAACAAGGGGGAAGGTTAAAAATGCAACAGTACACATGATCTGGAATATGTATTACATTACAACAGTGACTGGACTTCAAAAGTATTTGGTTGGCTGTAAAACTCTTTGGGACGTCCAAATGGTTGTGAAAGGAAAATGTGGCACTGTCTTGTTTTTTACTTTCAGACATATTCGCCTTAAGATGTGCTAATGCATCCATGTTAACAATGGTGCCTCCTGACGAGTGTCTCCCAGCGCAGATCTCTCCTAAACCAAAACATTCAAGGTTCCCCAAGACCCATTGCCAGGGAGAACTCTGTTTTGTCCACCAGGACTCAACCTTAGGGAAGCCCTTAAGATTTGGCTGTGGGGGAGCAGCTGGCTGTGCAGTATCTGTAGATCAGTATCTCCCAGTGTAAACAGGCTTTAGGTAGGCTGGTGAAACAGTTTGGAGAGGATGTGAACTGGATTCAATTGTTTCTGGTTGAAGAATATAGGAACAGGCCCTGACCAATCAGCCCTTTGAGCCTGCTCTGCCATTCAGTGAGATCACAATTGTTCTGAATCTTAACTCCAACAACCTGCTTTAGCTCCATAACCTTTAATATTGTTAACTAGCATTAGTCTATCAATCTCAGATTTCCACTACCCTCTGTGTGCAGATGAGGCTTCCAGGCATCACCCCTGAATGGCCCGGCTCTAATCTTAAGGTTATGGCCCCTCGTTCTGTGTCTTCCCAGCAAAGGACATGGGGAGAGCTTCTGCGGCGCTGACTCCAGCGGGCATGGGCGCGGGCGGGAGAGGAGAATTGGAGAGCCGTCGGCTTTCGTTTTCCCATTCCACCCACGACGATGCCCTCCAGTGTCAGGGCCGCAAAATCCCGCCCCGTGGCTTCCCCCGATCTACCCCACCAACTCCTCTAATCACCTTAAAGACCTCAATTAGATCACCCCTTAATCTCCCATACTCAAGGCATTACAAGCCGAGTCTCTCTGACCTGTCCTTACAATTTAACCCTTTAAGTCCCAATATCATTCTGGTGAACCAGCGTTGCATTCCCTCCAAGCCCAATATATTCCCATTGAGGTGCAGTGGCCAGACTGGAATGCAGTACTCTAAATGGGGTCGAGCCAGAACTTTAAACCTGTAACACAACTCCCACCCCTTTGTATTCCAGACCCCATGAGATAAAGACCAACATTCTTTAAGATTATTTTTTGTACCTTTTCTCCCTCGAAATGAGCCTGAAAAGGGCAAAGGTGGCATAATGTTGCACCCCAAGTACCTGATGATGAGAATTTTTTTCTTTTTCTTTCTTTGATGTAAATAAAGGCAGCTTGCTTCAGTGGTAACTCCTTCGTCTGCGGGTCACAAGGCTGTGGGTTCAAGTGCCAATCCAGAGATTTGAACACAATCTAGGCTGATGCTCCAGTGCAGTGCTGTGGGTGTGCTGCACTGTTGAAGGTGCTGCCACCTTTCGGAAAAGGCCTCATCTGCCCTCGGCACTATTTCAGAGACGAGCGGGGGAATCCTCTCAGTGTCCTGACCAATTTTTGTCCCTCCACCTGTACCTAAAACTGATTACCTGATCATTATTGAAGTGCTGTTTGTGAGACCTTGCGGTGCACAAAATGGCTGCAAGGATTTTCCCGACACTACAACAGTGACTGTGGGCGGAATCTTCTGATGGTGAACTTGGAGGCAGAAAGGGCCTTTAAATAGGCAGAATGGTGGCATACCTGAACCCTGCCATCTTCCCGCCTCCGCCAGGAAGGCCCATGGTCGCTCCTTGCCAATTGAAGCCTTCAAGTGACCAATTAATGGCCACTTAAGGACCTCACCCCACCACTGCTGGTATAAACCTAGCTGCAGGCAGGCCTGTCGCCATGTGGCACACACGACAACTGTGGGGGCTGCTTGCAAGCTCCCGGGGTGGGTTGGGGGTTTCGTGTCAGGTCCCTCAATCAAAGGCACTCTGCTTGATTGAGGGGCTTGACATTGAGATGGGGGAGCCCACTGAGAGGTGCTCAACTCCCCCTCGCCCCAACCCTGCAAAATCGCACAACCCCCACCCCCCCACCCACCCCCGGCCCCCGCCACATTACTTACCTGTGGTCTCAGTCATTCCACAAACCTGGGATTCCCGTGACTTTCCTTTTCTAGGCAGCCACGGCCCCCTCAGTGGTGCTGCTGAGTGCCAGAGGCCAACAGCTCTCAGCGGGAGAGACCTCTGCCTCCAGGGCCTTGATTCTAGGGTAAGACCCACGGGTGGCCTCACCGCCATCTGATTGGCTTGTGGTTCGATGGGCCTTCCCAAAAAGAGGCAGCGTGGGTCTGTCAATGGCTGTCCAGCCAGAAGGCAAGATGCCCCAGAACCTCAACAAGATTCCTCCCCTCACTTCTAAAAGCACTTCATTGGCTGTAAAGCCCTTTAAGATGTCCATAGATTATGAAAGGCGCGATATAATAATGTAAGTTCTTTCGTTTTTGCTAATATGTTTTAATCCCTCTTAAAGCTGTTTTAATCAGTGCTATCAAAATCATTCCATAAAACAATGCACCACATATGATTTCTTCACTCTAGTTTTGAATGGTATTGGCTTAATTTCTATGCTTTGGAGCTAAAACAGCCCTTGCTCCTAATTCAATAATTAGCACACAAGCCAGCTTCAACTGTAAGAATGCACTGCCTGAAAGAGTGATGAAAGCAGATTCAGCGGTAACTTTTGGAAGTGCATTGGATCGATACCTGAAAATGAAGCATTTTCAGGACAATGGGGAAAGAATCGGTATGGTGGGGTGGAGTGAGACTAATTGAATAGTTCTTTCAAAGAGCCGATACAGATGAGATGGGCTGAATGGCCCCCTTTTGTTGAGTTTCTATGAATGAGTTGTGACTACTGTATGATGTGTTGTTGAGTGTAATCCAGATTCTGATACAAAGGCTCACTCTTCATTGGAGTGCAGGCCTGGAATGCATCCCTACTTAGCTGAGCAAGTGGTGAGACATTTAAGAGGCCTGTATGATGGTGTTTAAGTCTTCATGGATGCTGAGTTATATGTGCGATGGACATTGCCCCTGCTCGGCTGAGTACAACTGGGAGTGTCCCCAGGCCGGAGGAGAGGGGGATTGCAGTCCATCCCATGGCTTCTCAATATCACCCAATGGTCAAGCTACAAAGCAGTAAAGGTCTGGCTAACCCTTTCTTCATACATGGTGGTAGAAGTGGGTTGAACTTTGTGGAAAAATTAAGGTAGTTCAAAACAAAATGCCAAAGCATTTGTTGAGAATTTAACACATTTTAGCTCTGAGATAATCCATTTTTGCTAAGACCTTTTTAAAATATTTGCAGTAGGAACATAGGATCAGGAGTAGGCCATTCAGCCCGTCAAGCCTGTTCTGCCATTCAATACAATCTTGGCTGATCATCCTCTTCAATGCCTTTTTCCCACACCATCCCCATATCCCTTTATGTCACTGGTATTTAGAAATCTATCGATCCCTACTTTAAACACACTCAATGACTGAGGTCCCATGGCCTTGTGGGGTAGAGAACGCCAAAGATTCACAACCCTCTGAGTAAAAACAATTCTCCTCATCTCGACCCTAAGCGGCTCCCCCCCCTTATTCCGAAATTGTGCCCCCAAGCAATGCTTGATGATCATAGAACAGACAGCAAAGAAAGAACTTATGAGCTGCATCTTCCGGTCGACGAGTGGGGGGTGGGGGGGGGTGGCGGGGCCCGCTCGCCAATGCGTAAAATGACGTCGGGTGACGCCGGGCGGGTGTCCCGACGCCAACCCGCGCGTCATTCACGTTTTTAGGTTGTTGGGCACGGAGCCGAGCCCACTGGCACCCGATGGTGGGGGGGAGACCCTGCCCCTACGTTTATAGAGTATCTTCTAAGACCTGAGAACATCTCAAACTGTTTTGCAGCCAATAAAATAATTTTTATTAATAATAGATTTTTTAACAATTAAATTTTAATAAGTTATCATCTTAAGATGGAAGCCGTATTGGAAAGGGACAAGCGAGGCCTTGAAAATAAAAGACTAAATTTAAATGCGACAAGGGTACCCCGAGGGCAAAAAGCCCTTCACGTTCTATCGGGAAGGAATGAGTGATTTTTTGACTGCGACTTTCTTTCGGTTAGTTCTCCCCCAGATTAACAGTCTCCATATAAGGTGAGAAGAAGGAGGAACAATTATATTGCGCTTTTTCTAACCACAGGATGTCCCACAGCACTTTACAGTCAATTAAGTACTTTTGGAGTATATCCACTGTTGAATGCAGGAAACACAGCAGCCAGATTGCACACGGCAAGGTCCCACAAACGGCAATGTGATAAATAATCAGATAATCTGCTTTTAGTGATGTTGGTTGACTCTCTGAAGCCAGGTTTGAACCCGTAACCTTCCAACTTTGAGGCAAGCATGTTACCGTTGAACCAAGGCTGCTACTTCAAGAATTTATTCAGAGGTAGAATTGATTCTTAGAAGAGAATTTAAAAAAACCTTGGTTAAATCTCTGCACGATGATTCGTCAAACACTGTGACGAGCTGTGTGTCATCACACCGTTAAAATATCCCTGAAAAGTGAATTGCCTTGCATGCGAAAAGCTCTCCGGTTTCCAGCCCCACCCTGGTATAAATAAAAATTTGTAAAGTGATTGGATAATAAAGTCATTAAGAGGTTTTTAATGAGGGCCAAATTTGCAGCGTCATCCCCTGTCTGCCTTTCTAAATGTTGGCAGCAGAGAGTCCTGTCACCTCAGTTTTACTCTGGTGCAGTATTTGCATCAAAACAGACCACAACAGGAAGTGTGTTAATCTCAGAACCTGAGGCAGGTCACCTGACAGCAGATGGTGGGAAGCAACGTGAACAGGTTCGTCTGGAATACTTTTGTTGTGCAGTTCAGCTTTTACGATGCAGAGCCTGTTGAAATAATTAAATGTTGCAATTAGGGCAGGTACGTTGCCCACCTTCTAAATAATGAAGCTCCAGCGATGGGGCAAGCCTCCAATAGTCAGCCTTTAAGATGAACGGGTGATGCAGATAGCTGTTGCGAGTATGCTTGATAGAGTGGCTCCCAACTTCCTTTTGGGTTAAATATGAGTAAATGTATAGATGTCTATACTTCCTGTCAAATGCTTGAGATCCGTGTACAATATGTCTGATGACATTTAGTGTCTCGGTGTGACATTTTAAATCCGTACGTACATTTAATTTTAATGAGAATATGCATCCATAATTAATGCAAACTGAGTAGCCCAGGCAGATTCTTTTTCCCCCAACGGTCAGGCTGTCTTTCTAAATAAGTCTCTTGCTTTTTTGGATGAATTGAACTGATTAAAGTTAACTCTGTATTGTGTGTAAACCTGCTGGTCAGCTGCATATTGGAAACATGGGCTTGTTGCGCATGAGACCCGTATTGGATTGTGTTGAGGGGACAGGACTGGGTGCCCCAACGCACACTTCCTGTGATATCAGTTACTGTCAAACTGATTAGAAAAGAAATTCAGTTTGTCTCTCCCCGAAACCAAAATAACCCCAATTAAATTCGTAAGTGACCTCTTCCTCAAAAAATGTTTAACGTGCCTCTTGATGGAAAGTTTGAAATAAGGTACTATAAAGTCAAGCCTCCCGATACAAATATGTATTTTATATAATGAAGTAATGCTGTTCCTTTTAATATGTGCTTTGACGTTTTTGCTTTAGGAAGCTGAATGATACCAAAAGCCGTTGAGACTATCACCAGGGGCAGAATTTTTAGTTCGGCGTGCAGTAGGGTGCCCAACCCGATTGGACGTGAAATCGCGCGAGATGATGTCGGGTGAGCATCCCGATGTCACCCCGCACTTGAGCGATATTTCAGTCTGTGGGCGAGCGCGAGTGTCGGAAGCGTGCCCGCCGACAATTAAAGTTGTCAAAGTTCCGGTTGTCCCCGATTTTTTTTTTGTGGCCCGCCCAACCTTACGGCTGGCGGGCGGGCGAATCTGCCAGGCAGACTTTCAATTTTTGCTGAAACCTCATCCAAGGGCAGGATGAGGTTTCCATTATTAAATTTAAAAAAATACGGACAGAATTTTCATAATGTACATGTTCAGGTGACTGATTCTAATGCGTGGACATTTTTTTCCAGATTTTAAAATCTTTATTTAATTGCTTTGAATGCTATGACACAGCAGTTGGTAAAGGCTGAGTTGTTTAAATCCCAGAGGGAAACTTGAATAACCGTCATAACCTATATTTTCAATTGGTATGTTTGAGATGCAGCTCTGAATTCAGTAGTAATAAGACCACCGAGTCTCGAGAGGTTTTTTTTACAAAACTAAATTAAACATTTATTAATACAGGAAAGATTGTACGCACTTACATGTGTCTACAAAATTACTACTATAATAACCACAAAAACCCCCTAGTTAAACTGGCTCTCAGGTACACCCCCGTTAAGGCAACAGCAAAACTCATAAATTTTTAAAAACCCCAGGCAAAGCATGTTCGACCCTAAGAATTCAAAATGAGGTTCCTCGCACACACAGTTGCAGGTGTACAGGATGGTTAGACCTTAAATGCCTCTGACTTACACACACAAACTCCTTCCTGTTTATATTTAACTTTTGCTTTGAATGTAAATTTTCCATTGTATTACTAGGTTTTTAAAATTTACCCCTCCTAACAATAATCCTTTCATTCCACTAATTTTATTAGTAATTGTTTGGTGTCTTCTAGCGAGGTGCAAAATTTCATCTTGAATGGTTTATTCAACAAATGCAAATGTACCCCCTTGACATCTATGTTTCTAAACTTCCCCATGTTTATCTAATTACCATTTGAAACCTACTTCTTTCTACACATCAATGCACCCAGACTAGCTGGCTTTAATCCAGTTAAGACACACACATAGACACACGCACATAGACGCAGACCCTACTACAATTCCAATTTAACAGTAATTTCCAATAACATTCTAGACATTGAAATCTCTTCATGACATGAAGCCTTCAGCTCCCTGAGGCAGCTCTCTGCCTTCAGGGAGCTTTCATTCAGTGCTTGCCCGTGCTTACATCAGCGCCCGCCCTCCTCCTGCCCCCACCTTGGCAGTGCTGAGCGTTTCAGCCCGTGCTTCACGATGGCTGGCCGTTAATTGGCGGTCGGGGGGGCTGATCATGGGCGGAGGTCCTTTCCCCGGCCGCTCCCGGGCCCGCCGATCGCGCCCTCACGCTGACCTAAAAATCCTGCCCCAGGAGTTCGCTGAGGGGGTCACTCTATGCAACTTCAGCAGGTGGCCAACAGATGGTACGGAGGAGCTTCACTAGAATATACCAGGAACTATGGTTATGTGGAGAGACTGGGACATTTGGAATTGTTCTCCATAGAATAAAGGGAGATTTAATAGGGGCGTTCAAAACGATGAATAGTTCTGACAGATGGGGCGAAACTGTTTGTACTGGCAGGCAACCAAGCAATGAGAGAACACAGATTTAAGCTAACCAGAGAAAAACCTGAGAGAGAAATGAGAAGGAGGGAAATGAGTCTTTTTTTCTTGTGCAGCGCATGAGTTACAATGATGTGAATTCACTGCCTGAAAGTGTGGAGGATTTTTTAGTAACCTTCAAAAAGGAGTTGGAAATATAGTTAAAAAGGAAAGGTTTGCAGGACAATGTGGAAGTGCAGGGGTGTTGGACTAACTGGAGAGCTTGTTCGAAGAGCTAAAACAGGTATTGTAGGCCTAACAGCTGACGTCAATGCTGCAAGATTCTATGATGAAGCTCCATTTACACGTCTACCAGAATTTTGACTGATGAAACCACGGTAACCAATATGGAGGGCCCCACACCCACCGAGTGGAAATTCTAGGTGTATATCCTTATGCTCCCTGTCACGTCAAAACAACTTTAAGCTAACTAAAAAATGTTTTTTTTCTCAATGGAGCGGTCAAGTGTCAGCTGTGGCTCAGTGGGTAATGTTCTTGCTTCTGAGTTGGAAAGTTGTAGGCTCAAGCCCCACTTTGAAGATTTGAGTCTGTAACCTGGGTCAACACTTCAGTGCAGTGGTGAAGAATTATTTAGAAGGGAGATATAGTTTTCATGAAAGGCCTCGATCCAGTGAAGGGACGACATGTGGACACTCTCCAGTCTCTGGAGTATCTGGTGTTGGAATCTATTTATAGCCAATTATAAAGGGGGTACAGCAATTTTCTCCTTAAGCTCAATCTGTAATCGTAACTCGTCTTGTCAGAGTTCAACCTTCATCGTCAAAGGGCAGGTAGTGTGCATCACGGCCATCTCTGAACGCTTCCCCAAAGACTGCTGGAAGAGACATTATTTGTACTTCCCTAAAATCCAAAGCCATAAATGTTACATTTGCAACAAGGACACCAAGCCTACTTCATGCCAATGTAAAGACTGCAAGAACCAGTGAATCACTTTTTGAAGTTCATTCGTGGGATGTGGGCGTCCCTAGTTTCCCTTGAGAAGTTGCTGGGGAGCCGCCATCATGAACTGCTGCAGTCTATGTGGTGAAGGTGCTCCCACAATCTGTTAGGTCAGAAGTTCTTGGACCTTTTACTCAGTGGCAGTGGAGGAATGGTGATATATGTCCAGTGCAGGAGCCGTGTGACTTGGAGGCGATGCTGTTTTGATGTGTTTGCTTGTAATTGCTCTGCTAGGTAGTGGAGGTCATGTGTTTGGATGGTGTGTTGAAGGAGCCTTGGCGAGTTGCTGTTGTGCATCCTGTAGATGGTACACACTGCTGCCACTGTGCACTGGTGGTGGAGGGAGTGAATGTTTAAGGTGATGGATGGGGTGCCAATCGAGCGGACTGCTTTGTCCTGGATGGTATTGAGCTGCTTGAATTTTATTGGAGCTGCACCCACCCAGGGCAAGCGAAGAGTATTCCAGCACCCTCCTGATCTACACCTTATGGGTGGTGAAGAGGCTAATCACCACAGGATACCCAGCTCCTGACCTGCTGCCGTGTCCAACGCTGGCCTAGTTGAGCTCCTGGAAGAAACTTGGCTGAATGTCAGACAAAGTGGTGCAAGACAGGAGATTGAATTTTTAATTCAGCAGCATGGGTCGCTCATGTTTGTAGGTGTGGGAGCACTGCTCTGCTAGCTCAGTGTTGAATTGTGCCCTGTTAGCAGAATGCTATATTGATAAATGAATATTTCATGCGCATTTTGAGGTTTCTTTTCGTAACGTGCATTAACGTGATCCTCCTGCTGTTGCACATCCCCAGGTCTCATTACGCAGGCAGCTGGTAACAGAGAAATTGAACGAGTGGGCGCTGTTCAATGAGAAAAACAAGGAGCTGTGCGAGTGGCTGACCCTGATGGAAAGCAAAGTGTCGCAGAATGGAGACATCAGCATTGAGGAGATGATTGAGAAACTGAAGAAGGTAAATCCTGAAACTCCACCCGAAACGTTTTTGGAACGATTATGAGACCCCGTTATTTAGAACGCACTGGCCCACATTTCCCTTTCTCAGTGCAGAGATGCAAGCACTATATATTCCCCATCTGGTCTTCAAGCGATTCAGAACTTCCTTTAACCCCTCCCCCACCAAAAAAAAAACGACTGCATTATCCAGGGGAAGTCGGCAAATTGAGAAACCGCCTGGTGCACGCTCGCTCGAAACCTCGCGCCGATTTTAAAATAGAGCTTTAAAATTCTGAGCAGGCCCTGTCTCGGCCCAAGGTGGGGAAATAGGTTTGGATGGAGCCCCCTTTGTCAGAGAGATTTGTGGGTCAGTAACATTATGCCTCTTTTGTAAGCAAAATCAATATTCCGCCTGGTAGCTTTCTCTACTGGGACCTGCTTCAAAATTTATATGGAAGGGAGGGGAAAGGGCAAGAAATCAAAACCGTGGGCTGGATTTCACGGGGCGCCATAGTCCCCACCAGCTCACCAGGCAAAAAGGCAGTGGGAAACCCTCCCAAGATTGCGTCGGTTTCCCCACAGCAAGTTAACACGAGGAGCAGCAATAATTGCTTTAAGGCAAGACTCCCATCCCTATCCCAAAGGAAATCCCGCCTTAGAGAGTTGCAGACCAATTGGATACCAGCAGCCCTATAGTCCCAGCAGCGCCACTGGGAGTGCTGGCCACTGTTGGGACTAAAGGTAGCCCCACCACGCCGAGGAGTGCAGGTGAGTCCGGTGTTGGGGGTCTTGGCAAGGGGAGGTCTGATGGGCCCAGGGGGCCGGCAAAGGAGGTTTCCCAACCCTCTGCCCAACACTAGCCAGTGCTGCTAATGCTGCCGGGCTTCCTACATTGCGGGGTCCTCCAACCTCTCTGGGTAAAATACCAGCGGCAGTGGAATACCTTAAGTGACTATTAAATGACCATTTAAGGGCGTCAACATGGCCAAGAGCAGATGGGCCACCCAATGCCTCCCCTGTACCCCCATAAAATTTCAGATAGGTCCGGTGTTGGGGAGGCAGGCAGCTGGAAGGGCACCTGCTTAATTTTACGTGTTTTCCCTGCCTTCAGATCTGCTGGTGTAAAATCCAACGCCAGGGCATTTTGGACTTTGTGTGTGCACAGAACATGGATGCACTCTGCACAGGGAGAGGCTGGTGAACTGCATGGCACCTCAAGGTTACCCTAGCTGACTCCATTAGGGGTCATTTTCATCCATGCACCCTCTTACTAAACTGGTGGAAATGATCACCAGCCTCTGGTAGAACCAGCCTGCCATTTTATCCCATTGAAGCCAGCAGATTGGGAATTGAGTAGGTTCTACAAAGGATGGGTGATTCCTCTCCCAGATTACCTCTCTGGCAGTGGCACTGAAAATTTCCCTCTTCCCCAGTTGATCCAAGCACAGGATCCCTGTGAATCCTCCCCTGCGGGACAAGACCACCTCACCAAAAGAGGAGGAGCTTGCAGATGGCGAGTGTGGTCTTTGGCCAGTTGATCTGGTTGCTAATCGAGAGCCTTTTCCCTTCCGATCGCCCAAACGATCAGCGCCAGCTGAGTGCAAACCTCTAACAGGAGCCTCCCACATTGTCCGCAGGACTATCAGGAGGAAATCACAGCAGCGAGGGAGAACAAAATGCAGCTGCAGCAGATGGGCCAGAGGCTGATCCGAGCAAGTCACGAGAGCAAAGCGTCCGAGATCGAATACAAACTGGGCAAGGTTGATGACCGCTGGCAGCATCTGCTGGACCTGATTGGTGCCAGGTAAGTGATGTACGATGACCTGTTGGACCTGTTTGGTCAATGACGCGTACAGTACCTATTAGATCCGATTGACACTTGTCAGACATAACACTCCATTTACATGGATGCTGAATATTGAAGGTCCTTTTAAGTTTGAGGTCTTATTGTCTTCACCGACTAATTGAAAGATGTCAATGTGTCTGCAGATCTGCTCCTTTCTGGTTTGTCTTTAGCTATAACTGGGGAAATTCCAACAAGTTTATTTTTTGGGTCGACTCACCAACTGCAGGAGATCAGAGGGTCAGAAAGGGTTATATTATGAGGACCATTTGCATCGACTTGACTTGTGTTTCTGTGAGTGTAGGAGATAAGGGGTGATCTAACTTAAATTGATAAAAAGATTTGATAGATTCAATACAAGGAAACAGTTTTCTTAAGAGGCAAACTGTGCTTTGGGAAGGATATCAAGGCCTGAGAGTGGGTGCACAGCAGATCTGCTAGAATTGCAACAGGAATTAAAGATTTCAGTTATGTGGAGAGACTGGAGAAACTAGAATTGTTCTCCTCAGAGCAGAGAAGGTAAAGGGATAGAGTAAATATGGAGAAACTGTTTCCATTGACTGAGGGGCGTGTAACCAGAGGATGCTTATTTCAGGTGACGGGTTAAAGAACCAGAGGCGGGGAAAGAAGTTGCATTTGCAAGTTATGACCTGGAATGCAATGCCTGTGAAGGGATGCTGGAAGCAGATTCAATCATTACTTCCAAAAGGCAATCAGATAGGTACTTGAAGAGGAAAAGTTTGTAGGCCTATGGAGAAAGAGCAGGGGACTGGAACTAATTGGATAGCTCCTTCAAAGAGCCAGCCCAAGCGCAATGGGCCAGATGGACCCCTCCTTCCCTGCAGTATCATACTATGATTTTATAGTTTTAAAATGAGAACCAGGCCAATTGAGGAATGAAATCCAGAAGCAACATCCTTCACACAAAAGAGCAGTGGAACCAGAACTCCCATCCAAAAAGGTTACAGATGCAGGAGATCAGTTGGAACTTTGAAGACTGAGTTTGATAGACTTATATTGGTTAAGGTTGTCAAGGGATTTGTATCAAAGCGGGGTGTCGGAGCATAGCGAGTGTGTGGTGTCAGAGCATAGCATGGTGCGGTGTCGGAGCACAGCAAGTGTGTGGTGTCGGAGCGTAACAAGCATGTGGTGTCAGAGCGCAGCGTGGTGTGGTGTCAGAGTGTAATGTGTGGTGTCAGAGCGCAGCGCGGGTGTGGTGTCAGAGTGTAATGTGTGGTGTCAGAGCGCAGCGCGGGTGTGGTGTCAGAGTGTAATGTGTGGTGTCAGAGCGCAGCGCAGGTGTGGTGTCAGAGCGCAGTGTGGTGTGGTGTCGGAGTGTAATGTGTGGTGTCAGAGCGCAGCGCGGGTGTGGTGTCAGAGTGTAATGTGTGGTGTTGGAGCGCAGCGCAGGTGTGGTGTCAGAGCGCAGTGTGGTGTGGTGTCGGAGTGTAATGTGTGGTGTTGGAGCGCAGCGCGGGTGTGGTGTCAGAGCGCAGTGTGGTGTGGTGTCGGAGCGCAGTGTGGTGTGGTGTCGGAGTGTAATGTGTGGTGTTGGAGCGCAGCGCGGGTGTGGTGTCAGAGCGCAGGTGTGGTGTCAGAGCGCAGTGTGGTGTGGTGTCGGAGTGTAATGTGTGGTGTTGGAGCGCAGCGCGGGTGTGGTGTCAGAGCGCAGTGTGGTGTGGTGTCGGAGTGTAATGTGTGGTGTTGGAGCGCAGCGCGGGTGTGGTGTCGGAGCGCAGTGTGGTGTGGTGTCGGAGCGCAGTGTGGTGTGGTGTCGGAGTGTAATGTGTGGTGTTGGAGCGCAGCGCGGGTGTGGTGTCAGAGCGTAATATGTGGTGTTGGAGCGCAGCGCGGGTGTGGTGTCGGAGTGTAGCAAGCGCAAACTGTCAGAGTGTACAGTTGAGATGCAGGTTGGCCATGATTAATTTGAATGTTGCAGCAAACCTGAGAGGTTGAATGGCCAAAGAAGCAAGCATTAATTCCAGATGTTGTATTCTTGGAGAGAATTAATAAAATCAGCATGTCTTGAGGAATTGGCAGCTCAACTTCATGCTACAATTGGCCAATGCACAACACAGCCGAAGAATCAGACCTAACACCTTCTGGTATGTGTTGCTCAGTGTCACATGATTTCCTTTGCCCCTCTTTTTGTTTCACCCAATGGGGCAAGAGTGTAGAATGGGTGATATTCATTGGCTGCCTTTTATATTTCCTGCCCAGTTGACTTCAGTTTGTCATTTTACACCATCAGCCAAAGTTAACATTACTGTGCCCCTCGTTGGGGTACAGTTCCATGGGTGCCACTTAACTTAACTTTGATACCTCTTCACAGGTGAGCTCAGGTAGCCCTACCTGGACTCACCCCCACCTGAAGCGTATGCACAGATGTTTCCAGCAGGTCAAGCTTAGTTAATGCACTGCAGACATGGGGATCTTTCTGGTCTCTAGCTTCTCACTGATCCCTAGGTACTTCCGTACGGAGAGGGATTTGGATTAATGCCCAAAGCCTGATCCCCACACACTCGATTGTGAGGCGAGCACAGAACTGAAGTTGGCCTTGAGGCGTACCCATTGCCCGTGGATAGCCAAGCTCCTGCTTTTGATATATTCTGGCAGTTCTAGCTTTAGCTCAGTGGTGGCACTCTCACCTCTGAGTCAGAAGGTTGCATGTTCAAACCCCGCTCCTGATGCTCCTGCACATAATCTCAGCCCACATTCCAGCGCAGCATAAGTTGATTTTATAACATTAGTTTTCCCCAGTAATAAAACCCGTGGGGCCTGATACACAGACGCAAGTATGGAGTCACATATAGGCCAGACCAGGTAAAGACAGCAGGTTTCCTTCCCTAAAGGACATTAGTGAAATTGTTGAGTTTTTACAACAATCTGACAGCTTTGTGGTCACGTTTACTGATATCGGCTGAATCCAACAGCTTTCTTCAGAACAGGACAATAGTATCCTGGCTTCCAAGATTTGAGGATCACACACCATGGCCGACTCCTTTTCATTAAAGAAAATGGCCACAGCACAGGGCAGCCCATAGTTGCTGCAAGAGATCTCCACTCAACCTGCCGGAGCTGAGCTTTCTGGAGAAACCCTTGACTTTTTTTTTCTTTTCACAACCATGAAAATCAAACTATAATCTGCTGTCATGTAATAAAACAGCTGTTAGATCCTTAAGCAGCTGCTCCTGCCATTTTGACAGCTCTCCTTTCATGTAGTTACAAAGGGACTTTGTGTGGTACTGCACGTCTGTCTCCCCGTGAGTTGGATGCAGGGCTCCTTTAACATCAGCTGCTGAACACGCTGCTGCGGTTGTTGTTGGGACAGATTCGTTGGACGGTCAGCTGTCCAAACGCTCACCGCACGTCGTTTTGAGCCGGAACCCCAACATCTGGTTCAAACCCAGGTCCCGGGCCTGCACCTAGTTGGGAGCAGTCGCCCACCATCGCTTTTGGATGGATTGGACAGTTAGTGGCCAGAGGGCTGGCTCACTGTCCAATTAAGGACAGCCAGAGGGCTCTCGCAGCTGTAGAGCCAAGAGGAGGCCCTTCGCACAGAAGGAGCTGCAGCCTGCCAAGGGAGAGAGACACGACGCCCCTGTCTTCAGACTCCCTCAGCACTTCAAAAAATATTTGAAATAGAAAATGGCTCTAGCTGCTGGACCACCATTCTGGAGTGTAAGTGGACAGGTAAGTGGGGCAGGGGGAAAGGGCCTCAAAGTCATCCTAGAGCCCTGGTCCCTTGGCCTGCCATTGGGAGGCCACCTCCAGACAGCTGCCAAGCTCCCGACGCCCCGGGGCAACTAGAAAATTCTGATTCGTGGCCTTAATCACGTGGCCTTTGAATTACCTTAAGCTATCCGCTGTTTGCAAGTGGGTAGCAGTTTCATGCCCCATCTGGCCTTCCCAAAAATGGCTGCAGGGCTGGATGGTGGAAAACCTGACATGCCGGCCGACAGCGCAAAATTACGCGCCCGCCTGCCCTCCCCGGTTCTGCCCCTTCCCCCACCAATCAGCCTCTGAAAATCCTACCCAATATTTCAACTTGGTGAGGGGGGGGTGGCGGGGGGCTGTGGTGGTGTGGGGGGGTGGGGGTGGGAGGAGCATTGTTGGATAGAGTAAGAGATGCACACCAAAGCAACAGTAGGCAATAGCCAAAGGAGCATCCCCATTGGCTGTATTCTGAAGCGTTTCCTAAGTTAGGAGTTAGACATTGCCCTTAATGTATTGGTAAAAGCCCAAACTGCATTTGTGGAGAAATCCCCAGTGAATCCCCATCTTCACTAATAGAGGGCTATTTGTTTCAGTGTTGCTGATGGTGTTACTCTTGTGCCCACTGTGAGAGTGCGGCTCACGATTGGTTGACATGATATACCACCACAAGTGCACTGATCAGCAACTTCGTTACCACGGTCAGATTAATTTCTTTCACTAATACAAGCTGAGCTGTTCGAAAAGAAAGAGCTCTGCACTTAACTTTCATGACATCAGGATTTCCAAAAGCATTCCACGGCCAATGAGATACTCCTGAAGTGTCTGAAGTCACTGTTGTACTGTGGGAATCCCACAGCAGCCAATTTGTGCACAGAAAGCTCCCATAAACAACAATATGATAATGACCAGATCAACAGTTTTAGTGATGTTGATTGATACTGCCCAGACTAATCTAAATTTGTTGCTTTTCTCTATCAGTACAAAAAAAGAGTAAGATACGTTTTTAATATTGTTTGGCATGTTTGATAGGTGGTTTGTGATGTTTTTGGCTGTATTGGCTCAATTGTTGAACTGTTAGAATGAAACCAGGAGACTGGTCCCACGCAGCGTAGTCCAGAATTTACCTCACTCTGCTTCATGGAGTTCACCCTGGCTGGTCCCAGCATGAGCGGCATGGATGAAAATGGTCTCAGGGAGATTTCAAAACCCTCTGTACTACACGTGGGATTGTGCCATGCTTTGGCGTTATTATGGTATGACGGGTGGTAATTGCCGGGCTGACCACATCCCAAATGGAAACTTGGCTGCATTACCACAACATTTTGCAATTTGCATTTTTATTACAAGAAGATATATGCACTGAAGTCAGAAGTAAAGAGTCCACGACCACTTTTGGAGATTTTAAATATTAAAACATTTATTAACAGAAGAAAAGAAAGCTTAGCACACAAGATTACAGTTACACAAGTAAATTTAGTCTTACAGCATTTACCAAACGATTTCTACTTAGCTAGACTCCAAATAAACACCTTTTTTCCAGGCAACAGTCCAAATAGATTCTTAATCTATAAGACATCCAGTAACATTACCACAAGGCAACCACTGTTGCTATAAGGGAGGTATTTCATAGCTTCTCTCTCCCTCTCACTCAACAATGGAATTCCAAGGCTTGTAACAAAACCTTGCTTTCTGGTAAAAGCAAGCACTTCCCTGGGGTGGCTAAAGGCTGCTTTTTCACAGGTCTGCCTTCGCACAGCCCACCTTTCAAGATCTCACATGACTACTCTGATACAGCTTTCAGTCTTTCCTTAAATATAGTTTCTCCCCCTCTTATCTCTAAACCCATAGTTCTAAACTTGCTTTGAAACTCAAACTGTTCCAAATATAAAACCTTTCATGTTTCCATCTCAACGAGATTTTCCCATGCTATCTCCATATCCCTTAATATAACTTGTCTCCAGAAACCTGTCGATTTCTGTTTTGAACACGCTCAATGATTGAGCTTCCACAGCCCTCTGGGGTAGAGAATTCCAAAGATTCACTATTCTCTGAGGGAAGAAATTCTTCCCCATCTCAGTCTCTCAAATGGTCCACCTATAAGACATACAAAGGAGCAGAAATTAGGCCATTCGGCCCATCGAGTCTGCTCCGCCATTCAATCATGGCTGATAAGTTTCTCAACCCCATTCTCCCGCCTTCTCCCCGTAACCTTTGATCCCCTCACTTCTTATTCTGAGACTATGTCCTCTAGTTCTAGACTCACCAGCCAGGGGATACATCCTACCTACCTACATCCTGTCATGCCCTGCAAGAATTTTGTAAGTTTTAATGAGATCACCTCTCGATTCTTCGAAACTTTACAAAATACAGGCCTAGTTTCCCCAGTCTCTCCTCATAAGACAATCCCAACAGCCCAGGGATTAGTCTGATGAACTTCCGTTGCACTCCCTCTATGTCAAGTATATCCTTCCTTAGGTAAGGAGGCCAAAACTGCACACACTAATTCAGCTCCTCGAGCCTGTTCTGCCATTCAATTGAATCTACGCTGGAGCTTTATCTACTCTTAATATCGTTCAAAAATCTCTCAAAAAAAATCACATTTTTGACATTTTCAAATGGTCCCTGGCCTTAAAAGATTTTTGATGGAAATGGCACCTTTCTCAATCTCAGGCTGTCCCAAAGGGCTTTACAGCCAATAGAATTCTTCTAACGTGTTGTCACTGTTGTAAATTGTGGCCAACAATTATTTGCCCATCCCTCATTGCCATGAGGGCATTGAGTTAACTATGTAGTGTAGGACTGCATTCACATGTATGTGGACTGCATAAAGATACCAGGTTCACTCCTCTGAAGGACTTTAGTGACCCCAGCTGGCTTGTTCACGACAGTCGGACAGTTTGTCACGGCCACATTTTCTGCTGTCAGCCTACAAATCACGTTTATACCTTGCCCAACTGGGATTTGAACTCATGACCACTGAGCTGGCTGCCTAGTACCAGAACCCTTCGGCCTCTGCGCCTTGCCTATGTTGTAATAGGGAAGTGCAGCCTTATTTCTGGTCATTCTGTTGCTTTGCTTAGAGAGCGGTGGTTGGATAGTTAATAAAGATTTGATAAAGGCCAGAAGTGTAGCTCGATGTTGAGCAAAGTACGCTGGCAGCAATGTGTTAAACAGCTCTGATTCACTTACTGTTTGTGTATGATGAATGAAGACAAAGAGAGCACAGTACTTGAACTATAATTCTTCTTAAAGAAATTGTGCTGAGCAACATTAGCCCTTGGAGAATGGAATGTTTCCATTTCAAATGCCCATTGTTGGCATTAGGCACTCCCAGGTGTGGCATATAGGCAGGCAGAAGCTATAGCAAAGCACTGAAAAACACCCCTCTGCCCCAGACTCAGAGGACCACCCTCTATTGCATCATTGTGACCATTTTAATTGTTTCCTACATCTGAGTAAGAAAGATTCCCCATTGGCGCTGCGTCAGGGTCCCTACACCTGGTGCCACATCCAGGCTAGACCAGTTGGTGCCAAATTTGGAGCAGTTCTTCACAGGTAGCATGTGTCCAATTCTTTTCACAAACAGCCATTACAGGATAACAGAGGAGCCTCCTATCCAAGCAATGTAGGCTGGATTTGAACTCTGCTCACTGCTGTAAAAGGCTAATATGCAATCCATCGTTCCCCTTAGAAAAACAATGACAGTCTGTATTATATAGTGCCTTTAACGTAGTAAAGAATGCCAAGGTGCTTTAAGGATTATTACCAGACAAATTTGAGACTGAACCGCACAAGAAGCCATTAGGGGAGGTAACCAAAAGCATGATCAAAGGGGTAGGTTTTAGGGAGAACTTCAAACAGGAGAGAGATATGGAGAAGTTTAGGGAGGGAATCCCAGTGAAGGATAAGGGTTACAACTTGCATTCATAGGCTAGAGGGAGGACCCCCAGCTCCCAATGCTGGATCTCATTGATGGGCGAAGCAGGCTGGCCTGTTATGTTACAGGCCGGCATGGCTGGGGGATGAGATTATTGAGACTGCCTCAGACAATCAGCTTGGTGTTAAATGCTTAGCCCTGTAGTGGTGACTTGCTGACCTACTTCTGAAGAAGTTGATGGTTAGGCAACAGGCACAGTTTGACCCCCTCCTCCCCCTTCCCTGGTCACAGTGGAGATGAAGAGGCTCAGGAGAGAATTCCAGAGCTTTGGACTGAGGCAACCGAAGGCACCGCCACCAGTGGTCAAGGGATGAAAATTGTGGATGTGCAATAAGTCAGAATCGGAAGAGCACAGAGATCTGGAAAGGGTTGTCAGCCTGGGGGAGGTCAGAGAGATTGGAAGGGCTGAGGCCACGGAATATTTGAAAATGAGGATGAAGCTTTTAAAATCAAGGTGTTGCTTGATCAGGAGCCAATGTAGGCCAGCGAGCACAAGGGTGATGGGCGAAGAGCCCTAGGTACGGGTTAGGAGACAGGCAGCAGAGTTTTGGACGAGCTCAAGTTTACGGAGCAAACTGAGTATTGAAACAGCCAAATCCAAAGGCATGGATGAGGGTCTCAGCTGTTCATTGGCTGAGGAGAGGAGTGAGGCAGTCTTAAGAACATAAGAAATAGGAGCAGGAGTAGGCCATTCAGCCCTTCGAGCCTGCTCTGGCATTCAGTGATATCGCACTGATCCACTTCAACACTATTTTCCTCCACTATCCCCGTATCCCTTGATGTGTTTAATATGTAGAAATCTATCTATCTCAGTCTTGAACATACCCAACGACTGAGCCTCTACAGCCCTCTGGGGCAGAGAATTCCAAAGGTTCACCACCCTCAGAGTGAGGAAATTCCTCCTCATCTCGGTCCTGAATGGCCTGCCCCTTATCCTGAGACCACGTCCCCTGGTTCTAGACTCACCAGCCAAGGGGGAAACATCCTTCCTGCATCTACCCTGTCGAGCCTTGTTAAGAATTTTGTATGTTTGAATGAGATCACCCCTCATTCTTCGAAGCTCCAGAGAATAAAGGTCCGGTCTGTTTAATCTTCCCCCCGGTGATAGTGATCGCCACAATGATTGGAAGCCAGGGTGAATGAGAGAGGAAAGTGAAATTTCTGGAATCGTTTAAGAAGCAGCTGGATGGGGGCGGGTCCGATGGCGCCAAACTGAACGGATGAACTATGATTGCCTCAACGGCCTTCATCATCTGTGACTAATGTGTGTGTGTGTGTGTGTGTGTGTGAGACAGTGTATTTAAGAAAAAAAATACACAAATCGTCCGTAAGCATCCTGAGTGCCAGTTTGGAACTGAAGTAGAAAAACAAGCTGAAATCAGAAGTAGATTGTTATCCCGTGAAGTTAGTAAAGCTCCATGAACGTGTGTGCACATTTGGGAACTGGAGCAATTGGAATTCAGATCATGGCTTTGCTTCCGTTTGAATCTGACCCCTAGACATGATGCCCTTTTAAATGGGTTTCTAGCCCCGTCAGTGAAGAGAACAGGAGCTGGAATGAGAGGCTTCTTTAAGCAGCTAAAATAATTAGCCGTGCGGACAGGAAATTCCCTTGTGCTGTGCTATCTTAATGCGTAAGGGACCCTTTAGAGAGATAAGGATGTGTCCTGTCGATGATTGGGGAGGTGGGGGGGGCTTTTCATCCAATATCCCTATTGGCACCGATTCCAGCCGCTTTGGGTCTCTCGCTAAACTGGGTTGTGGGAGGCTGAACAAAAGAGGGTTTTGTTTGCTGTGAAATAAAATTGCTGGATTCCAAACGGGCTGAGCTAAGTTTGAGAAGCTGCCGCTGGCCCAGGCCTCGAGGGATTGTTACCGCATTCTGACAGTGTCTGGCCAAGCTGAGCAGCTACACATATAAAACAGAGTGAGTCAGTTTAACTCCTTTTATGCCGGAACTTCCTGAGCGACGCTTCGAGTGCTCCAGCTCTCTCTGTGGGCCCCACATCCTGGGATCGGTCGAGAAGCCACACATTCACTGGAGCTGATTTATGCTCGACTTTGCTGCTGCTTTTAATGAGAAGGGGAGGCTGCTGGATTTTTTTTTTTTGCCGGTTGCTGGCAAATGTATGTGAGGCAAACTCTTGTGAACGAGTTTCTTGAGCTTTTTCAAAAACCCAATGTGTTTTTCTGAATGAAGCAGTAATTTTCCCCGTCTGGCTGGGCTTGAGCATTAAACTCGTTTGTCCTGGGGTCTCAGCAATGCTCGGATTTCATTCCGCTCCTGCCCTGTTTGCTTTCATCATTTTCCCTGCTTTTTTGTGAAGTCGGAGCTAGGATTGTGGGTCATGATGCCTGCCTCTTTGTTAATGTGCTTTGCCATTATAATGATACTTAATTATATTGAATGCTGTCCTTTAAGTCAATTTGTTTTATGACCTGAATTTAGCTCCGTTACAGGCACTGTAAGGCTGTTATGTCAGGATAGAAAGACTTGCATTTATATACTGCCTTTCTCAACCTCAGGACACCACAAAGGGCTTCACCGCTAATGAAGCAGGTCAGAGACTAGGGCTGGGATTTCCCGTGTCCGCCAGTGTCGGCCGTGTTTGGTGGCATGAGCAGACAATGTGGCGAGAAGGCCAAAAATCGGGTTTCACGACGTCATGAAACCGGTTTGCGATTGTCTGCACCGCCTGCCGATGGTGGGCCGCATTCCCCACCATCAGACGTCGGGAACCTCGTTGTAATACATTAGCATATCATTATAAGGTCACCCTGCCGGAGTCATCCTCCCCCGCCGGATCGTCTGCCCGTGTCGGTGGGAAAACACGCCAGCATGTTTCATAACAGCATATATAAGGAGTGCACCTGGTGGGCTGCACTTCACTCGGGACTTCGAGGTTTGTTTGCCTACCTTGCTTCGGGCAGCACTCGCAGTCATCAGCGCCAGGCTTCACAGACACAGCACCACATCACTTTTAGGGGGGCTCATGGGCAGGTTTCTACTTACCAGACCAGCCACGAGGCGGGGGTGGCTTTTCAATGGCTGCAGGGCTTGGGCTTGCTTGGGGAAGGGGGAGAAGTGGCCTCAGGCAAGGGAAGAGGCTGCAGGGCGAGGGCTGTACTGGGGAAGGAGGGTATCCCAGGGTCTGCGTGGGACACATGTTGATCTGTGCAAGTGGCCTAAGATGGTGAGGGCTGAGGAGGCAGTCTCCAGACAAGATGAGGTCAGATGGACATGTGAGGGTATGTGTGTGAGAATGGGTGGTGATGTCCCTTGAGTTGGCAGTGAGTGAGCTGCCAGTGAATGTGTGATGGGCTTGTGAGTGTGTGAGTTTAGAGTGATGAGATGGTTGCCTTACCCTGGTGGCAGGGATGAGATCATTCATCCTCTTTCTGCATTTGTTGGCCAACCTCTTCTGTGCAAAATTGGCACTGATCACCACTGCCGGCACCTACCAAGCTGGAGTGGTAATGTTGTTGCCCCTCCTGCAGCCAGAGCGGGGGTAGAGGACATCACAGTGGGCCTCCACGGTGTCCAAAAGGCCCTCGAGGGCTGCAGTCTTCTTGCCTTTTGGGGCCATGTCTTCTTTGCTGCAGCCCTGGGCTGGAAGCACTGAGCACGGCTGTAGTTTAAATGTGGTGCCTGGTGTGATGAAGCAGCGAGGTGATGGCGTGGCAGGCAAATGAGAGCCCGCCCGCCATGGAAATGGCGTGTTTCCCGGGAATGCATAATTAATGTGGCGGGCTTGGGAGGATATGGCGGGAAAACCCGCCACAGCGGCCGGTGGGTAAAATGTTGTTTTACTTGTGCACTGCCACACTTAGTGCAAATCTGGGATGATTCTGCGACTGGGAATCCTACGGCGAGTAACTCACCTCCTGACTCCCACAAGCCTGTCCCCCATCTACATGGCACAAGTCAGAAGTGTGATGGAATACTCCCCACTTGCCTGGATGAGGTGCAGCTCCAGCAACACTCAAAAAGCTCAACACCATCCAGGACAAAGCAGTTGCTTGATCGGCACCCCATCCACCACATTCAACATTCACTCCCTCCACCACCGACGCACAGTGGCAGCAGTGTGGACCAACTACAAGATACACTGCAGCAACTCACCAAGGCTCCTTCGACAACACCTTCCAAACCCATGTCCTCTACGCCTAAAATGCCAAGAGCAGCAGATACATGGGAACACAACCACCTGGAAGTTCCCCTCCAAGCCACGTGTCATCCTCACTTGGAACTATATCGCCACTCCCTCAGGACCCACTCCCTCACTGTCGGTGGGTCAGAATCCTGGAACTCCCTTCCTAACAGCACTGTGGGTGTATTTACACCACCTATACTGCAGCGGTTCAGGGAGGCAGCTCACCACCACCTTCTCAAGGGCAATAACTAGACAACGACGTCCCCACCCCGTGAAACAATAATAAAAAAAAACTACTTGTAAACTATAGTCACTGTTGTAATATAGGGAAACGCAGCAGCTAATTTGCCAATCGGGTTCTGCATTACTCAGTTCATGATAAGTAAGACTTGGCACACAATATTTGGTGTGGATGCCCAGAAATTCCAGCTAGCAGGCGTGTTACAAGCCGCCCTCTGCAGGGTCCTTCCACGCTGAGGGGGATATGTCCATCAGACAGCTTATGAAGCAATCCTGAGCTCTGCTGCCTAAATCCTAACATGCACCTACTCCCAATCACCATCGCCTCAGTCCTTGCTAACAAACATTGGCTCCTGGTCTTCTCAATTTAAGATTCCCATCATTGTCTTCAAATCCCTCTAATCTCTATAACCTCCTTCAGCCTTGCAACCACCCACGAACTCCAACTCTGGCCCCTTGCCCACCTCTTGCTTGCTTCATCCCGACACTGATTGCTGTGTCACCTTGGCGCATTGTTCTGGAATTTCCTCTCTAAATCTCTCTGCCTTTCCTGCTCCCTCTCCCCTGTGAGACCCTTTTTAAAACATAGCACATTGGCCAGACCTCTGGTCACCCCTCCTAACAGCTACTTCTTTGGTTAGCTGTAGATTTTTCATTGACGATGCCTCTTTGGAAGTGCCATGGGATGTTTTTCCACACTCTGTGGGTGCTTTCCAAATGCAAGTTGTTGTTGGTGAGGCCTAGGGCGGGACAACAGCTGCTGGAAGTTGCTAGCTGAGGCAGGTTTAGGGGAACGTGTCTTGGTGGATCCAGGGCTCAGTGCCTGCCTTGGTTGAGTGGCAGGCGGACAAACGACTGCTGCTGACACGCAGCACCTTGAACGAATGGAAATAATGCCCGAGGGCATTTGGTGTATATCTCCGTTGTGTTTAAGGGAATGGTGGCAGGACCCACTCATGTTTCAGGCTGGGCTCTGCTGCTCGTTGGCTCTCATGTGGAGTTCCAGGTGTCCGCTGTCTGACCAGCGAGCGCTCTTAACCTGTGCTTGTGGGTTACCTAAAGATTAACCAATCGCTGTCCTCCTCCAGGAGCAAGTCGGCCGGTGACTGTGGGGTCAGATGTTTGACGCCGAGCCAATCGTCTGTGACAGGCTCATTAACCTGATCCCCGGACCAGACCAGCCTGTGGCAGGAAGAGGGCTGCTTGGCTTATTCATACGATGAAGATGAGGCTGTCTCTGGGGGTCCCCTTTCCTCCAAGATGTAGAATAGCACAGCACAGAAGGGAGCCTGTATGTGACTGTCTGTGCCAACTGCCGATTCTTTCAAAGAGCACTTCAGTTCGTCCCCTCCCGGTCCTCCCCCGAGATGTGATGTACGCTTTCTCTGTCGGACAAGCGAGCTCGGTTTAACCTAGTTTCCCCAATGGCTCGGCGAGGAGATTCCCGGGTGTTGCAATGCGTCTTGCACACAGTGAGCCCAGCAGGCAGAAAGCCTTAATAAAGATCAGGCTGTGGAGCAAAATCTAGAGCTGAAATTCACAGCTGCAGGGGATTTCATTGCCCATTGTCCCAGTTCTTGGCAAAACACGCGCAAGAATTCAGAGTTACACAGTTCAGTGAGCCTCCGGCTAAGATGGGATGGCCAGAGAAAGATGACCAGTCGAAAACAGCCGATTGTGAGTGCGCAGTGAACATTGTGGGAGAGGCTGTCCCTTCTTGCAAATCTGTGTTAGGAGGGAAGTGCTTTCGTGGGATAGGGGAGGGAGAGAGAAAGACAGCTGCTGCTGTGCTTACAGCTTGTGCTTTGCCTTGCTGGCTTCCACACATCCCAGTGGAGAGACGTCATAGTTTAGGAATAGTTCGCAGTGTTTGCCTGCGTCTGCTGCAGCAAGGCACCAGATAAGTCTCTGCATTGAAGCCAGTGCTGGCCTCTTAACGCTGGGATCCCGGGTGCTGGAGAGCTGGGTCTGCTGTGCCGAGATTGGGTGCCCCCGTTCAGAAGGAGCTGTGCTTGGATGTCGCTGGCCTGATGCCCCAGGAATGTGAGCCGCAGCAACACATGCCGATGAGTGTAAGTTTTTATTTAGAAACCTGAACACTTGTCACTCCATTGTGCCAGTTGTCAGGCTGGCTCTAGTAACATTTGCTGAGTGTGACGACTGGCAAACGATTTGCTGGGCCACTGTCTGCTGTATGATGGTCTTGGCGTGCACTGTACTGAAGTTCTTCAGGTCTTTTTAGCGAGAGGTGGTCTCCTATCTCCTTGTCGCTGCAGTCGCCCTGGTAGAAGCAATGGCTGAGTGCTGCGATACAGACCCTGAGCTCCCCGAGTGTCACTGTGACGTTAACAGGCAGGTCTTTGCTTCTCCTTTTCAGTCGCTTTCTGCTGTTGCATGCTTGGTTAGAGACCCCCCCTTGCGCAGTTGTCCCCCCCCACAGACGTTTGCCCGCCCTGGTTGCTCCGGCGTTGCAGTCTCCAGGTCGTGGTTATTTGTGGCTGTTCCTTTACCTTGCTTCTGAAAAACCTGACTGCACATCCTGTTTCCTTCCTGTGCAAAGCCAAGTGCCACACTTCTTCATTCTGAGAATAGCACAAAGGGACAGCAGCATCCCAATAATTCTTGTGCAAGCGAGGTCACAGCCTGCCGGCTGTCTGCACACTGAATTACTGTCACTTAATTTAAGGAGGAATCTCTATGAGAGGTGCAGGCAAATGGAATGTGTGTGCTGAACTCCTGCTGTGACCTGTGATCGCAGAACGAGTAGTATTGTTATCTGCTCAGGATATCCCTCCATCAGAGACCATCTCGTCTTTACTGATACCATCTGACCCAGAAGGAGAAAAACAGTAAAAACTGGGAAATAAGAGTACTGGTCCGAACTGTTTTTTTCCTTATGGGGAATGGGAAGTTTATATCTAATTAGCTAAGTGAGCACTTAAAATTGGGATTACCAATTTAACCTTTTCTCTTCTGTAGGGAGTAAAACTGCTTTGAATGAAACAAGGACCTAGATTTTCTTTTGCAGTTTGTGGTGTGTGCTATTAGTTACCCTATCCTAAACCCTCCTGCTCAAAAATGCCTTGCTCTGTAAATTGTTGGCTAGTGAGGGCAACAGGGCATCTGGGATCTTCATGAGCAACAGGACAAGTAATCTATTGCCATAACCAATGAGATTTATGGATTGAGAAATAAACAGAGGAAGGACTGAGAAAGAGGGAGAATTAGAGTGGGTGAACTTATTGTCAATTCAGGTACAGCAAAAGCAACAAAGAGAGGGATGTGGAGATTAGATTAAGAGGAGAGGAAAGTAAGAAAAATGTATAAATTTAAAATTTGACGTTTTCTAAAATCTCCACAACAATCGATAATCGGAAGGAATCCGGCTCCACCCTTTTGATTATTCGCTTTCAGGGAAAGAGGTTGATTGCCAGTAATTGACAACTAGCATCTCGTTAGGTGGGTACTTACACCATTAATTAATGGACTTAACTTTCTGTGGCATGTTTAATGGACAACTAATGCGCAAGTGCGGCAGTTCCATGAAATGCATGGGGGAGGTTAATGGCAAGAGGCCACTTTGCAAAGCTGACGAAGGAGCACCATTGCATGCTCCAGCAACTTGCGCCCATCCACGTTTCATGGGGTAGCCCTTCCTCGCCACAAGCTGCAGGAAGATTTGCATATTAAACAGCGTGTTTCGTTCACAAAACATTACTTTATCAGCAGACTCTGTGGTAAATTTTGATGCAAGAGCTTTTGAGGAACGCAACATGACTTTTCGTTCATTTTAAGACAATCTTAAATACATGCACAATGAAGTCTTCCAGGTTCTAGAGGTGTTTTCGCCTGTGCAGCTTCCTGAACCACACCTATGAGCCCTTTCATAAATGACGGGCATTCAAAGCAATAAGACAGTCCATGGAGCAACAAGTTGGTAAGGGATCTATAATCTCACAAGGAGTTAACGAAGGATTTGGCCAAAGATGAGCCTGGCAGTCTTGATCCAGATTGGTTGTAAACCTAACCATCTTGACCCCAACTTCTGCCGTTGCATTCCCAAGTCCCATTAGTCACTGTGTTCTGTTTGACAGTCTGAAGCGGCTGTTGGTTACTGTTACTGTGTACACTGTGCCATTCATTTGTATCCTCTTCCTCACGTCACCTCACTTTGTTGCAGTTTTTGTGGTTTTTATCTCCATCCTAGTAAGCTTGCAGATTTAAAACAACATTTTCCACTAATTCAGGACACTTTACTTTTCTGAAGGTCATAAACACAAGAGAGTCTCTCATAAACCCTGTAGGGAATTCAGGAGAAGCTTCTCACCCAGAGACTGATGAGAATGTGGAACTCGCTACCACATGGCATAGTTGAAGTGAATAACAGATGCGTTTAAGGGAAAGCTAGATAAGTACAAGCGGGGAAAAAGGAATGGAAGGATGTGTTGATCAGATGACTTGAAGTAAAGTGGAATAGAGGCTTGTGTGGAGCAGAAACACCAGCCTAGACCAGTTGGGCTGAATGGCCTGCTTCTCTACGATCTTCTTAGGCAGTTCCTTGGGATCGAGGATGACTTGCTTATACCCGGTTTGATGGGTTCTGAGATGGTTGATAAGTCCAATGCGCGATCTGCACACTCTGCCACATGCGGGGCAGATGGTGCTTGAAGGGTTTGGGTAGACTGGTGGTTTGGAGGCTTGCGCACTCCCTCCGACACCTCAGCTTCGCCTCTGCATGTTCCCGACCAAGTTTCTCAATGTGTTCAGTGCCTTTCCCAGGGAGCTTCCTCCATTTTGATCAGTCACAAGCCGGGGACACTCATGAGTCAATGGGTATGTCTGACCTCTTCAGGGGTGCTTTGAGGACCTCCTTAAAGCGTTTCTGATGTCCCTCTTGGGAGTCTTCTGCCATGACTGAGTTCTGAGTAGAGCAGTTACTTCGGGATTCTGGTGTCAGGCAAACGAACGCTGTGTCCCGCCCAGCGGAGCTGGTTTTGAGTGTTAATGCATGTAAATTCTCTGCTGCAAATTCTATGCAAATCTATGCAACAGACAGCAAGAGTATTAAACTGTCTAAACGGCTTTAAAGCCCTGTCGCAAGTCACTTGAATTAGTTCATTAATTATACTTTTTTAAGTATTGCTGTCCTCTACACACATCCTTTTGAAGTATTGGCTGCTTTGCTTGTTTGTCGGAGCAGAGTTTGTTGAGAAATGAGCTTAAAGACTTTTAATTCATTGCCATTTAGGTGGTAGTTTTTTTCGTTAGATGTTAGGATAGCTTACCAAAGCTGAATTGATCTATGAAAGCTGAATTCAGCGTATTCTCGACCTTGCCCAGTTCAGGTCAGCACAGACTGGCTACTTTACTTTAGAAAGAAAAAAGAAAACCCCTGTATTTTTATAGCACCTTTCCCAACCTTGGGATGTCTAAAAGTGATTTACAGCCAATTAAGTGTAGACATTATTACCATGAAGAAAGCGCAGAAACCAGTTTGCAGACAGCAATCATATTCTCACAAACAGCAATGTGATAACGACCAGATAATCCCATTTTTGTGTTGTTAGTTGAAGGATAAACATTGGCTAGGTCACCAGGGAGAACTTCCCTGCTCCTCTTCAAAATAATGTCTTGAGATCTTTTACGTCCATCTGAGAGAACAGACCGGGCCTTGTTTCCATGCTTCACCAGATAACCTGCATCTCCAACAGTGCAGCACTCCCCCGCTAATGCAGTGGAGTGTTGACCTGGATTTTGTGCGTCAGCCTCTGGAGTGAGACTATCCACTCTCACTAACTCAGAGGACAGAGCGCTACCACTAAACTAATATAAAAACAGAAAATACTGGAAATACTCAGCAGCCAGGCTGCTGAGAAAGGCAGTGTTAACATTCCAGGTCAATGATCTTTCATCCGCTAAGCCATGGCCGACGCCAGTTGAGGTGAATACACTGGAGAATTTTCAGAGCATCGCGTGGCCTAGAAAAATCTGGAAATGATGGCAAAAAACACCCCTAAACTCAAGGGGTGAGTTGAAGAGCAGCAGGTTCCAATTTGGTAGAGGTTATATCTGGGATAGATTGCAGTTTACATTCATGACTTGAAATGCAGGGAGATTTCACTTTAATAAGCTAACCTTTCATAAGGCAGCTTTTAACAGTTGGTGTTGTGGGAGTTCTTCAGTCTGAAGGCATTCCTCAAGAACAGTGAGCTATAATTAATGCAACATTAAAAGCATAAGGCCATCAGCATTACAGAACACAGATATTCTTTTCTAAGCCGCTGCTTGAGTTTGGCAGCAGTTAAGTGATGAGTCATATATACGACTAAGTTGGTGATTTCTGCCTTGTGTGAATTATACGAACATACATTCGAACAAACTAACAAGGAGCAGGCCATTCAGCTCCTCAAGCCTGCTCTGCCATTTAATAAGATCGTGGCTGATCTGATAACAACCTGAAATCTGCATCCCACCTACTGCCGATAACCTATCACCCTGTTGCTTACCAAGCATCTATCCACTGCCTTAAAAATATTCAAAGCCTCCTTCCACCACCTTTTCAGGAAGAGATTGCCAAAGACACATGACCCTCTGAGTGAAAAAATTATGCCTCATCTTTGTTTTAAATGGGTAATCCTTAGTTCTAGATTCTTCCACAAGAAGAAACATCCTCTCCATATCATCCCTGTCAAGACCCCTCAGGGTCTTATATGTTTCAGTCAAGTCGCCTCTTACTCTTCTAAACTCCAGCGGATACAAGCCTAGCCTGTCCAACCTTTCCTCATAAGACAACCCACCCATTCCAGGTGTTAGTCTGGTAAACCTTCTCTGAACTGCTTCCAATGCATTTACATCCTTCCTTAAATAAGGAGACTAATACTGTATACGGTACTCCAGATATGGCTCACCAGTGCCCTGTGCAACTGAAGCATAACCTCCCTACTTTTGTATTCAATTCCCCTCGCAATAAATGACAGCATTCTATAGCTTTCCTAATGACTTGCTGCACCTGCATATAAGCCTTTTGAGGTATTGAGTGAAAATTTTAAAATATTTAATGAGGGAAAATGCTACCTGAGCTAGGACTGCCCCAGGACAGTAAAATTAGGATCATAAAACCTTACAGGCCAGAAAGGGGCCATTCGGCCCATTGTGCCCATGCTAGCTCTTTGAAAGAGCTATTTAATTAGCCCCTGCTCTCCTGCTTTATCCCCATAATCCTGCACTTTTCTCCATTGCAACCTGGAAGTTCTGCTAAGGGAGCTAGCTTAAATTGTTAATGGATCATCCATCCGTCGTGATCGTTACTGTCTTAGAGATACTTTTTGGCTATAAAGTGTTAAACCAGCTGACCTTTTACAGTATCATGCCCTGTCAAATAAATGATCTGCCAATTTTTTAAAAAGTTATAATATTCTAAGTTAAGTTTTGAATTTCTACTTTGCATGTAATTTCCCCAAGGGCTCTTTGAATTAACTGCTAGATTAACTGGATTTACCTGTTTCGTTACCATCTTGCTGTTTTTGTTACAAGCATGAATCTCTCCATCCCTCCCACTCTCTCTCCCTTTATCCATTCCTCTCTCCCTTCGTCCCTCATTTCCTCCTTCACTTCATCGCTCTGGTGATTTGGACAGCTTGACTTGTTTCTATGTGACAGCCCAGGAAACAATCCTGAGGGGGTGGGAAGATGGTTTTCTCAAGGTGCCTATGGAGTGGTTTAATCTCTATCACAATAATGCCTGTACCTTCTTGGGAAACCTGAAGTGCGTGAGTTGGCACCCAGCTCTCATCCACTCACTGTAAATGGGATAACTTTTAGTTGGGGCCCCACCATGAGCTCTGAGCCAAATGGGTTGTTTGACTTCCTCACTCAGCGATTCACTTACCTTGACTTTCAACATCTGTAAGCCGTTGTACAAACTACACAGCATGCACAATGTCCAGAAAATCTCAGCTTCTCTTTCCATGCAATGCAATGTTTAGCTTCAGTTTAGAAGCGTGAACTGCAGTTCACTAAGTTGTTTCTCTACCTTCTTCCCCTTTTATGGAGTGAAACTAAACCATGAGTGTGAGCAGACGAGTTGAGCGCAGAGAGCATCACAACCCAGCCTGATTTCGCCCTCAGCTGATGTCATGTTCATGCACCTTCCAGCCTGGAGGTGGTAGGGGTGTTTTTCTTCCCGTCCTTCCAGTCATGGGGTAATGAGGCCAGTTGGAGACCCCCCCCGCCACCTTCTCACCCCGTCCTTCCATTACCCTGATTAATGCAGCAATTCCCAATGGCAGTATTTTGCAATGCAACGTTTCCCAATGGTGGCATTTCCTGATGCAGTGTGCTGCAATGCAGTGCGGTTCCCAGTGCAGTGTGCTGTGTTGCAGTGTGGTTCTCGTTGCAGTGTGCTATATTGCAGAGTGATTCCCAGTTCAGTATGCTGCAATGCAGTGCGGTTCCCAGTGCAGTGTGCTGTGTTGCAGTGTGGTTCTTGTTGCAGTGTGCTATATTGCAGAGTGATTCCCAATGCAGTGTGCTGCAATACAGTGCGGTTCCCAGTGCAGTGTGCTACAATGCAGTGCGGTTCCCAGTGCAGTGTGCTGCAATGCAGTGCGGTTCCAAGTGCAGTGTGCTGTGTTGCAGTGTGGTTCTCGTTGCAGTGTGCTATATTGCAGAGTGATTCCCAGTGCAGTGTGCTGCAATGCAGTGAGGTTCCCAGTGCAGTGTGCTGTGTTGCAGTGTGGTTCTCGTTGCAGTGTGCTATATTGCAGAGTGATTCCCAGTTCAGTGTGCTGCAATGCAGTGCGGTTCCCTGTGCTGTGTTGCAGTGTGGTTCTCATTGCAGTGTGCTATATTGCAGAGTGATTCCCAGTGCAGTGTGCTGCAATGCAGTACGGTTCCCAGTGCAGTGTGCTGCAATGCAGTGCGGTTCCCAGTGCAGTGTGCTGTGTTGCAGTGTGGTTCTTGTTGCAGTGTGCTATATTGCGGAGTGATTCCCAGTGCAGTGTGCTGCAATGCAGTGCGGTTCCCAGTGCAGTGTGCTGCAATGCAGTGCGGTTCCAAGTGCAGTGTGCTGTGTTGCAGTGTGGTTCTCGTTGCAGTGTGCTATATTGCAGAGTGATTCCCAGTGCAGTGTGCTGCAATGCAGTGAGGTTCCCAGTGCAGTGTGCTGCGTTGCAGTGTGGTTCTTGTTGCAGTGTGCTATATTGCAGAGTGAATCCCAGTGCAGTGTGCTGCGATGCAGTGTGGTATCCAGTGCAATGTGCTGGTTTTCAGTGTGGTTCCCAGTAAAGTGTACCGAGTTGCAGTGTGGTTCCCAGTGCAGTGAGGTTTCCAGTAAAGTGTACCGAGTTGCAGTATGATTCCCATGCAGTGTGCCACGTTGCAGTGTGATTCCCATTGCAGTGTGGTTTATGGTGCAGTGTGCTGCATTGCAGTGTGATTCCAGTGCAGTGTGGTTCCCAGTACAGTGTTTCCCACTGCAGTGTGGTTCCCGTTGCAGAGTGGTTCCCAGTGCAATGTGCTGTGTTGCAGAGTGGTTCCCAGTGCAGTGTGCTGTGTTGCAGTGTGATTCCTTGTGCAGTGTGCTGTGTTGCAGTGTGGTTCCCAGTGCTGTGTTGCAGTGTGGTTCCCAGTGCAGTGTGCTGTGTTGCAGTGTGGTTCCCAGTGCTGTGTTGCAGTGTGGTTCCCAGTGCAGTGTGCTGTGTTGCAGTGTGGCTCCCAGTGCGGTGTGGTTCCCAGTGCAGCACATTGTATTGCAGAGTGATTCCCAGTGCAGTGTGCTGTATTGCAGTGTGGTTCCCAGTGCAGTGTGCTGTGTTGCAGTGTGGTTCCCAGTGCTGTGTTGCAGTGTGGTTCCCAGTGCAGTGTGCTGTGTTGCAGTGTGGTTCCCAGTGCAGTGTGGTTCCCAGTGCAGCACATTGTATTGCAGAGTGATTCCCAGTGCAGTGTGCTGCGTTGCAGTGTGGTATCCAGTGCAATGTGCTGGTTTGCAGTGTGGTTCCCAGTAAAGTGTACCGAGTTGCAGTATGATTCCCATGCAGTATGCCACGTTGCAGTGTGATTCCCATTGCAATGTGGTTTATGGTGCAGTGTGCTGCATTGCAGTGTGATTCCAGTGCCGTGTGGTTCCCAGTACAGTGTTTCCCACTGCAATGTGGTTCCCGTTGCAGAGTGGTTCCCAGTGCAATGTGCTGTGTTGCAGAGTGGTTCCCAGTGCTGTATTGCAGTGTGGTTCCCAGTGCAGTGTGGTTCCCAGTGCAGCACATTGTATTGCAGAGTGATTCCCAGTGCAGTGTGCTGTATTGCAGTGTGGTTCCCAGTGCAGTGTGCTGTGTTGCAGTGTGGTCCCCAGTGCAGTGCGCTATATTGCAGTGATTCCCAGTGTAGTGTGCTGTATTGCAGTGTGGTTCCCAGTGCAGCACGCTGTATTGCAGAGTAGTTCCCAGTGCAGCGCGCTATATTGCAGAGTGATTCCCTGTGCAGCGTGCTGTGTTGCAGAGTGATTCCCTGTGCAGTGTGCTATATTGCAGAGTGATTCCCTGTGCAGTGTGCTGTGTTGCAGAGTGGTTCCCAGTGCAGTGTGCTGTGTTGCAGTGTGGTTCTCGTTGCAGTGCGGTTCCCAGTGCAATGTGCTGCATTGCAGTGTGGTTCCCAGTGCAGTGTGCTGTATTGCAGGGTGGTTCCCAGTGCTGTGTTGCAGTGTGGTTCTCGTTGCAGTGCGGTTCCCAGTGCAGTGTGCTGCGTTGCAGTGTGGTTCCCAGTGCAGTGTGCTGTGTTGCAGTGTGGTTCTCGTTGCAGTGCGGTTCCCAGTGCAGTGTGCTGCGTTGCAGTGTGGTTCCCAGTGCAGTGTGCTGTGTTGCAGTGTGGTTCTCGTTGCAGTGCGGTTCCCAGTGCAGTGTGCTGCGTTGCAGTGTGGTTCCCAGTGCAGTGTGCTGTGTTGCAGTGTGGTTCTCGTTGCAGTGCGGTTCCCAGTGCAGTGTGCTGCGTTGCAGTGTGGTTCCCAGTGCAGTGTGCTGTGTTGCAGTGTGGTTCTCGTTGCAGTGCGGTTCCCAGTGCAGTGTAACTCCAGTGCAGTGTGCTGCATTGCAGTGTGGTTCCCGTTGCAGTGTGGTTCCCATTGCAGTGTGCTGCGATGCAGTGTGGTTCCTGTCGCAGTGTGCTGCGATGCAGCGTGGTTCCCAGTGCAGTGTGCTGCCCATTGCAACGTGGTTCCCAGTGCAGTGTGCTGCAATGCAGTGTGGTTCCTGCCACGGCATTGTTTTATTCCTTTATCCCAATTTGGAGAAGTTTCAGGGATGAATTTTCCCTTGGTGGAGCCTCACCCACTTGATGTGGCCTCTGGAATTTTCCACTCATTTAATTTAAATGGGGAAGAATGCCGTTTTCTTGGAGTGTGCTCCCAATGGGTGAGCCTGCGCACTTTGAGAAATGTTACCTTTTAAAGACCATGAACATGTCCATTGCTAAGATGCCCCGTTCATTTGAAATGTAATGTGACAATCTTTCAACCAGTCACAATAGAGTCAGGTTGGGTATAATGTCTGTTCAAAGCTCCAGTGACCAGAGTTCTAGGACCACAGGGACAGGAGTAGGCCATTCAGTCCCTCCTGCCTTTTCTATCACTGAGCTGTACCAGAATTCCGTTTACATGTACCTTGGTTTTATATCTCTTAATACCCTTCCCCAACAAAACTCCACCAATCCGAGTCTTGAAAGTTCTAATTCACCCTCAGTTTCCACAGCCTTTTGGAACCACAGGTTCTAGGTTTCTCCTGTTCTTTGTGTGAAAATGTGTTTCTTGATTTCACCCATGAACTGCTCAGCCCAAATTGTAAGGTTGTGTCCTCTTGTTCTCGACTTCCCTGCCAATTTCTCTCTATTGAACCCATTGAGTCCTTTAGTCAAATTAAGCACCATGATTAGATCCCGCCCCCTGCTTACTCTTCTAAATCCAAGCCAAGTTTATACAGTTCTCCCCACAGTTTAACCTTCTAAACCCTGCTATATCATTCTAGTGTAACTGTACTGCCAAGGCAAATACATCCTTCCTGAGGTGCAGTGCCCAGAACAGGAGTCTGGTTTTTTTTTGCTGACTATTTCTCACTTTCTCTTCGGTTTCAGAGTGAAGAAGCTGAAGGAGACACTGGTTGCCGTGCAGCAACTGGACAAGAATATGAGCAGCCTGCGCTCGTGGCTTGCCCAGATTGAAACCGAGCTATCGAGACCAATTGTCTACGACTCCTGCAACTCCCACGAAATACAACAGAAGCTCGCGGAGCAACAGGTAAGCGAACATTCGAGCTTCGCTGCTCTGGGAAATACTCAACTATTACCAGCGGAGGGGAAATCGACCATGGCTCAGTGGTGACACTCTCACCTCTTGAGTTAGAAGGATACTTATTCCAAGACCCACTGTAGAGACTTGAGCACGTATTGCAGTACTGAAGGAGTGCTGCACTGTCAGAGGTGCTGTCTCTCAGATGAGATGTTAAACCGTGGCTCCACCTGTTTTCTCAGGTGGATGTAAAAGATCCCATGCCACTATTCAGCAAAGAGCAGGGGAGCTCACCCTGGTGTCCTAGCCAATCTTGTTATGATCCCAGCTGATGTTACTACTGGACAAGCCGGGGGGGGAACCCGGCTTGCTAGATCCTAACTTTTATTTTTTGTTCAGGTACATGGAGAGTAGCTACTGAACAGAGTCACAGGAGTCAGCTGGTGAACTTCTAACAAAATAATAAAACATTCATTAAACAAGAAAAGATGAACTATATTACATTACTCCTTCATCCACAACTATACCTTTATAGATATATACAGGTTTGCAAGGATAACACAAGTTACAAAAGCTATCTTATACTCTAATGTTCACGGTAAGTACACAGTCCATGTAAAATAATAGGCGACCTGTGGTCAGACACACCACACTCTGAAACCAAGTGACAGATGCCACCCGAACAGATGCTCTGGATCTCTCCTCAATTCTTCCCCGACGCTTCTCACACCAAGAGCCAACCGGTCTCACCGAACTTCACAAGGGTTTCCAATCTTCGATCTTAAAGGACTCGCTTTGGAATCTTCTCCCAAACCTATGCTTTCTCTCAAACATCTTCCACAAGGGTCCACCTCCAGGGTTTCGAGCTCTCCTGGATCACCACATGCATTCAAGCTTCCTTCCACGTACTCTCTCTCTTGCTGATTCAGCCATGCCATCAGAACACCACTGCTTCATATCCCATAGTAAACAGACACAGACCTTCAGCTGTCTCCTTGGGTCTTCTGGTTTCTTGAAAGCCTATGTTGCTTTAAATCTGCACCTTGCAGTTTCTCCCTTTAAGCTTGGACCCTTTCTCTGCTCCTCACTTTTAACTTCACTTAACAGGACCTTTTCCAGATTCCTGTTCATTCCCTTTGACTAGAAGGTCTTCTTGGGGTCTTCCTCCTTCAATTCTTTGGAGAAACCTGCTTCCTGCAGCTCCCTCCTGTCCAGCTTCTCCTGGCAACTGATTTCAACTTTAATTTGGGACTTGCTATCTGTCCCTCTTCTATGCTGCTTCTGCTGGCAACTCCTTTCAGCTTTAGAACACACTGACCAACTGAACTCAAACTGTTTTCAGTTTCTGTGTGTGTATGTGTGGCCTCCCTCTCTGGACCCCTGTTGCTAGGCAACAGCACAGTTTTTTTTCTACCTTGATTGTTTTAACTTCCCTTCAAGAGTCATAAAATCTCATTAAAATGCAGGCATCTTTCAAAGTGAAACCAAAACTCAGGTTTCATCCTTTTAACCACAAAATACAGAAATACAAATTAAACTTAAAGATATACCTTATTCCTAACACACCCAAATACACATATAAACCACTTAAACCTATCTCTATTTTGTAACAACGTTTATTCCTCAACCAAAGCCTATTACAAGCATTCAGAGCATTAGTTTGCTGTACACAATTTGCCTTCTGTGTCCCCATCATTACAACAGTGAATATACTTCAAGAACTTCATTGGCTGTAAAGCACTTTGGGATGTCCTGAGCTGTACTTTCTGTTTGTGTCTCATATGTGCTCTCTCTCACACTTTTTTCACGCTTTCCCTTTCACTTTCTCTCCCTCTCCTCTATCTTTTCATTCCTCTCTTCCTCTCTCTTTCTCTCTTTCTTTCTCTCTCTCTCTCTGGATGTGGAACACCCCAGTCTGCTCTCTCCCATTTCTTATTAGGAGTGGGCAGCGTTTGATGCTCAAACTCTTCAGGAGAGAAGGGCCATAAAGCAACTTCCTTTCTTTATTCTTTCATGGGAAGTGGGTGTTGCTGGCAAGGCCAGCATTTATTGCTCATCCCTAAATGGCCGTGAGAAGGTGGCGGTGAACTGCCTTCTTTAGTTACTGCAGTCCATCGAGTGCAAGTGCACTCACAGTGCTCCTGCAAGTTCCAGGATTTTGATCCCACGACAGTGAAGGAACGACAATATCTTTCCAAGTCAGGATGGTGTGTGACTTGGAGGGGAACTTCCAAGTGGTGGTGTTTCCATGCATCTGCTACACTTATATCTCTAGGCAGTGGAGGTCGAAGGAGCCTTAGTGAGTTGCTGTAGTGTCTCTTGTATATGGTAAACACTGCTGCCATTGTGTGTTTGTGGATGGAATGGATGTTTAAATTGAATGATGGACTGCCAATCAAGCGGACTGCTTTGTCTTGGATCGTGTCAAGTTTCTAAAGTGTTGGAGCTGTACTCATCCAGCTAAGCAGAGAGTATTCCATCACCTTCCTGACTTGTGCTTTGCAGATGGTTGACAGGTTTTGGGAAGTCAGGAGGTGGGTTACTTGCCCCAGAATTCCCAGCCTCTGACCTGCTCTTGTAGCCACAGTATTTATATGGCTGGTCCAGTTCAGTTTCTGGTGAATGGTAACCCCCCAGGATGTTGACAGTAGGAGATTCAGTGATGGTAATGCCATTGAATGTCAAAGGGGAGATGGTTAGATTCTCTGTTGTTGGAGATGATAATTGCCTGGCACTTGTGTGATGTGAATGTTGCTTGGCACTTATCAGCCCAAGCATGAATGTTGTGCAGGCCTTGCTGCATATTGCCATTAGCCGCTTCAGTATCAAATGTTTAAAACTCATCCTGAACAATTATAAGGTGAAATGTGCTTTCCTTCTATGTTACACTAAACTCTATGACTTTGTTGTTGCAGGAGTTGCAACGGGACATTGAGAAGCACAGTACAGGCGTGGCCTCTGTCCTGAACCTTTGTGAAGTCCTGCTCCACGATTGCGATGCCTGTGCCACGGAAACGGAGTGCGACTCAATCCAGCAGGCAACTCGCAACCTTGATCGCAGATGGAGGAACATCTGTGCCATGTCTATGGAGAGGAGGCTGAAGTAAGAGCTCTTGTTTCATGCCTGTGGGAAGTGATGCAACATGTAGAATGTTTTAAAAATAGACAAGTGGCCTTCAAAAGAACAGCTTTAGGGAAATAAGTCATTCCAAGGGGTGGAGATATGACCACGCAAAATGTGCAGTTGACCCTGATCTGAGCATTCTAATATCCTCTCCATTACCAGGGCCGTCTAATTCCACCTCTGGAATATTGTGCATCTCCACTCCTGCTTCGGCCCATCTGCTGCTGAAACCCACATCTATGGCTTTGTTGCCTTCAGACACGAGTATTCCAATGTGCTCCTGACCGTTCTCCCATACTCCACCCCTTCCACTAACTTGAGACCATCCAAAACTTTGTTGCCTGTATCCTAACTCGCTCCAAGTTCTGTTCACCCATCACGTCTGTGCTCGCTGACCTATATTGGCTCCTGGATCAGCAATGCCTTGATTTTTAAATATTCTTGTTTTCAAATCCCTCCCTGGCCTTACCCCCGCTGTCTCTGTAACCTACCCCAGCCCCATAATCCTGCAAGCTCTCTGCGCCCCTCCAATTCTGGCTTCTTATACATTCCTCGCTCCCTTGGCCCTACCATTGGCAGCTGCACCTTCAGGCCCTAAACTCTGGAATTTCCTCCCTAATCTTCTCTCCTCCTTTTAAGAACCTTCTTAAAACCTTTGACTAAGCTTCTGGTTAAATGTTCCAATATCGCCGCCTTTGGCTTGGAGTCCATTTTTGCTTGATAACGCTCCTGTGAAGCCCCTTGGGATGTTCTACTATGTGAAAGGTGCTACATAAATGCACATCTGAGCGGAGCTGGTGCTAAGTTTAACAATCCCGACCATGTCGATGTTGGGACCCCAAACTCGACCTTTGCATGGGTTCTGTGCAAGGCAAAGGTCACCACTCCTCTCCCCTCCCCCACACAGCCATTCTGTGCTTTGGGTTCAGCAGTACAAGATGTTGAAGGTTTTAATGTAGGGTTACTTACAATAACTTTTTGGAAGCAAACTGCATTGATCAACCACTGCTACCTGATTGTATTGCCCAAGGTCATATATCCACCCCTTGGAATGACTGTATTGTGCTATAGCAGGAGGAGGTGGTGTTGTAGTGGTATTGTCACTGGACTGGTAATCCAGAGACCCAGGGTAATTCTCTGGGGACCTGGGTTCAAATCCCACCACAGCAGATGGTGAAATTTGAATTCAATAAAAATCTAGAATTAAAAGTCTGATGATGACCATGAGATGAATTTAAAAATCCAGAGATGGATTCTAAGCAGAGTTTCTATGTATTGGTCTGGTTCCTATGATAAATTTATTATTTATATAGCACCTTGAATATAGTCTACAACCTGAGATGCTTCACAGAGGCAAGAAAGGATATTGTAGTAATGGGGGCGGGGAGGTAGCTGAAGGCCTGGCCAGAGATGTCAAGCCTTGGGGTAGCAAGACAGGTGGCTTGGGCCTGTTTTCCAAAATGTTGGGCCAAGGCGGACAAAGGCGGTGCCATGAAAGGTGGAGTGGAGAAGGGGATGCAAAGAGTTGGAGTCCGGAGGATACACACTGCACTGTAGGACTGGGAGTGGTTACGGAGCAAAGTAACTCTATGGTCCCACTCAGCTGTCCCCAGCCTGGTTCCATTCTCCTGAACTGTCACTAACTGTCCTTGCTGCAAGGACCCACACTGTGCTTAGGACTGACTGGCCCCGGGTAACCATGCTGTAAATTCTCTCGTAGCCTACTGTGATCATCTCTGGGGCAAGACCCTACTCTCCCCACCTTGCAGTCCTTCTACCCTGTTCATGGGGAGGTTTATGCTCAGGACTAGGCCAAGTGAGGGAATAAAGGCAGAGGAGGCAGAGAGTGCAGCTCAGGTTTGAGTTACCTGTCCTCTCTAAAGCGGCCTGGCAGTTGTATCTAACTAGCATGAGTGGTTTAAGAAGCAGGCCCACCACTATCTGCTCACAGAACTTAGAGCTTGGAATCAGCCCATTCAGCCCAACCAGTCTCTGCTGGCGTTTATGCTCCACTGGAACTTCCTCCCACTTTACTTCATCTCAGCCTATCAACATATCCACAATTTCATTGTGTCTTAATTTCCAACCCCCACCATTTTTTTTCCTTAGGATTGAGGAAACCTGGAGGTTGTGGCAGAAGTTTCTGGATGACTATTCTCGCTTCGAAGACTGGCTTGAAACGTCTGAACGGACAGCAGCGGTGCCCAATTCCTCCGAGGTCCTCTACACGGTCGCCAAAGAGGAACTGAAGAAGTTTGAGGTGCTGTGATAAGCTGCAGATCAGTTGGTGCTGTATGGCCTCAACAGCGCAGCGGCTTAAAGTGGCCACTGTCTCCTGCATCGTCTTGCTAGCGCATATTTGCTGTTTGTACGCACTGTTCCTGGCTGTGTTGCTGATAATTATCTGGAATTAGGGAAGTCCCCTCAGCAAAGTTTACTCAAGGTGGAATTGGTTGAATTTACATCTATAATATCTTAAATATTTTAAATCTGTAGGCACTTTCTGTTGGTCTTTTCCATTAGAAATCGCAATGTCCACGTTTGAAGTGGGAGTTGCCTATGTAAACTTGTCACGCTGCACTCTGCTGCTAGTGGGGGATGGGGGTGCTGCAGCACACTCTGTTGACAGGAGCGGTTAATTACAATGTGAGCTGTCAACGTGGACACAGAATTTGTAATAGAATCACTAAAAGGTCTAACTTTGAAATGGTGACTGAATTATGTCTACATGCCCTGGTGCAATTATTACCCACCCTATAACCCCACTTCACCTGTAGTCTAAATATATTCTCAGTCGCCACCCCCTCGCCTATCCTGAACCCCTAAACCCACAGGTAATTTTGACAGTGCATAAATAAACATTGGGAGAGATGTCAAACTGGCTGCCAACTCATTCTAACCCATTTTACACTGTAGTGCAAAAGTCAAGCTCTCCAACCCCTGCCCCATTTGCACTGCTGCAGGAGATGACAACAACAACTTACATTTATTTATCACCGTTAACGTAATGAAATGTCCCAAGGCCCTTCACAGGAGCATGATAAAACTAAGTAGGACACCAAGCCACACAAGGAGCTATCAGGTCAGATGACCAAAGCTTGGCCAAAGGGTTGGGTTTTAAGCAGTGTCCCAAAGGAGGGAGGTGAGGTGAGGTGGAGAGGTGCAGGGAGGGAACTCCAGAGCTTGGGGCCTAGGCAACTGAAGACGTGGCCACCAGTGGTGAAGCAATTAAAATCGGGATTGCACAAGAGGCCAGAATTAGAGGAGCGCAGATATTTGAAGGCTGGAGGCGATTACAGAGATGGGGTGGGGACGAAGCCATTGGAGGGATTTGAAAACAGGAATGTGAATTTTAAAATCAAGGTGTTGCTTGACTGGCAGCCAATGTAGATCAGTGAGCATAGGGGTGATAGGGGGAACGGGGATTGCTGCAACTCATATTAATATTTTGGGCTTAAATAAGTCACCCTGTAGTTATGTAGTTGCACAAGACACTAGCTTAATTTTGCAGTGTTTGATATTTTTTTTAATGTGCTTGTAAATGTCCTCTGTGTATAATGAATTAGTGAGAATGTTCTGCTACTCTGTGTCCTGCCCTCAGGCATTCCAGCGGCAGGTCCACGAAAGCCTGACCCAGCTCGAGCTGATCAACAAGCAGTATCGGCGCTTGGCTCGTGAGAACCGCACGGACTCGGGCAGTAAACTCAAGGACATGGTCCACGAGGGAAACCAGCGCTGGGACAACCTACAACGCCGGGTGACAGCCATCCTCAGGAGACTGAAAGTAAGGCCCGAGCACCAAGGGTTAACTGTAAGGGACTCTCTGATCCAGACCTTTATATCAGAGTTTCAAAAACCGGTGATACAAATTACACTTGTATCACGCTTTTAGCATAATTAAGTGTGTCAAGGCACTTCACGGGAGTGGGCATCAGACAAAAATTTAGCACCGAGCAGCGTGAGGAGATATTAGGGCAGCTGGCCCCTAAGCTTGGAAAAAAAGGCAGGTTTTAAACAGCATCTTGAAGAAGGAGAGAAAAGCAGGAGAGGTTTAGGGATGGAATTCCAGTGCTCTAAGGTCTTAGCAACATCAGAATTTGTAATAGAACCATTAAAAGGTCTAACTTTGAAATAGTGACTGAATGATGTCTACGTGCCAAGGAACAGCCAACAATGGCAGAACGATTAAAATGGGGGATGCTCTAGAAGTTAGAATTGGAAGAGCTGCGATATCTCGGAGGGTTGGGGGCTGGAGGAGATGAGGGAGTTGGGAGGGGCGAGGCCATGGAGGGATTTGAGGAGTTTAAAATTGAGGTGTTGCTTAACTGGGAACCAATGCAGGTCAACGAGCAGAGCCGCAATGAATTTGACAACTTAAGCTGGTAGGATGAGATTCTTCTTTATTTACTGACCACGAGTTGAGTTTGGGAAATTTCAACTTAATTCCTAGGAGACACAGGGCCTACAACATAAAATTGTCCACAGTTTGTAATGACTGACAATCCCTCCCTGACCAGCCTAAAGGTGGCTTGTGGGAGGAATGGGAAAACTTGCCACACTGTGCACAACATGGAACCTCTCAATGCTTGGGCTGAGGTGCTTTGCTGGGGCAGATCAGAGGGAGCTTAACTCTGCATCGTGCTGTGTAGCACCTGACCGAGGAGTGCTTGAAACTGACTCTGGGGTGCCTGAAAGGGGGAAGAGTTTAATTCTTCAGGACTAAACAGGACCCCCCACTTGATGGAATAAATAATCAAAAAAAATCTTCATGAATGCCAATAGAATAAAATGAATCACTGTGGGAACTTTTAATTGTTTGATTTGATTTCCTCTTTCTGAAAAAAATGCTTAGGGGGTCTATGTGCCAGAGAAATTTTTGTAGCACAGATCGTAACGTTCATTAAATATCAGCAAAAACTACAATACTGAGAAAAAGCTCATCACTCAGCCATCTACAGAGCAGAGGAAAATAAAAATGGACACTGAGAATAAAAGGAGATGTTGAGGGGTAAATGGGAGAGTTTTTGGAAACAGCTGGGTGGTAGCTGTGATATAAAATGCTATGTGTTTTTGTAATCTGTGGTGTCTTTTTGCTTTAAAAAAGGTGCTATCCTTCGGCCTGAGCTCAGTAGGCGGGCATGATCAGCAGGCCTGGGATCAGCCGGGAAACAGACTGCCGACCGCGATTTCATGCTGGCTGGCCAATTAACGGCCAGCCAGCGTGAAACACGCACTGAAGAGCTCAGCGCGGGCAGGAAGAGGGCGGGCAATGATGTCAACGTGGGCGCCTGCCAGCTCTGACTGAACACTCCCTGAAGGCAGAGAGCTGCCTCAAGACCTGAAACAGTAAAAATAAAGGTTTCGAAAGCTGAAGAAAAGCGTCCATTGCTACCTAGTGGCGAAATTAAAACAACAAACAGGATATTGTGATTTTGGTGAAACCCTGAATGACATGCTAAGGAATCGTTTGGTCTGTGGCGTGCAAGAGGATGCTACTCAGCGAAGATTGCTGGCTGAAGTGGATCTTGATTTTGAGAAGGCGTTCGAAATAGCGCTTGCGATGGAAAGCGCTGTAAGGGATTCACAAGCGATTCAAGGTGTGCAAAATGGCACCGTTTTCCTAGTTGGGCGGGAACGGTCAGCCGATAGTGGCATGAAAAGCCAGGACTCCTCCACAAAGCGGGAAACAGCCCCCGCTACCTAAAAATTTAGATGAAACAGCTTAGCAGCAAATTCGAAAACTAATTTTTATTGACGAGGAAACAATCACACTCCTAACGATTGGCAATTTAAAAAGGTGGAGCGTTATTTTTGTCACAAAAATGGGCATATCTTGAAACATTGCAGAGCAAGATGAAAACAGACTTCCAGGCAACAAATGAAGTCCAATGAAGTCTATAGTGTGGAAGAGCCAGAAGCAACCAATTCTGACATTTCTTCCTATTCAACAAGAAAGTTGGGAAGACAGAGCCAATTATTGTCATAGTGCAAGTGAATGGTAAACCCTTCAGGTGCTTCTACCACTGCAATAGGGGAACACGCTTTCAGATATTTAAATAAAGGTGATCAACAGTTAAATTTGGAACAAACCTCTGCCAAGTTGAAAACGTGCATAGGCGAAGAAACCCAGGTAAAAAGGTATCATCAGAGTAACTGTTTATTATAGACACCAACCAGCACAACTACCAGTGATGGTGATAGAAGGCAGAGGACCAAGTCTTCTAGGTCGAAATTGGTTGAGGAAAATTAACCTTGATTGGCCAGTGAGATTTTAAAAGGAAGCAGGAAGAGTTCCTGAGTTGGAAAAGGAACAAGGCAAGGGACTTCAGAAAGAGCCTGGAGAGTCCAAGGACCACAACTGGATGAAAAAGGATGCAGGAGAGACACCTGAGGAAATGAAGACTTATCTTAAACAACAACATGGAAGAATAACAGAAGAAACTCAAGGCGACTCTGCTGAATGACGGAGTTCAAGATGAAGTGAGTGAGCTTCGCAAAGAAAAGGAAGACCCATTGAAAGACCTTCTCACACTACATGGATCCCTCAGGCCAAAGTTTGTACCTCTGGAAAATTACAAAGAGAAACAGGAAGAATTTAACGTCACTTGAACAAACTGAAGGACCAGTTGGAAGAGAAGATGCAGCAATGTTCAAGGTTCCAGGAGGAAGCCAACAGATACAAGAAAGAGACAGAGGAGCTGAAGAATCAGCTGAATGAAGCTAAAGAGGCTTTGAAAGAAAAAGTCATAGAACTTTCCAAGATGCGAGTCGATAATGAAATCATGGGTAGCTCAACTACTGAACTAAGACAAGTTGAGATTTCACCTGACAAAAGTCTGGCTGACAGTGAAGTCAAAAAGAAGGCCGAGACTAAATTCTTTGGTAGCAAGAAAAGACAATAAAAAGTGGGAATGTAAAAGTTAGCAGGCGAATCGTTGGAAGCTAAACTTGCTCGTTTCCTATGTCACTACAGAACAACCTCCCACACTACGACAGGTGCAACACCTGGGCCAGGATTTTTCATTGGTCGGGCGGGCTCGGCAGGAGCGGGCAGGGGTGGTGGGGAACCTGACTGCCGCCCGCGATCGGCTCAGCACCACCATTTTACGCGGGTGGGTAAATTAAGGCCCGCCCAGCATGGTACACGAGCGGTAGCGTTGAGCGCTACCTGTGCGGGAGGAGGAAGAGTTGGGTCCAGCGCTCTTTTGCGCATTGCTTGTGAAAGAGCATGTCAATCTACCTGAGGCACGGAGCTGTGTCACCTGAGATGGGACATGTTTTTTTTATATAATCATTATTAGCTTTAGGAAACCTCATCCACGTGCAGGATGAGGTTTCCTAAAAAACGTAAAGGCCACTTGGCCTTTTCACCTGCCCACCAACCGTTAGGTTGGACGGGCAGCCTAAAATTCATGATAATTACCTGTTTAATGGCCTTAATAGGCCTATCAATTATCAGCGGGTGCGCAGCCGACTCTGGCGTGTGCTCGCCGAACGAGATAACGCGAGACAGCGCGTTGACGTCGAGACGCACGCCTGACATCATCGCGTGTCATTTTACGTTCCGGCCTGTCGGGCCCGCCCCCGCACACCGAATGGAAAATTCTGCACCCTGCCGAATTATTGATGAGGGTTACAAGACTAAGCCCGATACTTGCCAATTTGGAGGGGAAGGTGGAGAAAAGTCGAGGGAACCAAAAAGCGACTCACGATTTGCATAGTCGTGAGCGACAGTTTACTGTTGGAGAAGCAGTTGTGTGTAAGGAATTTCGGTGGAGGACCGAGATGGTTACCTGGTAAAATAAGCTCTGTGATCGGACCATTGTCGAACCACGTGGAAGTGGAGGGCTGGATCACCCGTAAGCATGTGGATCATTTAAGAAGAAGGGAGGTACCCCAACAAAATGATTTTCTACTTGTAACCATTGTTGAACCTGTGGTTCCTGTTGAAGTTGCTCAAGCAAGGGACAGACATGCCCGATGTCTCTGTCGGAGCAGACGACGCTGAATTGCCTCTGCCTAATGAGGTACCTGATGTTAATGTGATTGAATGTGGTTCCTGCCAAAGAATGGGAAGCCGTGGAGCTACGACGTTCCACATGAATCAGGAAACTGCCTGAAAGACTAAACTTGTAATTTCATGACCTGTGTAAATATTGTAATGTTATGAGGTAAGTATCCTTATAAATACAAAATGCACAGAAAAGTTAAAGGGGAGGAATGTAGTAATTATAGTTTTGATAAACGTAGGACTGTAGCTTTAAGAACAATCCTGTGTTGTAAGATCACATGATTTGTGTAAAACAATGAGTTAGCAGTGCGGGGAACCTTTAGGAGAGAGTTCTTCTTTAGTTATAGAAATAGATGCACACGTGTAGCTGCTGATGCTGTCTTGTAAATAAAGCTCCTTGTTTCCAACAAGAAAGGTTGCCTGGAAAATCAACTCTTTATCAAAACTATTATTACTACAGGTTAGAAGGTAAAACCTGTTACGGTTCCAGGTGGGAAAGGAAAAGAGGCAAAAGGCATGAGGTACTATTATCCTCCTGACTTCTATCACAGATACTGTTAAGCACATCTGGTTTGGAAGAAGTCACAGAGCCTTGTATGTGGAAGTGATCTTCACATGAGTATGACTGGATTTACAGTAGGCTCTTTTGTCTTGTTTGTACAGCACTTTATTGGTCAGCGAGAGGAGTTTGAAACCACACGTGAGAGTATATTGGTATGGCTGACGGAGATGGACCTGCAGCTGACCAACATCGAGCACTTCTCTGAATGTGACGTACAAGCCAAAATCAAACAGCTAAAAGTAAGTCAAATAACTCGGCTCTTAAGGGGTGGCCTTCAGCCTGGACAGTAGCAAATTGTCACCCCGTTTGGCTCTCGAGGGGATTTATTTTCCCCCCGCTTCCTTATCATCTGAATATTAAGCAGCTGGCTGTGTTTGCTTTTTTCTTATTGGAGCACCAGATAAAACGGAATTAGTTTCCTTGGTCAACTCTATGGCCGAAATTTTCCAGCCCCTCACGCCGTCGGGATCTTCTGGCCCCGCTGATGTGAACGGAGATTTCAATGACTCGCCGGTCCTGCTGCGGGGGTGGGGGGGAGGAGGGGGCTGGAAAATTCCAGCCTATGAGTATGGTTCGCATCCACTCCAGAGAGGAGTGTCTCAACCGGTTTAGTAACCAAGAGAGGCAGTCCAGTCTTTATGATTTTAAAAATGTTAAATCTCAAGATTTTTTTTAAAAAGCTGTGTTCGCCCTTTCCCAAAACCTTCATGGCATCTAAACAAAATAATGAGGGGTCCTGAATTCATTGTCATATTCAAAAGTCTTAATCCCTGTAATGCTAAATACTGAAATATAATCTATCGTGGGCGGATTTGACCTTGGCTTATTTCTGGCTTATTTCTTGGTCTATAGTTTGCTTTTTTTGTCCTGATCCTGATTTTAACATCCTTCCAAAGCTCTGAGGCATTGCCTTGATTTCCAGGGAGAGAGGACACTGATTAGGACATCCCTTCAGGATGATGTGTCAATAACCGGTGGCAGTTTGTGGTGATTTATTTTGATATTAGTTTTCACTGTGGCCTAACTGTTGGCAAGGGGAAAACACAGCTTTGCCTCTCGTGTGATGTGTTGGACAATTAAATAAATCGCTTAAAACATTGAGTCAATGGTATTTCTGGCCTAGGTTGTGAAACAGAGTGAAGAGACAGGGGGCAGGATTTTGACCTCTGAAGTTGGGACACCGACATTGGGGTCACATGGGGTCACAACCCCACACTGTGGGGAGCCGTTACTTGACAGTAATTTCCCCCGAATTGCCCAATTATTGGTGAGAGTGGGCTCAATGTCCAATTAAGGACGGCAGCCAGGCTTTCAAAGCTGGAGGGCCAATAAGCTGTGGCTTACAGTTCAAGGAAGAGAGAGAGAGAGAGAGAGAGAGAAAGAGGGCACCTCTAGTTCGAGGCACTCCTGCTCCAAGTTCTTAAATTTAACTGTCTTCAGCAGCTGGGCCAATGTAGTGTAGGCGACACTCCTCCCCAGCACAGCCTACAACTGCAGGCAGGTCTGAAGGGCCCTCTGGATCACTGGACCTCCCCTAGTCTGCTGCCAGGTGGCCACCTCCAGCCAGCTGGCATTGTGCCCGATGCCTTTGGGAACACCGTGGCCAAGTGGAAAATTTCAGCCTCCTCTGACAATGTACCTTAATAGCTGAAGATCCTTATTTGGCTACCCGCTGTTTGTGGGTAGGTGGTTGCGCCAACCCCACCCCCCCACATTCCACCTCCTGGAAATAATGCCCACTCGCCCTTATCGGGGCCTAAAAATCCTGCCTAGGGTCTTCTGTATGGTGCACAAATTCTAAACCGAGTGCCGGAGAATATGTGTTAACCTTTAAGTGATGTCTGCCTCGGTCACACAAAGTGTCAGTTTATTTTTAAAAACCAAAACAGTTCACTAATGTCCTTTATGAAATAAAATTGTGAACCTCACCCAGTTTAGGTCTATTAATACAAACATATGAATTAGAAGCAGGAGTAGGCCATTCAGCCCCTCGAGCCAGGCTCCGCCATTCGGCCCCTCGAGCCAGGCTCCGCCATTCGGCCCTTGGAGCCAGGCTCCGCCATTTGGCCCCTGGAGCCAGCTCCGCCATTCGGCCCTTGGAGCCAGGCTCCGCCATTCGGCCCCTCGAGCCAGGCTCCGCCATTTGGCCCCTGGAGCCAGGCTCCGCCATTCGGCCCCTGGAGCCAGCTCCACCATTCGGCCCCTGGAGCCAGGCTCCGCCATTTGGCCCCTGGAGCCAGGCTCCGCCATTTGGCCCCTGGAGCCAGGCTCCGCCATTCGGCCCCTGGAGCCAGGCTCCGCCATTCGGCCCCTGGAGCCAGCTCCACCATTTGGCCCCTCGAGCCAGCTCCGCCATTCGGCCCCTCGAGCCAGGCTCCGCCATTCGGCCCCTCGAGCCAGCTCCGCCATTTGATAAGGTCATGGCTGATCTGATTGTGGCCTCAGCTTACTTCCTGTCTACCCCCTATACCCCTTAACTTCCTTGTCAGTCAAGAATCTGTCCAACTCCGCCTTAAAACACTCAGTGCCCCAGCCTCCACTGCTCTCTGGGGAAGGTAATTCCACAGACTAAGGACCCTCTGGGAGAAAAGATTCCTGCTCATCTCCATCTTCAATGGGAGACCCCTTATTTTTAAACTGTGCCCCCAAATTCCAGTTCTTTCCCATAAGGGAAAACACCCTCTTGGCATCCACCCTGTCAAGACCCTTCAGGGTCTTGCATGCTTCAATAAGACCCCCTCTCATTCTTCTAAACTCCAATGGATACAGGCCCAGCCAGTCCAACCTTTCCTCAAATGGCAATCACCCCCAGGTACCAGATGAGTGAACCTTACTGAACTGCTTCTAATGTAATTATATCCTTTCTTAAGTAAGGAGACCAAAACTGTACACGATACTATAGATACAGCCTCACCAACGCTCTGTACAACTGTAGCAGGACCTCTGTACTTTTATATTCCATTCCCCTTGCGATGAGCAACAACATTCCATTTGCCTTCCTAATCACTGGCTGCACCTTCATACTAACTTTCTGCATTTCAAATGACTCTGCTCCCACACCAATGTGGTTGACTATTTATTGCCCACCCACCCCCCCACCCCCGCCAAAGTAGCCTCACAAGCCACTCAGTTGTATGAAGTCACTCAAGAAGATGGCCCACCACCTTCTCGGGGAAACCAGGCATGGGTAATAAATACCAGCCAGCCTTGCCAGCAGTGCCCCACAACCCAAGAAGGAATTTTTAAAAAGTTACAAATCGCAATCACCAACCTATCAGAAGAGTGAAGTGTTCAACAAATGCCCCCAGGCAGCTCACAGGTAGCGTTAAGGTAAATGTAGATTTTGAGAATGTTTTATAAAGAGGGGAGATATAGGGAGGAAGATCTGGGAATTATTAGAGGTGAAGGTTCTGTCCCCGCTGTTGGGATGATGTGGGCCATCCTGATTCTGGGAATATGGAACAAGGGAATTGTTTTAATTGTTTAAAAGAACAGATCGGGTTAGAACCAGGCTTCTCTAACAAAAAATAAAAGCACCTCTGACTTTCAAATGTGGCTCATGTTCGAGAAATAAACCAGGAGACCATCGTTGGTCTTTGTAACTTCCCTTCCTTCACTGTGGCTGCTTCTGTCTCTGAGCACTGACTGGCCTCTTCCAATCTGCAGGCCTTCCAACAGGAGATATCCCTCAACATGAGCCGAATTAACCAACTCTTTGTCGACGGAGAGCAGCTTATTGAGAAGAATGAGCCTATGGACGCGGCAATAATCGAGGAAGAACTGGAGGAACTTCGCCGTTACTACCAGGAGGTCTTTGGTCGGGTAGATCGCTACTACAAGAAGCTGATGCAGCTTCCGGTACGTGTAACTGCAGTTCCCCATGCACATTTGCTGCTTTTCTCAACACTGTGCCAGTCCCCAACAACTGGCTTTCCACAATGCCTGACCCCATGGGGATTATTTCACTTTGCAGAAATTTATCACTGAATACTGGTAGGGATGCTCTGTTTCAAGGAGACTTTGAATGTATTAATTTGATGTTGTCCTGCTTTTCCCTTGTGTGATGACTTTTCAGCCGGAAGCAGTACAGTAATTTGTAATTTATTTAAAATGTCTGTGGAATTTGTAACTGTGTTTAAGAATGTTTGGAAAGGACTTTTAAGAGTTTGCATCAATTGTAATGTTCTTGGATAATAAGAAATAATGGTCCATGTGACCTGGCAACCCTTGACCTGAAAGCAGTACCAACAGGAAGGAGGTTAAGAAAGAAGCTGTGTGGCTGGCAGACACAAAGAGGAGCTACAAGCAGAGGAGCTGGAGGGTTTAGGCACAGAAGCAGGCACAAAGAGAAAGTAGACAGAGACAGAAAGAAGAACACACTGAATTCTTGTGAGGAGAAAGAGCAAATCTCAGGGAAGGTGCAGTTTTTTCTGTTTAGCAGGAGACCCGAGCTCTTGGAGGTACTGTGCGAGCTGGCTAGAAAGGGCAAAAACCTGGAAAGCTGTGTGAATAGCTCAGAGACGCTAAACAGCTTGGTGTTTTCCCAGAGGTGGCTAAACTATGAACCGGGTTGTTACTGGCTGGGTGGCTGAAAGGTATCTCTGGAAAGGCACACCATCAGGACTGTCATGGCCCAAGGGAGAGAAGCTTTGTAGAAGTGGGTCTTGGTGGCGATAATCCTACCTATGAAACTCAAAGGTGAAAGCTGTTGTCAGGTAGGTCTCCTGACCTATCCTGTGTTAATAGAGAATTGTTGTGGAACTGTGCCTCGTTTGCGCAGGGGATGGTGCGGCTGCTTGTGGCTACATAAGACATGTCTTTGTTGCATAGACTACGTAAAGTGAAATTTACCTTTATAGTTGAAGTATCATTTGCCTGTTAAGTCATGTTTAATTTGCATTGGTTCTGATTCATGATAAAGTAAAAGTTACAGAAGTTGAATTTTGTTGGTAATTTCTTCATTTGGAGGTTGTTTGGTAAATTCGATTATTTTAGCTTACGGTTCCCCCTTAGAGGTCGTAAAACTTGCCACAGTTGGTAGACAAATGGATTGAGTCATGTAATGGTGACTATATAATGTGGTGAAACATGGGGCAGAATCTGCTGCCTGTCGGGTGGGCCGCTTGGGAACTGGCACGGGTGGGCATGGAGCCGATCGTTGCCCACAATTGGCTGCGCGCCGCCATTTTATGTGGGCGGGCCAGTTAAGGCCCACCTCGCGTGACGCGCACCTGGAAGCACTACCTGTGCGGGCGGGGGGGAGGAGGGAGAGTCGGGTCTGTGCTCGTTCGTGCATGCGTGCCAAAGAGTGCAGAAATCTCCCTGAGTGTCACATGAGCTGAGACATGTTTATGAATTGTGAAAATTTTAAAACATTTATTTAATAAAACCTTCAAGTAACCTCATCCCGCCCATGGATAAAGTTTCCTGAAAAATGCGAAGGCCGCTTTGGCTCTTCATCTGCCCGCCAACCAATGTGGAGACATTTGTCCAGTTAACAGTTGATGCAGAGATTGTTTTGTACACTGTACACTGTAAATCTGTTACACTGAAGTAGTTGTCAGTAAAACCTTTGACTAAAGTCCAGATATTTGGAGCCTCATTCGATGGGCATTGGGGTATCAGAGTTGGTGCTGCAGCATCTTCTGTTACAGTGCCAGTTATCTGTGCTCCTATCGTTTGAGACTCCATGTTCTAAAATCTATCTTAACTAAGATATGTTCAGACTGTTCTGCTATGCTTTAGCCTTACGAACATATGAAATAGGAGCAGAAGTAGCCCATTCGGTCCCTCGAGCCTGCTCCGCCATTTAATAAGATCAAGGCTGATCTGTTTGTGTTTCGAGTTCCACATTCCCATCTACCCCCGAAAACCTTTGATTTCATTGCCTAACAAGAATCAATTTACCTCTGCTTTAAAAATATTCAATGACCCCCACCTCCACTGCCATCTGAGGCAGAGAGTTCCAAAGTCGCACAACCCTCTGGGAGAAAATATTTTTCATCATTTCTGTCCTAAAAGGGCGACCCCTAATTTTAAAACAGTGCTCCCTAGTTCTGGAGTCACCCACAAGAGGAAACATCCTTTCCACGTCCACCTTGTCAAGACCATTCAGGATCTTTTATATGTTAATCAAGTTACCCCTGACTCTCCTAAACTCTAGTGGAAACAAGTCCAGCCTGTCTAACCTTTCCTCATAAGACACCCGCTCATTCCAAGTATCAATCTAGTAAACCTCCTCTGAACTGCCTCCAATGTATTTACATGCTTCCTTAAACAAGGGGACCAAAACTGCACATAGTATTCGAGGTGCATTCTCACCAATGCCCTGTATAACGGAAGCATAACATCCTTACTTTTATGTTCAATTCCTTGTAATAAAGGACAGCATTCCTTTAGCCTTCTTAATTACTTGCTGTCCCTGCAAACTAACTTTTTGTGACTCATGTACTAGAACAACTAGATCCCTCTACACCTAGGAATTCTGCAGTCGCTCTCCATTTAAGTAATTTTCTGCTTTTTTATTCTTCCTGACAAAGTGAACAACTTCACATTTTCCCACATTGTACTCCATCTGCCAGATTTTTGCCCACTCAACTTATCTATATCTATCTGAAAACACTTTGTCTTCTTCACAACATATTTTCCTACCTATCTTTGCGTTGTCTGCAAATTTAACTACTATGCCTTTGCTCCCCTCATCTAAGCCATTAATGTAAATTACAAAAAGTTGAGGCCCCAGCACAGACCCCTGCGGGACTCCACTCGTCACATCCTGCCAATCAGAAAAAGGCTCATTTATGCATACTCTCTGTTTTCTGCCAGCCAGCCAATCTTCTATCAGTGTTAATATGTTACCCCCTACACTGAGTTTTTATTTTCCGCAATGACTTTTGATGTGGCACCTTATCAGATGCTTTCTGGAAATCCAAGTACAGTATGTTTACAGGCTGTCCTCTATCCACCGCACATGTTACTCTTTCAAAGATAAATTGGTTAAACATGATTTCCCTTTCATAAAACCATGATGACTCTTCCCGATTATCTTGTGTTTCTCTAAGTGCCCAGCTATAACCCCTTTAATGATCGACTCCAACACCTTCCCCACAACAGACGTCAGGCTAACTGGCCTATAGTTTCCTGTTTTTTGCCTCCCTCCCTTATTGAATAAAGGGGTTATATTTGCTAGTTTCCCATCTGATGGAACCTTTCAGAGTCTAGGGAATTTTGGAAACATAAGACCAATGCATCTAAGACCTCATTAACCACCTCTTTTAAGACCCTAGGGTGTAATCCATCAGGACCCGGACACTTGTCAGCCCACCGCTCCAACAATTTGCTCAGTTCCGTTTCCCTAGTGATTGTAATTCCACCAAGTTCCTCTCTCCCCTCCACCTCCCAGTTTACAGCTATTACTGGAACATGTTTTGTATCCTCTATAGTGAACACAGAAGAAAAATATATGTTCATTTCTTCCACCATTTCCTTATTATCTACTAATAACTCCCCATTCTCACTCTCTAAAGGACCAGCACTCACTTTACCTACTGTTTTCCTTGTTTGAATACCTATAGAAACTCTTGCTATCAATTTTTACATTTCTAGCTAGCTTCCTCTCATACTCTAATTTCTTTCTCCTGATTAACCTATTAGTTATTCCCTATCGTTCTTTATATTCTGAGCAATCATCTGACCTGCCACTCATCTTTGCCCAGTTATATGCATTTTCCTTAAGGTTGATGCTTTCCTTAACTTATTCTGAGTATTCTGAAATATCCCCTTAAATGTCTGCTACTTCTTCTCTATTGATCTGTTCCCTCGCCCAGTATCCCAGTTCACTTCAGCCTTGCTATATCTGAGCGTGGGTTAGGCTGTTAGAAGGTGTCCT